>NC_051334.1:105894014-106632600 GCF_015220235.1 Choloepus didactylus | reverse complement strand
GTCACTATTGTATTCAAAAGAATAACTTTGCAAAACATTTGTTTTTTGCTTTACGTCTTCATAAGTTATCTACATATGGAACACTAAATAAGAAGAGGTGATTTGCTTTGTTGCATGTAAATATTCAGGTGATATTTTAATTGCTGTGGGTTTATATTTCACTTTTCTTTCTTATACTTTTTCCTGCAACAGCCATCTAGGTAGTCCCCAGCCTTTCAAGAAACTCCAGTCACCCTCTACATAACAACCAGATACATTTTCCAAATGCACCGAGCAGACAATAACCCTCTCCCTCAAAAACCTTCAGTGTCTCCTCATTGGCTGATGAATCAAGGTGAACCACTTTAGTCTGGTACTCAAGGCCTTCTGTGATTTGGCTCCAATTCATCTTTCCAGCTTTACCTGTCACTTATGACTCCCTTGTGTGCACCTGTACTTCATCCAAACACATGTACTTTACAGAAACACACACAGACACTTTCCTGTTTGCCCTTTCCACTGCCACTGCTTTTGTTCTTATAATGCTCTCTACCTGGACCATCAAATCCCTTGTTCCTACCTATGTATATATATATTTTTTGTTTCATTGTACTTTTAATTTTTTTTTTATTAGAGAAGTTGTGGGTTTACAGAACAATCATGCATAAAATACAGGATTTGCACAAACTACCCCACTACCAACAACTTGCATTGGTGTGGAATATTTGTTACAATTGATGATAACATATTTTAATAATTGTACTATTAGTTAAAATCCATGATTTAAAGTGTTTGTGTATTGTATTTCCATGGATTTTTTTTTAAATTTTTGTTCTGTTACCATATACACAATCCAGCATTTCCTCTCTTAATCACATTCAGATATATATTTCAGTGCTGTTAATTACTTTCACAGTGTTGTGCTACAATCACCATCAACCATTACCAAAACATTTTCATCACTCAAAATAGGAACCCTTTACATTTTAAGTCTCAACATACCATTCCCTATCCCCATCCTGTCCCCTGGTATCCTGTATTCTAGATTATGATTCTATGAGTTTTCTTATTCTAATTGTTTCAAATCAATGAGATCATACAATATTTCTCCTTTTGTGTCTGGCTTATTTCACTCAACATGATGTCTTCAAGGATGATCCATGTTGCCACATGTATCAGGACTACATTCCTTTTTACTGCTGAATAATATTCCATGGTATGTGTGCTGGTTTGGATGTATTATGTCCCCCAAAATGCCATTATCTTTGATGCAGTCTTGTGTGTGCAGGAAACATATTGGTGTTAATTGGGTTGGAGACTTTTGATTGGATGTTTCCATGCAGATGTGATCACTCAACTGTGGGTGAGATCTTTCACTGGATAATTTCCATGGAGGTGTGGCCCCACCCATTCAGCATGGGCCTTGGCTAGTTTACTGGAGCACTATATAAGCTCAGACAGAAGGAGCTAGCTTGCTACAGCCAAGAGGGACACTTTGAAGAATGCACAGAAGCTGAGAGAGAAACTGAAGCCTAGAGAGAAACATCCTGGGAGAAAGCCATTTTGAAACCAGAACTTTGGAGCAGATGCCAGCCATATGCCTTCCCAGCTAATAGAGGTTTTCTGGACACCATTGGCCATCATCCAGTTAAGGTACAGGATTGCTGATGTGTTATCTTGGACACTTTATGGCCTTAAGACTGTAACTGTGTAACCAAATAAACCCCCTTTATAAAAGCCGATCCATTTCTGGTGTTTTGCATTCCAGCAGCATTAGCAAACTAGAACAGTATGTATATATCATATTTTACTTATCCATTCATCAATTCATGGGAACTTGGGTTGCTTCCATCTTTTGACAATTGTGAATAACACTACTATGAACATTGGTGAGCAAATATCTGTTATTAAAGTCTCTGCTTTCAATTCTTTTGGGTACCTAGCAGTGGGATTTCCGGGTCACATAATAGTTCTATACTTAGCTTCCTGAGGAATTGCCAAACAATCTTCCACAGTGACTGTGTCATTTTACATTGCCATGAGCAATGAATGAGTGTTCCTATTTCTCCACATCCACTCCAACAATTGTTATCATCCATTTTTTTTATAGTAGCCATTCTAATGGATGTGAAATGAGGGTTTTATTTGCATTTCTCTGATGGCTAATGAGGCTGAGCATCTGTTCATGTGTTTCTGGCCATTTATATAACTTCTTTGGAGAGATGTCTGTTCAAGTCTTGCCCATGTTTTAAAAGCCATTTTATTGAGATATATTCACATACTGTACAATCCACCTAAAGTTATAATCAATGGCTTTTGGAATAATCACATAGTTGTGCATTCATCACCACAATCAATTTTAGAACATTTTCATTATGCCAAAAAAAAACCACTCCATACCCCATAGCAGTCGCCTCTCAATCCCTCTATCCTTCCCCAGCCCTACTTTGCTAATCAAATTCTGTCTCTATAAATTTATTTATATTTGCATTTTATATAAATGGAATCATACAATATATACTATTCTGTGTCTGGTTTCTTTCACTTAGCATAATGTTTTTGTAAATTATTGTATTTGTTTTTTAATTAGAGAACATGAAAGTTTACAGGAAAGTCATGTAAAAAATACAATATTCCCATATACCCTCCTATTGTTTACACTTAACATTAGTGTGATTCCCTTTTTACAACTGATGAAAGAATATTAAAATATTATTGTTAACTATAGTCCATAGCCTACATTAAGTATATTTTCCCCATATACCACCTGTTTTAGTTTGCTAATGCTGCAGAATGCAAAACACCAGAGATGGATTGGCTTTTATAAAAAGGGGGTTTATTTGGCTCCACAGTTACAGTCTTAAGGCCATAAAGTGTCCAAGGTAACACATCAGTAATCAGGTACCTTCACTGGAGGATGGCAAATGGCGTCTGGAAAACCTCTGTTAGCCGGGAAGGCATGTGGCTGGCGTCTGCTCCAAAGTTCTGGTTTCAAAATGGCTTTCTCCCAGGACATTCCTCTCTAGCAAGCTTGCTCTTCTTCAAAACGTCACTCACAGCTGCACTCCGTTCAGTCTCTTTGAGTCAGCACATTTATATGGCTCCACTGATCAAGGCCCACCCCGAATGGGCGGGGCCACACCTCCGTGGAAATATCCCATCAGTTATCATCTACAGTTGGGTGGGGCGTATCTCCGAATCCAAATATTCCAACTTAATCCCCACTATTATGTCTGCCCCACAAGATTGCATCAAAGAATATGGCTTTTTCTGGGGGACATAATACATTCAAACTGGCACATTCCACCCCCTGGACCCCAGAAAAACATATTCTTTCCAAATACAAAATACATTCATTTCATCACAATATCACAAAAACTTAAACCATTTCAGTAGCAAAAGTTAAGTACAAAATCCCATCAAAATCAAATACAGGCGTGGTCAGTCCTAAGGCATACTTTTCCTTTAGCTTTGGATCTGTGGACTTAGAACAAGTTATATGCTTCCAATATACAAAGGAGGGACATTCATAGGATAAACATTCCATTGCCATAAGGAGAAACAGTAAGGAAAACAGGGTTAACAGGAGCAAAACAGTTCCTAAAACCCACAGGACAAACTCCATTAGATTTCAAAGTCTGAGAGTCACTAACAAAACAACGTTGCATCCTTGGGGCTTGAGAGAGCGGGAGCCTAACCCTTCCTAAGGGCCTTTTCGGCAGCCCTTTCCTCTCCAAACGCTTAGGTGAGTGCTCCAACATACCCACACATTGGGGAGACCACCTTCTCGGCCCCACCCTCCTCAAACCTCGGGGCAGCTCCCGGATTCCCTTCCATCTCCGGGGCACACGCTCAACCCCTTCAGAACAGTGTGGTGGCAGCCAGGCTTTCCCCAATTCCCTGGGAATGTGCTTCAACCTCTTTGGGACCTGAGGTGGCAAAACTCTTCCAGAGCATCGAGGTGGAATGCCCACCCTCGACCTCCAGGGCAAACTCACCCTTTCCATGCATGTGGGCTGCTCCGCTCTCCCAGCCCAAGACCTCCTGACTCCAGACCTCAATCTCCATGACTCTGTCTTTGAAGAGATTTTTCCTTTAATTTTTTCCTTGTCTGTCTCCTCCAGTCCAGACCGACCGGCAATGACTCTGTCTATAAAGATCTCGCAAAAATTCTGTTGGCTTTGCATGAAGCACACAGGGGTCAAAGCCATCAGACAATAGGAGTTTCCACAAATCCTTTCTGCTTAACTCCTTTTCCAATCTTGGCTTGTACTGAAATGGCAGCTGGGTTCCATGTTTGGTTACATCCTCATGTTGGGCTGTAGCTTCTGGGATTCCACCCCCTGGAAGCTCATAATTTTCCAAGCCATCAGCTTCTGGTTTCTTTGAACCCAAGAGTTCAGTTCTAAGTTTATCTCTCTCTGCTCGCATTTTACTATAAGCTGCAAGGAGAAGCCAGGGTATATCCTCCACATGTAGTCTGGAGATCTCCTCAGCTAAGTATTCCAGGTTATCACTTTTAAATTCTTCCTTCCATCTGACACCAGGAATCAATTTTGCCAAATTCTCTGCCACTTTAAAACAAAGATCGCCTTTCTTCCAGTTCACAACAACACATTGATCATCTGTGTTCAAGGCCTCGTCAGAAGTATCTTTAGAGTCCATATTTCCACAAACAGTCTCTTTAAAGCAGTTTTGGCCTTTTCTATCAAGCTCCTCACAACTCTTCCAGAAACTCCCCATTATCCATTTAAAAAGCCATTCCAACATGTTTGGTATTTGCAAACTCAGCAGCAAAAGCACCCCACTTCTCTGGTACCAAAATCTGTTCTAGTTTGCTAATGCTGCAGAATGCAAAACACCAGAGATGGGTAGGCTTTTATAAAATGGGGGTTTATTTCACTACACAGTTACAGTCTTAAGGCCACAAAACGTCCAAGGTAACACATCAGTAATCGGGTACCTTCACTGGAGATGGCCAATGGCGTCCGGAAAACCTCTGTTAGCTGGGAAGGCACATGGCTGGTGTCTGCTCCAAAGTTCTGGTTTCAAAATGGCTTTCTCCCAGGACATTCCTCTCTAGCAAGCTTGCTCTTCTTCAAAATGTCACTCACAACTGCACTCTGTTCAGTCTCTTTGAGTCAGCATGTTTTATATGGCTCCACTGATCAAGGCCCACCCTGAATGGGTCTGGTCACACCTCCATGGGAGTATCCCACCAAAGTCACCACCCACAGCTGGGTGGGGCACATTCCAAGCAAATCTAACCAGCACCAAAATGTCTGTCCCACAAGACCACAAAGATAATGGCATTTGGGGGACACAATACATTCAAACTGGCACACCAAGGTAACACATCAGTAATCAAGTACCTTCACTGGAGGATGGCAAATGGCGTCCGGAAAACCTCTGTTAGCCGGGAAGGCACGTGGCTGGCGTCTGCTCCAAAGTTCTGGTTTCAAAATGGCTTTCTCCCAGGACATTCCTCTCTAGCCAGCTTGGTCTTCTTCAAAACGTCACTCACAGCTGCACTCCGTTCAGTCTCTTTGAGTCAGCACATTTATATGGCTCCACTGATCAAGGCCCACCCCGAATGGGCGGGGCCACACCTCCGTGGAAATATCCCATCAGTTATCATCTACAGTTGGGTGGGGCATATCTCCGAATCCAAATATTCCAACTTAATCCCCACTATTATGTATGCCCCACAAGATTGCATCAAAGAATATGGCTTTTTCTGGGGGACATAATACATTCAAACCGGCACACCACCCTATTATTAACACCTTGTAATGGTGTTGCATATTTATTATAACTGATGAATGAACATTCTTATATTTGTACTATTAACCACAGTCTGTTGTCCACAAGAGGATTCACTGTATTATACAGTCACATGTTTTGTCTTCTAACTATACTTATAGTAACATACATGACCCAAATCTTCCTCTTTCAACAACATTCACAAACTTATTTCAGTGCTGTGAATAACACTCACAATAATGTGCTACTATCACCACTATCCATTTCCAAACATTTACAATCAACCTAAATAGAAATTCTGCACAAATTAAGTGCCTCTACCCATTCTCTATCCCCATTCTGTCTCCTGGTAACCTATATTCTAGATCCTAACTGTGGAAAGCCGCCTCCCGAATCGGGCCTAGCGTATGCGCTGCAGCCTGCTCTAGAGTTACCCCCGCCCATCGAGTGAGCCAAGATGGCGCCTGCATCCTGTTTCCGCATAGTGACGCATGTATCCGCCACCCGCTCCTACCAATCGAAATCCTGTATACGCGATACTAGCCTAGAAGCTTATTGGTTGTTAATTGTGTATAAAAGGTCTTACCCGGACGGGGTAGGGTGAGACAGCCCACAAGGAGCCGTGCCTGACGGCCACATCGAGGCTGCTCTCCCACGAGGCGCCGTGCCCCGTGTGGGAACCAGTAACACAGAATGTTCATCTAGCTGTAGTAAAGGGCTTGCTTTCACAACTGCCGTGTGGTTCGAGTCGTGATTCATGACCAGGTTAGTTCGCGCAGTCTGCATCTCTCTCTCTCCTTCCCTGTTTCCCCTCGCCGGCCGGGAACCGGGGACCGAGCGGGGCAGCGCCGGACAAGTGGTGGCCCGTACGGGGAAGCTCCTCCTCCTGCCTCGCTCTCGACGGTCCCTCTGTGAGGAGAGCAGCGCTGCGCGTCGAGCTTACGGCGGACTTCCCGCGCCTGATCAACGCGAGAAGGTGAGTGCGTCTTATTACATGATAGTTAGGGCCCGTGGGTTTTCAGGTGACCCCGGGGGACTCGGAAGAGCTCTCCGAGTGACTGAAGTATAGTGCCGACTGCAATCATGGGGCAGTCCGGAAGTTCACCTCTCTTAGCTCCCTTAAAGAACCTTTTGAAACAACGGGGTATCTCGGTCAGGAAAAGCTCCCTTCAGCGTTTTCTTGATGATGTTGATACTTTTGCCCCTTGGTTTGCCTGCACCGGCAGCCTTAGCCTACCCTCTTGGATGAAGCTCGGTCGCGACATAGACCGAGCGCGCCAGACGGGCGTGTGTATGGACCCGATTCTAGTACCCATATGGGAGACCGTCCGTGCGGTCCTTGAACTAGAATCGGCTACCGGCCTAAGCCCGTCCTCTGTCTTGCAAGAAGCACGGTGCGCGCTCCAAGAAACCCAGTCAGTTTCGTCAGCGGACGGCTCCTGTAAGGGCAAACCGCCGGAGTCCAGTGACTCTGACTCAGAGTCAGATAGCGATACTGACGAGAAGGCGGAAGCATCCCCGCTAATTGAGTGGGAGGAGCCTCCCGCCACACCCGTGCGGCCTTCCGCCCCGCCAATGTCTACCGCTGCACCCCCAGGGACACCCCAGCTCCCAACTGACGCCTTGGGCGGTCCCACCAAAGGACCTCGCCGAGAGCTCCCTCTAGTGGCCATGCCCAGTAAATGTAATTATCCTTTGCTGCCAGACCCGGAAACCCCGATGGGTCGGTCAGGGGAGGGGCAACCTTTGCCGTACCCCCCCGCCCGAGTATACAGGCCCTCAGGACCCTTTGCCATTAGGTAGTGGTGGGAGACATTTCTGGAGATGGAACCCTTTCACAACATTTAGACCTTTTGGCATGCTGGGTGGCTACCAGCCACTTGAGCCGCAGCCAGTCTCAGAAATGTACCCGGTTATTATCAATCCCCAAGGTGGCAATCGGCACGAATCATATGATTACAAACTATTGAGGGAATTGAGGCAGGCCGTCCATCAGTATGGCCCCAATGCCCCTTATACCTTGAACATGATCGAGAACCTCTCTGCTCTAAATCATACACCCGCAGATATTTTTCAGCTAGCCCGTGCTTGCTTGCCGTCAGGCCGATTCATAGATTGGAAAGCATGGTTTGAGGAGTTAGCTGAAGAGCAGGCCGCAAGGAATGCGGCGGGGAGACGTGGCGGGTGGAATGCTGACATGCTGTTGGGGAGAGGCGCCCATGCCCAGAACCAAACGGGTTTCCCACAAGAGGTCTATGCCCAGATCTTCCGCTGTTTTGTGGGTGCCTGGAAAAAGCTAACAGGTGAGGGAGAGGCTCAGGCCTCACTCAGCAATATACACCAAGGCCCCACAGAACCATTTGCGGATTTTGTAGCCAGGATGCAAACCGCAGCTGAGAGAATCTTCTCAGATCCAGGAGTAGCAGAGACTGTGGTTAAGCAAATGATTTTTGAGCAGTGCAACAAGGAGTGCAAAGTTATCCTGGCACAAAACAGAGCAAAAAATTTGACAGAGTGGGTCAGGCTCTGTAGAGATGCTGGCAGCCCTTTAACTAATGCAGGTCTAGCTGCCATGCTAGCCAGCTCCCTACAGGTGGCTACAAAAAGCCCGAGAACCTTAGGGGCAAAGTCTAACGGGTGCTATGGCTGTGGCCAATCAGGGCACTTTAAGAGAGATTGTCCCAATAGACGTCAGCCCCCTGCCACTCAACGGTTTGGCGAACCAGGTGCAGCAACCAGGCCGTGTGGCCGTTGCCACAAAGGCCCCCACCGCGCAGAAGACTGTAAATCGGTTTTCGATGCGCAGGGTAGACGCCTCTCTGGCCGCCCCGAGCAGATTCCAAAAAACGGGAAGAGGGGGTCCGCCCTTTCGACGGACCCCCTTGCATGCCATTCGACAACACAGGATCCGATCAAATTCGTGCGTCCCCCGGCTCAGCAGGACTGGACCTCTGTGCCACCTCCAGACTCGTACTAACCCCCTCCATGGGTGTCCAGTTAGTAGGGACCTCCTTCAAGGGGCCCTTACCGGCTGGTACTGTAGGGCTCATATTGGGAAGAGCATCCACGGCCCTGAAAGGATTAACAGTTATACCAGGACTTGTAGATTCAGATTTCACAGGCCGTGCCCAAGTTATGGTTCAATCTCAGCGGGGCACCTTAGTCATTGCAGAAGGTGATAAGCTGGCGCAGCTCCTGCTCTTACCCAGCTTACATGCAGTCTTTCCAAGCAGAATCAGACAGAGAGGGGAAAAAGGGTTCGGATCCAGTGGAGCGATTTTTGAGGGACTCCATATGTCCCTGGAGTCTCGACCTATGCTAACCATTAAGGTGCAAGGCAGATCTTTCTTGGGCCTGCTCGATACAGGGGCCGATCGGTCTATCATAAGACAACAAGAATGGCCCCCCACCTGGCCAACGAGCAGGGCGGAAGAGCCCATTAGAGGAATAGGCCAAATTTCAGCGCCCATGCTCAGTGCAGCTGCCCTTCATTGGGCCGATGAAGAAGGACACCAAGGCAGTTTCCAGCCTTATGTATTAGCCCTGCCTGTGTCTTTGTGGGGAAGAGACATTCTGACCCAAATGGACGTTACTTTAATTAGCGGCTACTCCCCAACCTCTAAGCGACTGCTAAAAGAAATGGGGTATACCCCCGGCAAGGGTTTAGGAGCTTCACTGCACGGACGTGCGGAGCCTATACAAGCTGCCCCCAAGTCTGACAGACGAGGCTTGGGTTTTTCATAGGGGCCACTGAGGAGAGATTCCCACCCACACCTATAAAACTAAAATGGAAAACCGAGGCTCCGGTGTGGGTGCCTCAGTGGCCCTTGCCACAGGAAAAACTTGCAGCGTTGCACGCCCTAGTATCAGAACAACTAGAAAAGGGCCATATCGCCCCTTCCATGTCACCGTGGAACACCCCTATATTCGTAATAAAAAAGAAATCTGGTAAATGGAGACTGCTACATGATCTAAGAGCTATTAACGATTGCATGGAGCCTTTAGGGCCCGTTCAGATGGGACTGCCCCTCCTCTCGGCATTACCGGAGCACTGGTCGATTTTCATCATAGATCTGAAAGATTGCTTCTTTTCTATTCCGCTCCACCCTGAAGACACCCCTAAGTTTGCCTTTACTGTGCCCTCTAGTAATCAAGAGGAGCCCTGTCAACGCTTTGAATGGACAGTCCTGCCCCAAGGCATGGCTAATAGTCCTACCATGTGCCAGCTGTATGTCGCTGCGAAGCTAGCTAGCACTCGGCAGCAGTTCCCTCAAGTGAAAATCATCCATTATATGGATGACATTCTCTTAGCCCATAGAGACACAGATCTTCTTAAAACAGTTTTGTCACATTTAGTCCTTACTCTTAGAGAAGCTAACCTAGAGATTGCCCCTGAAAAAATCCAAATGACTGACATTACCACTTTCCTGGGGGCGAAAGTCGCACCCACTCATGTTTCCCCCCAAAAGGTGTCTCTCAGGCTAGACAATATACACACTCTCAATGATCTACAAAAACTCATGGGGGATATCAATTGGATCCGTCCATACCTAAAAATACCCAATGTCAAACTAACACCTTTGTTCGACCTGTTGAAGGGGGATTCTAATATAAACTCACCTCGAAGCTTCACTCCAGAGGCAAGGCGAGCACTATGCCAGGTGGAACAGGCGCTCAGTGGCGCTGCATTGAAGAGAATAGACCCTGATGAGCCTTTTGAAGCCTGCGTGCTGCCGACAGAATTACAGCCCACTGCGGTACTGTGGCAGCGGGGGCCGCTGCTCTGGGTCCACCCTGGAGTTTCCCCCAAAAAAGTCCTAGAGCACTATCCTACAGCGGTTGCAGACTTGGCCCTAGAATGCATTAAAAGGGCTGTGCAGCATTTCGGTCAGCAGCCCAAAAATCTCAGGGTGCCTTATTCTT
The DNA here is from genome assembly GCF_015220235.1 of Choloepus didactylus. Lineage (NCBI taxonomy): Eukaryota > Metazoa > Chordata > Mammalia > Pilosa > Megalonychidae > Choloepus > Choloepus didactylus. Next base: position 106,621,935 of record NC_051334.1, on the reverse strand, counting down.
CCCAGCAGCTTGAGATACTCACCGGATGCATAGATCAATGGGCCATTCTCCGGTGTACATTTCTTGGTCCCATTAACAATCAGTTCCCTAAGGCTCCTCTCTTGCAGTTTGTCACCCGGCACCCAGTGATTTTTCCCAAAGTAACCTCTCCTAGGCCACTAGCAGGCGCCCCCACCGTATACACGGACGGCTCCAGCTCTGGAACAGGGGCGTATTGTGTGGAGGGGGACACTCCTAAAACAGTGCTCTTCCAACCACAAAAGCCTCAATGGGTAGAACTGCAGGTTATCATTGCAGTCCTGGAAAGCCTTTCCGAGCCCTTAAATGTCGTCTCGGATTCTGCTTATGTTGTGAACTCTGTACAAATTTTAGAAACGGTGGGCATTGTTAAACATTCCTCTACAGTAAGGACGTTCTTTGCCAAACTACAGGAGGTTATATGGACCAGGCAACACCCTTTTTACATAACCCATATTAGAGCCCACACAGGTTTGCCTGGCCCTATGGCCCAGGGGAACCATAGCGCAGATGTAGCCACTCGACAGCTGCACATCTTTCCGACGCTGGTACCGTATCAACAAGCCCGAGAATTCCATGCCAAGTTTCACATCAATGCAGGTACCCTAGCTAAGCGGTTCAGCATACCACGTGCAGCTGCTCGAGATATTGTCCGAGCCTGCAACAATTGTGCAGAGCAGAGAGCAGTCCCCTCGGTTGGGGTCAACCCTAGGGGTCTCACCCCAGGGGATACTTGGCAGATGGATGTCACTCATCATTCAGAGTATGGTAAGATCAAGTACTTACATGTGTCGGTGGACACATGCTCCCAAGTTTTATTTGCCTCTGCTGAACCAGGAGAAAGAGTCTCCCACGTCATTGCACACTGCCTTGCTGCATGGGCAGCTTGGGGTAAGCCAAAGACGTTAAAGACGGATAACGGGCCTGCCTACACTAGTAAATCCTTCCAAAAATTTTGTGACAACATGGATGTCCAATTAAAACATGGCATCCCCTATAACCCTCAGGGGCAAGGAATCATTGAAAGAGCGCACAGATCTCTCAAAGACTTGCTTAAAAAACAGAAAGAGGGTATAGGCCACGGCCTGTCCCCAAAAGCTCGACTGTCTGTAGCCTTGCTCACATATAATTTTTTAAACGAAAATTCACAAGGAATGACACCTGCCCTGCAACACACCACCCCGAGTCCTCCGCATAGAGGTCTAGTCCGTTGGAAGGATGTCCTGTCGGGGCAGTGGAAAGGCCCTGACCCGGTGCTCAGCTGGGCCAGAGGCTCTGTTTGTGTTTTTCCCCAGGAACCAGGACGTCAACCAGTGTGGGTTCCGGAAAGACTGGTGAGAACCGTGACATCACCTGAAGAAGCCAAGGAACAGCTGTCAGAAACGCCAACGAATATACAACCTGAACCATTAGACCAAGCCTCCGACCCTGCTGATGATGGCGACGACCGACAAGACGATAATAGTAGGACTGACCACCCCGCGGTTGCCCAAAAAGAGGATCGGTAACTCTGTTCTTTGCTCTCCTATAGCAATCCTTCTAATCTGCCTTTTTCTTTTTAGTGGAACTGTGGTAGCGCAGGAGAGTGGTCTTTGGGGCCTGTGGCATCATCCCCCGACCCTGGCCCCATTCTCTGCTGGGTCTCCCGCCTCTCCTGTGTTTTTCACTCGTACCCTGTCTCTAGGTCTCCACCACCTGCCTTCTGACCCTCCACAAGCTTCAACGAGTCCTTCCCCCTCACCAATGACACACTGATCCTCTCTTTTGCTAACCTCTCTGTCAAGGTTGTCAACACCACAGTTGCGGCGAATGCTACTTGTGAAACTGGTAATGGCGAGTTAAGTAAGGGAGTCTTGCTTGAATTTCTTAACGTTACAGGGAAGAGCCGCCAGTCTTGTGAAGGGATCTTGAGTAAAAAGGAGACTCAAAGGTGCCTTTTCCTTCCGGGGTTTGCTCCTACAGTCTGCAACCGTTCCAAAGACCCGGATGCCTCGCCGCCCTGCTATCCTAGTGTATCGCCCAAGTTATGTCTGGCTCCCCGTCAAGGCAACCGACTGGGTTGGCCCTGTTTCTCAAGTTGTTTCACTTAACAATATCCCCTTCTCTAAGTCTAGGCGTCCAAGAGGCATAAAAGAATGGCTATCGAATGCTGCCAGTGTAGCTTCCTCTTTGTTTGTCCCAACGATCGGGCAGGCTGTGCTACAAGCATGGACAGATCGGCAGCTCGCCATAACGATGGAAACGGTAAATGGCTTGGTCAACCTTACCCGAGACGTGCTACGCCGCCACAATCAGATGCTGAACTTAAATTTCCAGGCCATTCAGAAACTCCAAGCGGAGATAGATGAACTTGGACTGGAAATAGATGGACTCTGGAGAGTGCTTCAGCAAACATGTGACACCCGGTGGCTTACGGTTAAACTGTGTGTCACTCCTGTCAGGGCCAACGTGACCGGAAGCATTTCCAGAGTCTCTGATTGGCTGAAAAGGTCATATTTTCCTGAATTTGTTAATCTCTCCCAACAGGTGGAGTCTAGTTTAGACACAATTGGGGGGATCAAGTTAAAACCCGTTAAAGTCGATCTCTCCGGGTTAGGCGAGGTTCTACAGAAACTATTGCACAGTGTTTCTTCCTGGTTCTCTTGGCCCAATTTAACTAATTGGATCCTCATTGTAGTGGGATTATTGGTGGGATTAGTCGTTGTTAAATGTTTGCTAGAACGCCTGTTTCAAGCGCAGCAGCAATTGCGTGTTACCACTATGATGGCTATGACTCCCACCTCTGTTACCCCCGATAGTGACCGATTTATTAACCATACCCCTTCCTGGTCGCCTCAGGTGGGGCGCTTTGGAGCAAAATTTGTAGCGAATCGCATGGCTGTTTCTCGGGTGTAAAAGGCGACACCAGTAGTCATAATTTTGTCTCAGGTGGGTCTCTAGGGCAGAGTCCTAGTTGTGGCCAGACTGGACCCTAGCCATTGCACAGAGACACCTAGTGACACCCCCCGACTCTGGTTACTGCTGTTCCTGCCCCCGTCGTTGTTCCCCAGTTGCCAGGCAAAGCACTGCAGGGAGAGTCACGTTGTTTCCAGCTTACGGACTCTCCGGTCTCCATATGACGTGAGCATTCTGGTTGGTGCTAGAGGCTCCGCCGCTGGATGGCTGAGGCCTAGTCCAGACTCCCCAAAGCACCAAAGAGGTTGTGAACCATTTGGGTTCACGGGAGCACGCTCATCACTGGAGACACTGGGTCAAAAATAAATAAGAAAGGGGGAGATGTGGAAAGCCGCCTCCCGAATCGGGCCTAGCGTATGCGCTGCAGCCTGCTCTAGAGTTACCCCCGCCCATCGAGTGAGCCAAGATGGCGCCTGCATCCTGTTTCCGCATAGTGACGCATGTATCCGCCACCCGCTCCTACCAATCGAAATCCTGTATACGCGATACTAGCCTAGAAGCTTATTGGTTGTTAATTGTGTATAAAAGGTCTTACCCGGACGGGGTAGGGTGAGACAGCCCACAAGGAGCCGTGCCTGACGGCCACATCGAGGCTGCTCTCCCACGAGGCGCCGTGCCCCGTGTGGGAACCAGTAACACAGAATGTTCATCTAGCTGTAGTAAAGGGCTTGCTTTCACAACTGCCGTGTGGTTCGAGTCGTGATTCATGACCAGGTTAGTTCGCGCAGTCTGCATCTCTCTCTCTCCTTCCCTGTTTCCCCTCGCCGGCCGGGAACCGGGGACCGAGCGGGGCAGCGCCGGACACCTAACTATATGAGTTTGCTTATTATCATTAGTTCATTATCAGTGAGATCATATAGTGTGTGTCCTTTTGTGTCCGGCTTATTTCACTCAACATAATATCCTCAAGGTTCATTCATGTTGTCTTATGCATCAGGACTTCATTCCTTCTTACGACTGAATAACATTCCGTCATATGTATACACCACATTTTGTTTATCCATTCATTGGTTGATGGACACTTGGGTTGCTTCTATCTTTTGGCAAATGTGAATAATGCCACTATGAATGTCAATATGCAAATATCTGTTCAAGTACCTGCTTTCATTTCTTCTGGGAATATATTTGTAGCAGGATTCCCGAATTATTTTGCAGTTCTATACTGTTTCCTAAGGAGTTGACAAACTGACTTCCACAGCGGATGCACCATTTTACATTCTACCAGTGGTGAATGAGAGTTCCTGTTTTTCTACATCCTCTTCAACACTTGTGGTTTTCTGTTCTTTTTTTCTTTAATTAGTGGCCATTCTAGCAGGTGTGAAATGATATCTCATTGTGGTTTTGATTTGCATTTTCCTAATAGCTAGTGATGCTGAGCATCTTTTCAAGTGCTTTTTAGCCATTTGTATTTTCTCTTTGGAAAAATGTCTATTAATGTATTTTGTTCATTTTTAAATTGGGCTATTCATCTTTTTATTGTTGAATTGTAGGATTTCTTTATATATTCTGGATATCAAACCCTTATCAGATATGTGGTGTCCAAATATTTTCTCCCATTGAGTTGGCTGCCTTTTCACCGTTTTGACAAAGTCCTTTGAAGCACAGAAGTATTCAGTTTTCAGAAGTTTGCTTTTATTTATTTTTTCTTTCATTGTTTGTGCTTTGGGTATAAAGTCTAAGAAAGCATTCCCTCCACAAGATCGTGAAGACACTTCCTTACATTTTCTTATAAGAGTTTTATGGTTCTCATTCTTTTAATTAGGACTTTGATACATTTTGAGTTAATTTTTGTGTAAGGTGTGAGATAGGGGTCCTCTTTCATTCTTTTGCATATGTACATCCACTTCTCCCAACATCATTTGTTGAAGAGACTTCTGTTCCAGTTGAGTAGACTTGGCATCCTTGTTAAATATCAAATAGCCATAGATGTGAGGGTTTATATCTGAATTCTCAATTTGATTCCATTGGTCAATATCTATCTTTATGCCAGTACCATGCTGTTTTGGCCAGTGTAGCTTTGTAATATGCTTTAATTTCAGGAAGTGCGAGTCCTCCAACCTTGTTCTTCTTTTTCAAGATGTTTTTGGCTGTTTCAGGCCCCTAATCCTTTCAAATAAATTTGGTAATTGGCTTTTTCATTTCTGCAAAGTAGGTTGTTGCAATTTTGATTGGGATTGCACTGAATCTGTAAATCATTTTGGGTAGAATTGATACCTTAATTATATTTAGTCTTCCAGTCCATGAACATGGAATGCCCTTCCATTTATTTGGGTCTTTTATTTCTTTTAGTAATGTTTTGCAGTTTTCTGCATACAAGTCCTTTCCTTCATTGGTTAAATTTATTCCTAGATATTTGATTATTTTAGTTGCTATTGTAAATGATGTTTTTTTTCTTGATTTCTTCTTCTGATAGTTCATTGCTTGTGTATAGAAACACTACTGATTTTCAGGTGTTGATCTTGTACCCTGCCACTTTGCTGTATATAATTATTAGCTCTAGGAACTTTGTTGTGGATTTTTCAGGATGTTCTGTATATAGGATCACATCATCTGCAAATAGGGAAAATTTTAATTATTCCTTTCTAAATTGCATGTCTTTTATTTCTTTTTCTTACCTAACTGCTCTGGCAAGAACTTCTAGTTACAATGTTGAATAACAGTGTTGATGATGGGCATCCTTGTCTTGTTCCAGATCTTAGAGGGAAAGATTTCAGTCTTTCACCATTGAGTACAATATTAGCTGTGGGTTTTTTGTTCATGCCCTTTATCATGTTGAGCATGTTTCCTTCTATTCCTAGAGCTCTAAGTGTTTTTATCAAGAAAGCATGCTGGATTTTGTCAAATGACATTTCTGCATCAATTGGGATGATCATGTGGTTTATTTCCTTCATTCTGTTAGTGTGGTGTATTACATTAATTGATTTTCTTATGTTGAACCAACCTTGCATGTCAGAGATAAATCCCACTTGATCATGGTGCATAATTCTTTTAGTATGCTGTCGAATATAGTTTGCTAGTATTTTGTTGAGGATTTTTGCATCTATATTCATAAAGGATATTGGTCTGTAGCTTTTTTTCCTTGTGGTATCATCTGGTTTTGATATGAGAGTGATGTTGACCTTGTAGAATGAGTTAGGGAGTGTTCCCTCCCTTCAATTTTTTGGAAGAGTTTGAGCAGGGCTGGTATTAATTCTTCTTGGAATGTTTAGTAGAATTCCCCTGTGAAGAAATCTGGCCTGGGCTTTTCTTTGTTGGGAAGTTTTTGATTGCTGACTCAATCTCTTTACCAGTTATTGGTTTGTTGAGACCTTCTATTCTTGAGTCAGTGTGGGTCGTAAATGTTTCTAAGAATTTTTCATTTCATCTAGTTTATCTAATTTATTGTTATACAGTCATTCATAGTATCCTTTACAGCTCTTTTTATTTCAGCAGGGTTGGTAGTAATGTCCCCCTCTTGGTTTTTGTTATTTGTTATTTGTTTTTTTTCTGTCAGTCTAGCTAATGATTTGTCAGTTTTTATTGATCTTTTCAAAGAACCAACTTTTGGTTTTGTTGATGCTCTTTATTTTTTTGTTCTCTATTTCATTTATCTCCACTCTAATCTTTGTTATTTTTTTCCTTCTGTTCACTTTGGGTGTAGTTTGCTCTTCTTTTCCTAGTTCTTCCAATTTTGAGGTTAGGTCTCAGATTTGAAGTCTTTCTTCTTTTTTAATGTAAGCATTTAGAGCTATAAATTTTCCTCTCAGCACTGCCTTTGCTGAATCCCATAAGTTTTAACATGTTGTATTTTCATTTTCATTCTCCTCAAGATATTTCGTAATTTCACTTCTGATTTCCTCTTTAACCCATTGTTTGTTTAAGAAGATATTGTTTAATTTCCACATATTTCTGAGTTTTCTCTTTCTCCCTCTGTTATTGATTTCTAGTTTCATTCCATTGTGGTCTGAGAATATACATTGTATGATCTCAATATTTTTTAATTTGTCAAGACTTGTTTTATAACCCAAATATGGTCTTTATGTTCATTCTGTTTGTTGTTCTCTGAGCTTCTTTGATGTGCAAAATTATGTCTTTTGCTAAGTTTAGGAAGTTCTCGGTCATTATTTTTTGTCTATTCCATTTGTCCCCTTCTCTCTTTCTTCTGGGACTCCCATAATGTATATATTGGTGCACTTACTGGTGTCTTGGGCTATTTTCACTTTAATATTTCTTTTTTCTTTCTGCTCCTCAGCCTGACTCCTTTCAAGTTTCTTGTCTTCACTTTCACGGATTCTTTCTTCTGCCAGCTCCAATCTGCTCTTGAAACTCTCCTGGGCATTTTTCATTTCATTTATTGTGGTCTTCAACTCCAGTCATTCTGTTTAGTTCATTTTTAAAATTTCTATCTCTACTTAGACTCTCATTGCTCATTCACTGTTTTCTTGATATCCTTTAGTTCTTTCTCTGTACTTTCCTTCATCTCCTTTAGCATTTTTAAGATCAGTTTTTAAAAATGCTTTGTTTGTTATTTCTACTTCTCATCTTCATTTTGATTTCTGAATTTTTATCCTCTTCCTTTGGATGGGCCATTATTTCCTGTTTCTTTGTTTGTCTTGGGGTTTTTTGTTTAGCACTGTACATTTTAATATTTTAAAATGATAACTCTGAGATTTATTCCATGAGATGTCTGTTTCTTGGTTTTGTAAACAGCTGGGGATGGGACAGAGATTTTCTTGAGCTTCAGCCCTCTTATCAGGAAGGTCTGCCCAAGGCGAATGCAGTGTGCAGGTTTTTCACTGTCTTTCTGGGCCTCTGTCTTGTCCTGGGCTTTTGCTTTTAGTTGCTGTGGAGTTCTCCTATTTACAGGAGTTTGGTTTTCCCTTCTGTTTCCCACAAGGCAGGCCTCCCTCTCCTGGGTGTTTGATGCCAGCAGGCCTTTGTACCAGTCAGTCTGCCTCTATAGATTTTTATACTCCTTTCATTGTCTCAAGCTGCTATTGCCTGTGGGGCAAATTCTGGTAGGAAATCACCCTGGAGAGGATTTTCCCAAGTTATTCTTTCCCAGCCATAACAGGGGCAGGGACCCACAAAGGGGGCTGTGCTCTGATGAGAGGATCAGGAAAGATGCCAAAAACATCTCAAATGGTTCCCCATACCTGAGCTTCCCTGGCCTGCTCAGAAAATGCAGACCTTCATCTAACTCTCCCCTACAGCCCTGAGGAAGCACTGTGTCTTTAAATCTCCATTGTGTCTATCCCTGTCTGGGGGGGGTTAAAACAATAGTTGCTGCTGTCTTTGATTGGTTGAAACTATAGCTGACCTCAGATTTGGGCCCCCAGTGATCCCAATGAAAAGCTGTGATCAGTGATCAGCTCTGCGCACACCTGTTCTTGGGGAAGAGGATTTTTACATTCCTGTCACCAGCAGCTAGTCATAGACTGGACCCCATGGCAGCCTGTAGCAAGAGTTGGTGATAGACACCAGTAGCTGCTGCACCGAGGAGCAATTCACTGTTCTTTACCATAGTTTTTCAGCCTCTTCCTCCAGCTCTTCCTTGGATGCTGTGGTGTTCTTCTAGCCTCTGGAGTTTCAAATTAGTTGTTTCAGATAGTTACTGCCTGTTTAACAGTTGTTTTGGTGCAATGGCTGAGTCCTGGATCTCCCCAGATTTCCCAGAAGTCCTCTATCTATATTTTGAGGTAGAATTCTACGCATGGTCTGAAGCCTAGTTAAAATGATCCATGTTTCACCATCTTACTTCTCTCATTTATTATAGTTATTTATATCTTATTTCTCCTCACTAAATTACTAGCTCTTTAGTTGTAGAAACCTACCTTCTGTTCCCATGGCATTGTATCAGGCTGCCTTGTACATGTTGATTGCCTTGCTAATGATCCTTTGCTGAGTGATAGAATGACCCCTAATGTCTACCACTGGATAATGGAAGGGAACACTGCACCTTTCTAGCTTAACTACACTGAAATATGCACACTGTTCTGGTAAAGGGATATAGTGTCCTAGTCACCTTTTTTCCCCCATAAACTAGGAGAATCTGGTGATTTATAGATGATAGTCCTGTACATCATCAGAGATGCAATGTTTATCCTTTATGAAATATTATAAGGATTGCTAATGGAGAGCAATAGTTTGGAGCAGAGAGTTAAGCCTCTGAATCAATATTTAATGCTGCCATAACACATAGGATTTAGTCCCCTTAGACATTTGAAGGAATGACCAAGTCACAAATTTAGCCTGCAAAATACGTGAGTCGGCATGAAACGAAGCCTTAGATACATGGCTATAACCACACCAGCAGGCCTGAGAAGGCAGTCTTTTCAGCTTCAAGCCAAATTTGCATAATTCTGAGAACTCAAGCCTCAGGTGCCAGCAAAAATCTAAATAATCTTTACAATTACCTCAGGGCTTAGCTATATTCCACTGATAAAAACGGTATTATTTAGCATTTCTTGACTCATCATTTAAAAGCAAGTGTCCTGGCCTATTGTATAAAGACTTGAGAGCTCCCCTCCCTCTTACTTGGTGAGTTAAGTTGGAAGGCAATCACCAGACAGAAATTGATGTCTATTATTTTCACAGGTCTGAGTTTTGCCATCTCTCCTTCTGGAAAATGTCCAGGATGTCACTGTTTTGAAGGCTGGCTTTCTTTGAAGAAAAAGAAGCAATTGTATTGTGGACTACTGTCACACTGACTTGTAGAGCAGCAAGTCCTAAATACCCTTTAAAAAACAAAATCTGTCAGCAGCATTACTATTGAAGAACAGCTCACACAGTGAACTAGCTTTGTTTTCTTTGGTGGTCAGAACTTGTTCTACTCACTGTAACATTTTGTTCTTGGCTTCATAACCAACACTGAACTAGCATAATCCTGCATATTTTTGTTTTAGGTCACTCTGAGAAGTTAGTTTACTTATATTTAAATAAACAGTACAAAACGACATTGCCCTTATGGAACATTCTTTTCTTGAATTTCCTTTTAAAGTCTTTATACAACTAGGATTAAGCAAGACTAAAAGGATATAATTTCTGGAAGGAAAGCTGGGCTTCTAATAATTTGGTGGGCATGACAATTAGAAAGCCTTTCACTCTGGATGGAGCAGTAATTTTGGCTCTATGCAAATGGCTTCTTCTTTCTGATTCATTTATTCATTCATTTGATAAATATTTATTTGGTACTTATAATGTACCTAGCATTGTTTTGGGTGTTGAAGATAGAATTGTAAGCAAAATCTCCAAACTCATGGAGCTTACATTCTATGGGGGAAGGAGATAGGCAAGTAAGTACATCGCTGAATTAACGATGTTTTCATAGATTGAATAATTGATATGAAGGAACCAAAACAGGCTAAGCTACAGAAGGACTAAGGGGAGTGGGTGTTCTTTATATAGAAAATGTGATTTATAAATTGTGTTTCTAATGTCAGATAGTGTGTTTTGTAATGAAATTCTGTAGTAACAAGATATAATGACATATATATGCCTGTGTGTATGTATATATATAAAATCAATCAATAGGAGGTGAAATTGAACTAATGAGGAGCCAGTCATATGAAGATTTAAAAGACCAAATTTCCGATAGGAATTACAATGACCCTGAGGTAGGATCCTTGGCTGGTTTTAAGAATAAAAAAAGGACACTGTGGTTGGAACATAGTGAGCAAGGAAATAAATAGCTTGATTTAATAGGTCAGTGGTTCTCAGATGTGGTCAGGGACCACATAGTCATACATAGGCTAGCAAGCTGTATAGTTGAGTTCAAGGGATAAGATATGGTGTCCCCAGGCACCCAATTTATGTATGGTTCTCTGGTTATGAAAAATCAGGGATATATTATTTAGTGTAGTGGTTCTCAAAGTATGATCCCTGGACCAGAGACATTAACATCACCTCAAAACTTGTTAGAAATGCAAATTCTCCACCCTATCCCAGACCTACTGAATCAGCAACTCTGATGGTGGGAATCAGTAATCTGTGTTGTAACAAGTTGTCCAGGTGATTCTGATGCCAGACAGAGTTAGGGAATCACAGTGCTAGAAAATAAGTAGGAGTGGCAGTTTAGGGTTAAAGAGTGTCACTTTAGACAAGGAAGAAGTGTCTCCTTTCCTTTAAAAGTCCCACTCTTCCATTTTCTGCCTTGAACTCATCTCCTTCTGGAAAGGACCTAGCTTGATTAATTCATTACTTCTTCTGCCTGTATTAGGAATAAACAGGCAGGCTGTCAGTGTTGTACATGAATTATTTCATTAAATCTTTATAAGTTAAAGATTTATAATTTTAAATTTATAATTTTAAATCTTTTTGCACCCCCGTTTTATAGATGAAGAAATGGAGGCACAGAGAAGAAACTTACCCCAGGTTACAGAGGTCATAAGAGGAAGGGTATGAATCCAGGCAGTCTGGTTCCAGAGCCATATTCATAAGAATTTCTTTATACTTCCTCTCAGTATACCTGGAGATTTGATCTAAGATAACATTGTTCAACGAATTGCCTTAATTTTTTTTTAATTTGATAACATTATCTTAGTTTGCCAGGCTGCTATGACAAATACCACACAATAGGTTTGCTTAAATGATGGGAATTTATTGGCTCACAGTTTTGAGGCTAGGAGAAGTCCAAAATTGAGGTGTCAGCAAGGCAATGCTTTCTCCCCAAAGTCTGTTAGGTTCTTGTGCTGTCTTCCAGTGGCTTTTGGGGGTTCCTTGGCTTTCCCATCACATAGCAATATCTTCTCCTTTCTCTTCAGGGTTCCTGCTGACTTCTGGCTTCTGGCTCCTCCCTGTGGCTTTCTCTCACTGTCTGAATTTCTTCTGCTTATAAAGCACTCTAGTAATCTGGATTAAGACCTACCCTCAATCAGTTCACCATGCCTTAACTAAAAATAACATCTTCAAGAGGTCCTATTTACAAAGGGTTCATACCCACAAGAATGCAGATGATGATTAAGAACATGTCTAAATTGGTAAACATAATTCAGTCTACCACAGTTTGCCCTCTGGACCCCAAAAAAGATGTTCTTCCCACATGCAAAATACATTCACCTGATTACAATATCCAAAGGCCTTAAGCCATTTTAGCAACAACTCTTAAGTTCAAAGTCTTAACAGAATCAGTTATTGGTGGGATTATATATACAATACAAAATTTCCCATTGTAACCACTTGGAAGTGTACAATTCAGTGGTATTAATTACATTTACAATATTGTGCTACCATCATCACTGTCCATTACTAGAAATTTTTCATCACCCTAAACAGGAACTCTGAACCCACTAAGTAATAACTTCCTATGGATATTTTAGATATTTCATATAAGTCTTCATTTATCTTGTTAGTGTAGTACAATGACTTCTTTTCCTGATTCTAGTGTCCATGAAGGGCTGTAGGACAGAGCGCTATTGGGAGAAAACCTACCTAAGAATAAGAGCAAACACTACACTCTTTGCACACAAAATTTCTCAGTCTAAGGTGCAAGAGCAGAACATTAGCTTCTATAAGTAGTATATTTTATTGTCAAATACATGAAAACTACACATGCAAAACGAACTTACCACTTTTCAACCAGTTCTTTCCTGTTTCCTAGCTTTTCTGTTTGTTTGCTTGATTTTATTTTTAGCTACTGTGCCAGTTTGGATGTATTGTGCCCCCAAAACACCATTATTTTTGATGTAATTTTGTGGGGCAGACATATTAGTGTTGATTAGGTCGGAATCTTTGAGTGTTTCCATGGAGATGTGACTCAATCAACTGTGGGTGAGATCTTTCATTGGATTATTTCTATTGAGGTGTTGCCCCACCCATTCAGGGTGGGTCTTTACTGAATCACTAGAGTACTTTAAAAAAAGCTGTACAGGCCCAGACCCAGAGTAACTGAGATTGACATTTTGGAGGAGCTGCAGCTTACAGAGACATTTTGGAGAACGCAACCCAGGAGCAAGCTGTCTAGAGAGGAACGTCATGGGAGAAAGCCATTTTGAAACCAGAACTCCAGAGCAGACACCAGCCACATGCCTTTCCAGCTAATAGAGGTTTTTCTGGATGCCATTGGCCTCCCTTCAGTGAAGGTACCCGATTGTTGATGCCTTACCTTGGACACTTTATGGCCTTCAGACTGTAACTGTGTAACCAAATAACCCCCCTTTAAAAAGGACAACCCATTCCTGGTATTTTGTGTAACAGTGGCATTAGCAAACCAGAACAGCTACTTTTCTCATTTTATTTGCAGTGAAAATTTTCCAGGGAAATGTATGGAAGTTGATGTCCTGTACACACTTAAAAAATTTATTTTTCATACCCTTCCTAGCTTAGGCTTTATCACTAAACCTCAGCATTACTAAACATAAACTCTCCATTTTGACATATAAATCTGAAGGTAGCCAGTTTTTCTGTCTATACCCTTTGTCCTACATTTATGTAACTGTGATGTATAATTTAAGCTTCTAATCTCAAATGTGCTTAATGTATAATAAAATTCTGTAATAACAAAATGTAATACCTCAGCTTGCTTTTCTTTATAAATATACTAGCTATTCTTGTCATTTTCCCTTTATCATAGTGAACAAATAAAATAAATTATTAACTCCAATTTAGAATCTAGTTCTGACTGGCATGAATTTTTCTTTCCATTAGAGTCATTCAAGATACTTTTGGAGGGTGGGTCTCAGAGAATTAATAGATTTTAATGAAAGATCACATTTTGTAGATTAGACGGAATTGTAAAATACACTTTTCCATTTATTACCAGGCCCTCAAATAAATTCTATTTGCAAAAAGGGGAGCATCTTCAAAATATTTTTGGAATTTTATTTTACATAAAATTAATTTTGTCCTTGGCTTTTCCTAAAACGTACTACCTATGAGAGGGAAGAATGCTCCCTTAAATTTTTCTGAAGGGGAACTCTTACTTGTAGATTCTTTCTCAAGTGTTTTTGAGATGACAGTGTGTGTTGAGAAATAAGTAATTAGTAAGGCTCTGAGGAGAAAATATTTTATTCAAATATCAGCTTCCCTTTTTCCCCCTTCTTTGCTTTTAGTAAAATTATGGTTTTAGCTAAGGATATCTAATAATAGATATGAGTCATTTTGCTTTAATGCTAATACTGGGCTTTCTGGACATTTGAAATTGTTATAGTTCCTGAGGAATGTATCATGGGCCAGTGCACTGCAATACAGAAATTCTCTGTTGTACAACTAGTTTTAGTTAAGAGCTAGTTAGATTTTCAGGTAAATTGGTATCCTATTTCCTGACACAGTGTGTTAGCAGCATTGCTGCTACTTGAGGAGTTACTAGGATGTGTTTCACTTTCATTGTGGCTGATTAATAGATCTTATCCAGTTTAAAGGAAATGTTCACTTCTGTTCCATGTAGAAGGAGTCCTTGTGCTAAGATTCAGTCTCTCCAGGAGACTGGAAGAAAGTTGTTGAATTAGTTAGGGTTCTCTAGGGAAACAGAACCAATAAGAGATATCTGTAAATATAGGATTTTATAAAAGTGTCTCACACAACTGTGGTGATGCAGGAGTCCACATTCTGTAGGGCAGGATGCACTAGTCCAAATTCCATAGGGCAGGCAGCGAACTGGCAACTCCGATGAAGGTGTTCAATGAACTCCTCAGGAAACAGTTTGCTGGCTGGCTAAAGAGGAGACTCTGGCTAGCTGAAGAAGAAGTGAAGGTCCTCTCTCTTTCTCCCTTAAAATTCTTCAACTGATTGGATTAAATCCAGCTTATTGAATTCTCTCATTGCAGAAGACACACCCTTCATTGATGTAATCAGTCACAGGTGCAGTCAACTGACTGATGATTTAATAAACCAACCTTTTAGTTTATTAACCAGCCACAAATGTCCTTGCAGTAATGGATAGGCCAGTGCTTGCTTGACTGGACATCTGGACATCATCACCTGGCCAAGTTGACACATGAACCTAACCATCACAGTTTTTTTTTTTAAATTTGTTTTATTTTGTTTTTCACTTGGGCATATTCAGTTTCATTTCATTAAACAAATAATGTGTAGATATACAAACAGTTATATAGAACCAGGCACATACCATTTTCACTAACATTTTAGAAAGTGAGCCAGATGCTAGTGTGACCAACCATTGGGGGTTGCCTGGGACTGAGGGGTTCTCCCAAAATTCAGGAATTTCAGTCCCCAAACCAGAAAAGTCTTGGGTAACCAAGGTGGTTGGTCACCTGAGTTCAAGAAAGTAATTCTGATATGACAGTGCACATGCTTTATACTCCAGAAAAGTTCATTCAGGATTTAAAGGGGGGATATTTGGGAGGATAATTTAATACTTCTAGTACATAAAAATGTAGTGAAAATCATTCAAGTTAGTCAATAATAGGCCTAAGAACTAGTCAGGTGTCAAGGTCAGAGGTAACAGGAAAAGTATGGGAACTGGAAACTTAATAATTGTAATCTTTAGATTCTATACCTTTATTCTGGGTCTCAGAATTTACTCTAACTGTTAAATAAGCAGTAGGGTTCATATATTGAGCTGAACAATAATGGAAAGGATTATTAAAAATATCTGCACTATTTATTTTTATCTGTTTGATGTGCAATAGAATGCAACAGGCTGTGAATTATTGTGTAATAGTTACCACATTGTGTCATTAGATGTGAGAACAGAAGGCTGAGCTCCAGTTAAGTGCATTGCCGTTTCCAGCCTATAGAACTATATTACAGTTCTGAGAGAGGAAGTGTGCATTAGTGTGTGAAGTCTGGGGTCGACACCAAGAGTCTTTGGATTTTTAGTTCTTTGATCCATCACAAAGTTACGTGCTTCCAGGCAAGTTGCTTAAACTTAGTGCCACAGTTTTCTTATTCTTTGACTAAAGAGAACAAGAGTTAGTGCTCAACTTCTAGGCTGAACAATTTTGGGCAGTCCATAGAAGTAGTGGTCATTTGAAGTCAAGGTGATAGAGAAACCAGCATTATTATCAAAGATGTGCTCTATGTGTGGTATAGCCACAATTCTTTTACCATGTCATTTGTCTATTAAATGGAAACTTCTCTGCCTGACTTTCAAAGGCTCTCCATTATCTGCTTCCAAATTCCCTATCCAGCCTATTTCCCATTGGGCAGTACAGCATGGTAGTTAATCACATGTATTCTGTAACTACACTGTCTGGTTTCAAAGACTTGCTCTACATTATTAGTTCTGTGATATTGAGCAAGTTAAAATCCCTGTGACTCAGTTTCCTCATTTGCAAAATTGGGCTATTACTAGTAGTATATAGCTCATAGATGTAATTATATGTAAAACACTGAAAATAGTGCCTGACACATAGTGTTTGGTATTATTACTATTATTGTTGACATTATAGTTATCTTATTAATATTATTATTATTATTATTATTCCTTAACATATGCTCTCTGCTCTAGGCTTAATGCTCTCTTTAGCATCCACATGCCATGCTTACTTTTTTTCTTTATGTTTTGCTTATGATGAATGCGCCACATGAGCTAGGATACTTTTTCCTGCTTGTCCAAATTTTTCCAGTTTTCAAGGACCATTTTAATTCTGATTTCCTGTGTGGAACTTTCACAAAACTCTCCCTTTGATAATTACAACTTTATAATTACAACTAGGACCCTACAGTTCAGCTTTCAGGTACTTGTTGTTTGTTGTATGCTAAATTCATCTCTTTGGCTGATCCGCAAACTTTTTGACAGATGGGCTCATGTTGTCTATTTTGTTGTGTTTCACAGCCTCAGCGTTTCTCAAGTAAATAGTTGATTGGTTTATATCAGAGATCTGATGCCTATGTTTAGTTCTGGGTGCTTAGATTCTCTCACCATTTTTGAGACAAAAAGCCAGCAGTTAAATCACTTCAAGGATAGATCTTGCAAAAATCTTGCTGATTTTACACTATTTTTCTTTTTTTTTTTTTTTAATCATCATTTTATTGAGATATATTCACATACCATGCAGTCATACAAAACAAATTGTACTTTCAATTGTTTACAGTACCATTACATAGTTGTACATTCATCACCTAAATCAATCCCTGACACCTTCATTAGCACACACACAAAAATAACAAGAATAATAATTAGAGTGAAAAAGAGCAATTGAAGTAAAAAAGAACACTGGGTACCTTTGTCTGTTTGTTTCCTTCCCCTACTTTTCTACACATCCATCCATAAACTAGACAAAGTGGAGTTTGGTCCTTATGGCATTCCCAATCCCACTGTCACCCCTCATAAGCTACATTTTTATATAACTGTCTTCGAGATTCATGGGTTCTGGGTTGTAGTTTAATAGTTTCAGGTATCCACCACCAGCTACCCCAATTCTTTAGAACCTAAAAAAGGTTGTCTAAAGTGTGCGTAAGAGTGCCCACCAGAGTGATCTCTCGGCTCGTTTTGGAATCTCTCTGCCACTGAAGCTTATTTCATTTCCTTTCACATCCCCCTTTTGGTCAAGAAGATGTTCTCCATCCCACGATGCCGGGTCTACATTCCTCCCCGGGAGTCATATTCCACGTTGCCAGGGAGATTCACTTCCCTGGGTGTCTGATCCCACGTAGGGGGGAGGGCAGTGATTTCACCTTTCAAGTTGGCTTAGCCAGAGAGAGAGGGCCACATCTGAGCAACAAAGAGGCATTCAGGAGGAGACTCTTAGGCACAAATACAGGGAGGCCTAGCCACTCCTTTGCAGCAACCGTCTTCCCAAGGGTAAAACTTATGGTAGAGGGCTCAACCCATCAAACCACCAGTCCCCTATGTCTGTGGTCATGTTAGCAACCATGGAGGTGGGGTAGGCGAATACCCCTGCATTCTCCACAGGCTCCTCAAGGGGGCACTACATCTTTTTTTTTTTTTTCCTTGTTTGACTTTTTTCTTTTTCTTTTTTTTTTTTTAACTTTCCCTTCTTTTTTAAATCAACTGTATGAAAAAAAAAGTTAAAAAGAAAACAAACATACAATAAAAGAACATTTCAAAGAGACCATAACAAGGGAGTAAGAAAAAGACAACTAACCTAAGATAACTGCTTAGCTTCCAACATGTTCCTACTTTACCCCAAGAAAGTTACATAATATAGCAACATTTCAGTGAACTTGTTCCTACTACATCCATCAGAAATTAACAGACCATAGTCATTTCTGGGCATCCCCAGAACGTTAAATAGCTTATCTGTTCTTCTTGGATTATTGTTCCCCCTTCCTTAATTGCTCTCTACTGCTAGTTCCCCTACATTCTACATTATAAACCATTTGTTTTACATTTTTCAAAGTTCACATTAGTGGTAGCATATAATATTTCTCTTTTTGTGCCTGGCTTATTTCGCTCAGCATTATGTCTTCAAGGTTCATCCATGTTGTCATATGTTTCACGAGATCGTTCCTTCTTACTGCCGCGTAGTATTCCATCGTGTGTATATACCACATTTTATTTATCCACTCATCTGTTGAAGGACATTTGGGTTGTTTCCATCTCTTGGCAATTGTGAATAATGCTGCTATGAACATTGGCGTGCAGATATCTGTTCGTGTCACTGCTTTCCGATCTTCCGGGTATATACCGAGAAGTGCAATCGCTGGATCGAATGGTAGCTCTATATCTAGTTTTCTAAGGAACTGCCAGACTGACTTCCAGAGTGGCTGAACCATTATACAGTCCCACCAACAATGAATAAGAGTTCCAATTTCTCCACATCCCCTCCAGCATTTGTAGTTTCCTGTTTGTTTAATGGCAGCCATTCTAACCGGTGTTAGATGGTATCTCATTGTGGTCTTAATTTGCATCTCTCTAATAGCTAGTGAAGCTGAACATTTTTTCATGTGTTTCTTGGCCATTTGTATTTCCTCTTCAGAGAACTGTCTTTTCATATCTTTTGCCCATTTTATAATTGGGCCGTCTGTACTATTGTCATTGAGTTGTAGGATTTCTTTGTATATGCAAGATATCAGTCTTTTGTCAGATACATGGTTTCATGAAATTTTTTCCCATTGAGTTGGCTGCCTCTTTACCATTTTGAGAAATTCCTTTGAGGTGCAGAAACTTCTAAGCTTGAGGAGTTCCCATTTATCTATTTTCTCTTTTGTTGCTTGTGCTTTGGGTGTAAAGTCTAGGAAGTGGCCTCCTAATACAAGGTCTTGAAGATGTTTTCCTACATTATCTTCTAGGAGTTTTATGGTACTTTCTTTTATATTGAGATCTTTGGTCCATTTTGAGTTAATTTTTGTGTAGGGGGTGAGGTAGGGGTCCTCTTTCATTCTTTTGGATATGGATATCCAACTCTCCCAGCCCCATTTGTTGAAAAGACCATTATGGCTTAGTTCGGTGACTTTGGGGGCCTTATCAAAGATCAGTCGGCCATAGATCTGAGGGTCTATCTCTGAATTCTCAATTCGATTCCATTGATCTATATGTCTATCTTTGTGCCAGTACCATGCTGTTTTGGCAACTGTGGCTTTATAATAAGCTTCAAAGTCAGGGAGTGTAAGTCCTCCCACTTCGTTTTTCTTTTTTAGAGTGTCTTTAGCAATTCGAGGCATCTTCCCTTTCCAAATAAATTTGATAACTAGCTTTTCCAAGTCTGCAAAGTAGGTTGTTGGAATTTTGATTGGGATTGCATTGAATCTGTAGATGAGTTTGGGTAGAATTGACATCTTAATGACATTTAGCCTTCCTATCCATGAACATGGAATATTTTTCCATCTTTTAAGGTCCCCTTCTATTTCTTTTAGTAGAGTTATGTAGTTTTCTTTGTATAGGTCTTTTACATCTTTGGTTAAGTTTATTCCTAGGTACTTGATTTTTTAGTTGCTATTGAAAATGGTATCTTTTTCTTGAGTGTCTCTTCAGTTTGTTCATTTCTAGCATATAGAAACATTACTGACTTATGTGCATTAATCTTGTATCCCGCTACTTTGCTAAATTTGTTTATTAGCTCTAGTAGCTGTATCGTCGATTTCTCAGGGTTTTCCAGATATAAGATCATATCATCTGCAAACAATGACAGTTTTACTTCTTCTTTTCCAATTTGGATGCCTTTTATTTCTTTGTCTTGCCGGATTGCCCTGGCTAGCACTTCCAGCACAATGTTGAATAACAGTGGTGACAGCGGGCATCCTTGTCTTGTTCCTGATCTTAGAGGGAAGGCTTTCAGTCTCTCACCATTGAGTACTATGCTGGCTGTGGGTTTTTCATATGTGCTCTTTATCATGTTGAGGAAGTTTCCTTCAATTCCTACCTTTTGAAGTGTTTTTATCAAAAAGGGATGTTGGATTTTGTCAAATGCTTTTTCAGCATCTATTGAGATGATCAATTGATTTTTCCCTTTTGACTTGTTAATGTGTTGTAATACATTGATTGTTTTTCTTATGTTGAACCATCCTTGCATGCCTGGAATGAACCCCACTTGGTCATGGTGTATGATTTTTTTAATGTGTCTTTGGATTCGATTTGCAAGTATTTTGTTGAGGATTTTTGCATCTATATTCATTAGGGAGATTGGCCGGTAGTTTTCCTTTTTTGTAGCATCTTTGCCTGGTTTTGGTATTAGATTGATGTTAGCTTCATAAAATGAGTTAGGTAGTGTTCCATTTTTTTCAATGTTTTGAAAGAGTTTGAGTAAGATTGGTATCACTTCTTTCTGGAAAGTTTGGTAGAATTCCCCTGTGAAGCCATCTGGCCCTGGGCATTTATTTGTGGGAAGATTTTTGATGACTGATTGGATCTCTTTGCTTGTGATGGGTTGGTTGAGGTCTTCTATTTCTTCTCTGGTCAGTCTAGGTTGTTCATATGTTTCCAGGAAATTGTCCATTTCTTCTACATTATCCAGTTTGTTGCCATACAGTTGTTCATAATATCCTCTTATAATTTTTTAAATTTCTTCAGGATCTGCAGTTATGTCACCTTTTTCATTCATTATTTTGTTTATATGGGTCTTCTCTCTTTTTGATTTTGTCAGTCTAGCTAGGGGCTTGTCAATCTTGTTGATCTTCTCAAAGAACCAACTTTTGGTGATATTTATCCTCTCTATTGTTTTTTTGTTCTCTATGTCATTTATTTCTGCTTTAATCCTTGTTATTTCTTTTCTTGTACTTGGTTTAGGATTGGTTTGCTGTTCATTTTCTAGCTTCCTCAGTTGATCCGTTAGTTCTTTGATTTTGGCTCTTTCTTCCTTTTTAATATATGCGTTTAGTGCTATAAATTTCCCCCTTAGCACTGCTTTTGCTGCATCCCATAGGTTTTGGTATGTTGTGTTCTCATTTTCATTCGTCTCTATATATTTAGCAATTTCTCTTGCTATTTCTTCTTTAACCCACTGATTGTTTAGGAGTGTGTTGTTTAACCTCAAGGTATTTGTGAATTTTCTAAGTCTCTGATGGTTATTGACTTCTAATTGTATTCCATTGTGGTCAGAGAATGTGCTTTGAATAATTTCAATCTTTTTAAATTTATTGAGGCTTGTTTTATGTCCCAGCATATGATCTATTCTGGAGAAAGTTCCGTGAGCACTAGAAAACTATGTGTATCCTGGTGATTTGGGATGTAATGTCCTGTAGATGTCTGTTAAATCTAATTCATTTATCAGATTGTTTAGGTTTTCAATTTCCTTATTGGTCTTCTGTCTGGTTGATCTATCTATAGGAGAGAGTGATGTGTTGAAGTCTCCCACAATTATTGTGGAAACATCAATTGCTTCCTTTAGTTTTGCCAGTGTTTCTCTCATGTATTTTGTGGCACCTTGATTGGGTGCATAGACATTTACGATTGTTATTTCTTCTTGCTGAATTGCCCCTTTTATTAGTATGTAGTGGCCTTCTTTGTCTCTCAAAACATCCCTGCATTTGAAGTCTATTTTATCTGAGATTAATATTGCTACACCTGCTTTCTTTTGGCTGTAGCTTGCATGAAATATTTTTTTCCATCCTTTCACTTTCAGTTTCTTTGTGTCCCTGTGTCTAAGATGAGTCTCTTGTATGCAACATATTGATGGTTCATTTTTTTTGATCCATTCTGCGAATCTATATCTTTTAATTGGGGAGTTTAATCCATTTACATTCAACGTTAAAACCGTGAAGGCATTTCTTGAATCGGCCATCTTATCCTTTGGTTTATGTTTGCCATATTTTTCCCTCTCTCTATTAACATCCTTTATTGTACCCATACCGAATCTCTTTAGTACTGAACCTTTCTCCAAGTCTCTCTGTCCTGTCTTTGTTTCTCTGTCTGTAGGGCTCCCTTTAGTATCTCCAGTAGGGCAGGTCTCTTGTTAGCAAATTCTCTCAGCATTTCTTTGTCTGTGAAAAATTTAAGATCTCCCTCAAATTTGAAGGAGAGCTTTGCTGGATAAAGTATTCTTGGCTGGAAATTCCTCTCACTCAGAATTTTAAATATATCGTGCCACTGCCTTCTCGCCTCCATGGTGGCTGCTGAGTAGTCACTACTTAGTGTTATGCTGTTTCCTTTGTATGTGGTGAATTGCTTTTCTCTTGCTGCTTTCAGAACTTGCTCCTTCTCTTCTATGTTTGACAGTGTGATCAGTATATGTCTCGGAGCGGGTTTTTTTGGATTTATTCTATTTGGAGTTCGCTGAGCATTTATGATTTGTGTATTTATGTTGTTTAGAAGATTTGGGAAGTTTTCCCCAACAATTTCTTTGAATACTCTTCCTAGACCTTTACCCTTTTCTTCCCCTTCTGGGACACCAATGAGTCTTATATTCGGACGTTTCATATTATCTATCATATCCCTGAGGTCCATTTCGAGTTTTTCAATTTTTTTCCCCATTCTTTCTTTTATGCTTTCATTTTCCATTCTGTCATCTTCTAGGTCACTGATTCGTTGTTCAACTTCCTCTAGTCTTGTACTATGAGTGTCCAGAATCTTTTTAATTTGGTCAACAGTTTCTTTAATTTCCATAAGATCATCCATTTTTTTATTTAGTCTTGCAATGTCTTCTTTATGCTCTTCTAGGGTCTTCTTGATTTCCTTCATATCCCGTACTATGGTCTCATTGTTCATCTTTAGTTCTTTGAGTAGCTGCTCTAGGTGCTGTGTCTCTTCTGGTCTTTTGATTTGGGTGCTTGGGCTTGGGTTATCCATATCGTCTGGTTTTTTATATGCTTTATAATTTTCTGTTGTTTTTGGCCTCGTGGCATTTGCTGAACTTGATAGGGTTCTTTTAGGGTTTGTAGACCTATTGAAGTCCTTATCTCTAATTTATCAGATCTACAGCTTCGTGGGGTACACTTTCTCTAACTAACCAGCAGGTGGCATCCACGAGCCACCTGTTCTCCACAAGCCAGTTCTCCCCTGCTTAGCCTTTTTGGTGAGTGGGGGAGTGAGTCTTGTGGGGCCCAATTGGTGTACCAAGCTTGCGTGTGTAGTTGGTGTTGCCTGCCCTGTATGTGGGGCGTGTTTCTGGGCAGTCGGGGAGGGGGGGTGGCCCTAACAATCAAATCTCCCTGGTGATCCTAGAGTTTTAAAACTGGTGCAATAGTCTAATCCTTCAGTTCAGTCCTGCCACAGTTTGTCTCTGCCACTGACCCAGAAGTCTTTGGTATTGGCGTATGGCTCCTGAGACTTGCAAGTGGGCCCCTCTTCCAGGCTGTGCACCCCGGGTCCTCTGTTGACGGATGACTGTGCTATGTCACAGGTGAGTGCCGTCCCCCCAGGGCAGTTCTGGGCTGCTGGGCTGTGTAGGGAGGCTCCCAGTCTGCTCAAATGATGGCTGAATGGGGCTTTGTTAATTCACACTGCTCCACCTTCCCAGCTCTGGGACATTCAGCTGAGGTTGCAGGGAAGGCTAATGTCCACGCCCAGTTTTGTGGTGTGTGCCTGTTATTTGAAGCACTTCCGTCACACTGGGTTGTCTGGGGCAGCTCTGGGCTATGGGGCTGGCGATGGGCAGGAGTGTTTCCTGTCCACCAGGATGGTGGCTGTGAGCGGACACCCCCCTTTTCTTGGGAAGTTGTGTTGTTTAGTGAATTTTCTCCGCCACTGGATTATTGCCTTTTGTCTCAGAGCTCTCTTAGTTCTGCTCTTGACTTGACGTGCCCAAATTGCTATTCTTTGAAGCTTTCTGTATTGGGCTTCTTAGAGTAATTGTTTTAGAAAAAGAAAAAAGGATTTAAAAAAAAAAAAAAACAAAACAAACAAAAAATAAAACGGCCCTCCTCAGAGATCTAATGGGTTATTGAAATGCTAATAGACAAAGCAACCAGGGCCATTAAGGAAAGGTCCACAGGGCAGAGAGATCAGCTTTGCTTCGGGATTTGCATATGCGCCTCAAGGCCTGAGCTCCGCCCTTCCCCTTTCTGTGTTCACCAGAACTCCAAAAATCCTCTGCTTTTATTTTGGAGTTTTTCGTGTTGTTTTTTTTCTATGCCTGTCTCCTCTCTGCTGGGCTGGCTGCTCTCAGAGTCTCTGGTGTCTGGTCTCAGTCTATCTATGGTTGGAGTTTGAATCAGTAGAATGAGTTTCTGATAAGAGCAGCCACTGCAGTTCTCCCTTCTCCTTCCCGGAGCTGACAGCCCCTCCTCCCCCGGGACTGAGCCTGGCAGGGAGGGGCGCGGGTCCCCTGGCCGCAAAAACTTACAGATTTCGCTGATCTCAGCAGTTCCACGTTTTCATGAGTGTTGTATGAAGTATGCCCAAAGACAGATTGCTCTGTGGTGTACACTATTTTTCAACAGCTATTGATGGGTGTCAGAATATCATTTACAGATCAATTTTCTCTTATGTTTAGATTCAGAAAAGAATAAAAAATAGTTATACATAAAGTTCATATACATTGCTAACTCTACACATTTAGTAGAGTTAATCCCTAGCATGAAGATAAGATGAATTGCAATAAAAACAATTTTTAAGATTTTATTAAAGAAATTTTCACACACAGAGAGAATAATATAATCAACTTCTTGTAACTATCACCCAGTTTCTACAATTATTATACTTTTCCAAATTTGTTTCATCTACTTCTACCTCTCCTCTCTTTTTTTGCTGGAATAATTTTAAAACAAATTCATTGTATTTCATCTGTAAATAGTTCAGTTTGGATCTTTAACAGTTAAAGACATACACAAATAGTTTCAAGACGAACCAGGAAATAGTTCCCAATATTGTCCTAAAATTGTCAAATTTTTCTTACAATGTTACAACCTTAATAATACTTATTTTTTGTTCTACTTTTAGAGTTACTGTTTTAGTAGGATACCAGTTTGAGCTATATATAGTGTGTAAATCCTAGGGAAACAATCCTTTATAAAAAATCACATTATGGGAAAAGTTAAGGGCATTCATATTAGTTACAACAAAAATTGGATAGCTCCATTATATAAACCTGAACCAGACACATACAAGACATAAAATTTAGAGGTTAAGGGTTGCTTACTATAAATTACTATTTATAGATTGTACTATAGATTCAAAGTCTATATTGTTTATACTATTTTCTCTGGTTTGAGGGTGAGCTTCTATAGATAGACAGATACACACAGATTCCCAGTAGTACCATAAATCTACGAAGGCAGCATCAGCTCTAACTGACTGGAGTGAAATGTACCTGACTGGCTGTCAGTTCTCTTTGTAAGTTAGGGTTCAGTGAACTCCCATTTTTTGAATCTTCTAGGATGAGCAGAATTCAAATAAAAACTTCCCTGTAGGCAGTTAAAACTGAGATATAAGTTTGTGTCTTTCAGTGATCTTTGTTCTGATACTTTTCACATTCATAACTGGTGCTTCTGTGT
This sequence comes from Choloepus didactylus, assembly GCF_015220235.1. NCBI lineage: Eukaryota > Metazoa > Chordata > Mammalia > Pilosa > Megalonychidae > Choloepus > Choloepus didactylus. The sequence continues at coordinate 106,596,252 of NC_051334.1, read as the reverse complement.
ATATTTTGACTTTGCAGTTATTTTGACCAATAAACTACTTGAGCTTATAACCTGATTTTATGTCATTAATTTGTATTAAAGCTTATATGTATTTATATACTCCTACAGAATTAGCTTTAGCTTTTTATTTTCCATTCTTTATGTGAATTTGATTAAGGCAGAGAGAGGTACCCTTCAAAGTGAAAAGGTTTTATTTGGGAAATTCCTTTGAAACAACCTCTTTATTATAGCATTCTAGAATTGCCAGACTTTAGCCACTTCTAGAATATAATTCCCAAGAAATTTCTTTCATCAAGGTGTAGTATGGGTTGCTGGTAGACCTTTTTTTCTTGCATTGTAAATAGAAAAAAAAAATAAAGAGGACTTTAACTTCAATTTTGAAGGAAAATTGTTTGGTCTGGTGCTCTGAAATTCAATCTTCAATTGTGGGTACTTTGAGTTAAAAGAAAATTATTGCTGCTGTTTTATTTTCTTCCTTATCTTTCAGGCTCTTGAATATAGTTTTCTCTTGAAATATTATGAGGAATCTAACTCTCTGAGTAATGTTTACCATGAAAATTTAAACACAAATGGCAAATCCAAGATAAAAACTAGAGGCGAGCAACTCAATAGCAGTCTGTCAGAGAGTTGGACTTTATGGTCTCATGAGAGTAATTAGAAGAGTCAAGCATGAAGCAACCTAAGCTACACACAAGACAGGGCTGGGAAAATGTTTTCCAGTAGATCTTTTGACTTACAAGCTTCAGGTCACATTTCCTCTGTGTTCATGGATGTTAGATATTTTTAATAGGCCAGAAAGTGGTGAGTCATTATTAAAAAGAAAAGTCAAGGCCATGATAGACAGTATGTTTATCCTGTGGCTAGTTCTCCAACCTATGCCAGTTGCCTGACTCTAATCAACATCTATTTTCTCACCACAAAGTGGGAACAATCTGTTATTGTGATAACAAAATAAATGTAATGCATGGGTAAGTGAGCACGAGATAGCAACAAAAATCCCAGCTACTTCCATTGGGGGAGTGGAGGAGAAGGAGGAAACAGGATAGTGATTGTTATGGTGCCAGAAATTATCATGGAATAAAGATTTATGTTTTATTTTTTAAAGGAATAAAATAGTTCAGGGAGAACCCTTAAGTTGGCAGTTTCAAAAGAAATTAGTATCTCCTTGTTCAGAAGAGCAACCACAATAATAAAACTAGAGGTCACAAGATGTTGGCTTTGTGAAGATAATAGCATTAGGTAGGAAACAATATTATAATAAGAAAGGAAATCATAGATTTCAGGTTTAATGGTGAAGGCACATTCCAGTCGGAAAACAACCTAGGGGCTTTAGCTGTTTTAACAGTAGCTCTATCCACTACATTGAGTTGGTCTTGGGGTGACAAACCATTCAGGTTTGCTGGGGACATTTCCTGGATTTAGCATGAAAGTTCCACATCCTTGCAAACTCCTCAATCCAACCCGGCAGGTCGGTCTCCCTACTGGGTCTCCTAGTCATTGCCTGTGAGTTTGACAAGATATACAGTGGGGAATGGGAGATCAGGAAGACTTTGGCCTGCATGCTCAAATCTGTAATTTTATCCTTTGAAATGTATATTCTCTGTTAAATATCATTTTTAAAATTTTACATTAAAAGCGTTTGCTGGGTAGGTGGGCACAGCACACCTTGTGTTATATAGTGGATGTTTCCAGAAGTGCTGGGAGGAGATTACGCTATACAACCAGTGACCCAGAGATGGAGATGATGCTGAGGAGTGTTAGTGATAAAATGACTCTGTGATATAATAGATATCAAAGTACTCTGCAAATATTAGGAACTAAACAAGCAAGATATTTGTATGCTTGTTTATTTTTTAGTAGGAAAGACCCTATTTTGGAGGATGCAGTCTCTCCTTTAGGTTACTACGATCTGAGAACTTCATAGTGCAGTTTATCTCTTGGAGAAGACTAGAGTATTTTGTTGACACACAAATTGGTTATTCACCAAGAAGTTAAGTATAAATTAGTGCTATTGTGATGGCATACAGAGATATTTTTGGGCACAGAGATGAAAATTGGGGCAAAAATGATCCTTTCCCCATTCCCTTCCTTCGCTTTAAAAGAGTCTTTTGCTTGCTACAAGAAGAAAAAGGCAGGGGTCAAGAAATGAAAAGAAGAAACAAGATAAAACACAAAAGGAAAACAGGAAATAATTGTTCTGGAATGCTTTTCATTCACTCAAAATTAATGGAATAAAATTGAGACCACTGAAGAATAATAACGGTTCCATTTGCCTAGACTCCAAATATCTAAAGTCTATTTGACTAGAATGTGTCATTCAGCACCCATAAGAGCCATGTTATGGAGATGGATAATAAATGCTACTTGATAAAGATGGGAGACTGAAAATGATTTTCCAGAGCAGAGAGAAGAGGCCGATTACAGATCTTAAGTCTGCTTAGGCACCGAAAAGCTAAATGTGGAATGTTGTGGTAACATGCTTGCTCATATACAGCTGTGTTATGTAAACACCCTATCTTAAAATTCTCACTCACTTTTTGTTTTGCCCCAACCTTGCATAATAATGTCAAATGCATTAATAATGTAATATTTATATCTGGATTGTCAGAGAGTCTTGTTAGCCTTACTAAGTTTTTTTTTTTTTTTAAAGGGAGGTGGAAGTTAACATAGTTCTGGAGCTTGAGAATATTTATCTAGTCACAGGCTCTCTGATCTTAGCTAGTCTTAAAAGACCATGTACCTCCCATTCTCTAATGCCTACCAAGTGTTCTGTGAAATCTGACCCTGAAATTCTGCTCTTACTTTTCTGGCATACAGTTTGGTCACTGCCCCACTGGATCTTGGCTTTCTTTATGGAAACTGTGGAAAGATTTTATGTCTTTTCTGAGCTGTAGATATAACCTTATATAGACTTCCAAATTTATGTAACAGTAGAGAATGTGAGCTATAACCGTTTCCCCACAAAGTACTGGAAATCTTCCTTGGAATGTGTAAGAGGGAAGCTCAATGATTAATTCATCAAATAAGTATCCCAAATATGATCACTACAAGATATTTGGGTTTACAACCCCAAACTGCATTTTTTTTTTTTTTGGCTTTTATAAAGGGGATTTATTAGGTTACAAATTTACAGTTCTAAGTCCATAAAAGTGTCCAAACTAAGGCATCAACAATAGGATACCTTCACTGAAGAAAGGCCAATGGCATCCAGAGCACCTCTGTCAGCTGGGAAGGCATGTGGCTGGTGTCTGCTTGTTCTTTGTTCCCAGGTTCTGGTTTCAAAATGTTTTTCTCCAGTAATGTCTCCGGGCTTCTGTCTCTCTTAGCTTCTCTCTCTGCTCCTGTGCATCCTTGCTTGTTCTCCCAGGGCATTTCTCTCTAAGCATCCAGGGGTCCTCTTAGCTTCTCCTGGGCAAACTGTAGACTTCATCTCTTAGCATCTCCAAGCATCTGGGTCTTTGTCGGATCCTGAGCTCTCTTAAGGACTCCAGTGAACTAATCAATACCCGCCTTGAATGGGTGAGGTCACACCTCCAAGGAAATGGTCTAATCAAAAGGTCTCACTCACAGTTGGGTGGGTCACATCTCTATGGAAACAACCTAATCAAAAGATCCCACCCATAATAAGTGCAGCAACAAGATTGGATTAAAAGAACATGGCTTCTGTGGGGGACATAATAGATTCAAACCAGCACAAACTTGTTAGGTAAAAGGAAGCAGCAAGTATGAACACCCTGGAACAGGGGCTTCTGGAGGGTTGAGGCCAAGCTGCATTTTATAATATTCTTTTAGTAATTACAGGTATCATGAGAAAATCTTTTTTGGAAAAGTAATAAAGTTAAAAGTTTAAAACCAGAACCAAGCACCCAGTAAAAATTCAGTTAGCCGACTTTGTCAATTTAAAGGCTATTTCATTTTATAATACATTATTAAACAGAATTAAAGTAAAAATTATATATACATGACATATGTATGTTGTGTTTATATTTTCTTCCTTATATTTAAGTTAAGCATTTTCCTGTTTTCCTTTTTGTAAAGGTAGCTGAAAACCAAACTGCAAGTTTCAAAATTGCCCTGGTTTTGCTAGACTAAAAAGGCATTCAATAAGGGTCGGTATGTAGAAGTCATAAACCAAGTAATTGATTATATAATTAGCAAGACATAAAGTCATCTAGTTCATGTTCCTATTGATCAGCAATATTTCTTCTCCACTGTCGCCTAAGCTTTATTTGATATTTCTTTGAAAAATTGTCATTCAGAAAATTAACAAAAATTCTTAAATTTAGCTATGGATAACAGATCATTGTGGGTTTTTAAAAAGCTGTGTGTTACTAAGTTCATAAAACGAAATTAGTGTTACTCTTGGTTAGACTGCTAGTGAAGAGGTGACTATGTGAGAATTCAGATTTGGGACACTCCAGCCATTCCTGTGGCCTGATTAATCTCTTTCTTATGCAGTAATCATTTAAATAATTCACTCACACTAATTTAAGAACTCTAAATTGCCCATACTTTGTGTGCATAAACTGATTATGATTGTCATATGCATGAAGTGATACAGAACTAAGAAACTTCAACTCAAATCTCAAACTTAGTAGGAATGAATTAATTTGAAATCTGCTTATTGCTAAGTAGCTCCAATGTTACTTCCAAAAAATGCTTGAACAGTAGAGTCATTGAATATATGTAAATTTATAATATTGTATGAGTAGAGAAAGGAGCAGCTGGTGACCACTCGGGGCTTGAAATAACTGAAGACAAAGAGAAAAAATCCATTCTGTTCCTGATATCATTGAGGTAGAAACTACTGAACTTGCCATTCAAGAATGTAAAAAAGTTTTTTTGGGCCAGAATCATGCAAAACATTCCAGTCAGCATTGGTTTAGTGGTTTCTTACATTAAAACAAGATATATGTATCAAAGGGAACTTTAAAAAAAAATCTTTAAAAAAACTTACTATTGTAGTAACATATATATACAACTCAAAATTTCCCATCTTAACATAAGGTACTTTTAATTTTATGTACTCCATACAAGGATAGGTATTTTCTGAACAACAAAAGGACTAGCTATAATCAGTTATACATATACATACATACACATATGTATTTGACTGACCAGAATCCAAAACCATGTGCTGAATTACAGTTTAGAATTATTAAGAAAAATTAGATACCCAATGTTACTATCTTAGAATTGTATTTTCCTTCTTGAAATCTGGGCTTTGTGGAGTGTGCCTTAAATGAATTACTCTTCCAGTCTTCCTGACAGTTGGTAGCTTATGAAAGTGAGAAAACAGATGCACCACAATGATGAACAAAGTCAAAAATTGTGCCTTAGGTTGCTGTTTCCACAATATACTGCCAAATATGGAGTACTACCTTTGGTGAGTGTGAGGAAGTTATGTTCCTGCATGGGTGGAGTAATTCACAGGCAATGATGAAAGAGGCCTCTTGAGCATACTACATTTTCTTTTTATGAAGGGAGCTCTTTCTACACTAAGCCAATTTGGAAAAAAAAATATTTTTTTTTCTCAGGCAATCATTTATATTTCATCTTGGAAATGATTGTAATGTTTATGCCTATATAGACAAGGTGAGGTAAAGAATTAAGGCATTTAAATAGATGGTCCAGGAAAAAACCAAGACTATGGATGGGGGAGGGGACTTTTTTCACAGCAGGAAGGAATTACTCAGATTGGGTGCTGTATTGTTCAACTCTTACTTTGTATTGCATTCAGTGGCCTTTAAATCTGTTTCTCTCAATAGGATGACAAATGATTATGGTGGCAGGCAAGATGATAGTTCTGAATATCTGTTTTTTTTGGAATGATGGAGATAATAATGGTTTGGAAGCTTTCACTGTTTTGGTGGGCTCCTTCTTATGTAAAGATCCTGACTTATAGCTAGTCCTTTTATTGTTCAGAAAATACCTATCCTTGTATGGAGTACATACAATTAAAAGTACCTTATGTTAAGATGGGAAATTTTGAGTTGTGTATATATGTTACTACAATAGTAAGTTTTTTTCAAGATTTTTTTAAAAAGTTCCCTACGATATATTTTGCTTGATAAGGAAGTTTTAGAGTTCAATGTCAATGCATTTGAAATCTTTGTATTCGAAGAGGATGTACTTCCTCTCAGGCTGTATTTTTCTTCTACTACATGCAGGCAGTTAAGTAGTCCTTTAACAGCCCTGCCATAATCATAGATCCATAGAAAGGACCATGTAGGTGAGATTGTCCAGCCTCTTAATTTAATGTGCCCAAGGAAATAAATATGAGTAAAAGAGTAACTATTGCTGTGTTACCAAGTAACATTTTTAAAAGTGAGATGAGTGTATCTTTAAAAAATAAAGGAGAGGCAGGGCAAGATGGCAGCATAGGAAGGTGTGGAATTTAGTTAGTCCCTAGAGCAACTAGTAAATAGCCAGTAATAACTAGAAAATAGTCTGTAACAACTGACAGGAGGACATCTGTGACAGAAAACACATTGTTCACCACTCTGGAATTCATGGAATGGCTGAGATTGCAGCACACAACTGTAAGTAAAGCCCCCAAAACTGCAGAGTGGGCACCCCTCCCCCATCAGCATGGCAGGCTGATTTGGGACATGTGGGGAAAAGAAGCAGTCCCTACCAGGAAAGCAGGAATGTAGCTCAACCAAGCTCTAATTGAGGTTTTAGTTAACAAATATGGACTACTGAATACATGCTACAAGCACAGGTAAACCCAGAGCAAGCAGGAAAGGAACCTAGAGCTTTCTTCTGGCAGAGATGAGGCGGGGCTGATGGGGAAAAAATACAGAAATAAATAAAAAGAGAGGCTTTTAGAGTCTGCTGAGCTCAGAATATTGGAAAAGGGCTGTGTGCCAAGAAAAGGGGCACACAGAACTGGGTACCAACTCTGGTTCTTGCCTGGTGGACTGGTGGACTGGTGGACTGGGGATTGGCTCTGAAAAGGAGACTTCTTGTTTCCTTTTTTTCTCTCATTCTAAGTAGCTCATTAGAGAAAGCCTCAGGCATTTTCAATTGTCAACACTACCCCAGGCAAGGGTGAGTTAAGATAGTCAGAGAGTCAAAGGAAAAACTCAAGTGTAGAAGGTAATTATCTAAAGGGCTTATCTTCCCTAAGAAAAGGGGGTAGGTTGTGTCCAAGCTCAAGTGGCAGCCCTCCCTCAGATAACTCAGACCATAGGGCCTAGGGGGAAAAACAGAAATAGCTTAAACTTGGCTTCTGACACCCTCAGTCCCTGATGGGGACAAGATCCACTGAGAAGTAAATGCACCACACCTCTTCATGTTGGTGGGGAGCTGTGGCCTGACAAGTGCTACACGCTGGGAAGGATAGGAAAAGCACAGCATCTAGAGGCCTCACAGGAAAGTCTGACAATATGCTGGCGCTCACCCTCAGGGAAAGCTGATACTGAATAAAGCCTCCTCCTGAGACCAGGGCCTATCTGGTCTGGGAAAATCTGATTGGGGTAATCAAGGAAACCAGATGCCTAGATGACAAAAAATTATGAATCACACTAGGAAAAATGAAGACATGGCCCAGTCAAAGGAACAAACTTACACTTCAAATGAGATACAGGAGTTGAAACAATTAATTAAAGCTCTTCAAACAAATATGCTAAATCAACTCAAAAATTAAATCAATGTGTTGGGGAAAGATATGGCAAAAGAGATGAAGGATATAAAGAAGACAGTGGGCAAACATAAGGAAGAACTTGAAAGTTTGAAAAAACAATTGGCAGAACTTATGGAAATGAAAGGCACAATAGAAGAGATGAAAAACACAACGGAGACATAAGAGCAGATTTGAAGAGGCAGAAGAAAGGATTCAGGAACTAGTAGACAGGACATCTGAAATTCTACACACAATAGAACAGACAGGAAAAAGAATGGAAAAATATGAGCACAGTCTCAGGGAATTGAATGACAACATGAAGTGCATGAATATATGTGTCATGGGTGTCCCAGAAGTAGAAGAGAAGGGAAAAGGGGCAGAAAGAATAATGGAGGAAATAATCATGGAAAATTTCCCATCTGTTATGAAAGATATAAAATTACAGATCCAAGAAGCACAACATAGCCGAAACAGAATAGATGTGCTTAGACCAACTCCAAGACACTTAATAATCAGATTATCAAATGTCAAAGACAAAGAATTGTGAAAGCAGCAAGAGAAAAGCAAACCATCACCTATAAAGGAAGGTCAATAAGATTATGTGTAGATTTCTCAGTAGAAACCATGGAGGTAAGAAGGCAGTGGTATGATATATTTAAGATATTGAAAGAGAGAAACTGCCAACCAAGAAGCCTTTATCCAGCAAAACTGTCCTTCAGAAATGAGGGAGAGTTTAAAATATTTTCAAACAAGCAGACACTGAGAGAGTTTGTGAACAAAATACCTGCTCTATAAGAAATACTAAAGGGAGCACTATAGGCAGATAGGATAAGACAGGGGAGGGAGGTTTGGAGAAGAATGTAGAAATGAAGACTATCAGTAAGAGTATTATATTGTCTCACTAATATGGACTAACATTGATGAGCAAAATTTGAGAGTTGAGAATGCATGTTATCAGGAGATAGAAAGAGGTTGGAGATTGGGCATTTGATGTTGAAGGAGTTCAGAAGGTTCAACTGCATTGAATGTATAGATCCAGAAATGTAATGGATAGCATAGTAGTGTTTGATGGTAACACCATATTGTAAGTGCTCTGAACAAAGATGAGTGTGGTTATGGTTGAAAGAGGAAGGCTAAGGGCAGGTATGGCACCAGAAGGAAAGATAGAAGATAAAGACTGGGATTGTACAACTTAGCAAAATCTAGAGTGGTCAATGATGGTGATTAATTGTACAGATAAAAGAATACTTTTAAATAAGGGATAACAAATGAATGTCACCATTGCAAGGTGTTGAAAATTAGATGGTATAGGGGAAAAAATACAATCAATGCAAGCTAGAGTCTATAGTTAATGGTAGCCTTGTAAGATGCTTCCATTAATTGTAACAAAGGCAATATATCAAAGTTGAATGTCTATAAGAGGGGAAGATAAGGGAGTGATATGGGATTCTTGGTGGTGGTGTTGTCTGAACTTTTCTTTGTATTTTATTTTTATTTTTCTTCCATTTTTGTATTTTTATTCTTAATTTTTTTTTCCTTTTCTTCTTTCTTTGGGGAAGAATTGGAAATGTCCTCATATAGATTTTGGTGGTGAGTGCATAATTATGTGATTATACTGGGAATCATTGATTGTTTACTTAGGGTAGATTGTATGATGTGTGTAAAAAACTGTTTATAAAATAAACAGAGGGATACAAGTGCTGGAGAAAATGTGGAGAGAGGGATGTTCTTATTCTCTGTTGGTAGGGAGGTAGAATGGTGCAGCCCAGCTAGAGGGCAGTGTGGTGGTTCCACAGGAAAATAACTATGGGGTTGCCATATGGCTCTGCAATCCTGTTACTGGGTATATACTTGGAAGAACTAAGAGCAGGGGCATGAGTGGACATTGCAAACTGGTGTTTATGGCAGCAGAATTCACAATTTGCAATGGATGGAGGTAGCCTAAGGGTACATCAACTGATAAATGGAATGGTGAACTGTGGTGTATACTTACAATGGAATACTGAGTGGTGGCAAGAAGAAATGAAGTTGTGAGGTATGCAACTAGGTGAATGGAACTTGAGGACAGCATGTTGAGTGAAATAAGCCAGAATTGAAAAGACAAACATTATAACGCCTCACTAATATGGACTAGATATAATGTGCAAACTCAGAATTGAGTCTGAGAGGATAGATAATCTGGGGAAGGCTTATGGTAAAGTTTCCTAATTGTAGGCTCTTACAGCAGTCACATCTATTCATCAGTTGTAACAGTTGTCTCTAAATTCTGAGATAATGGGCTGTTTGTGTATAACCTGTTTGGGTCCTAGAACTTTGGGTGTCTGTGTGACACCTGAGACTCAGAGCCAGAGTTTGGGAACTATGAATGTCAGCATTATCCCACACAACAAATGTTAAAGAAGCTGAAAAAGAGATCAGACATCAGAGATATGAAAGAAATGGACTTGATTAGAGCCAAGGTAAACCAGACTAAAGGGAAAAGGATGATACTGACTGTGTTTTATAACCTCAACTTCTGTGTGAGACCAAAGGAAGAGATGCTTATTTGGTGCAAAATCTATATTTTCTGTAGCATGCTATATAAATTAACTTGGATGGTCAGTTTATTGAAGCACCATAATTACATGGAAACTTCAATAAGGGGTGAGATCTGGTTGGTTTGTACAGATGAGCATGAAACCCTGATACATCCCAGAGTAATTTGGGCAGAGAATGAAAAGTTATTTGCCAAGCCTCTTTGAGAGCTTGGGAAAAAATGTGAAAACATTAAACTTCCCCACCTGGGGAATACCTGATTTTCTTGCAAGCATCAGGGACTGATGCACTGCCCTCCTCCCTATGTGGGACATAACTCCCATGGGTGTAAATCTCTCCGGCAATGTGGGACATGACTCCAGGGGATGAGCCTGGACCAGGCATAGTTAGATTCAGAAAGACTTCCTGACCAAAAGGGGGAAGAGAAATGAACCAAAATAAAGTTTCAGTGGCTGAGAGATCTCAAATGAAGTTGAGAGGTCATTCTGGAGTTTATTCTTATTTATTATATAGATATCCCTTTTTAGTTTTTAGTGTATTAGACTAGCTAGTAGGAAATACCTGAAACTTTTGAACAGCAATCCAGTATCCTTGATTCTTGAAGATGATTGTATAACCATATAGCTTATATAGTGTGACTGTGTGATTGTGAAAACCTTGTGGCTCCCACTCACTTTATCCAGTGTATGGACAGATGAGTAGAAAAAAGGTGGACAAAAAGTAAATGAATAATAGGGGGAAAAAAGGAGTATGAGATATTTTGGGTGTTCTTTTTTAGTTTATCTTTTTTATTTATTTTTATTGAGATTGTTCACATACCATACAGCTATCCAAAGATCCAAAGTGTGCAATCAGTTGCCCACAGTACCATCATACAGCTGTGCATCCATCACCACAATTACATTTTTTGTCAATTTTTAGAACATTTTCATTACTCCAGAAAAGAAATAAAGACAAAAAAAGAAAACTCAAATCCTCCCATACCCCTAACCAACCTCCTCCATTATTGATTCATAGTTTTGTTATAGTACATTTGTTACTGTTGATGAAAGAATGTCAAAATACTACTAACTGTAGTATATAGTTTGCAATAGGTGTACATTTTTTTCTATATGCCTGTCTATTATTAACTTCTAGTTATAGTGTCATACATTTGTTCTAGGTCATGAGAGAGATTTATAATATTTGTATCATTAATTACAGACATTGTCCATCACAAGATTCACTGTTTTATACATTCCCATCTTCTAACCTTCAACTTTCCTTCTGGTGATATATGTGACTCTGAGATTACCATTTCCACCACCTTCACACACATTTCAACACTGTTAGTTATTCACACAGCATGCTACCATCACCCCTGTTCATTTCCAAACGTTTAAGTTCACCCTAGTTGAACATTCTGCTCATAATAAGCAACCACTCCCCATTCTTTAGTCTCATTCTGTATCTTGGTAACTTATATTTCATGTCTATGAGTTTACATATTATAATTAGTTCATATCAGTGGAACCATGCCATATTTGTCCTTATGTGTCTGACTTATAACACTCAATGTAGTGTACTCAAGGTTTCTTCATCAATACATTTTTGTAAAGATGGTTTTGTTCACCCACCATACTTTCAGTCCTAAGTAAACAATTAGCAGTTCCCTGTAGAGTCATGTACTTATGTATTCAGCACCATTGCCACTATCTATATAAGGACATCTCCATTTCTTCCACAAAGAAGGAGGAAGAGTCAAAGAAGGCAGAGAGACAAAAGAAAAAGAAAAGAGAAAGGGCGAGAGAAAATAACAACAAAAAACATGACAGCTAGAAAGCAACAAAAGGAAAGATAGCATTAACCTAAAGTAGAATAAAGAGTCAGACAACATCACCAATGTCAGGAGTCCCATATCCTTCCCCTATTCCACCCCCCCCATATGAATTCAGCTTTGGTATATTGCCTGTTATATTAAAGGAAGCATAATACAGTGTTTCCATTAATTATAGTCTCTAGTTTGCATTGATTGTATTTTCCCCCCAATCCCACCTTATTTTTAACACCTTGCAATATTGACATTCATTTGTTCTACCTCATATAAAAACATATCTGTAGCTTTTATTACAGTCATTGAGCACCCTAGGTTCCCCTGAGTTATACAGTCCCAGTCTTTATCCTTCATCTTTTATTCAGTGTCCCACATGGTTCCAACCTTCCTCTTTCAACCATACTCACAGTCATCTTTGTTCAGTATACTTACATTGCTGTGTTACTCTCTCCGAAAATTGTTTTCCAAACCTCTCACTCCTGTCTTTTCCTTTCTGTCTGCAGTGCTTCCTTTGGTGTTCCCTGTAGAGCAGGTATCTTGTTCACAAACACTGTCATTGTCTGTTTGTCTGAGAATATTTTAAGATCCCCCTTATATTTGAAGGACAGTTTTGCCAGATATAGGATTCTTGGTTGGTGGTTTTTCTCTTTCAGTATTTTAAATGTATCACCCCACTTCCTTCTTGCTTCCATGGTTTCTATTGAGAAATCCACACATAGTCTTATAAAGCTTCCTTGTATGTGATGGATTGGTTTTCTCTTGTTGCTTTCAGGATTCTCTCTTTATCTTTGACATTTGATAATCCAATTATTAAGTGTCTTGGGGTACGCCTATTCAGATTTATTCTGTTTGGGGTATGCTGCACTTCTTGGATCCATAATTTTATGTTTTTCATAAGAGAATTTTATGTTTTTCATCGATTATTTCCTCTATTATTGCTTCTGCCCCTTTTCCCTTCTCTTCTCCTTCTGGGACACCAATGACAGGTACGTTACTGCATTTCATGTTGTCCTTAAGTTCCTGGAGACATTGCTCATATTTTTCCATTCTTTTCTCTATCTGTTCTTTTGTGTGTAGGCTTTCAGGTGCCTTGTTCTCCAGTTCCTGAGTGTTTTCTTCTGCCTCTTGAGATCTGCTGTTGTATGTTTCCATTGTCTTTCATCTCTTGTGTTGTGTCTTTCATTTCCATAGATTCTGCCAGTTGGTTTTTCAAGCTTTCAATTTCTACCTTATGTACATCCAGTGTTTTCATTATACAGTTCATCTCTTTTGCCATATCTTCCCTAAACTTTTTGAATTGACTTAGTATTAATTGTTTATATTCCTGTATCTCAGTTGAAGTGTCAGTTTGTTCCTTTGATTGGGCCATAACTTCATTTTTCTTAGTGTAGGTTGTAGTTTTCTGTTGTCTAGGCATGGTTTCCTTGGTTACCCCAATCAGGTTTTCCCAGACCAAAATGGGCTCTGGTCACAGAAGGAAGAAGTATTCAGTATCCAGTTTCCCTGAGGGTGTGTCTTAGAAAATTGGTACACCCTGTGAGGCCTTGGGTCACTATGCCTTTCTGCCCAGCAGATGGCACCTGTCAGCCTGTAACTCCAGACTGGTATAAGGAGGTGTGGCCTGTGGCTGTTTTCCCCTAGGCTCTGGGGTCTGGTTCTGAATGGAAGGTAGGTAGTAGAGCTGGGCCCCACCCCTTTCCTCTTAGGGAAGATAGACCCCCTAGGGAGAGGTCATTAGCATTTCAATGGTCTCTCTCTGCCTGTGCTATCTCTACCCTTGTCTGGGTTAGAGCACTGGGAACTGAAAATGGCTGAGGCTTTCTCCACTGAACCAAAACAGGGACAGAAAGCACCCTTCAGGGCTGGCCCATGGCCACTCTCTGGGTCTCCAAGGTCAGTCATCACCAAAATCATCTTTCTGCTTGTTGGGGATTCGTAGTGAGCCATCCATGCTTGTTAATTAAAACCCCAGTTGGAGCTCAGCTGATCTATATTCACTCACTTGGAGAGAGCTGCCCTCTAGCTCCCTGAGGCTTTGCAGCTTGGGCTGTGGGGGGAGGGGGCTCCTGGCTTGGATATGCAGTTTTTTACTTACAGATTTTATGCTGTGATCTTGGGCACTTCTCCCAATTCAGGTTGGTGTGATGAGTGGACAGTCACGTTTGTACCCCTGCAGTTATTCTGGATTATTTACTAGTTTTTCCTGTTTGTTTACTAGCTGTTCCAGGGGGACTAACTAGCTTCCAGTCCTCTGTATGCTGCCATCTTAGATCTCTCTGAGGCTTTCTCTTTTTTACTTTTATTTTTTATTTTTATTCTTATTTTTAGGTTTATTGTTTTGAGTAATGAAAATGTTCAAAAAATTGATTGTGGTTATGAATGCACAACTATATGATGATACTGTGAGAAATGGATTGTACACTTTGGGTGATTGCATGGTGTGTGAATATATCTATAAAATTGCATTAAAAATAAAGGAAAGATATAGAAAGACAAAAAATGTATAAATTTAGATTTAGGTTTTACATTTGTTGTCTTAAAGATAAATTAATTAAACTTTAGACCCTATGATTAGACCTTTAGAAAACAGGTTTGGCCTCACATTAACAGTGGAACAAAAGTGACTCTCTATTAAGGGTTCAGTGGCTATTAAGGCTATTAAGGGTACAGTTAAATATCAGTAAATTTGATAAATGGTGCAGTTGGTTTTATATACTCCTTTTATTTAGCATGCTAAGAAGGTATATTTTGTAAATCTCACTAGGGTACTATGAGGATATTTCCTCTTTTATTAAGCAGAAACAACCTGCTACACAAGTGTCTATTGGAAAATATTTTAATATGAGTTAAAATAGAAAGAAAATCTTTATAGTAGAGGATATAACTTTGTAGTAAGTTTATAGCTGTTTTATTCAGGCATAGCTTAGAGATATTGTGGGCTCAGTTCCAGACCACTGCATTAAAGCTAATATCACAATAAAGTGAGTCATGTGAATTTTTTGGTTTCCCAGTGCATATACAAGTTATGTTTATACATACTGTAGCATATTAAGTGTGCAATAGCATTATATATAAAAAAACATGTACATACCTTAATTTAAAAAATACTTTATTGCTAGAAAATGCTAGCCATTATCTGAGCCTTCAGTGAGTCCTAATCTTTTTGCTGGTGGAGGGTTTTGTTTCAGTGTTGTTAAATGCTGACTGATCAGGGTGGTGGTTGCTGAAGTTGGGGTGACTTGCAATTTCTTAAAATAGGACAATGAAGTTTCCCACATCGATAGACTCTTCCTTTCATGAGATATTTCTCTGTAGCACATGATGCTGTTTTATGGCATTTTACCCACAGTAGAACTTCTTTCAAAATTGGAGGCAATCCTCTCAAACCCTGCTGCTGCTTTACCAACTAAGTTTATGTAAGATTCTAAATCTTTTGTTGTCATTTGAACAGTGTTCATGGCATCTTCAACAGGAGTAGTTTCCATCTCAAGAAACCACTTCCTTTGCTCATCCATAAGAAGCAACGCCACATCTGTTCAAGATTTATCATGAGATTGTAGCAATTCAGTCATGTCTTCAGGCGCCACTTCTAATTCTAATTCTCTTGCTGTTTCCACCACATCTGCAGTTGCTTCTTCCACCAAAGTCTTGAACTCCTCAAAGTCATCCATGACAGTTGGAATCAACTTCTACCAAACACCTGTTAATGTTGGTATTTTGACTTCCTCCTATTAATCAAGAATGTGCTTAATGGCCCCATGAATGGTGAATCCTTTCCAGAAGCTTTTCAATTGACTTTGCCCAGATCCATCAGAGGAATCATATTTATCGCAGCTATAGCCTTAAGAAATGTGTTTCTTAAATAATAATAGTTGAATGTTGAAATGACTCCTTGATCCAGTGGCTGCAGAATAGATGTTATGTTAGCAGTCATGAAAACATGAATCTCATTGTACATCTCCATCAGAGCTCTTGGGTGACCAGGTGCATTGTCCATGAGCAGTCATATTTTGAAAGGAATCTTTTTTTTTCCTGGGCAGTAGAGTTTAAGACTGGATTTAAAATTTTCAGTAAACTATGTTGTAAATAGATGTGCTGTCTTCTAGGCTTTGTTGTTCCATTTATAGAGCACAGGCAAAGTAGATTTAGCATAATTCTTGGGGCCCTAGGATTTTCAGAATGCTAAATGAGCATTGGCTTCAACTTAAAGCCACCAGCTGCATTAACCCTAATGAGAGGCTTAGCCTCTCCTTTGAAACTTTGAAGCCAGGCATTGGCTTCTCCTCTCTAGCTTTGAAAGTCCTAGATGTCATCTTCTTCCAATAGAAGGCTGTTTGGTGTATACTGAAAATCTGTTTTTTAGTGTAGCAACCTTCATCAATTATCTTAGCTAGATCTTCTAGGTAACTTGCTGCAGCTTCTACATCAGCACTTGCTGCTTTACCTTGCACTATGTTATGGGGATGGCTCCTTTCCTTAAACCTCATGAATCAACCTCTGTTAGATTCAAACTTTTTTTTCTGCAGCTTCCATACTTCTTTCAGCTTTCATAGAATTGAAGAGAGTTAGGGCCTGGCTCTAGATTAGGCTTTGGCTTAAGGGAATGTTGTGGCTGGTTTGGTCTTCTATCCAGACATTTAAAATTTTCTTCATATCAACAATAAAGCTGTTTCACTTTATTATCATTTGTGTCTTCACTGGAGTAGTACTTTTAATTTCCTTCAAGTACTTTTCCTCTGCATTCACAACTTGGCTAACCGTTTGGCACAAGAGGCCCAGCTTTTCTACTGCCTCAACTTTTTAAATGCCTTCCTCACTAAGCTTAGCCATTTCTAGGCTTTTGATTTAAAGTGAGTGACCATCAACTCTTCCTTTCACTTGAACATTTAGAGGCCATTGTAGAGTTATTAACTGGCCTAATTTCAATATTGTGTCTCAGGGAATAGGGAGGCCTGAGGAGGGTGGGGACAGTCAGTGGAGCAGTCAGAACACACACAACATTTATCAATTAAGTTCATGCAGTTCTGCCCCCAAAACAATTAAAATAGTAACATCAAAGATCACTGATCACAGAGCACCATAATGGGTATAAGAATAATGAAAAAGTTTGAAATATTTTGAGAATGACCAAAATGTGACACAGAGATAGGAAGTGAGCACATGCTGTTGGAAAAATGGCACAGATAGGATTGCTTAATGCAGAGTTGCCACAAATCTCCAGTTTGAAAAAAAAAACATGACATGTTCAAAGGTCATTAAACCAAGGTATGCCTGTAGTTGTTCATTAAAGGCATTTTGAGTCTCTCTTTTGAATTCAAGGATGTCTTTAGGACCTAATTTCTGAAAAAAATCCTTAAATTGCCAGCAAAATGTAATTACTACTTTAGAATATGCTACCCCTATGTTTTCACTGTCAAGGAAATGACATTCTGTGAATCCTATTTAATTTTCCTGCTATGTTAATAGAATGTGTTGAGTAAGCATTAAAGATTATTATTATTATTATTATTATTATTATCACTACCATTGTCATCACCATCAATTTTGTTAAAAGAAACCTTGGGAAGCATAAGTGACCTGCTGGCAAAGATTCCCCATCCTGGAGTGTGCAGAGGATCAGTTTTGCCCTCAGTACTAGGCAGCATTATAATCAATAGAAATTACCCATATAGGGTTTAAAAGACACTGTGATAATTAAGTTCACCAGAAAGACACAGAAAGTTTTTGAGGCTTGTTGTAAACCACTACTCTGGGAACCTTCTGCAGATTTCATTGACTGCTGTGTCTAAATCAGAAGATAGATCTGTTTGATTTGTTTTTGTTTTTGTTTTTTTACATGCTCAGCAAAACTGTTAACAAGTTTTTTTTTTTGGTGGTGGTATAAATAAACATTCACTGAGAGTTTCTCATTTTCTACTGAGTAAATATTAAACTGTACTTTTCTATTTTTCCTAATGGTCATCATCATCAAAAAGTATTTTTTCCCCACATGACCATGGTTCAGATAAACAATCCCTACCCTCTAGAAAGGTATAGCTTAAATACCAATACTTTCCCACTTTATGTCTCAACAAATGTTTTTGATTGAAGTTTTCAAAAGGCCTTGACTCGGCCTTTGTATAAATAAATGTGGGAAATGGAGATTAGGGCTTATGAAATGCACAGAGTCCTTTTTCAGAAAGTGGGGTTATTTTTTAACACCATCAAAGTTTTGTATGTTGTTATCATTTGGGAATAACACAATGCATACATTTAGCAAATTCATAACCTTTTGCATAGAGAGGTTAGACTAGTTTGAGTATCCAAGGAATAACCAAGAATAAATTCTGACACTCCAGAGTACCTAAATCACTGTTTCTCAAATTATAATGTCCATAAAATAACCTGAGCTGTTTGTTACAAGGAGAGATGCCACATTCTCTCAATACCAGAAGATATGATTCAGAGAATCTGGGATGGGGGAATCTGGAATCAAGCTTTGTGCTAAATACTCTGGGTGATTCTGTTGCACCTAGCCCACCTATTGCTCTTTATTTTTTTTTCACAAATCTATAAATTTATTAAAAATCATGGAATTGTACACTTAGTGTAAAGTATACTTAAGTACAGCTGTTAAAACACACAGACACACACACAAGGAAAAAAAAACAGACAAAACAAAACTGGAAAACCAAAAACTTCCTCATTTTCTTTCTGAGCCGTCACCCTCCAGACCTTCTCCCAAAATGCAACTAACTGCTGCTAACAGACTTTTTCCTGTTCATAAATAAATATGCGGATATACTTTTTAATGATACATTTATAGATATAATATTATATAACTTGTTTTTTAAACTTAAAAATATATGGTGAGCCATCCCAAAGTAATTTGAGCAGAGAATAAAAATATATTTACAGGGCCCCCCTGAGGAGCTGGGGGAAAATGCAGAAGAGTTGGACTTCCTCACCTGGACTGATGCTGATGTTGTCGCAAACATTGAGGACTGGTGATTTGATGTGCCAAGCCCTCTATCATGGGACTTGCCCTTATAAAGCTCATTACTGTAAAGGAGAGGCTAAACTTGCATGTAATTGTGCCTAAGAGTCTCCCCCTGAGTGCCTCTTTGTTGCTCAGATGTGGCCCTCTCTCTAATTACACCACCCTGGCAGGTGATTTCACTGCCCTCCCCCCTACATGGGACCTAGCTCCTGGGTGTATAAATCTCCCTGGCAACACAGGATATGACTCCCGGGGATGAATCTGGACCCGGCATCATGGGATTGAGAATATCTTCTTGACCAAAAGGGGGATGCAAAATGAAATGAAATAAAGTTTCAGTGGCTGAGAGATTTCAAATGGAGTTGAGAGGTTACTCTGGTGGACATTCTTATGCACTATATAGATACTACACCTTTTAGGTTTAATGTATTGGAAAAGCTAGAAGTAAATATCTGAAACTATCAAACTTCAACCCAGTAGTCTGGACTCTTGAAGATGATTGTATAACAGTGTAGCTTACAAGGGGTGGCAGTGTGATTGTGAAAACCTTGTGGATCGCACTCCATTTATCTAGTGTATGGATGGATGAGTAGAAAAATAGGGACAAAAACTAAATGAAAAATAGGGTGGGATGGGGGATGCTTTGGTTTTTTTTTTTTTTTTTGAAATAAATTCAAAGTTATAGGAGCAGTTGCAAAAACAATACTAGCCCCATACACAGAATTCCATCATACCCTGACCCCCCTCCCCCGATAGCTCAATCCACCAACTTAAACATGCTGTCACATCACTATTTCTTTCCCTCCCTATCTATCATCCATCATCTATTGCTCTGTCTTCTGAACATATGAGAGTTAGCTGCACACATCCTTGAACATACACTATAATTCACGTATACACTTTCCATCAACAAGAACATTCTTTTATGCAATTCCATTAAGCGCAGCTAAGTACAATAGATTCAACAATGATACAAAGCTTACATTCTATATTTCCTTTTCCTTATGTCTCAACTGTGTCCCTTTGAGCCACCTGTCTTCTATCCTCCAGTCCTATCCAAGTTCATCCTTAGCATTCAATTGTCATCTAGTTAGACTGTCTTTTTTTTTTTTTTTCAGTTGTGGAAACATATATACAGCCTAAATCTTCCCATTCCACCCCCTCCCTAACTTTCATTAGTGGGATTAATCACGTTTAGAATGTTGCAATGCTCTTCCCCACCTTCCATTACTAGAAATTTCCCTTCACCTCAAACAGCAACCCTACACTCATTTCTTAACTCCCCATTGCCCCTTCCCCCATTTCTCTTAACCTAAACTCTACTTTTCATCTCTATGGTTATATTCTCTGATAATTTCTTTGTGTTTACTGTGGGGCTTAAAATTAACCTCTTAAATCCATATCAGTCTTGTTTTTCTTTGATACCATCTTCACTTCAATAGGACACATAAACTATGTTCCTATACTCCTCCATTCCCCCACCTTTATATAGTTGTCTAAAATTACATATTTTACATTGAGTTCAAAACCACTGATTTGTCATTAGAGTTTGTGTAATTTATATCATGTAGGAAGTAAATAGTGGAGTTACAGTTCAGAAATTATTGACTTCTATTTGTATTCCATTGTGGCTGGAGAATGTGCTTTGAGTATATTAAATTTTTTTTTTTTTTTAATTTCTTGAGGCTTGTTTTATGTCCCAGCTTATGGTCCGTTCTGGAGAAAGATCTGTGATCACTAGAGAAAAATGAGTGTCCTAGTGATTTGGGATGTAAGGTACTATATATGTCTGTTAAAATTCTCTATATCTCTTTCTCCTTTCCCTGTCTCTCCGCTGGCAGGGCTCCCCTCAGAATCTGAAGTAAGGCAGGTCTTTCATTGGCAAAGTCTCTCAGCATTTGTTTGTCTGTGAAAAATTGAAGCTCTCCCTCAAATTTGAAGGAGAGCTTTGCTAGATAAAGCATTCTTGGTTGGAAATTTTTCTCTCTCAGAATTTTAACTATGTCATGCCACTGCCTTCTCGCCTCCATGGTTGCTGCTGAGTAGTCACTACTTAGTCTTATGTTGTTTCCTTAGTATGTGGTGAATTGCTTTTCTCTTGCTGCTTTCAGAACTTGCTCCTTCTCTTCAATATTTGACAGTCTGATCAGAATATGTCTTGGAGTGGGTTTATTTGGATTTATTCTATTTGGAGTTCGCTGGGCATTTATGCTTTGTGTATTTATATTGTGTAGAAGGTTGGGGACGTTTTCCCCAACATTGTCTTTGAGTACTCTTTCTAGACCTTTACCCTTCTCTTCCCCTTCTGGGACACCAATGAGTCTTAAGTTTTGACGTTTTATTTTATCTATCATATCCCTGTGATCCATTGCAATTTTTTTGATTTTTTTCTCCATTCTTTCTTTTGTTCTTTCATTTTCTGTTCTGTGGGCTTCTAGAATGCTGAGATGTTGTTCAGCTTCCTCTAGTCTTGTATTGTGAATATCCAGTCTTTTTAATTTGGCCAACAATTTCTTTTATTTCCATAAGATCTTCTATTTTTTTATTTACTCTTGCAATGTCTTCTTTATGCTCTTCGAGGGTCTTCTTTATGTCACTTATATCCTGGGCCATGGTCTTCTTGATGTCCTTTAAATCCTTTGCCATGTTTTTGTTCCTTGATTGTAGTTCTTTGATTAATTTTGCGAGGTACAATGTATCTTCCGATATTTTGATTTGTGTGTTTGGAGTTGGATTCTCCATACCTTCTGGTTTTATCATATTCATTAAGATTTTCTGTTGTTTTTGGCTTCTTGGCATTTGTTTTGCTTGATAAGGTTCTTTCAAGTTGTAAAGAAAAAGGGATATTGATCTAATTTTTCAGGAACACAGTTTGGTGACATGCACTTTCTCTAACTAACCAGCAGATGGCGTCTGTGAGTCACCTATATCCCTCAAGTCAGTTCTCAACCTTGTTCCTGCAGTGTGTGGGGAAATGATTCTTGTGGGTTCAGTTGGAGAACTCAGTTTGGGTGTGTTGCTGGAGCCGTCCACCCTGAATTTGGGGCGTGTGTACGGGTGGCCAGGGAGGAAGGGCAGTTTTAATGTTCAAATCCCCCAGGATCCCTGAGATTCAAGGCTGCCACAGGAGTCTAAACCTTCATTTCAGTTCAGCCCCAGCCCCTCTCTCTCACTGATCCATAAACCACTGGACTTGGCGTAGCGTCCCTGGGTTCTCCCAGTGGATCCCCCCTCCCAGCCGTGCTCCTCCAGGAGCTCAACTGAGGGAAAGCCATGCTACATCACCAGTGCACGCTGTCCCTCAAGGGAAGCCCTGGGCCGCCGGGCCGTGCGGTGGTGCGCTCTCAGCCTGAGGCAAAAATGGCCAAATGGGGTGTCTCAGCCCCCTCCTTCTCGCACAGTTCCTCCTTCCCAGCTCCAGGACAACTGGCAGGGCTCTGGGCTGTGGGCACGGCCTTGGGCAGGAGTTTATCCAGCCCTCTGGGGGGCCAGCTGCTAGCTGCAGGGTTTCTTTCTGCTTCCGGCTCTCCCCTCTGCTCCCCCGGACCCAAGGGTATCTGCTGTGGTCTATCTTCCCGGCCAGACACCGAGAGGCCAGCCCAGCCCCCTCTTGCTGTGTTTTACTGCGTGGTTCCCACAATCGCAGCTGGAGCCGCTCCTGGGTTTTTCCTTTTTTTTTTTTTTTTAAAGAGCCAGCCGGTCTCCAAATGCTGAACCCTGGCTTCCCCAGCCTGCCGCATGGCTGCAGGTCTTCCAGCCAGCTTACTCACTCGTTTCAGAATGCTGACTCCCGGTTTCACCAAGTATATGGCCCCTCTGGAGCTAGGAGCCCTCATCCAGCTGGCGCATTGCTGTAACCAGTATTCTAGGTCACTTTCTGGTTTTTAGCTAGTATTTTTCATGGAGGCATTTTTTTCGCCCTGTCTCAGCTAGCCGCCATCTTAGTTTCTCTCTCTGTTGCTCTTTGAATAACACTCTAAACCTTATGTCCTTATCTCCCCCTTTATTGGTCTGACAGCAGATGCCTTTCTTCATTAGAATTCAAAAGTTTCAAGAATGAAATAGATGAGAAGTACAACCTTCAAATCTTTGAATACATCATTTCACACGATTCCAAGGATGGTTTTTAGTTGGATCATTTTCAATATGCTTATTAGTATCATTTACTTTGTAGCATACAAGAGTAATTCATTCTTCCACAAAATTTCTATGTGGGAGGGTGTTCGTGTATGTCTCTTCTCTCTCCAAACAGTCTTAACATCAGTTTGTTCAAGTAGCTTATGCATTCCTAACTCATTACAGTACATTGGGCTCAACATTTTCTGATTACCAAAATTTTAATGTATGTGCTTTAAATGGATTTTGCAAGTTATATACAAAAAGTAACTTTTCTACCATGCAGAGATATTATAGTTAAATAAGGCTGTTTTTGTAGCATAACAGTCCAAGATACCTAAAGGAGTGGGCCACTGGCTTGGGTATTTAGTCACCAGTTTTAGATTATAGGAGTTTATTACGTTAAACTATTATATACCTGGAGTTGAAGTAAAATGTGTCCAAAAGAATTTAAAAAGAAATCTAAATTTATCCATCGTGTGAAAAAAGGAATAGATTGCACTTTTACTTGCATGAAGTGATTGCATTTGTTACAAGACTTTTATTTTTAAAACTGAAAAGACAGAACTTTTCCAATGCTGCTGTTATTTACTGTACCATAAACAGTCTCTCCCATGAAGGACTTTCTGGTATATTAAAAGACTGACTCCAATAAAATGTATCCTCTTACAGTTGCTGGATTACAGAATCTTGATGGTATAATTATATTTACACTGTCAAGGGAATGTTCTTGATTCCCAGGGTGAAATTCCTTTCTTTAGCTACCATAGAATGGACATGCTTCATTCTTTTGCTTCCTCTGCTTTATAGTCTGGATCAAGAAAAGCCTCCCAGGAGATTCTACTGCACAGGCTTGAGCATCTTGTTGATGGCAAAGTTTTTCTGTTTTATTTTTTGTTTTTCCTACTAGCCAAAGGGTCACCTACCTAGGGCTTGATAAGTTTATGCTTGTTCTAGGTAGCCTTCAGAGGCTGAACACTTCTCTGATCCTTATTTTCTTTGTGTGTGACTGGGAGGTCTTTCTAAAACAAACAAATATAGGATTTGCCTAAACCAAAAACAATCAAATGTGCTGGTTTGCTATAAGAGGCTCAGTATTGAATTTATTCATTAAGAAACTTTGCCTTGAGTTTCTGCCCCTCCTCCTCCTCCTCTTCCTCCTTCTTATGTTTATAGAAAAGCCCAGGCAGGGTTGTGTGTTGACGGGCAAGGCAGAGTTCAGCCTCTGGGAAAAGTTTACTCTGGAAATACACAGAAGACATTTGTTTGGTCTGACTCATCTAGACTGTGTTATAAGCCATCTTAGGCAAAACAGAGAATATACCTTAAATTTTGATGCCTGTTCAGACTAAATTTTGCATTTAAAAAACAAATTAAAATGACTAATGCAGCCTCTAAATTGACCACTAATGTTTACCAGTCAACAAATAATAGATTTTTTTAATTAGATAAGTAGGTTTACAGAAAAATCATGCAAAAAGTATAGAGTTCCAAATATCCCCCTCACACATGCAATTTTCCCTATTATTAATAATTTGCATTAGTATGGTAACTTTACTGCAATAGATGAAACAATGTTATTATAATTATATTGTTAACTGTAGTCCATAGTTTACATGAGGGTGCACTGTGTCGCAAACTTTTAAATTTTTATTCTATTAAGATATATACAACCTGAGAGGATCTAAGATGGCAGAATAGAGAGGAGTGGAAGCTAAGTAGTCCCCCTGGAACAACTAAAAAAAAACCAGAAACAACTAGTAAATAATCCAGAATAACTGCAGGGGGACAAACGTGACCATCCACTCATCATACACCAACCTGAATTGGGAGGAATGCCTGATATCACAGCATAAAATCTGTAAGTAAAAACTGTGGATCCAAATTGGGAGATCCCTCCCCCACAGCCCAAGCTACAAAGCCTCATGGTACCAGAGAGAAGCTCTCTCCCAGCAAGTGAATATAGCTCAGCTGAGCTCCCACTGGAGTTTTAATTAGTGACTGTGAACTGCTCACTATGAGCTATGAATCCCCAACAAACAGACAGAGGCTTTGGGTGATGACTGACCATGGAGAGCCAGAGGGTCACCATGGATGAGACCTGAAGGGAACTTTCTGTCCCTTTTTTGGCTCAGTGGAGAAAGCCTCAGCCATTTTCAGTTCCCAGTGCTCTGACCCAGACAAGGGTGGAGATAGCACATTACCATTGAAATGCTAATGACCTCCGTGTAGGGGAGTCTATCTTCTCTAAGAGGAAAGGGGTGGGGCCCAGCTCTACTACCTGCCTTTCATTCAGAACTTGGGGAGAAAGAGCCACACCTCCTTACACCAGTCAAGAATTATAGACCAATAGGTGCCACCTGCTGGGCAGAAAAGCACAGTGACTGGAGGCATCAGAGGGTGTACCAATTTTCTAAGACACACCCTCAGGGAAACTGGATACTGAATATTTCTTCCTTCTGGGATCTGAGCCCATTCTGGTCTGGGGAGGCCTGATTGGGGTAACCAAAGAAAACATGCCTAGACAACAGAAAACTACAACCTACACCAAGAAAAATGAGGTTATGGTCCAGTCAGGGGAACAAACTTGCACTTCAATTGTGATGCAGGAATTGAAACAACTAATAATAAGTCAATTCAAAAAGTTTAGGGAAGATATGGCAAAAGAGATGAACCATATAATGAAAACACAGAATGTACATAAGGTAGAAACTGAAAGTTCAAAAAACCAACTGGCAGAATCTATGGAAATGAAAGGCACAATACAAGAGATGAAAGACACAATGGAAACATACAATAGCAGATCTCAAGAGGCAGAAGAATACACTCAGGAACTGGAGAACAAGGCACCTGAAAGCCTACACACAAAAGAACAGATAGAGAAAAGAATGGAAAAATATGAGCAATGTCTCCAGGAATTGAAGGACAACATGAAATGCAGTAACATACATGTCATTGGTGTCCCAGAAGGAGAAGAGAAGGGAAAAGGGGCAGAAGCAATAATAGAGGAAATAATCTATGAAAATTTCCCATCTCTTATGAAAGACATAAAATTACAGATCCAAGAAGCGCAGCATACCCCAAACAGAATAGATCTGAATAGGCCTACACCAAGACACTTAACAATCAGGTTATCAAACATCAAAGATAAAGAGAGAATCCTGAAAGCAGCAAGAGAGAAGCAATCTATCACATACAAAGGAAGCTTGATAAGGCTATGTGTGGATTTCTCAATAGAAACCATGGAGGCAAGAAGGATGTGGGGTGACATATTTAAGGTACTGAAAGAGCAAAACCACCAACCAAGAATCCTATATCTGGCAAAACTATCCTTCAGATATGAGGGAAAGCTTAAAATATTCTCAGACAAACAGACAATGACAGAGTTTGTGAACAAGATACCTGCTCTACAGGAAACACTAAAGGAAGCACTGCAGACAGAAAGGAAAAGACAGGAGTGAGAGGTTTGGAAAACAATTCTGGGAGATAGTAACACAGCAATGTAAGTACACTGAACAAAGATGACTGTGAATATGGTTGAAAGAGGAAGGCTGGGATCATGTGGGACACCAGAATGATAAAGAGTGGGACTGTGTAACTCAGGGAAACCTAGGGCTCCCAATGATTATAATAGAAGGTACAAATGTGTTTTTACATGAGGTAGAACAAATGAATGCCAGCATTGCAAGGTGTTAAAAATAAGGTGGGATTGGGGGGAAAATACAATCAATGCAAACTAGAGGCTAGAATTAACAGAAATATTGTATTATGCTTTCTTTAATGTAATGAAAGCAATATACCAAAGCTAAATGCATATGGGGGGTTGAGGAATAGGGGAAGGGTATGGGACTCCTGGCATTGGTGATGTTGTCTGACTCTTTATTCTACTTTAGGTTAATGCTATCTTTCCTTTTGTCACCTGCTAGCTATCAAGTTTTTTGTTTGTTTGTTTGTTTTTCTCTCTTTCTCTTGCCTTTTTCTTTTGCCTCTCTGCCTTCTTTGACTCTTCCTCCGTCTTTGTGGAAGAAATGCCCTTATATAGAGAGTGGCGATGGTGCTCAATACATAAATGCATGACTATATGGGGAACCAACGACTGTTTACCTAGGATGGAATGTATAGTGTTTGAGCAAAACCATCTTAAAAGAAATGGGTTGATGAAGAAAACTTGAGGGCACTATATTGAGTGAAAGAAGATAGACACATAAAGGCAAATATTTTATTTTATATATATATATATATTTATATATATATATATATATAAAGAGTCTAAGGAAGGAAAACGACTAACTCTGGGGTGGTGGGGAAAGGTCTAAAAAAAATAAGATATATACAACCTAAAATTTCTGTTTAACCACTTTCAAATATACAATTCAGTGGTGTTAATTACTTTCACAATGCTGTGCTACCATCATCACCATCCATTACCATAACTTTTCCATCACCCCAAACAAAAACTCTGTACCAATTAAGCATTAACAACCCATTCCCTATCCCCACCCCAGTCCCTGATAAATAGTGTTCTAATTTCTGACTATGAATTTGCATATACTAATTATTTCATATAAGCTAGATCATACACTATTTGTCCATCTGTGTCTGTCTTATTTCACTCAACATGTCTTCCAGATTCATCCATGTTGTCTCTTGTATCAGAACTTCATTCCTTTTCATGGCTGAATAATATTCCATTGTATGTATAAACCACATTTTGTTTATCCATTCATCGGTTGATGGACACTTGGGTTGCTTTTGGAAATTGTGAATAGTGCTGCTGTTAACATCAGTGTGCAAATATCTGTTTGAGTCCCTGCTTTCAATTATTTTGGGTATATACCTAGAAGGGGGATTGCCAGATTATATGGTAATTCTAGACTAAATTTTCTGAGGGACCACCAAAGTGTTTCCACAGTGGCTGCACCATTTTATATTCTCTCCAACAATGAATGAGTGTCTCTATGTCTCCACATCTTCTCCAACACATGTTATTTTCTGTTTTTTTTTTAAATAGTAGCCATTCTAGTGGGTATGAACTATTTTCTCATTGTGGTTTTGATTTGCATTTCCCTTATGGCTAGTGATGTGGAACATCTTTTCATGGGCTTTTTGACCATTTGTATATCTTCTTTGGAGCAATGTCTAAGTCTTTTGCCCATTTTTCATTTAATTGTTTGTCTTTTTGTTGTTGAATTGTAGAATTTACATATATATATATATATATATATATATATATTCTGGATATTAAACCCTTATCTGGTATGTGGTTTCCAAATATTTTCTCCCATTCTGTAGGTTGTCTTTTTACTTTCATGATGAAGTTCTTTGATATGCAAAAGTTTTTAATGTTGATGAAGTCCCATTATCTCTTTTTTCTTTTTTTGCTAGTGTTTTTGCTGTAAAATCCAAGAAACCACTGTCTAACATGAAGCCCTGAAGATGTTTCCCTATGTTTTCTTCTAGGAGTTTTATATTTAGGTCTTTGATACATTTTGAGTTACTTTTGTTTATGGTGTGAGGTAAGAGTTCACCTTCATTCTTTTGTGTATGACTATCTGGTTCTCCTGGTACCATTTGTTGAAGAGACTATCCCTTCTCAAATTAGTGGACTTGGCACCCTTTTCAAAAATCAATTGGCCATAGATGTGAGGGTTTCTTTTTGAACTATCAATTTGATTCCATTGGTCTATGTGTCTGTCCTTGTACCAGTACCATGCTGTTTTGGTTGCTGTGGCTTTGTAATAAGTTTTTAAATTGGGAAGTGTGAGTCCTCCAAATTTATTCTTTCTTCAAGAGGCTTTTGGCTATTCAGAGCCCCTTGCCCTTCAATATAAATTTGATGGTTGGCTTTTCCATATCTACAAAGAAGGTTGCTGGAATTTTGATTGGGATTGTGTTGAATCTGTAAATCACTTTGGGATCTTAACAATATTTAGTTCTCCAATCCATGAACATGGAATATCCTTTCATTTATTTAGGTCTCCTTTGATTTCTTTCACCAATATTTTGTAGTTTTCCTTGCACAAGTCCTTTACATCCTTGGTTAAATATATTCCTAGATATTTGATACTTTGTAAATGGAATTTTTTCTTGATTTCCTCTGCAGATTCTTCATTCCTAGTGTATAGAAACTAATGATTTTTGCTTGTAGTTCTTGTACCCTGGCACTTTGCTAAATTCATTTATTAGCTCTAGTAGATTTTTGGTGGATAGCCCACTAATATCGTTTCATCTTTCCTTCCAGGGTTATGCATACAATTCATTATATAATAGAGTTTTGTTATTTTCATGCCAAATGGTTAACTTTGAGGAGGAACCATTTTCAAGCCTTCCATAGCAACTTGAAAGCATAATACTAACAAAAAATAAAATTGTGAATTTATTCATTCCAAAACTGTTTGTGTCTTTGTGTTGGGGGATATGGGGGCTATGGTGGAAGGAGAAGGTGAGAGTGATACATTAACCTTACTTTGTCTCCTAGATCCTATCTTTGCTTACTTCTCTGTGCAAATCTCCCATCAGAAATCATGACCCAAAGTGATTCTGATTCCCTGTTCCTGTTTCTGGCCAGTGGGCCAGGGCTTCCACCATCCGCTCCCCCCCCCCCCTACAACTGTCCACTGTTCCATGGGAAACAGAGAAAGAGAAAAACCAGTTGGACTGCTTTGCACTATTTTTTTTAACTTTGACAAAACTTAGTAGAAGTCTTCATTTTATTCACTCATTTATTTGTTTACTCAGTCACTCTTCTCTCATTTTTATAGAGTATAATTACTATATATTCAGTAGTGTGCTAGGTGTAAGGGAGCAGCAGTGGAGGACTATGTGGGAGCAGTAGTGTTGACGAGAGGAAGGACAAGGAATAAGAAATTGAAAAAAATCTTTGCTACTTTAAAGGCTATCTGGGGGACAATTACATACCCAAGTGAAATAAGTTAAAGAAATTAAAAAGCAGCAGGCACAAAATAATACAATGCAGACAGCATATATGATTGCTAACAGGGACTGAATTGCCACAAATATTTAATTCAGTTCAGCATTTGAGTAAACATTGTGTGCTAGACATTATATCAAAAACAACATGATGGAAAATAAAATAGTAGAGGTAACAATCTGGAGAGAGACAGACACAGCTAACTTTATTATAAGGTATATTGTGCTTAGTGTTTCAAGATTCTACCATGGAGAAATTGTGTAGGGAGAAATTAATTATGAGTAAGGGGCATTAAGAAAGTTTTTTTTATAGGAGTTGTGGTTTGAGTTTGGCTGAGAAGGATGAATCTAGTATTTTAAAGTAGAAATTGTGGTGGGGTAGGTAGGGGTATGGGGAAAGTGTAGGGTACAGGAGAAATGCAGGGAGTATTTAGTTCCTGTATTGTGTTTCAATCATATGGCATAAGGTTGGGGGCAGGAGGAGGTCAGAATGGAAAGACATGCTAGATGTGGAGGTCCTTGAAAACAAAATTGAGCACTTGGAACATTATTAGTAGACAATGGTGATACTGACAGTTTTTAAGGAAGGAAGAAAGGTGAACAAATCTATCCTTTAAGAGGATCCTTAGCACAGTTAAGAGTTAGTGCTCTGAAGTCAGACAAAACTGGATTCAATCAATGAATGTTTATTGAACTCCTACATACCAAGCACTGTTCTAGTCATTGGGGCTACAGTAGTGATGAGTATAAGCAAGGCCTCTGCTCTCTTGGAGCTTATCTTTTAGCTGGGAGCAGGGGAGACAGATGACAATAACACCAAAAATACATTTTTGAGATAATTTTATATAGTGATAAGTGCCATGAAGGAAATGAAATGGCAAGATGATAGGGCCTGGCAACGGCAGAGAAACTACTTTAGATTGGGTAGTCACAGAAGGTCTCACTGAAGAGGTGAAATTTGAGTTGAGACTTGTACTAAATGATGGGATCAACCAGGTGAATATCTGGGTCAAAGTTCTCCAAGCAAAGCATATTTAAAGGCCCTTATGTGGAAATGAATTTGGTGTGTTCTAGAAACAGCAAGAAGGCCAATATGGCCAGACTGAATTGAATGAAGGGAAAACCTATATGAGATTAGTTTCTAGAGGGAGACAGGAGCCTGATTATGAGTGTCTTCATAGACCAGGATAAGTTTTTTTTTTTTTGTATTTTTTTCTAGTTGTAATGGGATACCATTAGAGAAGTTTTTAAGCAGAAATTTTGACATGACAGGATTTATATTTTAAAAAAAACTTGCACTTGCTGAATTTGTAGATGATGTAGACAGAAGTGGAGGATTCAGGACATGTTTTAAAGGTAGAGCAGGCAAGACATGTTCAAGGTCTATTGTTTTCTCATTATTTGACTTTAAAGAAATTGTTTAACCTCACCTCAGCCTCAATATCTTCATCTGTAAAAAAGGGCTAATAATTGTACTGATCTTATAGAGTTAGGAAGATTAAATTAAGACACTATACTATATACCTGGCCCATCATATGTGCTCCTTCAATATAGCCATTATTATTAATACTGTGAAATTTATAATAACTCTGGATTGGACCTGTGAGAAACTAGATACATGCAGGCTATTGTGATTACCCAAGAGAGTTAAAGTGAGAGGGTGGAGTAGAAGAGTGGAAAGGAAAAAGGGGAAAGCATCACATTAATAAATTTAATGAACTAATACCAAACATTAAATACCTCAACCAGGACTCCAAATTTAATGATCATGCATGAGTTGTATTCTCAACTCTGCACCATAACCAAAATCTTCCCTTGCTATATTTGAACTTAAGGTGAGTCTCTTGCATTTCTTAAATAAAAATAAAGGTAGACCTTCTATTTGTTGTTTTGTGTTTTGGGTAAACTTGCTTATTCTGATAGTGGGAATGAATTACTGTGTGGATTGGTAATTTTCTTCCAACATTATATGAGTTATTAGGTAAGTCACTGTTTTGGTTTGCTAAAGCTGCTGGAATGCAATATACCAGAAACGGATTGGCTTTTACAATGGGAATTTATTAAGTTACAATTTACAGTGCTCAGGCCATGAAAACATCCACTTTAGGAATCAATAGGAGGATACCTTCTCTGAAGAAAGGCTGCTGGCATCTGGGGTTCCTCTGTCACATGGGAAGGCACATGGCCAACATCTACTGGTCCTTCTTTCCAGGTTCTGCTGCCTGCAGCTTCTGGCTTCAGTGGCTCTCTTGGCTTATCCAGTTTCTGTAGGTCCTTGCTTGTTTCTCCAGGGCTTTCCTCTCTTCAAATGTGTCTGCCTTTTATCTTCTCATAAAGGACTCCAGTAAAGGATCAAGACCCACCTTGAATGGGCTGGGTCACATCTCCGTGCAAACAATCTAATCAAAGGGTCCCACCCACAATAGGTCTGCACCCACAGGAATGGATTAAAAGAACAGGAACTCTTCTGGGGTACATAACAGCTCCAAACCAGCACAGTCACCATCTTTGTAGTATCAAAGGGCTATTCTAAGATACTTGTTTCTATTTTCTGGTGTTGATCACTCATAATAGCCTTAGAGAGACTGGGCTTCAAAGAACTGGTCTAATATTTATGAAGTTTAATGCATAGTTACCTAGGTGACAAGATATTAGCCACAAAGGTTAAGGCTTATGAATATCAAAACTTTAAAGAGCTCTTTGGCAGGTGTGAATTTTTTTTTAATTACTTCCTTACAGACAAGTAATGAGAAGTCAGAATGTAAAATATACAGGTCATCAGAAAAAGACAGATAAGATTTTTTAAAAATCCTGATTAGCTCAGCATGGCAATTATTTTTCTTTTAGTTTCAATTTTTGGAAAATAATTAGGATTGGAATGAGAAAAAAAAACAGTTGATTTGTTGCTTAGATATTTTTTAAAACATCCAAAAGATATTAATTGCTAAGGTAACAAGATGGGCGTATCAGATCTGATTCAATTACTATTAGAAAATAAAATGTTTTAATAAAAATCCTGTAATGGTAATCAAATGAAATATTGGGTTATGAGCAAGATTTGAAACAGATGGCAACATTTGCCTTTTTAATGTGTTTCTGTCTCTTAAAAGTGCACATTCACAATTGTTATTACTCTTCATCAAGTACTGGGGTAGTCTCAGAAGTCACATTGAGGCTTATAATTCCTCTGTCTCAGTTATCACTACTTGCTTAATTGAGCTTAAGTATTGTAGCCTTTTAATGTACCCACTGTTGGTAGTTAGGCTTTATCTATCTCTATGGTTATCCACATCAAAATTGGGAACAGAGGCTGTGTTAGGCTTTGCTATATCAATGTACACCTTTCAAATAGAAAACTCACAGAAAGCAAATGGCAAATATCTTAACTCTGTAGGCAGAGACCATTTTATACAGGCAGGTAGGTGGCTATACATGAAAGACAATTTTAGGTTCCTTTTGTTCTTCTTTTATGTTTGCTTCTATCCACTCTGATCTAATCTGTGGAGTTCAAGGCTGCTGCAAGGGCACTTAATATTCAATAAAGATGAATTGCCAATCTTTCTGCTCCTGAGAAAGTTTTCAGGTAAGTAAACTGGCAACAGAAATTATTTTTTTTCTTATTTTAAGCAGATAATTGGCCCCCAAAACCCCTTTCTTAACATTTTCCTAAGTATGTTCCTCTCACATTCAAATCTGCCCTCAAATCTATCCAATTAAGGAGGACGGAGAAAAGAATTTTCATATTCTATTTCTAGAATTACTGAAAGTGTCTCTAACTAAAACTATATTGTAGCATATATGCTGTTTTTACCTATGAAGATTGTGAAAAATATATTTTAAAAATATCACTAATCAGGTATTTGTGCTAGAAACTTTACACATTATCTTATTAATTCTCACAAATATCCTTTTGAGAGGAGAATTATTAATCTTATTTTACAGATGAGGAAACATAGCTCAGAGTGATTAAATTCCTTGCCTAAATTACAGAGCTGGTAAATTCTGGATTTGAATCCAGGTCTGCCTAATTCTAGACCCTGTTATTTTCTCACTATTATAGGCTACAGATCTTCAAGCTACTTATAATCATCTGACAAAATTATCTTGTTTATTTCTATCTACCCCTACCCAAGAATGTAAATTTTATAAGAACAGGGACCTTATCTGTCTTGTTCATTGATGTGACCCTAAAGAACCCAGAACAGTCTCTGATATATTACAGGCACACAGTAAATACAGTTGAATGAAAGTAAATTATTAAAGGATTTGTTGTTGTTGTTAATTTCAAATTAGATAGTTGTATAAGAAATACCAAGACTGCCAATTAAGTGCTATGAGTGTGCATCAGAAGGAGAGATCACCAGAGGCTAGAGGCCAAAACAAAATGCAGAATGGACCATAAACCTCCAAAGAAGAGCATGTATATCATGGAGGTGTGTTCAAAACAATACACTGGGTTGGGGAAAGAACATGTTAGAACTTCTATTCATTTTTATGTTTTAGCTCATCCTTTTTCAATTCCTGTTCCCATATTTTATAATGAACACTTTATTGTAGTCATGTGCTCACATGTGTGTGTCAGGGGGTGAGTGCTTAAGCATATTTACTGCCAGTTGTATGTGCTTAGAGACTTCTGGTCCAGAGGGAGAAATAAACACAAGGAAATGCCTAAAATTCAGTGTTCTATCTGCTAATAGAGGTCTTCACAAATTACTCCAAGAACAAAGAGAAGGGAATTGCTAATGCTTCCTGATTTCATCAAGGTGGTGGTGGTGATGCTGGTGCTGGTGTATATGTTGAGGGAGGTGATCAGAAAAGTTTCATAGAGAAGGTCATATTTCAAACAGAATTGTATTGGATGGATGGGTAAAATGGGGATTTCCAGGGAGAGAGAATACTTACTTGCAAAGGTGCAGAGGTGTAATGTTCTTAATATGTTTGAGGAGCTATAAGTATGTCTAGATTGCTGAAGTAGAGGGAGTAGAATGGAGAGTGGCAGTATATTAGTACTATATTTTATGTATCTAATTTGTAAATATATGTTTTGAAGGCAAGTGCGCATTAATTAAAGAGCTGGGGTACAGCTGTTTTTTGGAGTAATTGGAGATCACTCACTGGACTAGACTAGAGGTAATAATATATTCTGAACCAGGATGGTAACTAACAGATGTGAAGAAGGGGTATCTTCAAGGGATAGTTCAGCAGAAGGATTGACAGTTTTGGGAGTGGGGTGGAGAGAGAAGGAATCAAAGATGACTTCTGGATTTTAAGTCTGGATGAGGTTATTAAAATATTGACATATAAGTTTGTCATCAGGAGAGGAGGGCAATATTTTGAGGTCAGAGAAGTTTAGATATATGTTCCTTTTTTTTAAATTTTATTTTGAAATAAATTCAAACATACAGGAATAGTTGCAGAAACAATACAAACCCCATACACAGAACTCCAGCATAACCCGAACCCCCTCCCCTGATACACCAATCCATCAACTTTAACATCCTGTCACGCCACCATTTCTTTCTTTCCCTCCCTCCCTCCCTATCATCCATCATCTATTACTCTGTCTTCTGAACATATGAGAGCAAGCTGCACACATCCTTGAACAAACAATATGATTCACATATACAATTCCCATAAACAAGAACATTCTTTTATGCAGACCCATTAAGCGCAGCTAAGAAGTTCAAGAAATTCAACATTGATACAAAGCTTACATTCTATATTTCCTTTCTTTTTTTTTCCCTCTTATGTCCCAACTGTGTCCCTTTGAGCCTCCTGTCCTCCATCCTCAGATCCCATCCAGGATCATCCTTGGCATTTAATTGTCATTGCCTATTTAGACTTTTTTTTTTCAATTGTGGAAACATATATACAGCTTAAATCTTCCCATTCCAACCCCTCCCTAACATTCCGTTAGTGGGATTAATCACATTTAGAATGTTGCAATGCTATCACCTTCCACCATCCATTACTAGAAATTTCCCTTCACCCCAGACAGAAGCCCTACACTCATTTCTCAACCCCCCATTTCCCTTTCCCCTACTTCTCATAACCCCTACTCTACTTTTCATCTCTATGGTCATATTCTCTGATACTTTCTTTGTGTTTACCGTGGGGCTTAAATTTAACCTCTTAAATCTATAAAAATCTTGTTTTTCTTTGATAACAACTTAACTTCAATAAGACACGTAAACTATGTGCCTATACTCCTCCATTCCCCCACCTTTATGTAGTTCTTGTCAGAAATTACATATTTTACATTGAGTCCAAAACCACTGATTTGTCATAACAGTTTATGTATTTTAGATCCTGTAGGAAGTAAATAGTAGAGTTACAAATCAAAAATGTAGTATTGGTATTTATATTTGCCATGTGATCTTTACTGGAAATCTTTATTTCTTCATGTGGTTTCAGTCAATTGTTTAGTGTCCCTTCCTTTCAGCCTGCTCAGTTCCCTTTAGCATTTCTTATAGGACTGATCTACTGGTGATGAAGTCCCTCAGCTTTTGATTATCCGGGACTGTTTTCATCTCCCCCTCATTTTTACCCTCCAGTTGTTTGTGAATTTTCTAAGTCTCTGATGATTATTGACTTGTATTTGTATTCCATTGTGGTCAGAGAATGTGCTTTGAATATATTCAATTTTTTTTTTTTAAATTTATTGAGGCTTGTTTATGTCCCAGCTTATGGTCTATTCTGGAGAAAGATCTGTGATCACTAGAGAAGAATGTGTGTCCTGGTGATTTGGGATGTAATGTTTCATATATGTCTGTTAAATTTCTCTATATCTCTCTCTACTTTCTTTGTTTCTCTGTCAGTAGGGCTCTCTTTAGTATCTGAAGTAGGGCAGGTCTTTTATTAGCAAAATCTCTCAGCATTTGTTTGTCTGTGAAAAATTTAAGCCCTCCCTCAAATTTGAAGGAGAGTTTTGCTGGATAAAGTACTCTTGGTTGGAAATTTTTCTCTCTCAGAATTTTAAATATGTCATGCCACTGCCTTCTCACCTCCATGGTGGCCGCTGAGTAGTCATTACTTAGTCTTATGCTGTTTCCTTTGTATGTGGTGAATTGCTTTTCTCTTGCTGCTTTCAGAACTTGCTCCTTCTCTTCAGTATTTGACAGTCTGATCAGAATATATCTTGGAGTGGGTTTATTTGGATTTATTCTATTTGGAGTTCTCTGGGCATTTATGCTTTGTGTATTTATATTGTGTAGAAGATTGGGGAAGTTTTCCCCAACCATTTCTTTGAATACTCTTTCTAGACCTTTACCCTTCTCTTCCCCTTCTGGGACACCAATGAGTCTTAAATTTGGATGTTTTATTTTATCTATCATATCCCTGAGATCCATTTAGATTTCTTTGATTTTTTCCCCATTCTTTCTTTTGTTCTTTCATTTTCCATTCTGTGGTCCTTGAGGATGCCAAATTGTTGTTCAACTTCCTCTAATCTTGTATTATGAGTATCCAGAGTCTTTTTAATTTGGCCAACAGTTTCTTTAATTTCCATAAGACCTTCTATTTTTTTTATTTACTCTTGCAATTTCTTCTTTATGCTCTTCTAGGGTCTTCTTTATGTCCTTTATATCCTGTGCCATGCTCTTCTTCATGTCCTTTATATCCTGTTCCATGCTCTCATTGTTTGACTTTAGTTCTTTGATTAATTGTGCCAAGTACTGTGTCTCTTCTGATCTTTTGATTTGGGTGTTTGGGTTTGGGTTCTCCATCTCATCTGGTTTTATCATATGCTTTAAGATTTTCTGTTGTTTTCGGCCTCTTGGCATTTGCATTACTTGATAGGGTTCTTTCTAGATATAAAAAATACTGATCTCTAATTTGTCAGATCTACAGCTTGGTGGTGTACACTTTCTCTAACTAGCCAGCAGATGGCATCCACAAGTCACCTGTTCCCCTAAGTCAGTTCTTCCCAACTTTGTCTTTGTGGTGTTGGGGGTCTGGTTCTTGTGGGGTTCAATCATGCACTAAGTTTGGGTGTGTTGTTGGTGCTGTCCGCCCTGAATGTGGGGCATGTGTCTGGGTGGTTAGGGAGGCAGGGCAGCTTTAATAATCAAACCTCCCAGGTGTTAACAGAGATTTAAGGCTGTTGCAAGAGTCTAAGCCTTCATTTCAGTCTTGCCACAGATTGTCTCAGCTGCCAACCCACAAGTCCTTGGTATTGGTGTATGGTCTCTGGGATTTCCGAGCGGGTCCCCCTTGCCAGCCACGCTCTTCCAGGACCTCTGCTGAGGGAAGGCTGTGCCATGTCACAAGTGTGCGCTGGCCCTCCAGGGAAGCCCTGGGCCACTGGGCTGTGTAGAAGCCTGCTGTAAAGATGGTTGAATGGGGCATGTTAATTTCCTCCTTTTCACACAGCTCTGCCTTCCCAGCTCTGGGACTATTAGCTGTGGGTGCACTAAAGCCACTGTCCATGGCCGATATTGTGGCATATGCGCAGTGCTGTGGGAGACACTGTCACACTGGGTTTCTTGGCGTGACTCTGGGCTATAGCTCCAGCCCTGGGCAGAAGTGTTTCCAGCCCGCTGGGGAGATGGCTGCAAGGGGCACAGTTTCTTTCTCCTTTTGGCTTCCCTCTGCCCCCTGGCCCTGAGACAATCAGCAGCAGGCTATCCTCCATGCCAGACACCGAGAGGTTGGCACAGCCTGCTCCTGCCATGCTTCACTGCGCAGTTCTCACTGTCGTAACTGCAGCTGCTCCCGGGTTTTGTTTTTTTTTTAAAAAAGAACTAGTCCATCTCCAAATGCCAACCCATGGTTTCCCCACACTGCAACGTGGCTGCTGGACTTTCAGCTGGGTCACTCACTCATTTCAGAATGCAGACTCCTGGTTCACCAAATGCACGGTCCCTGTGGATTTAGCAGACCTTGTCTGGCTGGTGCATTGCTGGAACTGGTGTTCTGGGTCACTTTCTGGCTTTTATCTAGTATTTTTCACAGAGGTATTTTTTTTGCCCTGTCTCACCTATCCGCCATCTTGGGTTCTCCAGTCTGGATATATGTTCTTTTAATCCAATCTTGTGGGGGCAGACCTATTGTGGGTGGGACATTAGATTAGGTTGTTTCCATGGAGATATGACCCTGCCCATTCAAGGTGGGTCTTAATAGCCTTGCTGCAGTCCTCTATGAGAGGATAAAAGGCAGAGATATTTTTGGAGAGAGTTCAGAGAAGCTAAGAGAGAAGCTAAAATATGTAATGCAGAGTTTATTTCCAGGAGAAGCAAGAAGCACCCACAAGAGAAGCTAAGACAGAAGCCCAGAGACATTTTGGAGAAAGCCACAGAAACCAGAAGCTAAACCTGGGAGAGGACCTGCAGATTCTGTTCATGTGCCTTCTCTAGTGACAGAGGAACCCCAGATGCCATTGGCCTTTCTTCAGAGAAGGTATCATCCTGTTGATACCTTAATTGGGACATTTTCATGCCCTTACAACTGTAAATTTGTGAACTAATAAACCCCCATTGTAAAAGCCAATCCATTTCTGGTATATTGCATTTCAGCAGCTTTAGCAAACCAGAACATTAGGGAAAGAACATTCAAAGGTAAATAACCAATAGGGAACTCCAGATATGAGACAGGAATTCTGAGAAGTAGTTGCAATTTGAGAACCATTCTCATTATTCATTCATTCTTCACACATTTACTGAGCACCTATTCTATGCCAGGCATTATGGTAGACATTGGGGCTAGGGTGGGGAATAAGACAGACATGGCACCTGCCCTCAAGATGTTTATATTTAAGAGGGAGATACAGGCAATAAGACATGAAATATCTACATATAGTTATAAATCATGGTAAGGTTGATCTACTTTAGATTAGATGGCCAAAGGAAGTCTCTGAGGATGTGATATTTAACTTGAGAGCTGAAAGACAAGACGGGAACAGCTAGACAAGTAGAAAGAAAAGTATTCTAGAAAGAGGGAACATGAAGGATTGGATGTGAAAAAGAGCTTGATGTGCTTTAGGGAAAAAAAGAAGGCTGGAGCTTACTGAGCAAGGGAGATGGTGGCCCAGTATGAAGCTGGAAAGAAAGGCAGAAGCCAGGTCATGGAAGGCCTTGACAAACATGTAAAGGACTTAAAATGATTTTCTTCTAGCAACAGGAAGTTATTGAAGTGTTTTAAATGGGAGCAATGAATTGATAAAATTTACCTTTTAGGTTTCTTTGGACTATATAATGTAGATAGTTAAAGCTTTGACAACAGATGTATTCTCAGAAGGAGTGTAACACTGAAATAATAAGGTGAAGTTTGAGTCTTTGGGAATGTTCATCTTTAGGATAGGAGGGGAGAAGGAGCAGCCAGCAAATGGGAAAGAAGAGGAATGTTCAGAGAGATGGGAAAAGTGTTATGTAAGTACATGTAAAGGAGTGTTTCACAAAAGAGAGTCTGGTCAACATTGTTAAATGCTGAAAAGATCTTAGGAAGGAATGAGGTCTGAGAAATAGCCTATGTATTTGAATGTAGGAAGCCATTTTGAAAGTGTACCTTCCTAGAGGTAAGAGAACAAGGAAAGGACAGGTGGGGTATAGAGACCACACTTCTGAAAATTTGTTTATCAATGGAAAGATAAAGTCGAATGTTGGGTAGAAGAAGTAGCAGTTTATGAAAAGGTCTTTTCAGAATAGATGAAACCTATTGCAGATAGTTAAAGCTAGCGGAAGTTTACATCTGGGGGTGGGGTAAGAGAGGTAGAGGGAGTGGGTGGGAGAGAGGAAAGGAGGCAACTGGGAATGTTTGAAAAAATGCTTGAGAGATTAGATGGATAATTTAAAGGCCATGAACCTGGAGGTTATCGAAACAGATGTGGTCAAGCTTACAAGTGCTAGTATTAAATTTAAAGGAGGAAGGACCTCTTTCCTTTGAGTCTGGAGAGAAGGGTGAGGGAGTAACTATAGCAAGAGAGAAACTTTAAAGTAGAATGGTAGGAATTTTAGGAAGTTATAGCAGTTGGTATTGATTATCAATCAATCAAAATAAACAATGCACACTCATGTGCTATGTAGGCTCAATAAAATAAAGCCTCTTTAGGTGCAGTAACTATGGGTTATCTTGTTTGTTTTGTTTATGTACCTAATAAAATCTTGTATGTGGTAAGATGCTTAATTAATATAGGTTTAATGGATCAGTGATCATTATCCTGAGGGAACTTACAACTAGGAGCAACCAAACAACATATGCAGTATGTAATAATTTCCAAAGGGTGGTGTTGATAATGAGTGCTGCAGGATTTTAAATGAAGGAAATGAGCCTGTAGGTTGGGATGATGTGGTAATGCTTCAAGAGGAGCTAAGTTCTTAGCTGGGCCTTAATGCTTGGCTAGAATTTAAAAGCAGATTTTATAATGAACAAGAAGTGGACATCTTCTATATATGGGGGTGGGATAATGATTTTATGGCAAATTGAAAAGATCTGACAACTGAAGGAAACATGCTAGAAAATCTGCAGAAGGTTGTTCAAGGATTTGCTGAGATGTCAAAACAGAAGGATCAAAGTGAAAAAGACTCTCTAGTCTGTGTCAGGAGGCTGGAAG
The DNA here is from genome assembly GCF_015220235.1 of Choloepus didactylus. Classification (NCBI taxonomy): domain Eukaryota; kingdom Metazoa; phylum Chordata; class Mammalia; order Pilosa; family Megalonychidae; genus Choloepus; species Choloepus didactylus. Next base: position 106,554,706 of record NC_051334.1, on the reverse strand, counting down.
TTTACAGTTTTAAATTTAAAGTCTTTCCTTCTGTATTGCATCCTCCTAAGTAAACGTGAAATAGGACATTTCAGTCTAATTTGGAAGGAAGGCTGAGAAATTCAATCCTGTAATCATCTTATCTGGAGATAAGTCAAGATACAATTATTTACTGCCATGCTCAAAAGTATACAATGATTCCCTAGTGCCTACATAATTAATATATGGACTCAGTCACTTAGCACTGAAGGGAATCCACAGTAAGGTTCCAAACATTTCCAGGCTTATTTCTAACCCCATTCATATATATATTGCATATTTTTCCAGGTAGACTAGTAACTGTTTCTCTGAACATGTTATCTACTTTCCAGTCCCCGTTTCTCTGTTCATGATATTTCTTCCACCTCCACTTTGATGAGTCAAAATCTTCACCCCTGTTTTAAGACATATCTCAAATGTGACCACCTCATCCATAAAGTCTTTCCTGCCCACCTACCTCTCATAAATGGATTTTCTCTCTTCTATTGGGAACTCAATTTATAATGTACCTTGTATTGTAATTATTTATAAGGTCATCTAATTCAAACTCTTACCTTCTAATCTCCACTAAATTTCATACTTTTTGGTGACAGGATCAGGTTATTGCTCATTTCTATCCCTTTAAGAGCCTATTATAAGTAATATTTTACATTAACTGATGTAGAATTAGAATGAGGTGAGGGAATGATGTATTTAGGGAGGCCTTGGTGAAAGGTTATGCAAATGAGAGATGGTTCAGAGAACTCCTGGGGAAAATGGTGGAGTAGGGAGCTGCAGGACACACTCCTCCTACAAAAGCAGCTAGTGGACAGGCAGAAACTGTATGAAACAATGGTTCTGGGACTCTGGAGGCCAGGAGAGCACTGTATAGCATCCAGAAATGAGCAGGACAGGGAGACTGAGAAGCTGTAGCAAAAAAATTGTGAATGAATTGTGCCTCAACAGTGGCTATCACCCATCCCCCACCCTCAAGGCAAGCAACCTTGGTACAGTCTGGGGCTGCAGACAGAGAGGGACATGGACTCCTTCCTCCCTGGGAAATGGGTGGGGTACATAGCCAAGTGTTGAGTGTAGCTTCAGATCAGTGAGTTTGGAATGCTAGGTTCTGGGTCAGAATCACAGTTCCAGCCTGCCCTGGACAGGGCTCCCCATGGACATTATTTCAACACCACACCCACCAAGGGTGGAGCCTGTGGAGGTTGAGAAAACACTCTCCCTCCTTAGGGCTAGAGGAATAGTTTGCCCAAAGAGCACCATGTGCTGGGCAGGCCAGGAAAGCACAGCTTTGGGGAGCCAACAAAAAAGGCTTTTTGGCATCTTTCCTGAACCTCTCCCCTGGGCCCTTTGGAACTGGTCTGCACCCCCTCATGGTCCCTGTCCCTGCTTTGATCAGGTAAACATGGGCATTTCTAAACATCTAGAATAAGTTGAACCTAAAACCCTAGGCAAGAGAGTGAAACTGATCATCAGAGTAAACTCATCAAGATGATCAGATATCTAGATACCAGCCAAAATTTATAAGACATACTGAGAAACAGGAAGATATGGCCCAGTCAAAGGAGCAAATTGGAAAGTTAGAGGAGACACAGAATTTGGAATAACTAATCAAAGATGTTCAAACAAATCTCCTAAATCAATTCAAGGAGATGAAGGAAAATATGGCTAAAAAGATAAAGACACTGGGTGAACCTAAAGAAGAAATTTAAAACATGAAAAGAAAAATAACCAAACTTATGGGAATGAAAGGCAAAACAAGAGATTAAAAATGCACTAGAGGTGTAGAACATCACATTTGAATAGGCAGAAGAAAGGATCAGCAAACTAGAAGACAGAACATCTGAAATCATATAGTCAGAAGAACAGATAGAGAAAAGAATGGAAAAAATTGAGCAGGGTCTCAGAGAATTGAATGACAGCACAAGGCACACAAGTACATAAGTACACGCATTATGGGTGTCCCATGAGAAGAGAAGGGAAACAGAACAGAAAGAGTATTTGAGGAGAAAGTGGCCCCAAATTTCCCAACCTTTTATGAAGGACTTAAATATACATGTCCAAGAAGCACAGCACACTCCAAATAGAATAAACCCTGATAGACTTATGCCAAGAAACATACTAATCAGAATGTCAAATGCCAAAGATAAAGAGAGAATTCTGAAAGCAGCAAGAAAAAGCCATTCATCACATGGGGGAAACATAATAAGGCTAAGTGCCGATTTCTCATCAGAAACCATGGAGGTGAGAAGACGTTGGTATGATATATTTATGGTACTGAACAAGAAAACTGTCAGCCAAGAATTCTTTATCCAGCAAAACGGCCCTTCAAAAATGAGGGAGAATTTATAATATTCAGATATCCAGAAACTGAGAGAGTTCATCACCAAGAGAACTTCCCTAAAAGAAATGCTAAAGGGAGTTCTGCAGGCTGAAAGGAAAAGACAGGAGAGAGAAACTTGGAGAATGATCCATAGCACTTGAGAAGAATGTATATCCTTCTGTTTGGGGGTGCAATATTCTGTATATGTCAGTAAAGGTCACCAAAAGGGTAAAGAGAGACAAAAATAAGATATGACATACAAAAACCAAAGGATGAAATGGTTGATGTAAGTACTGCCTTTACAGTAATAACATTGAATGTTAATGGATTAAATGCCCCAATCAAAAGACACAGATTGGCAGATTGGATAAAAAATATGATCCATCTATATGGTGTCTACAAGAGATTCACCTTCGACCCAAGGACACAAATAGGTTGAAAATGAAAGGTTGGGAAAAGTTATTCCACACAAGCAGTAATTAATAAAGAGCTGGTATAGCTATACTAATATCAGACAAAATAGACTTTAAATGCTAAACTGCTGTAAGAGGCAAAGAGGGACTCTAAATGTGAATAAAAGGGACAATATACCAAGAAGAAATAACAAATCATAAATATTTATGCACCTAACCAGAGTGCCCCAAAATACATGAGGCAAACACTGGTAAAATTGAAAGGAGAAATAGACATCTCTACAGTATTTGTTGGAGCCTTCTATACACCATTCTCATCAACAGATGAAACATCTAGACAGGGGATCAATTAGGAAACAGAGAAATTGAATAATATGATAAATGAACTAGACCTAATAGACATATACAGAATATTGCAGCCCCAAACAGAAAGATATACACTCTTCTCAAGTGCTATGGATCACTCTGCAGGATAGTCCACATGTTGGGTCACCATACAGGTCTCAATAAATTTAAAAAGATTGAAATTGTACAAAACCACAATGAGATATCATTTCACACCACTATTAAAAAAACAAAAAGCTTCAAGTGTTGGAGAGGATGTGGAGAAATAGGAACACACATTCACTGCCAATGGGAATGTACAATGGTGCAGCTGCTGTGGAAGACAGTTTGGCAGTTCCTCAAGAAGCTAGGTATAGAATTTCCATATGACTCAGCAATTCTACTACTAGGTATATACCCAGAAGAGCTGAAAGCAAGGATGTAAACAGACATTTACACACCAATGTCCATAGCGGCATTATTCACAGTTGCCTAAAGTTGAAAGCAACCCAAGTGTCTATCAGCCAATAAATGGATAAAAGCAATGTGTTATATGTATGATGGAATATTATTCAGCTGTGGGAAGGAATGAAGTCCTCATGCATGTGACAAAATGGATCAACCTGGAGGACATTTATGTTGACTGAAATAAGCTGGATACAAAAGGACAAATATTGTATGATTTCACCAATATGAACTAAATATAACAAGCAGACTCATAAAGTTGGACTCTATAATATAGGTTCCCAGGAGATAGAATTGAGGTAGAAAATGGGGAGCTGATTCTTAATTTGTGTAAAATTTCTATTTAGGTTGATTGTAAATGTTTTTGGAAATGGATAGATGTGATGGTAGCACATTACTGTGAGTATAATTAACAGCACTGAATTATGTGTGTGAATGTGAATGAATGGGGAAGTGTTAGGTCATGTATGCTGCTAGAAAGAAAGCTAAAGGATAAAACATGGGACTATATAACATGGTGAACCCTGTTGTGGATGATGTCTCTGGTGAATAGTACAAATATAAGAATTTTTTTTTCATGAACTAGTGAATGTACATCACTAGTATAAGGTGTTAACAATAGGGTGGTCTATGGGAAAAAATATACCTAATGCAAACTATGGACTATAGTTGACAGTAATATTTTAGTATTCTTTAAATATAAACAAATCATAGAGACAGAATTAGATTAGTGGTTATGTAGGTCTGGGGAAGAATAGAGGTATTGAGAGTGAGTGCTAAGGGGTATGGAGTTTTTCTTTTTGGAGTAATGAAAATGTTCTAAAATTTACAGTGGTGATGAATGCAAAACTGTGATTATGCTAAAAGCCATTGATTGTACACCTTGGATGGATTGTATGGTACATGAATATCTCTCAATAAAACTGCTTTAAAAAAAAGAGATGGCTCAACCTTTGTCTTGGTCTCTGTGAACCATTTACTGATTTAAACTTTAGTGTTAATTTTTTGCACATGCCAGCAATTTTCTTTACCACTATTTATATCCTGTGTAGCTATTTCCTATTGCTATACTACTTATGGATTTTGTGATTATGTTTCCGTTCAACTTTATTGGTGTATTGAACATGAAAATGTATGAAGAATCCAAACACAAAAGAAAACATGTACAGCCTCTTAAATATTCAACAGAATATATTTTCTATTCCAACAGATGTGAACTAAGTCACACTATCAAACTTGAAATAAATATTAGTCTTACATTTTATTAAGTGCTCTGATAAACACTGTAAAGTGAAGCACAATTTGCATACCCTTTCATAGATGCCTTGGTTTGCTATGGTAGTATAGGAAAGAAGCATGTAGTTGCTGTTTTCCTGTCAGGGAAACCTTTTTGTTTTTTTAACTATATTGTTGGAGATTGAAGCATATTCCTCACAAAATTTGTTCAAAACCTATGGTTCTACTCTTTTTTTTTACCACAAAGATATTTATAAATGAAAATGCGGCATCACATAAACAGCTAAAGCTAGACTATCTACAGACAAAGTTAAGAAATCTGGTGTGCTGTAAATTCAAGTCCTCAGGACAACAAAAGCAATTAAGCAAGACCTGAAGTAACAATGTTAATGTCATTTACAAAGGAAAAAACTGTTAGAAAAACACTCAAATGCTGAGCATAATTCAGAATGTAAGGGAAAAAAATCAAATTAGCTGAAAGTTTCATAAAAACAAGGTCTTATTTACATTGCACAAAGCTCAGGTGTTAGCCCTGAATGTAACTTTCAAAATACCTTCAAATATATCCAACTCAGATCACTTTTGCTGATTTTCTGCAGTACAAATCATGTGCAACCTCTTTTTCTCTTAAGACAAAACAATTCTTCAAATAATAATTTTAAGTACATCACTAAACACCAGGAGCTCTATCTTAGGGGATTTCTTTAGGAAGAACCGATTTTCCCTCCAGCTCCTGGTAATTGAAATTTCCTGCCTGCACTTCTATATTCTTTTGTAATTTGTTTTATTTGTGAGCCACCTATCACATTAATAGCCAGCATGATCAGATGCTCCACTGGTGATTACAAAAATGAAATTAGCAGTATATCCCCCATTGATTTGACTCCTTTCTTTAAAAAATCTCAAGTTTTTTCTACAACGTGAATCTTTCCAAATTTCCCAATGGCTGCAAATTTTCTGGTAAATTTTTAAATCCCACTAGGCATTATATGAAAGATTTCTCAAAGTATTCAAGTCAAAATATTTGCTCTAGGACCAGTAAAATGTTTCTGTGAATTTTCTTTTTTATAGGAATAGATGCTGTTTTAGTTTCTGAGGTGGCTTAAAGGAGATACCATGAAATGGGTTGGCTTTAAACAGTGGGAGTTCATTAGCTTACAGTTTGAGGCCATAAGAATATCCAAATCAAGGCATCATCAAGGTGATGTATCCTTCCCGAAGACTGGCTGCCAGAGATCCTTGGCTCCTCTGCCACGTGGCAAGGTGCACAGTAGTATCTGCTGGTCACTCCCTTCTCTTCCAGGTTTTGTTGCTTTCAGCTTCTTGCTTCCATGGCTTTTTCTCTTTGCCTGAATTTCATTTTCTTATAAAAGACTCAAGTAATAGGATTAAGTCCCATCCTGAATGAAGTGGGTCACACATTAACTGAAGTAGCTGCCTCAAAAGGTTCTACTTACAATGGGACCACAACCACAAGAATGGATTAACCTTAAGAACATGATTTTCTGGGGGTACATAGAGTTTCAAACCACCACACTCCACCCTCTGGACCCCCCAAAGACATGCTCTTTCTATATGCAATACACATTCATTCCATTACAATGTCCCCCAAACCTTAAGCCATTTCAGAAACAATGTAAAGTACAAAGTTTCATCAAAATCAGTTATATTCCTGAAGGAGAAGACTGCCAGTCTTTATGCACATGAGAATGGGCTTGGACCCAAGATACCTAGTTGCCTGGAGGAATTCTTCATATTTATGGAATATTCTGGAGCCCCTATTTTGTAAAATGCAATTTTATTGAGATATATTCACACACCATAAAATAAGCCCCTATTTTTTTAAGCTAGGACTCTTAGCCTTATGTTTAGTTCCATGAAAAGGACTTTGAAGCCTATTTATTTCCAGTCATCTTCCTTCTACAGTACACAACAAGACATCTCCAAGAAAAAGATGGGCCACAATGTGATTCCCAAGAAAGTCCCTAGCAAGTCTAAATAAGTTTTATTACAACCTGGTGTGATTATGGTTTGGGAATAAAAGTGTGTATGTTAGCTACTTTAAAAAAAATTGGTTACAGGTGTTGTGTTGGTTGTAATCTATTATATACCCCATAAAGGGCCATGTTCTTTTAATCTACTCTGGTGTAGGCAGACTTATTGTGGGTCAGACCTTCTGATTAGATGATTTCCATGGACATGTGACCCCACCAATTCAAGGTGGGTCTTAGTTTACTGGAATCCTTAGGAGAGCTCAGGGAGAGAGAGAGCTCAGAGCCAACACAGACCCAGATGCTTGGAGACACAGACAGAAAGATGTTTGGAGATGCTAAGCTAAGAGATGAAGCCCAGAATTTGCCCAAGAGAAGCTAAGTGAGAACCCATAGACACTTAAAAGAGAAAGCCACTGGAATCAGAAGCTGAAAGCAACACAACCTGGGAGCAAAGGACCAGCAGACACCAGCCACGTACTTTCCCAGCTGACACAGGTGCTCTGGACACAATCAGCCTTTCCTCAGTGAAGGTATCCTCTTGTTGATGCCTTAGTTTGGAAACTTTTATGGCCTTAGAACTGTAAATTTGTAACCTAATAAATCCCCTTTATAAAAGCCAATCCATTTCTGGTATATTACATTTCAGCAGCTTTAGCAAACTGGAACAGGTGTGTTCTGTCCTGGGCCACAGTTCCCCTCTGACTGTGGACCTGTGAAACCTAAAGAACAAGATATCTGCTTCCAATATACAGGCATAGGATAAACATTCTCATACCAGAAGGGAGGAATTAGAAGGAAAACAGAGATTGTGGATCCCAAATAATTCTGAAGCCCTGCGGGGCATACTCCATTAGATTTTAAGGTCTGAGAGTTATCTATAGAATGGTGTTTTGTCCTCCATGCCTAATAGAGTGGCAGGCCCACCGCTTCCAAGTGCTTTCACAGTGGCCATGCTCTCTCCAAACACTGGGGTGAAGGTTCCACCCTCTGAAAACACTGGGGTGATGGCTTGACTCTCTGCAATCTCAGGAGCATAGACTCAACCCTCTCAGGACAGTGGGGTAGTAGCTGGACTCTCCACAATCCTTGGGGGAATATGCTCTACCCTCTCTGAAAACTGGTGTAGCAGCACTCTTCCTGAGCAATGGGGCATAAGGTCCACTGTCTCCCACTGCCAGGGCATACTCACCCTTTCTACACACATGGGTGGGTTTGCTTTCTTGGCCTGAGAAGATGCCTTTGGTCCAGACCTCTGCTTCTGTGGTCTTGAATTTGAAGTGATTTTTCCTTCAGTCTATACCTTTTTGGTCCCTTTTAGTCCAGGCTGGCAGTAGTTCCCTTCATACAGATCTCACAAAAATCCTGTCAGTTTTGCATGTAGTACACAGGGGTCCAAATTATCAGACATTAGGACTTTCCACAGATCCTTCCTGGATAACTGCATTTCCAATCCTGACTTGCACTGAAATGGCTGACTTGTTACATGTTCAGTTAAACCCTCATATAGAGCACTATTCTTTGGGGTCTTGCTTTCCAGAATCTCAGCATTTTCCAAACCATGAATTTCCGGTTTCTTTGTGCCTAGGCATTTAGTTCTCAGCTTATCCTTTTCCTCTCATGTTTTACTGTAAGCTGCATGGAGAAACCAGGCTGCACTTTCCACACTTAGCTTGGAAATCTCCTCAGCTAAATATCCAAGCTCATTGCTTTCAAATTTTGCCTTCCATCCAACATCAGATCTCAATTTTGCCAAATTCTGTGCCACTTTAAACAAGAATCACTTTTCTTCTAGTTTCTAATGACACACTCATCATTTTCTTTTAAGACCTCATTGGAAGTATCTTTAGAGTCCATATTTCTACTGATAGTCTCTTCAAAGCAATCTAGGTCTTTTCTACCAAGCACCCCACAATTCATCCAGCCTCTACCCATTACCCAATCCCAAAGCCATTTCCACATTTTTGATATTTGCAATAGCAGAATCCCACTCTCCTGGTACCAAAATCTGTTTTAGTTTCCAAGGACACTTAAAGCAGATACCATGAAATGGGCTGTTTTTAAACAATGGGAATTTATTAGCTTACGATTTTAGGCCATGAGAATGTCCAAATCAAGTTATCACAAAGGCAATGTTTTCTTTCCAAAGACTGGCTGCCGGTGATCCTTGGCTCTTCTGCTACATGGCAAGGCACATGGCGCAGTCTGCTGGTTTTTCCCTTCTCTTCTGTGTTTCATTGCTTTCACCTTCTTGCTTCCATGGCTTTATCTCTCTTTGTCTGAATTTCATTCTCTTATAAAGGACTCCAGTAATATGATTAAGTCCCATCCTGAATGAGGTGGGTCACACCTTAACCGAAGTATCCTCATCAAAAGTCCCACTTACACTAGGTCCACACCCACAGGAATGGATTAACTTTAAGAACATGCTTTTCTGGGGTACATACAATTTCAAACCACTACAGATGCTTTAAAAAGAAAAAACCATACCAAAGAGGCTCTTACCTCTTTGGCAAGGTATTGCTTTACGAAAAGTTGTCCAGTATTCTTACAATATGCATTTATATTGTAGTTCTCCCTTCCCCAACACAAATAATAATTATAAAATAAATACTGTTTTTAACTTTATAAATAAAAATGCAATGTTCAAACTACTTTTCTTAAACAGACATAACAGCAATGCTTTAAATGTAAACCATATGCCAATTTAATCAGGAAAAGAAAAAAGAGAGGGAATAAAGACACAACCAACTGAAGAATTACAACACAAAGCCTCAAAATTTACTCACAGGTTCAAAGCAGTTCTGTAAAAAGGAAAAGGAATGTTTTCCCTTAGCTGAAACACTCTAAAAGGCCCACCTTTTTCAAAGAAGGCCATAGAATACGATGTTGACAGGTAACAGCCCTTTACCTCTTGTCCGTATCCAAACATTAAAGATATTTAGGAAGTTTTAATTCAAATACTAACAATAAAATATCTCATATATTTCTTAGGATGCTAAGTAGTCATTTTACCCCCATCTCAACACAGACTTACAAAGACATTTACTAATGCATAAAGTTTCTTTTAACTTGCGTTTGTTGTATAGTTTTCACACATACATGGACTGAAGACAATAGCTCATTAGGTTTTGTGCATTTTGTTTGTCTTAAAGGAGAACTTCAGTACTCTATGTCCTAGATGGTATCCACTGAAGCTTGCTATCGCCCTGGCAGCCTCATCATAGTCTGTCATAATCACAAATCCAAAACCTTTGCATTTATTGCATTTATTGGTGTTAAAGTCATGGATGATCATCACATTGGTGACAGCTCTAAAGAGCCCAAACATTTACCACAGGATATATTCATCCAAGCCAGAAGTCAGGTTGTACACAAAAATATACCACCCTGTTCCTTGGTGTCCAGGGATATTAATTTCAATCAAACTGGTCATTCTATCAACAGTCATTGAAGAAATCCTCTTTACTCCATTGGCCATATTGGGCAGATTGTCCAAACTAAAAAGCTGTGCCTGCTGAGCTAGTGGTTCTAGATGTTCTGCAGGGGGTCTAATATAGCTGGGAAAGGATGGCCTGGTTGACTTTTTGGCTTGGATTATTGGCAAAATTTACAACAGAAGATTTCTGGCCATTTGGGCCTTTGATTGCCTCTTCTGCCTCAACCACTTGTCAAATCTAATAAACCCTACACACCTTGATATTCCAATTACTTGGTCAACAAGAATATGAGAAGTAATAATGTGTCAATATTGTAAAAAAGGGTATTCCATCTCCTGGGTCATAGATTTCAGAAACCCACTGACATATAAGTTTGCATATCTCAGACAAAAGTTGAACTTGGAAAAGCAAAGGAAACATATTATTTTGTTCTGAAGTCTCAATCCATTCAGTGTGTTGATAGCTTTCTCTGCATCTTTAGGGACAATGTAAGTCACAAAGCCATATCCCAAGCTCTGCCCTCTTATTTTGTCTTTGTGGTGGTTTGGAGATGTTTGTATCCCAGAAAACCATGTTCTTAAATTTATTCCATTCCTATGGGTGTGAATCCATGTAAGTAGGACCTTTTGCTGAGGTTACTTCAGTTAAGGTGTGGTCCAGCCCAATCAGGATGGGTCTTAATTCTATTGCTGGAATTCTTTGTAAGCAGAATGAAATTCAGACAGTGTGAGAAGGAAAGCCACAGGAAGCAAGAAGCTGAAATCAACTAAACCTGGAAGAGAACATAGAGGCCAGGAGAGGTTGCCATGTGCATTGCCATGTGACAAGCAAAAGACCAAGAATTGCTGGCAGCCTGCCCCAGAATGCCAGAGTCTTCTGGAAGAAAGCATAGCCTGCATGATGCCTTGATTTGGACTCCTATCTTAGCCTCAAAACCACGAGCTAATAAAGTCCCATTGTTTAAGCCAACCCATTGCATGGTATTTGCTTGAGCAGCACAAGAAACTAAAGCTCCTCAGGAGACTCAGTTCCTCCTGGGTCATGTTTTGAGAAAAGTAGCTGACTCTTCTTAAGTTGTTCTTATTTTCCTATGTGTTCCCAGAATCAACTGGTGACGAGCAGTGTTGTTTATGGTCGTGGGACCATTGACTGTGTTGTTGCAAGTTGGCCATTAGAGAGTTGTGTTTCCATGGCAGCAATTACCTGCAGTTACCACCCTGGTGTGTTTGGCTGGAGAACCCCATGCATATATCCTCTCATAAAGCAGAGCTGCCAGCCCAGCTTTTTTTTTTTTTTAATTCATTTTTATTGAGATATATTCATATACCGTGCAGTCATATAAAGCATACATTCAATCAGCCCAACTTTTGAACATTTTTGAGTTATAACTGTAGTGAGCAAAACTTTATAATATTTGCAATAGGATATATGGAAGTAGCATAAAATAAACTTGGATTTGAATCCTTGTCCTCCTACTTAGTATCTATGTGCAATTTTTTTATTTTTTGCCTGCCCAAGATCTTCTTTTGGTAATTGCAGATTGATTTTCTTTTTAGAGAATTACTTCTTTCTCATTACGAATCCGTGGAGCTTGGGGCTTGAGATGGGGTTAAGAACCCCCATCCCTAGCCCTCAGCTCCAAGGGAAGGCATGTGGCCTAGGACTGGCCAATTAGCATATTCCATACCGCTAGCCAAAGCCAATCTGATGAGAGTCAACTGGGAAAATGAAGCACTCTAACTGCTTCAGAGGATGGGATGCAGGCCTGAATTTGCTGGTAGTCATCGTACTACAACCAGAATCAAGCCTGTCTGAGAACAAAGCCAATACATAGAAAAGCAGAGCTGAGTGACTTACATAAGAGAAAAAGACATGATGATATCACTAAGCCTCTGGATTAGCCATGGGTGAAGGTAATTCACCCCCTTACCTGCCCCTAAATTCCCACCATGGCCAACATTTAGTTAACGAGCCAATAAACTCCTTGTTTCTTCCTTAAGTCAATTCTAGTCAGTTTTCTTTTGTTTGAAATCAAATAACACCAATAGATATACTACATGACCTTGAGCAATGGATATACTACATGATCTTGAGCTCAGTTCATCTGTAAAAGGGGATGATTCCTCTTTTATCTGTCACCCAAGGATATAAGGAGGCTCACATATATGTGAAATTTTAACAGCTCTAAGAGTTTTTTTAAAATAGGATAGGTATTATTGTCTTTCCTTCAAGGAAAAACATTGTTTACTATGATTGTTTTCTATAAAAAAACAAAGGAATACTACTCTATCAACCATTATAGACATAGAAAAGCATAGGCCCATACCCAAATGTTTATAATTAAATATCTCATCACAATATGTCTCTTTGATCTTTAGTTTTGATAACTAAAATCAGATTTTTTTTAAGCAAAAAACATGAAAACCTACTTATTGCTCCACCTAGAGTTATGCAAGTGTTAGCATTTAACTTTAAAGTTGGTTCTCAAAAGCCTGCACAAAAGTTTTGAAATAAAGATTTGTTGCTGTCTCAAATACTCTGCATATTCAACTTTTCATTCTGAGTGTAAGTTGTAAATATGTTTTTAGAGCAAGGCATTTAAAAATGGCAAAATTCAACCTTGGAACATTGCATTAGTCAAATACTGTCTCTACCACCTTTTTCCTCCCACTCCTTTCCATATTATATTTGATGAACCCGGCAAATAATAATCTGTGTGACCTGAAAAAGTTAATGCAATTGCCAAAGGAATCTAATTTATATCCCAGCGTCTTCAGGACCTAGAATCATCTGCATTATTTACAGATTCCTCCATCAAAGGGAGAAGTTTGCATGTGAGTGTGGGTGTATATGTGTGGGGTGGGTGGAGAACCTGTTAATATATCCAAATGTATGTTAACCTAAGGAGAGGAACTATCTTCCTACTATTGGTCTTAGAAATCTACCCTGCAAGTTTTTGAACTCAGGGATCCCATGTTTAATTTTCACCTATTGTGTAGTAGGGGATTGACATAAGGATGTAAATGGTGCTTGCAAAATTCTATTTTAAGGCCAAGAGATATCCTAGCACAGCAGAGTAATATTTAGAAAGTAAGCATAGGGAATTTAAATAATTGTCTCCTTTATGTAAGAAATATGGTTTTGCTCCTCATTTTTCCATCCATTTTCACAGGCTAGAAAAGCTAAGAAATGCAGTATCTTCAAGGGGAAAATTGGTCTGTGTGTCACTGTATTCTATGCAAATGAATCTTGTAATGGAAAAACCATCACTCATGTGTCTCTGAATATAGTTTCTTATATTCAGTATGAATCCTGATGTGTGCATCTTTTTTTTTTTTTGACATCTGTGGCATATACAAAAAACAAAAAACAACCCTTAAGGTGCTTTCTTCTTAATGCCTCTGTGAGGAAAACAAGTATATTAACTCAGTATTCACCAGGATGTATGCTTTTAGTGTATATAATTTGATGAAATCCAGGAACATTTTGTTCATTCCCAAATGAATCCACAATGAGCTTGAGGGTTCCTCTTACATTCCTCATTGCTAGAAGAATATCAAGTGCCTAAAATTAATAGTATCCGTCTGTGGGCTCTGTCCTTTTTAACCCAGGCAAGTGGTTGAAATGCATCTTTCCAAAGGGAAACATAGAGATGTAGCTTTTTAAAATGATTACAGGTAACAAATCTCCTAATGCTGCATGCAGTTGTCCCTCCTACTGCCTCATGTCTATCAAACCTAGACGTGTATTTTACAAAGGAGCTATCCTGATTTTAATGATGATGAAGCTGAGAATCAGAGAGCTTAAATGATTTACCTATCACCCTGGAGCTAATATGCAGTAGATACAGTATTTAAAAACAGATCTGAAAAAAAACAGAACAATTCTGTTTAACATCTAAGTCAGTGCTCTTAATTACTGTGACTTTAAATTTCAGCATTATACCTTTTTCTACAAGATAACAAATTAGACTCTTATAAGCAGCCTCGCAACTTCCCCCCACCCGTTTCTCCTCTACTGCCAATCCCCAACCCCACCACAATTCTTCCACCTTCCACCACAATCAGCAACTACGACTTTTTAGGGTGACCAGCAAAAAATATTAAACGTATTCATTTTAAGAATAGAAAACTAATTCTGAGAGAGGGTAGAAATGACTTTTTCAAGGTCACATAACCAATTAGAAGCAGTACAAATACCAGCACCTATCTCTTGCTTGTTCAGTCCAATACTGCCTCCCTGCGGGGAAAACAATCGAAAACACTTAGGTTTCCTATTCCTGATGGGCTAGCTTAACACTGTTTTTTTATATTCTGAGGTTAAATAAACGAAGAGATAAAAGTGGCGCATTGTGAGTACTCATCTTAAAGGTATCTTTAACAATCATGTCCAAAACAGTATGCTGGAGTTTTGCCCTCCAAACCTTCCCTGTTGTTCCTTATCTCAGGAAGTAGCTACCACCCTTAGGGCTAGAGGCACAAAGGGAAGATGGTGGGATTATGAGAACCTAGAAGCTCCCAGAAGAGTCCCTATAGAGCTGGAACCTAGATAATCGAGGAAAAGGTGCTGGTAGAGGAAAAGGTGCTGGCAGGCCAGTGCGGATATCCCTTTAGGGAACAAAGGAAGGCTGGTTCCGGGAGTGCTAGAACCAAAAGCTGGAGACCGGAACCAACTGCCTTGAATCTCGGGGAAGGGCCATTCCTGGGGTAATGCTTAGGAGACCAGAAAGCAAACAGGAAGGAGTAATGCCTTCTTCCCCTCCTCCAGTCTTGCATACTCCCGCTAGCGCCCCCTATCTTCAGAGCCTAGCAGGAAACCAGCGGGCAAATGAAAACTGGTTTCCAGAGTCCCAGTGCTGGCATCACAAGGCATCACAAAGCAGAGGATAGGTGAGCCTGAGAGACAATAATTTTAAAACGGTCACAGATAATCATAGTGAACGGACAAGGATCTTTCTTCTCCTCTGCTCCCCTCTCCCCTTAACATGTCTGTGACCATCTATGAGGCTTATGGTAGAAGGAATAATTATTTCTGTGGGCAGGTGGGTACTATCTTCTCTCTTAAATCCCCTTTCCTGATTTCCAGAGGATATTCTTTGTGTCTTCTGACTTGATAAGATTCCTGGCTTCTGCTTCCACCACTCTACTGCGACTACTCTGATCAATTAAAAGCCCCCTTGTTTACCAAATCTGGTGATCTTTTTTCATGCTCATTCTAATTTTCTTTGGCATGTAATAGTTTTGACAACTTCCTTCTTCTTAAAGCTTTTTTGATTTCCAAAGCATGCTCCTCTTTTCGTTTCTTTCTGCTTAGTGCCTTCTTTTTCTCAGTGTTGACCACTCCTCTTTCTCTGCCCACTCCCCTTGGTATTCCAAGGAATGCTCTCCTTGACTTTCTATTTTCACTTTTCCTGGGTCATCTCATCCAGTCCTTCACCTTCAGCTACAACCTATATTATCAATGACTTGATCTATATTGTAACCCAGACTTTTTTCTTAGAATCTCATTGCTTGTGTCTCTCTACTGTACCCAAATGACCCACTGACATCTCAAACTTAAAATATCCACAAAACTTATCTTCTCTCCCTGAAACCTATCTTACTTTTTCATTTTCTTTCATTGATTAATAATATGAATTTCTATGAAATCACCTAAGCTAGAAAACTTGGAGTCATTTTTGACTAGTTTATCTCTCCCTCAGTTCCTGAATCTAATCAGTCTTCAAGTCCTATTGATTATCCTGTTGAATCTGTTTCAGTCTTTTCATTCCTTCAGGCACTGCTTAGTTCAGGCCTCACCATCTTGTGCCTTGACTACTACAATAACTTCCTAACTGGGATCCCTGCTTCCACTTTCTCTCCTCTCCCAGATATCCTCCATATTATCATCAAGGATGGCTTTCTGAAAAACAAATCCAGTCACATTGCTTCCCTTACTTTAAAAAGAGGTCACAGATAACAACAAAATGACAACTGCTATGTCCTCCCATAAAGAATAAATTATGCCTGGAGACATTTCAAAGACTGAGGTGGGGAAGTCAGAGAAAAATCACGAAATTAGAGCTGTTGGTTTGCTTCTTGAATGACAAGACGTATGTTATATTTAAAATATACCTAATTTTACTGGGTACTATTAACACATGGATTTTCTTAGGGGAAAAAGCTTCTGTTAGATTATGCAGTTTTCACTCTTGAAAGACCCAGCAAGTCGGAGACAACTGCCTTTCCTTTTGTAATGGTAGCTGATCCCATATGAGAAAGGGGGTCACACTCAGCTCAGTTGCACTTCTTTACAGCCTTGCTGCTGCTTAGGTTTTTTCCTACAAATGATACTGCTTGTAACTTTGTCCCTTTCCTTCTACTGCATCTGATTAACTACACCCGATGCTGAATGGGGGTAAAACTCATTGCAGGTCAGAAACAGTATACATTTCTGAAAAATTTTTAAAGATTCAACATATTTATTGTATATGGATACTACACAAGCATAAAAGCATAAATGGGTACAATTCTTAAGAAAAATGGAAGATGGAAATGGGGTGAAGGAAGGGTAAAAATGAGGCTTCAACTGTATGTGCAAAGTTTTATTTCAAAAAGAAGAGATAAAGTAAATATGGCTTAATATTAACATTTAAAAATCTTGAGTGGTGGATTTCTGGATGTGATCCACTGAATTTTTCTGAATACTTGAAATAGTTCATAGTTTTTTTTAAAAGAAAGAAAATAAAACATACTGGCAAATTGAAAAACTAGGAATCCCATAGATATTTGGGAACTACACAAATTTATGAAAAAGAAAAAATCTAAAGTAAATCAGCTGGCTAATAATAACAAGTTAGAGCAATGGATTGAATGTTTTTCATCCCAGGAAAGCAAGGATTGCTCTTTATTGGCTGGGTCAGCACACCCTGATAAACATTTTATATGTGCTGTCCCATTGATCATAACTCCAGAAGTTATTATCTTCATCATACAGATAAAGAAACTGAGGCTCAGAAATTAAGTAACTTAGCCAGTGACACAATGAATTAAGCAACAGTACCAGGATTTAAACCCAGGTTCAAAGGCTGAACTGCAAGATTCATGCTGTTAAGTAATGTTATACTTCTGAACTAGTAAACTAGCAGATCCAACTCCAGAGGAGTGACAGGCCATGTTGGGTGGGGGGTGGGGGAGCTCAAAGATTTGATAGGGTGCTAGATCTTTCCCTCTTTAATGTACTAACTCGAAGATTCTTTAACAGGGGCTTTCTGTCCACACTGCTTTTCCTGATGTCCAGCTTGTCACAGCTTCTGCATTAACTAGTTACATGAGCTTAGACATAAGATCAATCACCAAACTTACCCGCTTTCTACTCTAATAGGTGGTTGTGAGGATCAAAGTTTGTCCAGGTGCATTAAAACAAAGTCTGGTCATACTGTGATACCATAGCATTTGTCACTCTGCTATAATTGTCTGTATACCTGTCTGCTACCAGTTACCACCTGGCCTCAGTCTGGAAACCCCATGAAGGCAGGAACCTTATCTATCCTACTTATTGCTGGAGCCCCAGCTCCTAGCACAGTGCCTGGCATAGAGTAGGCATTAGATATTTGTTCAAATAATCAAATACTAGGTGGTCAATAAAAATAATGCAAAAGATAAATGATGGGGAATTTTTCATAATATATTAAGAGCCTAGAGCAAGATACTTATATAGTACAATCCAAGTTTTATAGGATTGTATATACTAACTAGCCCCATGTGATGGTTTGAAGCCGCATGTGATGGGATCAGCTACCATTACAAAAGGAAAGGCAGAAAAGATCATGTTCTTAAATCTCATCCATTTCTGTGGTTGTAGACCTATTATGGGTGTGGACCTATTGTAAGTAGGATCTTTTGGTAAGTAGGATCTTAAGTTGAGATGTGACCCACCTCATTCAAGGTGGGTCTTAATCTTCTTACTGAAGTCCTTTACAAGAGGATGGGAAAACAGGGAGGAAAGCCTCACAGAAGCTGAGAGAGAAAAGCCAGAGAAGCTCAGGGAGAAATGCTAGAACCTAAGAGAGAAAGAAGCTAAAAGAGATAAACATATAGAAGCTCAGAAAGAAAGCCACAGACAGAGCAGCCAGAAGTTGAAAGCAAAGAAACCTGGGAGAGAAGGGAGAGACCAGCAGTACCTGGTCTTCGGGGAGAAAGCATTACCTGTTGATGCCTCAATTTAGTTATTTTCACAGCCTCAGAATTGTAAGCTTGTAAGGTAATAAATCCCCATTATAAAAGCATTTCATTCATCAGCTTTAGCCAACTAAAGCACCCCACCACCACTGCCACCACCAGCATTGCTCATCAGCATCTTAGTCATAGAAAATAAGTAGATGCTTGAGATCCTCACTCTGAAACAGCCAACAGAACCCATATGAGAAGCAGCTCACATACAAACTGTCACCAGCCACTTGGAGCACCTGCCCATGTACCACTTGAAGGCATAAATTTAAAGTCGCTGTTTTCTGTTCACATCATGGAACTCCCATGGCCAGACTCCTTTTACCACAGTCATAGGATCTCTTGCATCTTAGGCTTCAAATGCTCCAGGGGGTGACCAACCACCTATTACTTTAAAGTACACCTGGGATGTTCCCCACTCCCAAGGTAAATGTCATGCAGGGCACGTAACCATTGTCATGAGTCACACCATCCCAAATAAATTCTCCAAGTCTATCCACCCAGGTATATTTTTTTAAAAAAAGGATAAATTATAAAGTCCCTCCTTCTTTCTCTGTCTGAGTAAACTCCCAGTAATTTTGTAAGACTTAGCTCAACTATCCTAATTGTGTGAAGTCTTCCTTGACTTGTCCAGACAAAGTGATTTTCTTTCCAGTATTCCCACACCCCTTTGTATTTAGTTGTATAAGCAGTCATCCCTTTGGATTGCATTTATTTTTTTATGTGCCTGTCTCCCACACTATACCTAAGGGCAAAGACCTTGTTTTAATCATATTTGCATTTATAGCATCTGGAACATTCTAGAAACTTAAAAAGCATTTGTTGAAACAATGGATCAATGAATTCATTCATGTATACAATCGAAGAATCTCTTGGAACATGTTGTAATCTCATCCGACTTTTCTACTCACACTGGAATGCAATCATACTAGTATGAGATCATACTAGAATGCATGTGAGTTAGAAAGCTAGCCATGAATTGGCTTTAACATCTATTTTTTTAAATAAATAAATCACTTGCAAACTTTCCTTTTAAAAATATTACTGATAATACATTGCTTGCAGTACATCTCAAAATTGGTCTGTGACACAATGATGTGCTATAACACTATGATTGAGAACTGTTCTTAAAAACCCAGGAAAGTGCTCTTCCTTTCTGTTTCTCTAAAAGCATAGATCCACAGCTTTTTAGGTTTGGAATTAAGCTTTACCTGTTCCTTTTAAAGTTTTTTGTTTTTTTTTTCATGCTTTAATGTTTTGCCCATATACACACCCTGAAGCCTTTGATGATGGACTCATTTTTACAAATCTAGTATGTATATCTTTGCCCTTTCTCATCAATGCAGCTCTCCAGATCAGCACTAAAGTACATTGCAAGAATGTATGTGTGATTGTAGTTCTTGTGATACTTGTTCTATGTGTAAACAGCATTTTTGCACTTCTAGGGTTGTTACACTCAGAACATCATATAATTTTCCAAAAAAATCTTAAAAATAGCAAATTGTTTTTAAAGAGAATTTAGGGAAAAGCTTTATAAAGTTTTATCTGTTCTTAGAGGCTCCAAGGGCTCTTCTAACTTTAAATTCTGTGATTTTATGATTAAACTCTTGCTATAGGCTAAAAAGAAAGGATCATTTCCTCTTCTGATAAGAAAAATCAAGTCAACTAGAAACATAGTAGATACTGCAAGGTCTTTGATTACTTTGAACAACCCCTTTAGTAAGTGAGAATATGACAATACAGTTTTCCACAATTGCTCCTCTTATAGTATTCACAAATAACGTGAATTATTAAAATTTTGCTTGGGCAATAAAGTATGTTCATGCAGCAGATTTTGAGTCCTGAATCCTTTTCGTTTGTGGAAAGTGCCTCCTTTCTTGAAGAGAGGCCCATTTTTCATATGCTAGTTCATGTGTGTAAGAGAGGATTTGACACATGCAAACTGCCTGGATTTTTCTGATGTCATTCAAAAGCTCCTAGAAAATTGGTATTTTTTTTGTTAAGGAAGCAAATAAGAAACTCAAGAATCTCTATCCACATAAACAACTTCTAAAGATAATACACAGAATAGACTTACCTTTACTGAAGAGGGGGTGGGGTGCAGCACACATTATTAAAGTAATTGCTTTTTTTCCCCTGGAAGAAAGCCAGAAAATGTCACTATGTTGAAATATCTCTGTAAGAAGTCATCTCATTATGCCCAAATCATGGCGCTCTTAGGCTAGGTGTCATTTCCCTCTTATAGGATCTATGTACAAACAAGTGAGATTAGGAAGACTGTTGCTCTGACAAGTCTGAAAAATATACAGCTCAAGACAAATAGTGTGGTCAATACAAGTACCATCTGGTGTACCTTGTGCTGGAGCTCCTATCCAAGGTCAGCACACAAGGAAAGGTTAAGAAAGGTGGGAAAAACTACAGGTCAGACCTGCCACTTGATTATCAGAACTTCACCAAGGGAAGCATAGAATTCCCCCTTTAGCAGTCTTATAAGGGCACGGCATTTGTGTTACATGATTTTATTTGGTAGTGTGAGGCAATTTAACAGACTCATTGTACTAAGAAAATTAAGGCTAGGTAACTTGAATTTCTGTATCCTAAAGAATGTACTATTTTTCTTAGTTTATATAGAAATAGTGCAGTTTTTATTTTATCAGCACCGGGAAGTTACCACAGCAAAGAAATCCACCCATGATGCAGTCAGTATCTTGGCATCAGTGAGGTATGTAAGTGTACATCAAGGTTGGTATTCATCTTTGATGGATTTCAGAAGCCAGAGAGCTCTTTTCTGTTCTAAACATTTTGTAAATACTCTGCCTTTGACAAAGTTGAGCTTCTTAGCCCCTTTTCCATAGCTGTATCTATCAGTGCTTGTGGTGACAATCTTATTTTGAGGGCAGAGGAAAAGAATTCTCACCAAACAGTGCCTCTTTTGACCTTCTTAGACTTACATATGAAATTACTATATTTCTCAGTACAGAATAACTGTTAAAATTGGAATGGCTTTTTTTTTTTCCTCTCGCTGTGTCCTGTAAAGGGTATATTGCATATTTAACACATTAGCATCAGATATTGCCCCTGGGAAGAAAAGCAGAGGGAAAGTTGAAATTAGGTCCCTTCCAGCAATGTCGTATCTTACCAGGTTAGTATGAAGAGTTTATAAGATGAAAGAGCCATCTTCATATGTTATGGTTCATGGGTAACCTGCCAGAGTATTAAATTCCCTTTCCTTAGAAGTATTTCTTTGGTGTTTAATTTTCCCAGGAAGGGAAGAAGTAGAGATTAGTTCATTATATATATTTTTTGTTATTTCAATGTTCTTATTTTTCTTTTCTCTCTTACTACTCTTCTGCCATTCTCAATTTTTGGCTTCCTGTCATACCACTCCCAGCTGTGTTTACATGGGAATGGCTGGCTCATAAATTTAGATGAATAGTGCTGGGTGGATAAGCAAGTAGATTCTCTGTTATTTGGCCTCCACTCCAAGCGATAATATTTTCAGTGCTTATCCACAGATTCTTGAAACATATCTGAACTTCTTTGGCCTGCCCAAATCTATCAGACTAGAAGTCCCTGAAGACCAGGCTCTTCTGTAAGATGTATGATTCTTCTAGTTTTTGGTCAAGTAGGGACTACATCTATCTTCTGGTATATAACTACTTTCAATTCCACTGTTGTTCAAAACAAGGTGGTGCATTTTTTTAAAAAAATATGATATAGTATACAAGAAGGGGAATAGACTGGAAACCAGAGACCTGGTTTCAAGTGCTAACTCAGCAACTAACTACTACTAATTTTACTTTGATAACCTTGCACTAGTCATTTACTCTCTGTGTGCTCAGTTCCCTGATGTGAGAAGAAATGTCTATATCATTCTTTGTGATTTTCAGATTTGCCATCAAAAAATTATTTGCAGTGTTAGCAAATTTTCTTTTCTCTAACAAATTGAATCAGAATTGTAAATTTTGGTGCACTACATGTAGTATACAGCTTTGCTGGACAATAACAAATAGGTGTTCAGAAAGGAAAGAAGTCATATATATGAACGTGTGTGTGTGCACATGCGTGTGCAAGCAAAAGTGTGTGTACAAGTAGGTTGTAATGTATTTACAAATAATATTGTTGTTTTTACATATTATACGAATAACACTTATAACCCATATAACCACTTTGGTTGCTTATTGCTGCTTAACAACCTACCAGAACTTAGTGTTGTAAAGAGCAACACTTTTTTTTCATTTTTTTTTTAAATTGTTTTATTGAGATATATTCACAAACCTACAGTCATCCACAGTGTACAATCAGTTGTTCACAATACCATGATATAGTTGTGCATTCATCACCACAATCAATTTTTGAACATTTTCCTCACTCCAAAAAAATTAGGAATAAAAATAACGGTAAAAAAGAGCACCTAAAACATCCCATTCCCCCATCGCTTCCCTATTTTTCATTTACTTTTTGTCCCCATTTTTCTACTCATCTGTCCATCCACTGGATAAAGGGAGTGTGAGCCACAAGGTTTTCACAATCATACAGTCACACTGTGTAAGCTACATAGTTATGCAATCATCTTCAAGAATCAAGGCTATTGGGTTGCAGTGCAACAGTTTCAGGTATTTTCTTCTAGCTATTCTAATACACTAAAAACTAAAAAGGGGTTCTATATAGCACATAAGAATACCCTCCAGAATGACCTCTCAACTCCATTTGAAATCTCTCAGCCACTGAAACGTTATTGTTTCATTTCACTTCCCTCTTTTGGTCAAGAAGACTTTCTCAATCCCACGATGCCAGGTCCAGGCTCATCCTTGGGAGTCATGTCCCATGTTGCTGGGGAGATTTACACTTCTGGGAGTCATGTCCCACATAGTGGGGAGGGCAGTGGGTTTACCTATTGAGTTGGGTTAGAAAGAGAAGCCACATCTGAGCAACAAAAGAGGTTCTTTGGGGGAGACTCTTAGACACAATTATAAGTAGGCTGAACCTCTCTTTAAGAGCAACACTTTTATTATTTATCATTGTTTTATGGATTACCAGGCCTCAAATGAATGGTTCTTCTGCTTTATGTAATGTTGTCTGGGACTGCAGTTATCTACGACTTTGACTGGGTTAGAGAGTCCAAGATGGCTTCAGTCACATGCCTTGGAGTTCATGGCTGGAAGGTTGGGCTCAACTAGGGTGAAAGGCTTGGCCTCTCCCTCTCTCTGTGTAACCCTAGGGTCTCTTTTCTCCACATGAAGTCCCTGCCTATTTTCTCCATGAGAGATGCCAGACTTCTTATATGGTGTCTCATGGCTCCCCAAAGCACAAAAGTGGAAGTTTTTAGACCTTCTTAAGGCTTAGGCTTTGGAGCTGGCACGGTGTCATGTCACTTCTTCCTCATTCTTTGGGTCCAGATTCAAGGGTCAGCCAAGATTCACAGGTTCACTGGGGGTTGTCTTTGGAGATAAGCTACTTTATGTTCATTATAGAAAAGAATTAGAAAATATTGTGAAGAAGAAAATAAGGGGGAAAATCATCCATAAAGCTGTTTAGGATCTACTATGAAAAAAATAAAGCCACAAAATAACATGCATACTATGATACTATTTTTGTTAAAAATGTATGTGTGTGTACACACAAGGTAAAAATATCTGCAAGGATAAACAGCAAAAGATTTAAAAGTTATCTTTGAGTTGTACAATTATGGATGGTCATTATTTTCTTATTTTGATTTATTTATTTTTTTTTCAAATATTTCAAAAATGGAGATGTATCACAATTGTAAAACATTGAATCAATTTAAGTCCCACCACCCAGTGATAACCACTATTAATATTTGATGTATTTCTTCCTAGTCATTTGTTTCAGTTTGCTAAAGCTGCCAGATGCAATATACCAAAAATGGGTTGGCTTTTATAATGGGAATTTATTAGTTTATAAATTTATAGTTGTAAGCTCATGAAAGTGTCTAAATTAAGGCATCAAGAGGAAGATACCTTATCTGAGGAAAGGCAGCTGGCATTCGGGGTCTCTCTGTCATAAAGGAAGGCACATGGCAATGTCTGCTGATCTCCCAGCTTCTGGTTTCAAAATGGCTGTGTCGGCTCCTATGGGTCCTCCTTGCTTCTCTGGGGGGCAAATTCTGGATTACATCTCCTGGCATCTCTGAGCTTTCTCCAAAATGTCTCTGCCTTTTATCCTCTCATAGAGACTCCAGCAAGACCCACCTTGAATGGGCAGGGTCACATCTCCTTAGAAACAACCTAATCAAAAGATCTCACCCAACAATAGGTCTGCCTCCACAAGATTGGATTAAAAGAACATAGGCTTTTCTGGGGTACATAATAGATTCAAACCAGCACATCATTTTCTTTGAACACATGATTTTACGGATTATGCCATATTCTATTATATTGATGCAGTATGATTTATGATTTATTTAATCATTTTCCTACTGCTGCACATTTAGGTTGTTTATTTTTATATGCATATATTGTTATATAAAAGCATATGATGAACATTCTCATACATATTTGACTATATCATTTATGATTTTATGATAGAGTAATAGAAGTGAAGTTTCTGGGTGAAAGGGTATG
This sequence comes from Choloepus didactylus, assembly GCF_015220235.1. NCBI lineage: Eukaryota > Metazoa > Chordata > Mammalia > Pilosa > Megalonychidae > Choloepus > Choloepus didactylus. The sequence continues at coordinate 106,529,711 of NC_051334.1, read as the reverse complement.
AATTTCAAGTTTCTCAATAAATGCTGCCAAACCACATTCCAGAAGGTTATAAAACTTTGCTGTACTTTTTTACTCTCCCCTAGCAGAAAGCATGATATATAAATATATATAAATAGGAGATACTGAAATATACATATATGTGTACACACACACACACACACACACACAATCTCAGCATTTTTATTTTAGCTTAAAACTTGTAAATACTCATTTGCCAGCCTTTTGTTGCAGGGAAAAGGATTTTTATTTATTTATTTCTTTGAGTAAGGTGTCCTGATTGTTGTGTTTGATTCCAGGGGTATAAATACTCTCACCATGGTCACTTTTAAGCTATCAACATGGCAATGAAGGTAGAGTTGGGAAGAGTGGTACACATTGTAATGGCAGCACACAGTATTTCCATTATTGCAGATAGAATAAATGCAAATAACCCCGAGCAAAAATAATAGTAAAATGTAGTACAATATTCAGGAAGTGATGAGTTTTCAGTATTTCACACCTTGTTTTAATATAATTCATTTAATTGTAAGTTTGTATCATTCAATTTTTAATAAAGACCATGTTTAGCAACAGACTCACAAAGTTTCTGAAAATTTAAGAGTTGACTCTTGCAAGCCAGTACAAGCTAGATCCACCACACCATTGGTTTTGTCTTCCTCTCAGAAACCACAACATCATCTATGACTTCCAGTCATTTTCTTTCAAGTAGAGCACACATTTAAAGACACTTGTAATGAAATCAGAGCATGGTGTCCTTCTGGATGTCTATAACTCCCCCCCAACCAATCTTTTACAGTTGTTTTACCCACAACTAATTTGTCAGCTTTTTTCTTTTCTTTCTTTATTTTTTTTTTTTAGCAACTTGCCTTTATTGAGTTGCAATTTAATTTTCATGGAAACGACCCTATTTTTCTTTTGGTACTTATATGCCACCATTTTATGTAATATTTAGTTACAGTTATGGAATGACGATACAAAATACAGCTGGCATTGACAGGCTTGTGAATATCACAACTGACTCTAGGTCAACTGGCAGGAGCTGAATTGCCCAGGCATCCACAACAATGAGAGTCTCCTGGTCAAGTGTGTTTAAAATGTATTGGGCAGGAAAATTAGTTGGGTAAGAATTGTATTTTGTATTCTGTTTAAGTGTCTCCTCAGGAGCTGGGTAATGCAGATTTCTACCCTCTTTCTTACAGTGGGAATTCATTATACTGGTTCACCTATGCTTTCCTCTATTTCCCCTCTGAAAATAGGAAGGATTTGTGCGCGGGCTAGGCAGAGTTAGGGGGAAGGTGTTTGACAGCCAACTAGACCAGGAGGCTACCACATCTGTGACCTTATCTCTAGGGTCATCAGCACTGAGTTCTAACCAACTGAGCTATTGAGGATCTTGACATTAGTTTTGTTGGCATATGTTTCTTTTCCTACTTTTTATCAAGTTGAAGTAATTATTGATTCAAATAATTTCAGAGTCAGAGTGGTCCTTACAGAGCAACTCCAATACTCTCATTTTAAAGAATTTCTTCCAAACTCTGTGTCTGCCTCTCTTGTTATATTGATGTGTGTATCTCAGCAACTTGGAGTTGTAGTGCTAAACAAAGAATTTCCTGCAGAAGACTGGCATTTATTGTTACGTATCTAGGCGGCCCCATCAAAGGTGTGGTTGGATAACTGAGGTTTGAGAGTATTTATAGTTAAGCAATGGAGCGAACCTTCAATGCTACTTGTTAGGAATCTTGTAATCTTATTAGAAAGGTAAACAAGACTCCACTAAGTGAAAATGTCAAGAGATATTTGCGAAGCTTTCAAATTTCCCCTGTGCCCCAAGGTATCCAAATGACCAAAGGCAATTCAAGAGGCTAGTGACTATTCCTTTGTTTAAGTAATTGTTGCAGGAAGTGCCATTTCCCTCCTGCTTTCTGGCTGGAGGCTCTTTCATAACCGTCTGTAAAAGAGGTTTAAAAATTCTTCTTAGAACTTGTAATAATACTCTTTGCCTCTGTGTTACCCACTTCAGTGATTATTACTTTTCTTTTCTTTTCTTTTTTTTCTCACTCTATCAGGTCAGAGAACTAATTTAAGTCTAGTAAAAAAGAACCTTATATAGGTCATAGGCATTTTGAAGTGTTTACTTTAATGATAAGTTCCAACTGTTTCATCTGTCAGTGCAATAAAAACTCACTTTATTTCAAGGATCAGTGTTTTAGAATTAGCTCAATAAGTTTCAACATTTTATCCTTCCACTTTCCCATATGCAACTACCATCTCCAGTCTTCTTATTTTTGTTCGTGTCATTTTTTCCAACTGGTAAACTTTTCTCTATCAATCATTCTATCAATTTTTGACAGTCAGGATTCTTTCAGTCTGAACCTGAAGTAAAGGTGAATTTTTACCATGGCTTAAGGGGTTAATCCAACTACTCTCTCTTGTGAGCCAAGATGGGATAGAAAAAAGTAATCAGGGCCAGTGAAGTGCCTATTGTGGTAAATGTACCCTGGTTATAACCAAGGAGGCTTGCAAAGGGAAAAACAGTCCTTAGGACTAAAAACCCTGGGAAAGAGACAACATTGTGGAATGGCCCAATTGTGAGTCTCTTGAGACAAATTACATTATCTTAGCCAATCCTCATGGCTTTGAGATTGTGGGAATCACATATCTGTCAAGTCACATAGCTATCAAGAAGCAGTTCCAGGACTCAAACCTATTTCTTTCAGATGTCAAATTCATCTTGCCTTCCAATTTACAGTTACTATGGCTCTAGTAGACAGTAAATGCTGCTTTGATCTGGTTGTTGATTTTGTAAAAGAGGATTTCCAAGTTTTCTTTACAGTGACTCAAGCATTCCATTTGAGGGTTAGGCAGGATTGGTGCCTGAGAATCATAGGTCTGTTCATCTGCCCTAGCCACTGATTCCTCAGTGAGAAAGAAAAGAGTAGCCCCTGACATCTGGGAACTGGTCTGATGCTCAGAGCTAGGCCTCAGTGTTATTACAAGCTGATCCATCACTGACAGCTAGGCCATACTGTTCTCCTGTTGGATGTAGACAATCTCACAGAACATCCATATCAGCCAAGGTCACTCTGAGGCCATGGTATAGTGAGACCAAAACAGGGTCACTGTGCAACCCACACAACACCAAACACCTCCCTCTCTCTCAACTAAATGACTGACTGCTACCTCTTCCCTAATTACAGTTTTATCCTCCACAAGCTTGCCCTCTCTGTAGACGAGATTCATTGACATAGCCAATCATAAAATTGTCCCTGCCTTCTGAGTGCACCCAATCTAGAGTGAACCCAATCTAGAGTGAACCAATGCTTCCTTAGACCCTCTCCCAAATTATACACGCTAATCCCAAATCATATTATAGGTTCTTTTTGACATTCTCTTCCTGATATGCCCCACGGTTCCCTTTGAGGTACATTCTCCTTTGCTGCAATAAGTAATAAACCCACCTTCTTCAAACACAGTTGTGTCCTTGGTGGTCTTTGGCTGAAGAGCATTGACACTTGACTCTCTTGGTGAGCAGGACCTATCCTGTAGCCTACCTCTTCCTCGGAATATCTGGGAGAACGTTTACCCCTTTTGGAGGTGGCTAGATCTCTCTCTCAGTATGCTATGCCAGTGTTATACTAGATAGTATCTTGGGTTTCTTAGTGATTCCTCAGTCCTGATTAAACGTCTCAGCATCACCAGCCATAGTTTCACAGTTTGGTATCCCTAGAGAAGAGGGGCTCTCAGTGGGAGGATGGGGTTAATACAAATAACACTGAACAAGTTGTCAGAAAACTTGGCTTCTGCTTTTGTGTCTGTTGGTAAATAGCTTTGTGACCACGGCCAAGTTGTTTAATTTCTTTGATCTCAGGTTTTAGGCTCTAAATTGAAAGAGTCTCTGAGTATCCTCCTACCTCTAACTTTTGGTGATTCTATTACTTGAAATCCACTTTGGAGATGTCATCTCCTCTCTTTAGCATGTAATGCCATATAACTCTGAAGATTTTTGTGATATGAGTCAACCAGAATACTCTATAACTATTTTTCAAAGATATCTGAAGTACGTAAAGGTATAGTTTGTAATTTTCTTCACAAATATTTGCAGACAGATGGTTAGCATAATTGTGTCTGTTGTAAAAGCAGACATTGTTAAAATATAATAAGAAGCAGATAAATTTGCAGGAACTCTCTTGGTCTGTCTCCAGAGAATCAGTGCTAATAAGTCAAATTAGTCATTTTTATTTAGGAGATATAAAAAGGCATATGGTTTCATGCTGTACCAGCTGTCATAAAATTTGGGAGAAAAGTGTTGCTTACAAAGCTTCTAGGGGGAATGTTTCATAGAAGCATTTTAACCTTTATAGCTTACAAAACCAGTTGGCTTCCTTTCTTCATAAACTATTTTTTTTGGCCTGAATTCTCTTTAACAGCAAAGGTTTAGGAAGAGGGAAAACACAAGCCAGGAAAAAAATAACTGGACTGCCTTCTAGTGGAGTACTTGTTAATAGTGTTTTCTTTATGGAACTAGGATTTTTGGTTGAGTCTAAAGTATTTTGTGATGAAATATATTTAGAGAATTGTTTTAGGTAAAATAAGTCTAAGTTCTAGAAAGTTATGCTCCACTGTTTAGCCTTTATGCATAGTATGAATTACAATGGTAATATAGTATACACATACTTTATATGCATACTTTAAAAATCCCTACTCACATGCAAAGGTTCTTTCATTTTTTGGCTTCTCTTCCCTCATTGTTATTGAATTGTGTGCATGCACATGATATAGAGTCAAAAGATCTTCTGCTTACTGTAATTTATTTTTCTGATAGTTTCTCTATTCTTTTGCATTTTCTCACTTCTGCTATTTTTTTCCCCTTGTTTATTCACCTTGTAGATTCGGGGTTTTTTTCCCCTTTTTAATTTTGTTTTTTTTTTCCTCACTAAAACAAACCAGGCCCATAACAAAAGGACAGGGGTCCTAGAAATCTAGAATGAGATATTTCCAAATTTAAATATAATTTAACTTCATTACACAAACAGCGAACCCTAAGTTAAACCATGGACTATAGTTAATAGTACAATTATAAAAATGTGCTCTCATCAATTGTAACAAATGTCCCACACCAATGCAAGCTGTTAATAATAGGGTGATATGTAAGAATCCTGTATTTTATGCATGGTTGTTCTGTAAACACACAACTTCTCCAATTAAAAAAAAAATCCCATTATTGCAATTGTGGTTGGCTTCATGCCAAGAAAGAAATGTGTAATAAATCACCAGAGACTAGATTAATGAGAAAGGCTTTAGAAATAATCAGAAAAGATAGTGGAGTTCTCAAAAATTAACAGTAGAAATTGAGTGGTTACATATGAATGATGTTTATAGGGATAAATAGTATTTAGATGGTGTTAATTAGAAAATCTATTGATTTTGCTTGCCTAAACTGCAAACTTAGTTTTTGGGTTGTCATAGCAACCTGAATACATTTTGAAATGATTTTTGATTATACAATTATTGAAAGCTCTAAACAATTTTTACCATGCATTACACAGAGACCTTATGTCCTCAGTTTCTTACAATACAATTATATTTTACTTCTTATCTTTTTCATTATATGAAGACTAAAGTACATTTTATTACATTTTGTATAACTTATTGTCTATAACTCTAGCAGATAATGCATTTGTTAAATAGTTGGCCTGTGCCATTATATCAATGCATTAGAGCAGTAGTTCCCAACATGTTCAAGGATGAAGATTTCTTGTATGTATCAAAATACTTCTTGGGACCATGCCACCAAGAAAATATCTACCCTTTTCCATTTTTCTATTATAAATTCATATGGCTTCCATCAATTCTATAATATTTTCCTGGCTTTGGCTTTCATTAACTATAGAAGCTTTTGCATTTATTTAAAAATATTAACATTATTCAGTTAGCAGATAATTCTTAGTGTACAGATGGATAGGCAAACTCTTTGTAAGAACTGATTAACAAACCCCCCCCCCACCAGAGTGTCTATAGTACACTGAGTGGGAACCACTGGACTAGAACTTGATACCATTAAATTGCATTAAATTGTAACCTTATTGCCATTGCTGATGTAATTCCCAAAGTGGTTTGCAGAGCTCACCTCTCCAACTCTGACCCTGTCATTTTAGGTAAGCTGTTACCAAAATGGTTGAAATATGGAATAGCTTCATTGACTAACCTCTTTCTGTTCCTCCCTTAGTGTTGATTGTTGGAGCTGGGGATGGGAGGGCTGGCCCAGATGGGCACCAATTAATGGGAAATGGTGAGAGTTGGGTTCTGTGTGTTTTGAGCTGAAGCAGGGCATTTCCTGTCCAAGATAAAATGAATTGAAAAGAAAAGGAGTGGAGAAAGAAGTGAAATTCCATAGAGGATAAGGTGGAGTTTAAACATGGAGAAAAGTACACATAAATATCAAGTCCAAAGGTAGACTCAGGATTGCTGAGCCAAATGTTGAAGAGTTTAGTTTGGAAAAGGCTAGAGTAGAAACAGGAGCAAGTATGATACTGCTTTGTATTTGTCTACTTCTGGAATTGATCCAGATTTTGGCCATATGTTTTTAATAAATGGCAAAAAGTTAATTGACTTACCATGCAACGTGTTCCATTTGGAGTCCCAAAGTGTGCCTCTCAGCTCTGTCTAGAAACTGTAAGGTTAACTTGTGCTTGTTGTTATACATTACTTTGGTTTGGTTATATCATAGGAAGCAGCATATATGGGCTGGAAAATGCATCTCTTTACTCATAGTTCCTAACCTATAACTTGAACAGATTTTTTGACACAAAAGAAATAGTGAACCTTTTCTTAAACCTTCTTTTATCAGTTTTCCCTTCCCACAGAGAAGCAGTCTGTTTTGTATCTACAGGCTGTTCAAACAACTACATCCAGCTGTCGTGTGGATATGTGATATCAGGCATGGGGGAGTCTATGTAAATGATAGATCACTGTCTGATCCTACCCTCTTGGTGTGGAAGCTGAGGAAGTCTCAGATAAACTCCATGAGAGTGGATTAGGAGTTAGGAGCAGCTTTTCACCATAGCTTGATTAAGTTGTGCCAGTGAACGAATACCAACCATCTTGGAATACAAAGAGGCAAACCCAGACACATGAGTGTAAATGGGACTTGAGAGCAAGAAGGCCGATGTTAAGTGGGTTAAATAGATTTCTTTACTGCATAAGTAATCATAGGATTTCATATGCTAATATGAAATGTGACTCTCCTAGATGGAGATAGATTATGCCCTCTATTTTTATATATTTTTTAATTAAAGAATTTGTAGTTTTACAGGAAAATCATGCAGAAAATACAGAATTCCATTACAACCCACCTACTTTGTTACCAGTGATGAAAGAATATTATTATGATTGTAGTATTAACTATAGTCCATAGTTTACATTATGACTCACTGTGTTGTACAGCCCTATGTTCTTTTATTTTTAATTTTAACATCTAATGTTTATTCAAGTAACATATATACAACCTAAAATTTCCCCTTCCAACCACATTCAAATATATAATACAGTGGTGTTAATTACATTCAAAATGTTGTGCTACCATCACCACCATTTGTTACCAACCTTTTTCCAATACCCTAAACAGAAATTAAGTATTAACCCCCATGCAGTACCCCCACCCTGGCCCCTGGTAACCTGTATTCTAGTTTCTGACACTTATGAATTTGCTTATTCTAATTATTTCATATCAATGAGCTCATACAATGTTTGCCTTTTGTGTCTGGCTTATTTCACTCAACATGATGTCCTCAAGGTTCATCCATGTTGTCGCATGTATCAGGACTTCATTCCTTTTTGCCGCTGAATAATTTTCCATTGTATGTGTATACCACCTTTTGTTTATCCATTCATCTGTTGGTGCACACTTGAGATTCTCCCATCTTTTGGCAATTGTGAATAATCCTGCTATGAACATTGATGTGCAAATATCTTTTCAAGTCCCTGCCTTCAATAACCTGGGGTGTATACCTAGAGGTGGGATTGCAGGGTTGCTGGGGAAGTCATGGACACACACTTATTGGCTATCTCCCAGCCCGCGTCTATTCCACACCTCTTCTACTGTGCGAGGATGTTTCAGTCTGTTTCTATTCCACAGCCTAAGGGAGTTGTTAAGTCTAATGAAAAGTCCTGAGCAGACCTTAAACCTTGAAACCGGGAGCAGGCAGCCCCAGATGCTAATCAAGGCAGGAATTCTCAGTGGCAGGGCCCCTCCCCCAAGGGTGGATAAATACCACACTCAAGCAGTATAGATTTGTCTCTCTTCTCCAATGCAAAGTGGGGCATGTGGAGCTGCCATCTACTGACCCTGGCCTAAGCAGTTTTTGGCCACCCTGAGAGACTGGACATGATGGGATCTCTTTCCCTGCTCTTTTGGACCCTTTGTGCTGTATAAGTAATCAAGAGGTCTTTTTCTGAAAGTATTTGTTATGCTCTGAGCCCATGTTCCCATGACACACTGTGTAGTAACTTGCTTCACAGATTTTGGTGCAGCAAGCAGGATGGATGCGGAAATATGTAGTGGGTTGATCTTTTGGCCATTCATTCCATTGCTCCTGCATTTCTTTCTTTTTTTGTTTTTAATTTTGAAATAAATTCAAAGTTACATGAATAGTTGCAAAAACAATACTAGCCCCATACACAGAATTCCATCATACCCTGACCCCCTCCCCCAATAGCTCAATCCACCAACTTTAACATGCTGTCACATCACTATTTCTTTCCCTCCCTCCCTCCCTCCCTCCCTATCATCCATCATATATTTCTCTGTCTTCTGAACATATGAGAGTTAGCTGCACACATCCTTGAACATACACTATAATTCACGTATGTACTTCCCATGAACAAGAACATTCTTTTATATAATTCCATTAAGCAAAGCTAAGAAGTATAAGAGATTCAACAATGATACAATGCTTACATTCTATATTTCCTTTTCCTTATGTCTCAACTGTGTCCCTTCGAGCCACCTGTCCTCTACCCTCCAATCCCATCCAAGTTCATCCTTAGCATTCAATTGTCGTCTAGTTAGACTGTCTATTTTTTTTTTTTCAACTGTGGAAACATATATACAGCCTAAATCTTCCCATTCCACCCCCTCCCTAGCCTTCCATTAGTGGGATTAATCACATTTAGAATGATGTTATGCTCTTTCCCACCATCCATTACTAGAAATTTCCCTTCACCTCAAACAGCAACCCTACACTCCTTTCTTAACTCCCCATTGCCCCTTCCCCCGTTTCTCTTAACCCAAACTCTACTTTTCATCTCTATGGTTATATTCTCTGATAATTTCTTTGTGTTTACTGTGGGGCTTAAAATTAACCTCTTAAATCCCTATCAATCTTGTTTTTCTTTGATACCACCTTCACTTCAATAGGGCACATAAACTATGTTCCTATACTCCTTCATTCCCCCACCTTTGTATAGTTGTCTAAAATTACATATTTTACATTGAGTTCAAAACCACTGATTTGTCCTTAGAGTTTGTGTATTTTTTATCATGTAGGAAGTAAATAGTTCAAAAATTATTGACTTCTATTTGTATTCCATTGTGTTTGGAGAATGTTCTTTGAGTATATTCAATTTTTTTTTTTTTTAATTTCTTGAGGCTTGTTTTATGTCCCAACTTATGGTCCCTTCTGGGGAAAGATCTGTGATCACTAGAGAAAAATGAGTGTCCTGGTGATTTGGGATGTAAGGTACTATATATGTCTGTTAAAATTCTCTATATCTCTTTCTCCTTTCTTTGTCTCTCTGTTGGTAGGGCTTCCTTTAGAATCTGAAGTAGGGCAGGTCTTTTATTGGCGAAGTCTCTCAGCATTTGTTTGTCTGTGAAAAATTTAAGCTCTCCCTCAAATTTGAAGGAGAGTTTTGCTGGATAAAGTATTCTTGGCTGGAAATTTTTCTCTCTCAGAATTTTAAATATGTCATGCCACTGCCTTCTTGCCTCCATAGTGGCCACTGAGTAGTCACTACTTAGTCTTATATTGTTTCCTTTGTATGTGGTGAATTGCTTTTCTCTTGCTGCTTTCAGAACTTGCTCCTTCTCTTCAGTATTTGACAGTCTGATCAGAATATGTCTTGGGGTGGGTTTTTTTGGATTTATTCTATTTGGAGTTCGCTGGGCATTTATGCTTTGTGTGTTTATATTGTGTAGAAGGTTGGGGAAGTTTTCCTCAACAATTTCTTTGAATACTCTTTCTAGACCTTTACCCTTCTTTTCCCCTTCTGGGACACCAATGAGTCTTAAGTTTGGACGTTTTATTTTATCTATCGTATCCCTGAGATCCATTGCGAATTTTTCAATTTTTTTCTCCATTCTTTCTTTTGTTCTTTCATTTTCTGTTCTGTGGACTTCTAGGACACTGAGATGTTGTTCATCTTCCTCTAGTCTTGTATTGTGAATATCCAGAGTCTTTTTAATTTGGCCAACAGTTTCTTTTATTTCCATAAGATCTTCTATTTTTTTATTTGCTCTTGCAATGTCTTCTTTATGCTCTTCTAGGCTCTTCTTTATGGCGCTTATATCCTGGGCCATGGTCCTCTTGATGTCCTTTAAATCCTTTGCCATGTTTTCATTCTTTGATTGTAGTTCTTTAATTAATTTTGCGAGGTATAACGTTTCCTCTGAAATCTTGATTTGTGTGTTTGGAGCTGGATTCTCCATATCGTCTGGTTTTATCATATGCATTAAGATTTTCTGTTGTTTTTGGCCTCTTGACATTTGTTTTACTTGATAGGGTTCTTTCAAGTTGTATCAAAAAAAAAGGATATTGATCTAATTTTTCAGAGACACAGTTTGGTGACGTACACTTTCTCTAACTAACCAGCAGATGGCATCTGTGAGTCACCTATATCCCTCAAGTCAGTTCTGAACCTTTTTTCCATGGAGTGTGGGGAAACGATTCTCATATGTTCAGTTGGAGAACTCAGCCTGGGTGTGCCGCTGGAGCCGTCTGCCCTGGATGTGGGGCGCGTGCATGGGTGGCCGGGGAGGAAGGGCAGTTCTCTCTCGGTGTCCCACAAACCACCGGACTCGGCGCAGCGCCCCTGGGTTCTCTGAGCGGATCCCCCCTCCCAGCCGTGATCCTCCCTCAGCCGAGAGAAAATGCCATGCTACGTCATCAGTGTGCGCGTTCCCTCAAGGGAAGCCCTGGGCCGCTGTGCTTTGCCGCGGGGCTTTCAGCTCATTTCAGAATGCAGAATGTGTGAGGCTGTCTTTACTACAACGCCTTGTGGGCTGAGAACAGCTGAGGTTTTCTCCACAGAGAGAGAGCGAGAGACAGAAAAGCTCCCAGGTTCTCCCGTCAGCCAGATATAGCACCCGATCCTCTGGGCTCCCTATCCTGCAATTCTCCCAAGGTCAGTTGTCACCAAAAGCCTCTGTCTGCTTGTTGAGGATTTGCTGTCTGTATTGAGCAGTTAATATTAAAACCTCACCTGGAGCTGGGCTGAGAAAGTGCGCAGCGTGGCTTCCGTGAGGGAGGGGCTCTCGGCTCTAGGTTCTTGGCTCTCAGCACGGGTCTGCAGTTTTACTTACAGATTTTATGGTGTGATCTCAGGCATTCCTCCCAATTCATGTTGGTGGATGTTGAGTGTACAGTCATGTTTGTCTCCCCGCTACCATTCCAGGTTATTTACTGGTTTTTTGTTCATTTATGAATTGTTCTGGGGGAAACTAAGTCTTCCACTTCTTTCTATGCCACCATCTTCCCAGAATCCCGCTCCTGCATTTCTTTTATACAGGAGTGTCTTGGGTAACACAGGACTCATGGCTTTGTGAGCTAAATTGAGGGGTCATCCCTGCCCTACCAGCCTGGGCAGAGGTGCTGACCCATGGTTGAGGGATTTAAGGCATGCTGTTTCCACTCTCTGGGGAGAGGTGACAATTGATGGGACTTTGAGCATACCCCCCCATGAATACTGGGGAGTTGACTAGATGGTTCCACACTGAGATCAATGAGCTTGGTGCTTCCATTGCCCAGCATACACTTTCCTGGCTCATAGCTTCTTATATTTGTTCTTATCCTGGAGCTAGGCATATTCAGTTCACTCAGGCCACCCAGACTGATCTTGAGGTTAATGTAAAGCTGGTCATTATTCAGGAGACTATGAGAACTGAAGATGGGGAGCTGGAGATGAAAATGAAAGTGTGAGCTTTTATGGAAAAGGAGATACAGGGTATGAAACACATATATGGGCAGAAGCTAGGAGAAGATCTCCTCTAGTGACTATCCTGACTTTATGAGGACACAATGACTGCCCTGATCAAGTAGGCTAAATGGAAAAGTCTGCTGCATTGCATCCAACCCTTCCCTCCAACAGACTCTCAGTCAATTAGAGCTAAGAGAGGTGGAAACAAAGAGCAGGGAGAGAGTGGTGGTTGCCACTGTGGCTGAGCCATGGCCAGGTTGGTGTGACCACAACCTTTTGTTTGCTGGGTCCTAAAGAGAGCCAGTCAAGCATATCCCACTCTGGGTGACCTCTCCCAAATTCCACCTAAGACTTGGAGTAAGGAGGAGAAAGCCATGGTCCTGATGTGACAGCTGGGTGTTGGCATGTGGATATTCCACCTCAGCCAAAGGGATTTAGACCCTCACCAGTTTCCCATGTCACCACAGGACATTGATGATTTTATTAGAAATGCCCCCTCCCCCCCCAAATGGGGCAATAAGCTGATTCTGCTCCTCACACCAGGGTTTCCCTTAGGAGAATGATTGAGTAGGTTTATCGTACCCACCCTTTTTTGGGGAGGAGCTCCATGGTAACTGGCAGGGGAGCTGGGCCAGCATTGGTGGGCTATAGGAGTCCCTACTCTCCAAGCTCTATTCTTGTGATTACTAGAGCGAGGGATCCCAAAGGATACCAGAGACAGGATCTCCATTGGAGAACTTTGGGAATAATATAAACTAGAAGGAGCTGCATGGGCTTGACAGGGACAATTTGCCCCTACCTGACCTCCTTCCCATAATCCTCAGATCTGGGCAGTAGAGGAGGAGTCAGAATCTGCAGATGTCTGCCTTTCCTTTTGTCTCTGACTGAGGAGTCCAGCCCCCTGGAGGGGCCTCTCTTTCCAGACCTGACTAAATTAAAAATGGCCCCTATAGACTAAAGGCCTTGTGCCCCAGTGTGTGTGCGAATTGGGGGCAGTGGACAAACCTTTATGGCACTTTTGGTACAGGCGTCTAGGTCACTATTCTTCTGGGAGACACAGAAGGGAGGGGGTGGTGAATAGTGTTGGGAGGTTTCAGGCATTCCACATCAGAATGAGGATGAGAGGTTACTGCCACCTTGAGGGTTGGCCCCTTTGACCCTCTGGCTGCCTCTGTGGTTGTATTTTCCTCCAGGGAATGCATCATAGGAATTAATATCCTGCACTGGTGTACTTCCCAGCAGCGACTGCAGGGATGTGCTCCCCCATTCCAACAAATTCTGGCCATCATGATTGACTGAGTGGCAGACTGAGCACTCCCAGTGCTCCCATCTCCTCAACACATTGTCCAGAAATGGCAATATTGCCTCTCTGGTGGGGAAAAGGACATTACTGAACTCATAAAGGACCTTCTATCTGCAAGTGTCCTCTTCTCCACTATCCCTGCCTATAGTAGCCCAGTGTGCCCAGTGAAAAAGGTGAGTAAAGCATGGCAACTGACCATAGACTTTCAGGGTTTGGATGCAGAAGTGCCCTCTTTGGCACCTGTGGCCCCAGACATTGTGACTCACAAGGAAGCCATTATGGCCTCCACTGGCATTTGATATGCAGTTATTGACTTGGCAAATGCCTTTTTTATGATCCCACTCTAGGAGCAGGACCAGGATCAATTTGTTTTCCAGTGACAAAGTCGACAGTATACCTTCACTAGTACTGCCACAGAGATATTTAAACACCAGCTATCTGCCACCAGGGGGTAGGATAGGATTTGAGTAAGTTACACCTGCCTAAAGGATACCAAGTGTTCCATTATATTGATGACATCATGTTGGTGGTCCAGAGCAAAGAGCAAACCACTCAGGGATTGCACACACTGCTAACTGGGCTTCAGTGGTCTGATTGGGCCAAAAATTCTGACAAGATACAAGGCCCAGCCCAGCAGGTCACCTTCTTCTATAGCATATGGGTCAAAGCCCAGTGCCAGATCCCTGGCCTGGTATGGGACAAATTACTGTCCCTAAAGTCACCCATCTACAAATAGGAGGCCCAGTAGTTGATCAGGCTATTTTCATATTTTCACCAGCATATTTCTCATCTTGCTGTCCTCCTTGGGCACCCCTATATCGGGTGACAGTACCAGTGAAGGTATACTGTCGACCTTGTCACTGGAAAACAAATTGATCCTGGTCCTGCTCCTAGAGTGGGATCATAAAAAAGGCATTTGCCAAGTCAACAACTGCATATCAGAGGTACTTTCCACTGGGGAAAAAAGGAGGAGCAGGCCCTGCAAGAGGTAAAAGTGGCCGTTTCAGCCACCCTGCCTCTAGAAACTTTAGAGCCTGGATATCTGTTTTAGTTACAGGTTTTTGCCACCTGGAGCCATGCTGACTGGTCCCTCTGGCTGAAAGAGGGAGCAGCAGGAATTCACAGACCCCTGGGCTTATGGACCAAGAAGTTCCCAGATGCAGTTCAGCACTATCCGTTTTCATGAGGCAACTTCTGGTGTGCTATTAGAAACAGAAAGGATTACTGAGAGCTCTCAGGCTCTCCTGAGACCAGAAAGCCTCATCATGTCCTGAGTCATGGATATTCAGAACACTCACCCAGGCAGTGCTCAACAACAGAGCATCATCAAGTAGAAGTGGTATATTCAGGATCACACTTGCCCTGACCCCCAGGGAATGGTGACACACTTGGCATGAGTGGGTGGCAGAGGCCCCCCCTCAACAGTGATCTTATTGCAACACCAGATGAGGGCCCTTGCCTCCCTGCATTGGCATCCTGGGAAACCCAACTCAAGAATGTCCCACCAGATACTCAGTGCTGGTTCACTGATGGAATGGCCAAGCTGAAGCCATTTGGCATTCATTGGGCAGGAGCTGCTGTTTCCCTTGCCTCAGACAGATTCTATACCAACTCTGGTATTGGAAAAAATGCCCAATGAACTGCAAGTAGTCCTTAACCTAGCTCTGGTACACTCAGACCCAAGCACCCCCATATACCTGTTGACTGACTCATGGGCCATTGCCAATAGCTTAGCCATCTGGTCAGGTTCATGGAGGGAGCACAATTGGAGAATCAAAGGCTCTCCAGTGTGGAGAAGTGACCTTTGGAAGCAATTGGCAGCATGGAAAGGCAGCATCTATGTTACTTATGTTGATGCACATGGCAAGGGCCAGTATCACGATGAACATCATTGGAAAACCTAGCTGATAAAGAATGTGTCAAGCTGCTTTTCACACCCAATGAAGTTGGAGATCCTCCTGGGAAAGAGACAGAGGATGAGCCCTTCCCGGAGGATGAGGACAGTGAACCTATCCTCAGCGACATCTGTGAAATAGCTGAATTTTCCATGGATGCTTCCACTAGTGGGTGTATTCACTGCTACATTGGCTGCACCCTTACAGCTCTCTTACTGGATGGACTGTCCACCTTAGTCGGGCCCTTCCTAGCACGGGGAGGGGACGAAGGTGGAGGAGGAAACCAGGCATTGCTGCACATCTGCTCTTACGTCCATCAGGATGAGGATTCTGAATGGATGAGGATTCTGAATGGCAGAACAAGGACAGACTGCTTGAGACTCTCCTTTCCAGCCACTTTCAGGGGATCATCCCACTTTTTACCCCATTATGCCCTCCACATGATTCCCAGGATGGTGGGAGGTTAAGGCTGCCAGGCAGAAGGGTGGGATGATGGAGGCAGGCCCAAAAATGTGCTTAACACACATGGGGTGACAGTCCAGTGGATTGGACCCACGGGGCCTGACACATGCATACTGGAGGTTAGTGAGCATCACCTACCCCTAGTTGGTCCACCAGTTCCCTTAAGAATGGTCATGGGAGATGTTTGAGGAGTGCTGATAACTCCTGTCTATCAGGAAGGGGTAGAAATGGGTCAGAAGATCTGGGTAAGACACTCAGATGAGTGGAGTTATAGCTCAGGGAAAGGGGAAGACAGACTGGTGACCTTAGAAGGAAAAAGTAAGTTACTGCTAATAGACCAAGAGAACTGTCTTTCACAGGAAGTGGTTGCACGACTACCCTGTCAGACTAGTTACTGCTCCCTTCTCTTGTTTTCTACACATTTGATCTGGTGGAAACCTAAAGGAAGACACCTTCTTCTAGCTGACCTGGGCCATCATGGCAGCAGGGAACCTGACTGACTGCTGGATCTGCTGCTTGATCCCTGGCTCTTTCTCTCCTTTTGTGAGTTTAGAGCAACACTCAAGGAACTGATCTTCCCTGTCTCACGTTTGAACTAGAACCAGGAAGTCCTTCATTTACACTCTCTTACAAAGATATTGGCACAGCTGTTGATTGTGCACTTTTCTTCTCCACACCCCCGAATAACCTATTGGAATGTAACAACTCCTGATGTAATGAAACTGGCAAATGGTACAGTCATCTTTCCAATTTATTCACCAATGAACACATGATACGCAATCTGTCAGCCACCTTGGCTGACATTGCTGTATTCACAGCCTGAGACTTTAAGGATCAGCAAAAATTATTAAACTCTCTAGCCAAAGTAGTGTCTGATAATTGCATTGCCTTAGACTTTTTCCTACCCCAACAAGGATGCATATATACTATTGCCAACAGCTCCTGCTATATGTGGGTTAATACCTCAGAGGAGGTGGAATAAGGAGGTGACTAAAGTTTAATGGCAGGCCCACTGGCTGCAAAGTATACAAACAGATTCTATTTGGGACCTCTTCAGCTGTCTCCCAGAGGGCAGGGGAGTATGGATGCAACCATGACTTCAGACAGGCCTGATCACCCTGCTTGGAGTAACGGTATGCATAGGTGAAGACTTCCTAATGTGCTGCAGCTGTTAGTGTTCTCAAAACTTTACTGTCAACATTGTTGAAGGCCACTTCACGTTCAAGGTGGTAGGTGAGTTTATGTTGTAGAGGCTAATGTGGAGGAGTAGGCTAGGCCTGGGTGAGAGGCCAATACATGGACTGCTGGGGAAGTCATGGATACCGGCTCAGAGGCCACCTCCCAGCCCTTGCTAAATCCCCACCTCCTCTTCTATTGTGTGACGATGTTTCAGTCTGTTTCTATTCCACAACGTAAGGGAGATGTTAAGTCTAATGAAAAGACCTGATCAGACCTTAAACCTTGAAACTGGGAACAAGCAGCCCTAGAGGCTAATCAAGGCAGGAATTCTCAGTGGCAGGTCCCCTCCCCCAAGGGTGGATAAATACCACGCTCAAATAGTGCAGGTTTGTCTCTCTTCTCTGACGCAAAGTGGGGCATGTGGAGCTGCATCTACTGACCCCGACTGAAGCAGTTTTGGGTCACCCTGTGAAACTGGCCACAATGGGATCTCTTCCCCTGCTCTTTCAGACACTTTGTACTATTTAAGAAATCAAGCAGTTATTTTATGAAAGTTTCTATTGTGCCCTGAGACTATGTTCCCATGATGCCCCATGTAGCAACCCACTCTACATGGATCTTCTGGTAATACTAAACATTCTGAGGAACTGCCAAATTTACTTTTACTGTGGCTACACCATTTTGCATTTCCCATCAACAATGAACTAGTGTTCCTATTTTTCCATATGCTCTCAAACTCTTGTTATTTTCTGCTTTTTTAATAATAGCCATTCTAGTGGGTATGAAGTGGCATCTCATTGTGATTTTGATTTGCATTTCCCTAATGACTAATGATGTGGAACATCTTTTCATGGGCTTTTTGGCCATTTATATATCTTCTTTGGAGAAATATCTATTGAAGTCTTTTGCCCATTTTTAATTTGGTTGTTTGTAATTTTGTTGTTGAATTGTAAAATTTGTTTATCTATTCTGGATATTAAACCCTAATCAGATATGTGTTTTCCAAATATTTTCTCCCATTCTGTAGGTTGTCTTTTTACTTTCATGATGAAGTGCTTTGATACACAGAAAGTTTTAATGTTGAAGAGATCCCACTTATATCTTTTTTCTTTTGTTCCTCAAGCTTTTGGTGTAAAATCTAAGAAACCATTGCCTGATATGAGGACCTGAAGATGTTTCTCTGTCTTTTCTTCTGGAGGTTTTATTGTTTTGATTCTTATATTTAGCTCTTTAATCCATTTTGAGTTGATTTTTGTGTATGGTGTGAGGTAGCAGTCCACCTTCATTCTTTTCCATATGGATATTCAGTTGTCCCAGGACCCTCTGTTGAAGAGACTATTCCTTCCCAATTTAGTGTTCTTGGCACCCTTGTAAAAAAATCAATTGGACATAGATATGATATATTGGTATATTTTTTTCCATTGTTTCACTTTTAACCTACTTTTGTCTTTGAATTTAAGGTGAATCTCTTGAAAAAAGCATATAGCTTGGTCATGCATTTTTTTTATCCTTTCTGCCAATCTCGGAATTTTGATTGGAGAGTTTAATCCATTTACATTTAAAGTAACCAATGATGATGCATAACTTTCTTCTGTCATTTTGCTATTTGATCTTTGTAAGTCTTATACCTTTTTGGTCTCAATTCTTCTGTTAATGCCTACTTTCATATTCATTTGCTTTTTTGTATTGTACCATTATGAGTTCCTTCTCATTTCTTTCCGGGTATATTTTCCATATAGTTTCTTTGTGGTTTCCATGGGGCTTAAATTTATCATCCTAAATCTATAACAATCACATTTGACTTGATACCACCTTAACTTCAACAATATATACATACACTAATCCTATACCCTTCAGTCCCCCACCATGGTTTTATCATTATTTTTTATGTGTTTGTATTTTACACCTATAAGATATATAAAAGTGCAGTTACATACCAAACATACAATACAATAGTACTGGCGTTTATACTTACCCATATGGTTATATTAACAGAGGTCTTTATTTCTGCCAATTCAGTCCACTATCTGTTGTCCTCTCCTTTCAGTCCGAAGAACTCCCTTTAACATTGCTTATAGTACAGATTGGATGATGAAAATTCTCTCAGTTTTTTTTAAATCTGGGGAATGTCTTAATTTCTCCCTCATTTTTGAAAGATTTTCACTGGTTACAAAATTCTTAGTTGGGAATTGTTTTCTTTCAGTACTTCAAATATTTTGTCACACTGCCTTCTTGCCTCCATAGTTTCTGATGAGAAATTGGAATTTAATCTTATTCGGACTCCCTTGTACATATCATGTTACTTTTCTCTTGCAGCATTAAGAACTCTCTCCCTGTCCTTGGCATTCTACAGTTTTGACTACTATGTGTCTGGGCTTGGTTCTCTTTGAGTTTATCCTGTTTAGGGTTTGTTGGGCTTCTTGAATGTGCATATTCATATCTTTTGTTAAATTTGAGGAGTTTTCTGCCATAATTTCTTTGAAATTCCCTCTGCCCCTTTCACTATTTTTTCTCCTTCTAGGACTCCCATAATATGTATATTGGTGTGCTTGATGATGTCCCACAGGTCTTGTAGGCTCTGTTCATTTTTTAAAAATTCTTTTTTCTTTCTGCTCTCAGCCTGAATCATTCCATTTGTCTTGTCTTTGAATTCACTGAGTCTTTCTTCTGCTGGCTCCAGACAGCTATTGAAACCCTCTAGGGAATTTTTTATTTCAGTTATTGTGGTCTTCATCTCCAGTATTTCTGTTTGGTTCTTTTTAAAAATTTCTGACTCTTTATTGAGTCATATTTTTCATTTACTGTTTCCCTGACATTCTTGAATTCCTTCTTTGTATTTTCTTTTATCTCCTTGAGCATAATAAGGATTATTTTTTTGTTTTTTTTTTGTTTTTTTTAATAATAAAATTCTTATTTTAATTGAGTAGATTAAATGGCTAATCTACAATTATTGAAGCAAAGCACTTACAACCAAGGTTTATCTTCACATTTTAAAAATCTATACTAAGTATTTTTAATTGTGAAATATTTATAAAATACAACTTTGCCTCTATCAATATTAAAACCAAAAGTGAATTATCTGAAATGAATCAGAATGGATAAGAAAAATGAAAAAAAAAAACAAAAACCAAATTGATTGTATATCACTAGCCACAATTAATATGCTACTTAATATATGAAAGAATCTCTGTACTAACTTATCAGTCTTTACATTTGCAATTTTTATTTCATCTTCTATAATTATTAACATTGCATTTAGGGTTATTTTATTAGAGATGGATTGTTTACAATATTCACAATTATTTTGCCATTGTTAAAAGAATTTTATCATTATGGGTTATCAAGCCTTGTATAAAGCTTTGCATAATGATTTCACAACCCACCTCTTTTGCACACAATTTGAGCCACCCTCAAGTTAAATTCTTCCCCCCTTTTCACATACTTCCTATCCTACTCCTTTTCTTACTGCCTCACATGCAACCCCTCAAATCCCCACTAAGAAAGAGTTGTCACGACACATGTAGTTGTAACAGTGCCATAGAGTGTATGAGACAGATTTGAATGCCAATGCTGGAACTCACTGTAAAATGGGAATAATAATACCTACTTCACAGTTTTGCTGGCAGATGAAATAGCTCATGTGAGTGAATTTAAAATTTTAATGTATAGAGAAATATAAAATATTATTATATTTCAATAGTAAGGAAAAAAGGGTAAATATGTCACTCTTTGTGTCTTGATCAGAAAAATTTCCAAAGAGGATTATTTTTTAAAGTCTTTGTCTGGTATGTCCAAAGCATGGTCCTCTTCATTGATGGTTTCTTGATTTATATCTTCTTCCTTTGGATGGGCCATTGCTTCCTGTTTCTTTGTTTGTCTTGAAATCTTTTTTTTTTTTTTTGGCACACTGTACATTTTCATATATTAAAGTGTTAACTCTGGGATTTATTCCCTGAACTATCTGTCACATAACCTGTATCCAGCTACTGATGTGATAAATATTTCCTTGAATTCCAGCTGCTAAGAAAAACAAATCAACCCCCTAAAACACCTTTCACAGTCTTTGCAAGCTGGCTCTGCTTTGACTGGTGGTCTCCTTCAGAATTTAGCCCTCCTATCAAGAAGATCAGCCTGTGGATAATGCGAAGTACAGGGTCCTCATCTTATGTCAGCCTGAGGCTTTTCCTGGGCTTGTGCTTGCTCATGGCCTTAAGAATTCCCTCATTTACAGGAATTTAAAGGCCCCGTCTACTCCCTCTGAAATAGACTTTCTCTTCTTCTGGGTGCTCTACTATATGACCTAATGCCAGTAATACTTTGCCCCAGTCTTCCTGACCTAATTGTTTCTTCCACTGCTTTGGCTGTCTGCAAGCTGCTTCTGCCTACATGGCAAGTTCTGGGAGAACAAGCCAGAGAAAAGTTTCCATCTTCAGTCTTTCAGGCTGCCACCTGATAGATTGGCACTGACATACAGGCACCCCAATATGCTCATAGGGGTTACTTGGCTTTTTCCGGAACAGTGCCAGGGACCCACAATGGGATCAAAGGCTGGCTTCACATCATGCTGGGAGTGGGGGGGTGGGGGGTTGGGGGATGGGCTAGCAAAGGCACCACAACTTCTCCTACCATTTTTAAAGCTGCATTTTCTTGATTTGGCATTCTCCCAATTACTGCTACCCTTTAACTGATTTCCAGAGTTTTGAGAGCAATAGCTCTGCCAGATGTTGCTAGTTGTTCTAAGATTCTGCAGTGGAATAGCATCCTAGAGCATCTTATGTCACTATCTTGGTCAACTGGAACCTATTATGTCCTCTTTTCCAAACTTGCTTGATCATTGACACTTTGAGTGTTTGTAAATGTGTACAGTGGAGTAGTTTCCTATTAGTATCTTGTAGGATATTAGTGCTCCATGGAATGCATTTTGGAAAATGTTGCCTCAGTAGAATTTAAATTTAATATATAAGTTCTTACTGTGCGCAATTGCGCTATTTTTGAGTATGGAGAACTGGATGTGCTTTAGAATGAGCAGAGCATAAAAAACAAATAATTTAATTCTTTAAGGTCTATGAGGTGATAAGGACATCAATAAGACATATCAAAACTGAGATGGTTGGGTTTGCATTGTTTCAGCAAATCTCAGAAAACATGATGCTAGGATGCTAGCCAGAGTAGAAATGGAGACAGATTTATTATGACATGTTATTATGACATGTTCTGTATCAGTGTAAATAGGATCCCAATTCTAATTTCAAACAAAGCCTAAGTGAAAGCAGTGAGTTTCCATGAAATTCACTTTTTAAAATTCAAATTAATTCCTTACCTGAAGTATCACAAAACACTTGTTTTCAATTCCAAATGTTCCTTTTTGCACTCAATTTTCTCTCTGTGATAGCATTTTTCCAACACAAAGAAAATCACACGTTTACATTAAAATCCACTGTGTAAAAGTTCTGTTTACATCACTCACATTAAGAGGTCTGGAGATACTTTTTCCTATAAGAATCTCAAAATGACACAGTCTTTTTCACTTCCCTCTATTCACCTTTCAGGGACAAAATTCCTCTTAATTAAGAGTTTAACTTGTGAGGTGGTATGTTTCAGTTGTCTGAATTAATGTCAGTGTGCCTTAATATGCTGAGACATCTGTTCGGAACATGGGTCACCCTCTCATCCAGTTAATTTATTCTGCTAGACATGGCTTCTACTTTTCCTATCAAAAGAAGTCATAGTTGGCTGCAGGCAAACTTACCAGTTGAGAATATCATTTCATTAAGTCTGTCTCCACATTGTTTCGTTAGTATTCTGCAGGATGAAGAAGATACAGTAGGCAAAACAGCTCAGTGTTAATGAACTTCCCTGAACAGTTTCTGGATCTGGGAATCCATGGCCAGCCACACAAGAAGGCAGAATATCTGCTGCAAACTCAGTGTGATTTGAAGTGTGCTGGAAAGGAGGTCTGTTCCCTCCAATTCTTGGCATAGTACCAGGATTACATCTGTTGGAGAATTTATTCCCTCGGGTCTTGAATATTTCAGTCTCTCAAAAGGTCTTATTAAAATGCAAATTCCCCAAGGAGAAGAGAACACTTTAATTCCTTATCATCTAATAATTTAACTGATTTGGGTTTAACTTTCTTTGCAAGTAAGGACCAGAGTAAGGGTGCATCCAAATATTGAGGGGCCTGAAACTTATGCAGTTTAGAGGAGGGCTTTTAAAAAGAATAACAATTTCCCAATAAAAAATTAGGTAAAGGGTCTTAGAAGGGATCTGGGCAAGCTAGGGGCCTTAAAACTTCTTTAAGTTCATGGTAAATCCACCTCTGGTCTAAAGGAGTGATTATCAAACTTTAGGGTGCATTGGAAGGATGAGAGTAGTTCATTACAAAGGTAGGTTCTCAAGGCCCACTCTTCGAGTTTCAGTTTCGGTAGATCTGAGTTGGAGCCCTGGTATCTGTGAGCCCAGGTGAGTCTGAGCTATACACTTATATTCCACATTTTGAGAAACACTGTCTAGAAAAGTGGAATACAGAGTAGGCACCTGATAGAACCTTACCCTTCAGTAAAATGAGAATGTAGGAGGAGGTCCAAGATAACGCTTAAATAATACAATGATACTTGCAGCTATATAACTTCAGAGCCACATCAGCAATCACCATTACCATATATGGCTCCATCAGTTCTTTTTCTCCTGTGCATTAAGTATATAAAATTTCTGAGATTTCCATAAAATAAATGTAAATCACAAAATGTCTAATTCTAGTGAATTTACTCACTGTTATCTATTTCTTTTGCAAATCCAGGATAAAACAAGAGGAAATGGAGGCTTTTCTCACAAAGAAGCACTTTTGTCATTGAAAACAGGATCCACATGCTGTTACATGGAATCTACTTCTCTTGGAACATATCAAGAAGGATAGGTGAGATCATGGTCATTACCCTCTGCCACAGTAGTCCTTGGCCTATATACACAGGAGAATTGAATGTTTAGGGCAAGAAGAGGGACAGAGAGACAATGTATTTGACTTGTGGCTCAAGCTGAATTCTCATATTCTTGGAAAACTAGGATCAACAATGGCTATTAGGAAGCTTTCCCTAATATTAAGGGGTAGCAGGAGATTCACACTTATTTGCCCCTGGGTTATAACTATTAAAAGTTGGGTGGATATATGGATAGGCAATATAAACAATATAATAAAACAACAAAATAAACAATAAAATGAAATGTAAATTGTGGAATCTAGGTGGTGGGTATAGAGGTGATTAGAAAACAATTAGAGAATACCTTCTAAATGCCAAAAATTTCATATACAGTATCTTATTTATTTATGTGCTAAAGGTATTAATAATCTCCTCTTATAGATGTGGAGAGTTATGCTCAGATAAACCTGCCCAAATACACACATATGATAAATAATTGAACTATGATTTGAACCCAAGTTTGACTCCCCAGAGCTCACTGTGGGTGATGGTGTTTGCTTTGGCTGGGCTCACTTCCCCCTGGGGACTGAACTTCTTCCATTTGTCAGAATGATCATGCTTAATTAAAGAAATCATATTTCTGTTTAGTTGATATCATAATGAGAACCATGTATTATAAGAAACAGTATAGTTACTGGACTCTATTATCATATGCTATTCTTATGTGCAAATCAGAAGTGCATGCTGCATGCCAATGAGGCACATTATCCGTGATTGTCCCTTTACCATTGTGCAGGACTAGCTCTGTGTGAGGCAGGGGGCCTCCCAAGGCATCAACTGGAGCCAGGTGCCTGGCATATGGAAGCTTTCTGTACTTGGCAGAGACCATCTGCTTCTGTTTGGGGGCATCCAGAAACCACCCAGCAAAAGTAAATCCTGAACTCCTGAGTACTAGCTATCCCTGAGAGCACTACAGTAAGCACTTGGCAGGCTTCCCATCAGTCACAGTGCTGAAGTCGTCCAGGAGGCTGTTTCCTAATTTCTGTTACTCTTTCAACCCAATTATGATTTATCTTCCCTATTCAGTGTAACACTTTCTCTTCACTGTTGTTGAGTAATTTATTGCATCACATGCTCTAATATAGGTAGTTCTGAACATGTTTTAGCTACCTGTGGCCCAACCCCCCTCAGCCAGCCACTGGTTTACGAGCTACTTGAGAGTAGGGGTTGTGTGACTCTCATCTCTATATCCATTATTACATCCAGCAACATGCCTTGCTAGTAGTTGATGTTCAACGGGAATTGGTTGAAAATAATCGGAATGGATTTCTGGTACTCCAAAATAATGCCAGTTTCTGACCAGTGCCTTCTTGAAACAAATTGGAAGATACGCATCTCATAAACTTTGGCTTGATAACTGGAGCTCTGGCATTTTAAGTCAGGATTCCTTGTATGCTTGTAACTCCCCCTAGTGGTCAGGCAGCAAAATCTCTTGACTGTAGGATTACCAGCACCATTATGGCCCCAAAACAGCAGGAACCACCATCAAACTAAACACAAACCCTTTATAGGAAATATATATTTTAAGTGTTTTTACTGTTTTTAGGTTTATAGCTGAGTTCTAAGTTTTTAAAAGGTCTATTTCACCTGTTAGTTGCAGTGTGGATTTTGTGTGTGTGTGTGTGTGTGTGTGTGTGTGTGTGGCTATTTAGTCAGAGGATGTTGATAGCATTCCTTGTTGGCATGGAGCCAGGAATAGGGCTAAGAAGAGTTCTATTTGGCTACTTCTTAAAACTTAAGTGGGGCGAGCAATAAACATCTTTCACATCTCCCTGAGCTCCATCTTGCAATTGCAGCCCAGCAGGGAACTGTGAAATTACTGCTGCATGCCGCTGGCCCTACACTTCTCCTGCCTCTCCCCCTTAGACCTCTGCAGTACCTTCTGCTTTAGTCCTGACAGGTAGGGAAGTTTGTTTCAGTATACCTGACTGATTTATGCTGCTTTGGAATCCCTTAAGCTTATGCTTCTGGTGTTCTATACTTCAGATAAAAGACAAGTGTTTTTGATTTTTACATTTCTCTACAGAAATCATACCCTCTTCTCTGTAATCCCGATGTTTTGAGGGAATGTCTGAATATTATATATGTATGTTTAATGATTCATACTCTTAGAATTTTGAATTTGTTCTTAACTGAACTGTGAGTTTTAAAGACTTTTAGAAATCTTATAAAACAAAATAATGTAATAAGCCTTTGGAATATCTGTTTGTGAGAGGTTGATTGCAATATATTTTTTTAACCAACTGATGCTCAGTGCTTCACATTCCCCAGGTCTACTGAGGATAGGGTAAAAATCTTTAAATGGAAAATTCTTCTTTTTTTCTTTGAGGAATATGATTAACTGTTTGACCACTGATCCACACCAGTGAATGTGATGCCCCTTAGCCTTGCTGAGGTTATGCATAACTTTTGTCTATCCAGCTTCATAAACTGTGGAATAGGCTTTCTGGAGACAAAAATCTGAGAGTGAATGTTATAGCAAGAATCAGCCCCAGCTACAATCTGATGTAGTGTTTGCTGGAATTGACAGCAAAACGCAACATTAATCCATATACTAGTGCAGCAGTGGTTTCATTTCATCCCTTCACACCTACATGACTTGGAATATATTTGTGTTTTCATTTTATTTCAGTGCCTTTGAGCAGATAATGTGACACCTTTTGAGACATGACCCAGGTTTGAAGCAATGCAGTTTATACTTGTGCAGTGCTACTTATTAGAGAAACAGTTGAAAGTTAGGATTATAGGCTCACTACATGGAAATATAAAACATAAAATCATACAGTAGATATAAAGACTATCAATGTGTAGTTGGCTCAATTTGGAACTTCCATGGTCCTTCCTCTAGATGTATTCTGGTTTGTTAGGGTCCCCTTTGTGATCTTGGACAAGGTATGTGATTTAATTTTCTACTCTTCTTAGATTAATTATGTGGGATGTGACTATGTATTGTTGAATTTACCTAGGAGTTAAATATGTATTCTCTTCTTCATTTAATCTGCTGATTTCACATTTGATTACCATGAGATAATTAGAGACAGAAGTTCAAGGGTTGGTAGAGAACACAATCAACAGTTTAAAATTTTGTGCTACACATTATTGTGGCAAAAAATAACACAAACTAAAAGAGATAATTTTTTTCAGGAAAAAATAGTAGTTGACTATATCTCTTTGATCACAAAGCTTTTTTGAGAAATGGAGGAGTGACGGATACTTACATATCATTGATTTCTTTACTCTTCTTGATACACACATCATTTGCCCCAATGCCCATAGATGATAAATACTTGACATTTTTCTTGTGTATACACTTTTCTGTGTTTTGACAACTGGTTTAACAAAGAAAAAATACAAGAGTATGTAATGTTAGTTTATGTTAATGGCTAAGCAACAACCACACAATTGAGTATTTTGTCAAGTTGTAGTTGGTTGAGGGGCTGCTGAGATCTCTCCAATCTGGGGAGGCTTTTTGGCCTAACAGTTAGTTAGTTCTTGTCAGAGAAGCCAAGTCAGTTGGCCTGGATTCTTACTCTACTTTGGACAAGTGGCAGACTAGAGTCTGTCTAATTGATAGCTCAGAGCCTATATGGGAATTGCCTATAGAGTAAGTGCAGCCTTAAAATGCTCCTAAAAACTAATAGCCAATGTGGAATGGCAGATAGGGAGACTTATTGCTTGTGTGTATGGGTATGTTTGAGGGTTAGGAAGAGTGCCTTTGATCCAGACTTTTTGGGAGTATTGTCACTCTGGGAGAAGTTTGGACAGGCTTGAATCATTTTAAGGGAGGATCTTACTACCTTCTAGTTAAATACCTCTGTTTATCTCAATCACAGCCCTCAAATTTTGGTGGATCAAGGAATTATCCTTGGAAAAGGGTCATGACTTGGTGCTCCTTATTCTTGGAAAGCTCATCCCAAAGATAATTGCTTGACTTTCTTCTCACTTCCATCAGATGTTTGCATAAATGTCATCTTTATGTTGAGGGCTTGGAGACAATTCTATTTACATTTTCAATCTGTTCTACCCTGCCCCCCACACACACACTTCCTACCCCCTTTCCCGCTTTTTTTGCTTTTTTTTCTTCTTAACACTTACCACTATGTAGCATATAAAGTATCTTTTTTAACTTGATTATTGCCTGTATGCCAAACTAGAATGTAAGTTCCACGAGGGCAGGGATTTTGTCTGCCATATTCATTGCTGTGGATCCGGTGCCTTGAACAGTACCTGGCACAGACTTAGCCCTCAATAAAAAAAAAATGTTGAAAGAATGAATGAATGTAGAGAAGGAAGGGCAAAATGATGGAAGAAGGCACTATGGAAAGGATTGATACTGGGGTCCCGAGGCTCTTTTTTGCTTTAAAATCAGGGCCAAAATGTCTCAATCATTCTTTTTCTTTAAGATAGAAGTGATTAGGGAATGTTGTACCTTCTCTTGAATGGAGAGAACTGTAATCAAATAGAAGCTGTCTACTATTAGATGGAGGGGACTTCAATCAGTTGCAATAGAAAAGAAGGAGAAAGATTATAATAAAGCAACAGGGATGCCAAAAGAGCATGTTGACCAGGGGCATTTTATAATGCCCTGTTTACTGAGGTAGAAGTAGGGGCATGGTGAAGGGGTAAAACAGCAGTGAAGGAAGGGGAGGGGGAGGCAGGGAAGGAGGTAAAAAATATACAACTAAGTCAATTTGGTTATAAATACAAGGGTTTTCAAGCAAATTGATTTTCTTGTTTTAATCATTTGTTTTAGAACTTGTAGATACTAAAAGACATTTTTAACCTCCAAATATAATACAGGAACTCCTGAGCTATGATACATTTTTATTCCAGGAAAAGTGCTATAAATGAAAATTAAGTTAAATCTAATTTTCGTAATCAAACAGTGAGGCCTTCCTAACCAAGGGTCTGTTCACATTTTTGGTGGGGGCGGAATGATCACAAATAGCATATTTCATAGACCTGCATATTATAAGGATTTTTAAAGTGTATGTAAATTGATTAAACAGGATAATGTAGAAGATTGTATTTAATGATACAGTTATAATTCTTAGCTTATACTTTATAATTTCCACCTTATTTTTATGACAAAACAAATTAGAATTGGAATTAATACCTCCATTCAGACAGGTTTATTTGCATGTTCTGATGAGATTTTTCACAGGCATTTTTAAGGAGTGTTTGGGGGAATACCTTGGGTCACTTGATGATTTCTTGTGAAATGATCATAGTGGCGTCTGCTTTTTTGCTCATGCAAATTGCCATGTAGCAAACAATTTCCTGTTGCTCCTGCTGTCTTCAAACAGAAAGACTAACTTGAGCTGCCATCCCATCGGTACCAGCTGTTTCATTCATATCCTGATGTTATACAAGGTCAGATTTTATGAACCAACCTTGATTTGCATGGAAATTTTCATCCTTTGATCCCTTACCATGTTCCTGCTTCTCACCGTCAAAAGCCTCAAAGCCTTGGCTTGAATAGTGGCCAAACTTAAAGTCACACAAGGCTGAGCTTGAGCCCAAATCCACAGGAAAAAGCTTTTCCATCGCAGGTACAAGTTATGCATATTGTCATTTAGTAGTGGATTGCAACTATCACTATAGTACTATTTTTCCTTTTTAGAAACAATTTTAGGGTTTGAATACAATAGCATAAAATACTTTTTGTGACAGAAGTGCCATGACTTCTGCATTCAAATGAGCAGATTCCTTAAAAATATTCACATTGGGCCAAGATAAACATTAAAAATGATATTGCCCATAGCTCAAACATTGTTTAAACTTTTACCAAATTGCTTTCAGAGATAGTTTACTAGCAACACAAAATCACAATAAAACTAGTCTCACTACTTTAAAGTCACAGGATAAGTCTCTCAGTCCCCTGTTTTCTCCATTTATCTTATTATTCCCTTATATTTTTCATCCTTTCAACAATCAATGAATATCAACCAGGCCCTAGGTTTGGGGGGTACCATGGTGAATAAGCCTCTCCCATATTATCTAGTAAGGAGAAAGAAGATACAGGTGGACCCCTCTGGAAGGAAAGGAATTGTATCTTGTTTATTTCTGTAATATACAATGACTTACACAATGACTGGCATATAGTGGGTACTCAATCAGTATTTGATGGATAAGTTGGTTAGTGGTCTGTTAGCTTTAAATGATGTAACTTAATAATATGGAAATATTTGACAGAATGTTGGAAATTAATATATGGAAGTCAAAGAAGAGGTGTTCTAATTATAGACACTCTTGTCAGAAACTGGAAACAATTTTGTTGTTACCACTAGAAGCAAAATAGGAAGTAAAGTTATGTGCTTCAGAATCTCAGCAAAGATATCCAGTGTTCTTTTCCTTGCCACCAAGCATGTTGTGACATGGCTCCTGGAGTAGAAAGTGTTGATAGCCCACCCAACATGTGCTGCCCACTTCCCTTCCTCTTTCTAAGAGAACCCAGATTTTGTACAGGTATCAATTCTCCTCTATGAGTCTAACCCTGTTTCAGGTCACAGAGGGTGGTTCCTAATTGATCTAAAATAGTCTTGGTAGTCTCATTTTTTTTGCTAGTGATTGATTGGTTTGGGCACAGTACATGACATAATTCTGGCAAAGATTCTGGGAAACATTTCTTCATTTTGTCTTTCAGACTGTTGTCAATGTCTTGCTTCCTGAAGAGGAAGTCCACAGACAGAGAAGGGAAATGACCAGGGAACCATAGAGAATGAGAGACAGGGCCTTGATGCACCATGCTAGAGCCTGCCTTACCTATGGACTTCTTGGTATATGAGATTTTTTTTTTTTTATCTTATTTTTCAAGTCTGTCTGACGCAGACTTTTTGGTTACTTGCAACCAAAGGCAACTTAACTGATACAGCCCCCAGGTCTCTTGACTCATATAGGGGTGTCCTTCCCTCTCTAACAGTTGATGCTAGCGCAGTGAGTGATGAGGAGGCTATAAACAGTGACTAGATGGTAACTCTCCTATGCCTATGCATAGTTGTTACAAATTTTAGGTTTCAAAGAACAGCAGCAAACTCAATCTATCTTGGGCAATGTGGTTATTGTAAAGATATGAGAAAAATAAAGGAAGCCTAAAAAAGCATTTCTTCACTTGGACAATCAGTCCACACAGATGACAGAAAGATCATATTTAGGGTATTAAACAACTCTAGTGCACCAAAAGCAACTCTAGTAGTAAAATAATTTTTATGATTCAGCTTTTTTCTTCTTCTACTTCTATTTCTTCCTACCATGATTCTGTCTGTTTCTACTTCTGCAAAATGCTCTCAGCTCTTGACTTCATGGCCTTCCACTGCTGCTTCATGAATTCTGCTTTACTGCCTTTTCTCCATATGCCTTTCAGCTTTTGTCCCAACTCTACTATCTGCGTCTTTTGTCCCTTTCTGTGGTATGTGGAGTTTCAAATCCCCAGATATGATAATGGCCTCATCTTAAATAATAACCATTCTCTATGTTTGAAATGGTACGATTATCCAATGCAAAACTTCTTGATGGGTCAAACTGTCTTGCGCCTTTGCCATTTCACCAGAAATTGCTGGTCTCACCTCAAGTTTAGCTACCTTTGAGTCAGTTGCCTGTCTTGTTCAATCAGTATGGTCAATGTGGCAATGTCACATGACACTAAACATGGATGTTTATGCAGAAGAAACCTCTTCTAGTTGCTTTGTTGAGAAGATGACCTCATGCAGCAGATGCTTTAAAATACCAGAGTGGCATGGCCTATTTAGCAAATTAGGAGAACAGAAAATGTGGATCTGAGGAATATGCCTTTCTCCTAACTCTTGATCTACCTTCGAAGTACTCATATTTGTAATGGTGTCATGATTTCTTCTTTTTCTTCTACTACTTACTGGAGAAGTCACAGACACATGCTCAGAAGCCATCTCCCAGCCCTTGCCTCCCCCCATCCTCCGCCTTCTTTGCTATTGTGCACAGATGTTTCAGTCTGTTTCCATTCTGTAGCCCGGGGGAGATGTTAGGTCTACAATGAAAAGGCCATACGTTAAATTTGGAAACTGAGAACAAGTAGTCCCAGATGCTTATCAAGGCAAGAACTCTCAAAGGCAGGGACCCCTCCCTCTGGGGTGTAAAAACAACATTCAAGCAGCACAGATTTCTCTCTCTACTATGTGAAGTGGGGCATGGGGAGCTGCCATCCACTGACCATGACCCGAGCAGTTGGCCTCCCCAAGAGCCTAACCATGATGGGGTCTCTTCTCTTGTTCTTTTGGACACTTTGTGCTGTGTAAGTGATAAACTGGTCATTTGCTGAAAGTTGCTGTTTTGCCAGATCCTGGGTTCCCCACAGCCCACCATAAGCTCCACATTACTTCTTTCTCTTCATTTTCCAAACATTTTATGTCAGCTAACTAGCCCTCCACAATCTAGCAGTCTGCTTATCTAGATCCTCCTCCCTGTATATATGCCATGATTAGCTAGGACACCATACTTTTCATACTTCATACTTTTACCTCTATTCTCTAGGTTAAAACTTGGCAAACGGAGATGTGTGGCCAATCCACTGGAAGTTTTTATAGGTGCTACAGTAGGTGGAGGAAGCACTAACATTATTGAGTAATTACCATGTACAAGGCACCATGCACAGTACTTTGTATGGTAGAAAAACAGCACTATTATAGACAGCTGTCATGTCTACCCAATTTATTGTGAAAAAGTGAGTGTACTGAACAACTAAAAATTATTTTTGATGATTATGATGATGAAGCATTTTTGTTGTTGATTCTTGGATTTGTGGTGCCAAATTGTAAATGGGATTCATTTTTAAGAGCAGTCAAAATATGTTCAAAGTGATACCTGTTTACATTATACTGATATTAGCACTTTCCCCAGTGATTTTGGACACTGGATTTTTCATTTCTGTCAAATAAAATGAGGAAGAGGAAAATAAATCAAGGGAAATATCCTTAGCATGGCTATTTCCTTGATACCTTTTCTAATTGTTTAGCTTCTGTGAGCATCATGAATATACCAGGTGCTGAATTCAACACGAACTTTCTAGAAGAGTTATATTTTGAAATAATGACATCCAATCTTGCAATTTAAAAAAAAATGTTTACATGCTATAGAGGCTGATACCAGGCATAGAAGTTGATGGAAGAAAAGTTGCTTTTAGAAAATAAGAAAAAAAATGCCTGAACTCAGGGAGCAGGTAGGTATTCTCATGCTGATTTTTAAGGCAAAGAAAAAGGGATGAAGATAAGGCCGCTTGTAAGTGAAGCAATATCTGTCTCAAGGCTCTTCATAAATAACTACATGATTCATTTATAGTTCTATTTCTGCCTGTCTCCCTGTTTTCCTTTCTTCTGTATTATGGTTCCTGTCACTAACACAGATATAAGTCTTCAACTGCATTATTGAAGTTGCTTTCTCAATTACATTTCTAGGATAATTACCTTTGTACTACAGAGTTTAAAAAATCAATAGAGTGTTCTTGGCAATATCTCTATAACAGTTAATTAATATTACAATTCAGGTCAACAGTTATTCTGTTTAGTAAAAATAACCATACTGTTACTGTCCCCAGTCAGCAAGAAAAATGCCTTGGCTAAAGTATATTTCTTGAAGAATATAATTTAAAATAACTGCATGTTCCTGGTAGAGTTTAGATCAGGTTCTGCAAGCACCAGACTTCCTTTGAAGGTAACAATGAATGAAGCCGTCATTAATTATTTTAACATCAGAGTATGTCTTAATATCCTAATGTGCCTTTGGTCTGCATAGAGGCTTTGTTGACTTAGCTTGTCTAGCATCATATTCTTGGAGTAAAAGAACCCTATAAAGATTGCCAATAATCTGATGGAGTAATTCTAATGATATAAATAACTATTCCAACTATTCTGATTTTGATCAATACCTCTTAATAATTACCTATTAATGAATGGTCAAAAAATCTGGCTGTCTATAATTGGCCTCAATTTTCACATCTATAGAATGGGATAGTCACTGAAAGTCTTAGTTGAATTGATATGTGGAATAATGAATACAAATTAATTACTAAAAAGGCTGCAAATATGAAGGTTGTAGCAGCCCCTGGCCTGAGCAAAATAGGCCCATGGAACTTATGGTCACACAGCAGTCTGCGTGACCTGGGCAGCTAGTGTTTAACCTATCATCTTTGTAAACCAGTAAAGAGAAAATGGGAAATTAACCCTAAAATGTACCTTTAAAATGGGAAGTAGGCAGGAGGTGAAAAACTCTTGGTCTCACAAAGAAGCAAGATGTAAATAGTTTACTTCCTTTTTCACACTCTTTTGGTAATCTATCAATCACCACCCCCCCAAGCCCCCATGTACAAGACTCTGTTTCTGCTTGCTTGTACCCTTAGGAATGCCTTTGTCTCAAACCCTTATAACTGGCTTGCCACCCTCTTTAATCACGCGGTCAACTTCCCTGTGAATGCGGTACCCACCCAGTGTGAGACAGCTGTCATGATCTCTCCAAGACTTCTCACCCTGTTGGTAAGCCCTGAATAAAAGTTCATGTATCAGAAAATGCTCAGTGTCTTCTTTGGCCTCTGGAATGGCAAAGCCCTCATGAACTGTGACAAAGGTTCCATAACAGATCTCAGTAATAATTTTTGATAGACACTTGTAATTGTAACTTTAGGTGAATATTTCATAGGTTGACTCCTCTACATTTGAGTTTGCTCAAATCTTTTCAAAACAGCTTCCTGTTCATTTACATCTTTAATTCTATTTGACAAAAAGAGTCAAAACCTTTCCTTCAACAGCATGTTCAGTAACCTTCACCAAATAACCATTAATTAAGCAATTTAAGTAAATTCGAGGAGAAAAATTTGAAAGAATTAACTCAAAAGATAGTTTAAAAATAGTTTTACAGCACTTCAGTTATTATTGACCAAAAACTTTCTAGGGTATATTAACAATGCATCTGATAGTTGCCAAGGAAACCTTAACCTTTCCTGATAATGTCTGCCCTTCTGCATTGCACCTGATTGTCAGAATAACTTCAGCAACCAATTATAACTGAGCCATTTTCAACACCAAGCTTTTTCTTGTCAATCCCTTTTCAAAGTATAAGCTCAAGTATTCAGGATATCTTGCTCTGTATCTGTATTTATGTTTCTGAGGATTTGTATATGGAGATTATTTATAATCATTTTCCTAGTCATTCCTCACCACCCTGTGAGATGAATCAATCCTAATTTAGACTGAAGAAAACTGAGGCACCATAATGTGTTCATCATGTGAAAATGATGCTATCATAAAGCTTGCCAGCTTCTTTTGTTCATTGCATAACAACCAAACAGATTTCTAGCACTGCTTACAAAGTCTGTGTTTTCATATGTGTTGATTAGCCAAGACCATGAGATTCTGAGGTAGTGGAAAAGGCAGCAGGCAGGGAGTCAGGGGACCCAGTTGTACTGCTTACCAGCTGTAGATGAATAATTTCTTCATCTATTAAATGGCAGTGATACTAATTATCTTATAAGGATGTGGGGAGAATTAAATGAGATAGTGTGTGCAGAGCACCTGACATGGTGCTGATAATTTAGTAACTGTTATTATTGTTTAAGGGGTATATGTCATATGAATACCTACTCTGTATTCTGAATACCAATTTAAGATTATGATCTGTAAAAATATATTTTATGGGCTTAAGGGAACAACATCCCTGATAATGTTACTGTATCGGTCAGGATTTTCCAAAGTAACAGATCCCAAAGCTTTTTTTTTTATTTAAATTTTTTTTAATATTAAGAAATTGGCTCATGTAAATATGCATGCTGACAAAGCCTGAAATTTTTAGGGCAGACTGGCAGGCTGTACACTTGGACAGGAGTTGATGCTGCGGTCTTGAGAAAGAATTTATTGTTCTCTAGGAAACCTCAATTTTTGGGCTTAAGGCCTTCAAATGGTTGGATGAGGTCCACTCACATTATCTAGGATAATCTCCTTTACTTAAAATCAATTAACTGTAGATGTTTACCACATCTATAAAATACCTGCAAAGTAACACCTAGAATAGTGTTTGATTAAATAACTGGCTACTATAGCCTAGCTAAGTTCACACATTAAACTAAACATTACAGGAACCATAATGGAAATGACAAGACATATGGCCATCAAAGGCATAATATAATACTGCATAGACATAGTAGAAAGGGAACTATTTCTTTATTAGTTACTATGTGTCAAACACTGTGCCAAATACTTTGTATTCTTCTATCCCCTTTAGTCCTAATGAGATAAGTTATGTTATTATCTCCACACATGTAACATTATTAGGCTTTAAATTAAGGAAGGAAGAGAGCGCAAATGTAAATCTTTGGGGAAAACTGGCTGAATTAGTTTACTCTCAATAGAGCAAATTAAGAATTTATGTCCATGTAAATTCTACTAATCACTCTGTGCAAGTCTGCACATGAGAAAGTAGATATCAATAGGAAAAGAAATGTAGTGAGGAGTGATATAATAAGTAGAACATTGTATGTTTGAGAAGATGCCAAATGAATTGAAAGCAATGACATTCTAAAATGATCATCAAATGTTTCTATTTTTTAATCTATCATTGTTAGAACAAATATTGAATTTTTTGTGTGTATGTGAAAATTCAAGCAAAAACCAAACATAAGAAAACAAGAACCACCCACCCCAAATATTTGTCCCTAGGTTATCCAAGTCCCTGGGCTTTATTTTCAATGTTCTTTGTAGTTTAGCCTGTTAAGAAGGAGAACTCCTGTATGCATTTATAGGCACTCGTGTACATGTAAAAATGCTATGAAAGTATGACTATTATTTTGTTGAGAACCCACAGAAGATTCACTTTCCAAAACTTCTTTCATATCCTTGCATAGATTTAGCTATTTAAAGCTAAAAGAAGAGGAATTGGATGATTATGGAAAGATGGCAGGGAAGGGAGATCCAGGACTCAGTCCTTCCACCAAAGTAGGCAGGAACTGTCTGAAACAACTATTTTGAAACTCCAGAGACAGAAGAACACTGTAAAACATCCAGGGAAGAGCTAGAGGAAGAGGCTGATAAAGTACAATAAAGAACTGTAAATTGCTCTTTCTGCATGGCAACTACTGGTGCCCACCCCCCACTCTGGTGGCAGGCTGCCATGGGGTCTAGCCCCTGGCTAGCTTGCTGGTGACAGAAAGGGACATAAAAATCCTCTTCTCCAAGACCACCAGTGGGCAAGGCCTATTACTGATCACAGCTTTTGATTAGCAAATTTGGATCACTGGGTGCCTGGCGCTGAGGGTGGCCAATGGTTCAACCCACCTGGACAAAGGCAGAAGCAGCCATTGTTTCATCCTGTCCTGGAAAGGCTCAGCAGCAGTGGTGACCTAAGGATGCTGCATTTCCTCAGGGTTTAAGGGGACAGTTAGTAGAAGGGCTGCATTTCTCGGGCAGGCCAGGAAATCTCAGTCTTTGGGACCTGTCAGAGAAGCTCTTGGCTCCTTCCTGATCCCTTCCTGAAGGCACTTAGGAGCTGGTCTGCACCCCCTTCATGGGTTTCTGGCCTAGTTTCATCTGGAAAAGACTGATTTGGGAAAGTCCTTTCTGGTGTGCCCCTCCTTTCAGAAATGGCCTTCCAGGCAAAAAGAGCTTGAGACAATGAAAGGAGTGTAAGAAACTAGAGAAGTGGATAGACTTGTGTAGACTTCAAGCACCCAGAAGAGGGAAGTCTGCCATCTGTGAAAAAGAGGGGACAACCAAACTCCTGCAAATAGGGGAACCCCACAACAACTAAGAAGCAAAAGCCCAGGACAAGACAGAGGCACCAGAACACAGGGAAAATGCTGCACACTGCATTAATCTTGGGCACACTGTCCTGATAGGAGGGTTGAAGCTCAAGAAAATCTCCATCTATCATCAGCTGGTTACAAAACTAAGAAACAAACATCTCAGGGAATACATCCCAGAGATAACATTCTAAAATATTAAAATTTGCAGTGTGCAACAGAGTACAAGACAAAGAAACAAACAGGAAATGGTGG
Organism: Choloepus didactylus; assembly: GCF_015220235.1. Taxonomy (NCBI): domain Eukaryota; kingdom Metazoa; phylum Chordata; class Mammalia; order Pilosa; family Megalonychidae; genus Choloepus; species Choloepus didactylus. The sequence goes on along the minus strand of NC_051334.1, from coordinate 106,491,695 downwards.
CCCTTCCAAAGGAAGAAGATAAAAATCCAGAAGACAATAACAAAGAAGATAAGAATGTGGACATAACGAACAAAGCCTTAAAAAACATCTTGAAAATGCTCAAGGAGATGAAGGAAAGTACAGAAAAAGAACTAAAGGATATCAGGAAGACAATGAATAAGAAATTATGAGAATTTTGGTAAAGATATAGAAATTTTAAAAAAGGACCACAAGTTGAAGACCACAGTAACTGAAATGAAACATTCCCAGGAGGTTTTGACAGCACATGGGAACTGGCAGAAAAAAGAATCAGTGAATCTGAAGATAAGATACTTGAAATGATTAAGGCTGAGGACCAGAAAGAAAAAAGAATTATAAAAAGCAAAATAGCCTAAGGCACTGCTGGGACCCCATCAAGCACAACAATAAATGCATTATGGGAGTCCCAGAAGGAGAAGAAAGAGAGAAAGGGGCATAAGGAATATTCAAAGAAATAATGACAGAGAACTTCCCAAACTAAGCAAAAGATGCAAATATGCACATCCAAGAAGCCTTGAGAACAACAAACAGGATAAACATGAAGATAAATATACTCTGTCATATATTGATCATATTATCAAATGCAAATGTCAAAGAGAGAGCTCTGAAAGCTGCAAGAAAAAAGCAATGAGTTACATGCAAAGAAGTCACAATTAGACTGAGTGCCAATTTCTCATCAAAAACCATGAAAGCAAGAAGACAATGGGTTTAAATTCATAAAGTGCTGAAATAAAACAATTGCCAGCCAATAATTTTATATCCAAAGAGACTTTTTTCAAAAAAATGAGGGAGAGAATAAGGCATTCTCAGATAAACAAAAGCTGAGGGAGTTCATCACTACTAGACCTGCCATACAAGCAATACTAATGGGTGTTCTTCAAAGTGAAAGGAGAGGATACTAGATTGTGGTTCAAAGTGGCATCAAGAAATAAAGACCTGTGGTAAAGGTAACCATTTGGGTAAGTATAAATGCAAGTATTGTTGTAGTATATTGTTTAGTATGTAACTCCACTTATTACAGGTGCTAAAATGCAAAGCAAAAAATTAATGTAGATCTATGGTTTTAGACATACAATGCACAAAGATATACATGGTAACAAGTACAAAAAAAAGGTGCAGGGAGCAGATGGGTATAAGAAAAGTATACATGCATGCTATTGAAGTTAAGGTGGTATCAAACCAAATTTGATTGTTATATATTTAGGATGTTAAATTTTAACCCCAATGGAGACCACAAGGAAAGTAGGTGAAAAATATATCCAGATAGAAAGAGAAATCCCTCAATATTGTAGAACACAAAATGTCAAATAAATATTAAGGAAGGCACTAAAGAAAGTGAGGGACACAAAAGGTATAAGACTTACAAAGGATAAAGAGCAAAATGGCAGAATAAAGTCCTGTATTACCAGTAGTGTCTTTAAATGTAAATAGATTCAACCCTCTAGTCAAATGGCAGAGATTGGCAGAATGGATAAAACAGCATGGCCCAACTATATGTTGTATGCAAGAGACACATCTTAAATTCAAAAATACAATTAGGTTGAAAGTGAAAGGATGGAAAAAAAATATTCCATGCAAGTTGTAACCAAAAGAGAGCTGTGGTAGCAATACTAATATCAGATAAAATAGACTTGAAGTAAAAACCAGTTATGAGGGACAATGATGGTCATTATACACTGATAAAGAGGACAATTTAAAATAAGAAGTAACAATTATAAATTTATATGCACATAACAGCAGAGCCCCCAAATATATGAAGCAAATACTGACAGATTTGAAGGGAGAATTTGGTAGTTCTACATTAATAGTAGGAGTCTTTAATACAACACTTTCAATAATGGATAGAACATTAAGTCAAGATCAATAAGGAAATACAAAACTTAAATGATACTCTAATCCAACTAGACCTAATAGACATATATAGAACACTTCACCCAAAAGCAGAATACCCATTCTTCTAAAGTGTACACAGATCATTTTCCATGATAGACCATATGTTAGGTCACAAAACAAGTAATTAAATTTAAAAATATTGAAATCATAAAGTGTATATTCTCCAACAACAATAGAATGAAGCTAGAAATCAATAAGAGAGGGACAAATGGAAAAATTCAGAAATGTGTGGAAATTAAACAATGTATTCTTAAACACAATGGGTTAAAGAGAAAATCACAAGAAAAATTGGACAATATCTTGGATAAAAATGAAAATACAATATACCAAAATTTATAGGATGCAGCAAAGGCTGTGCTGAGAGAGAACTTTATAGCTCTAAAGCTTACATTAAAAAAAGAAGAAAGACTTCAAATAAGAGACCTAACCTCAAAACTGGAAGAACTATTAAAAGAAGAGTAAGCTAAACCCAAAGTGAGCAAAACAAAGGAAATAACAAAGATTAGAGCATAGATAAATTAAATAGACAACAAAAAAGCAATAGAATCAAAATAACCAAAGTTGGTTCTTTGAAAAGATGAATAAAATTGAGAAATTTTTAGCAAGACTGACAAAGAAGAGAGAATACTAATAAAATCAGAAATTATAAGGGGATATTACCACTAACCCTGCTGAAATAAAAAGGACTCTGAACAACTGTATGCCTATAAATTAGATAAGTTAGATGAAATAGAGAACTTCTTAGAAACACCCAGCTACCTACATTGAATAAAAAAAAGAAATAGAAGTAAGATCTGGCTCTATGAAGAGGCCTACAAACTTCATTGAAAGATCCAAGCAAGCAACAACTTCCTAATGAAGAAGGGTGGGAAAAATCCTTGAGGTGAAACAAAGATATGCAAGAAGTCATGAACTCCTGCCAAGAGTGATCCATTCTCCCCCAAAAGAAATAGGCAATATCTACAAGTTATGAATCAGAAATTCCACCAGATGACCACCTAACAACATCACCCCAATTTTCAGCAGGAGGTAGCCAGAATGAGCAATGGCCCAATTCCCTAGATTGGAAATAAATATTGTATTAAAGGGGAAATTATAACAGTAACTTATTTTTTACTTTTTTAATGCAATTTTATTGAAATATAGCCATATACCATACAATCATCTGAAGTGCACAATAATTTTTCACAGTATCATCATATACTTGTGCATTCATCAACACAATTTTTGAATATTTTCATTATTCCAAAAAATAAAAATAAGAATAAAAATAAAAGTTAAAAAGAACATCCAAAACATCCCATACCCCTCCCCCATTATTCATTTACTTTTTGTCCCCATTTTTCTACTCATCTGTCCATACACTGGGTAAAGGGAGGGTGAGCCATAACATTTTCACAATCACAAGATGACACCATATAAGCTATGTAGTTATACAGTCATCTTCAAGAATCAAGGGTACTGAATTGCAGTTCAACAGTTTCAGGTATTTCCTTCTAGCTATTCGAATACACAAAGGGATAGCTATATAATGCATAAGAACAAACTCCAGAATGACCTCTCTACTCCATTTGAAATCTCTCAGCAACTGAAACTTTATTTTGATTAATTTCTCTTTCCCCTTTTTGTCAGGAAGTCTTTCACAATCCCTGGCCCAGGCTCATCCCTGGGAGTCACATCCCATGTTGCCAGGGAGAGTTACACCCCTGGGAGTCATGTCCCATATAGAGGGGAGAGCATGAGAGTACCTGCCTAGTTGGCTTAGAGAGAGAGGCCATATATGAGCAACAAGAGGTTCTCTGGGGTTGACTCTCAGGCAAAATTATAGGTAGACTTAGCCTCTCCTTTGCAGTAACAAGATTCATGAGGGCAAGACCCAAGATTGAGGGCTTGGCCTACTAAACTGGTAGTCCCTAATGCTTACAAGAATATCAGGAATTCCTGAGGTGGGGAAGTTTAATATTTCCACATTTTTCCCCAGTTCCACAAGGGGCCTTTGCAAATACTTTTTATACTCTGCCCAAATTACTCTAGGATATATCGGGGCTTCATGCTAACCTATTCAAGCCAAACAGATCTTACTCCCTATTCAAGGTACCATGTAATTATGATTTTTGTATAAACTGACTATACAAGTTAAATTATATCATGTGCTACAGAAAATATAGATTTTGCATCAAATAAACTTATCTTCCTTTGGTCCCATACAGAAGCCAAAGTTTTAAAACACAGTTAATATCATCCTCTACCCTTTAGTCTGATCTATGCCAGTCTCAACCAAGTCCATTTCATTCATATCTCCAATCAAACTCTGATCTCCATTTCAGCCTCTTTAACATTTACTGTATGGGGCAATGCCAACACTCAAAGCTGCTAAACTCTGGCTCTGAGTCCCAAGTGCCACAAAGACACCCAAAGCTCCAGGCGCTGACCAGGTCACACACAAAGAATGTATCTCAGAATTTAGAAATAACTGTTACAACTTATGTATAGATGCAGCTGCAATAAGAGCTTACCATCTAGGAACCTTTACATAAGCCTTCCTCTGACAACCCATGCTCCCAGATTCAATTCTCAGAGTTTGCACAATATTGTTAATCCATATTAGTGAGGCATTATAATGATTGTCTTCTTCATTTCTGGCTTTTTTCCCTCAACCTACTGTCCTCAAGGTCCATTCATCTAGTTGCATACCTCACAACTTCATTCCTTGGTGCTGCTCAATATTCCATTATATGTATACACCACAGTTCTCCATTCTATTCATCAGGTGATGTACAGTTAGGTCACCTCCATCCATTGCGAATCGTTAATACTGCCACCATAAACACCAGTGTGCAAATGTCCATTCATGTCCCTGTTCTCAGTTCTTCCAAGTATATACCCAATAATGGGGTTGCAGGACCATATGGCAACCCCATACTTAGCTTCTGGTGGAACCATCACACTGCCTTCCAGGAGGGTGCACCATTCTACTTCACCACCAACAGTGATTAGGTACACCCCTCTCTCTACAGTTTCTCCAGAACTTGTATCCCTCAGTTTATTTTTTAAAGAGTTTTATTCATGCACCATATATTCCCTCCTAAGTAAACAATCAATTATTCCCAGTATAATCACATAGTTATGCATTCACCATAAGAATCTATATGAAGACATTGTCATTTCTTCCACAAATAACGAGGAAGAGGAGAAAAAAGAAAAAAGAAAAGGAAAAAAATGATGACTAGAAAAATAAAAATAAAGAAAATACAATAAACAGTTCGGACAACACCACCAGCAGCAAGAATCCCAAACCCCTCCCTTATATAGTACTCTTATAAACATTTAGCTTTGGTATATTGCCTTTGTTAAAAGTAACAGAAGTATATTACAGTGTTGCCATTAACCATGGACTCTAGTTTGCTTGATTTTATTTTTCCCCAATACCATCCTGTTTTTAACACCGTGCAAAGTTAACATTCATTTTTTCTCCCTCAAATAAAAAAAATTCTCATATTTGTACATTTGATCACCATCACTGACCCCTTGAGGTTTCACTAAGTTATATAGTCCCAGTCTTTATCTTCTATCTTTCCTTCTGGTGTCATACATGTACCTAACCTTCCTCTTTCAAACATACTCACAGTCATCTTTGTTCAGTGTACTTACAATATTGTGCTACCATCACACACTATTGGGCTATCCATTTGTGGATATATTCAATCGATCCTGTTGAACATTCTATTCTCCTTCATCATCAAATGCCTGATCTCCTGATAACCTGTGTACCCTTTCAGTTATCCTTACTGCTAATCTTCATTTTTACACCTTTCTCCAAACCTCTCTCTCCTGTCTTTTCCTCTTTGTCTGTAGCACTCCCTTTACTATTTATTGTAGAGGTGAGTTCCTATTCATGAACTCTTTCAGTGTCTGCTTTTATTTGTAAATATTTTAACATCTCCCTCATTTTTTAAAATGCAATTTTATTGAGATACATTCACATAACATGCAATCCTTCAAAGTGTACAATCAGTTATTCATAGTATCATCATATAGTTGTGCATTCATCACCACAGTCAATCTTTGGACATTTTCATTACTCCAAACATTAAAATAAAAATTAGAATAAAAAAGAACTCCAAAACATTCCATTCCCCTCCTCTCCCCATTGTTCATTTACTTTTTTCACACTCATTCTTTGTTTTTTTTAACTTTATCAAAAAATTAAAAAACAAACAATAAAAAATACCTTTCAAACAAAACCAACACAAAGGAATAAGAAAAAACAACCTAAAATAACTACATTGCTTCCAACATGTTCCTACCCTACCCCAAGAAAATAAATACACTATAACCCAACAAAGGAAAAGAAAAACAAATAACCTAAACTAACTACATTTCTGTGAATTTGTTCCTACCATACACCCCCAGAAATTAACAAATCATAGTCATTCCTGAGCATTCCCATAACATTAAGTTTACCCTCCATAACTTATCTGTTCTTATTAGATTATTGTTCCCCCTTCACTATTTGCTATCTATCACTAGGTTCCCTACATTCTACAATATAAAACATTTATTTTACATTTTCCACAGTGTTCACATTAGTGGTAACATACAAGATCTCTCTTTTTATGCCTGGCTTATTTCACCCAGCATTATGTCTTCAAGTTTCATCCATGTTGTTATGTGTTTCACGACCTCGTTCCTTCTTACTGCCACATAGTATTCCATCAATGCTATTTTGTTTTCCACTCATCTGTTGAAGGACATTTGGATTGTTCCCATCTTGTGGCAATTGTGAATAATCCTGCTATCAATAGTGTGCAAATACCTGTTCATGTCACTGCTTTCAGATCTTCCGGGTATATACCAAGAAGTGAAATTGCTGGATCAAAGGGTAGCTCTATATCTAGTTTTCTATGGAAGTGCCAGACTGTCTTCCAGAGTGGCTGAACCATTATACAGTCCCACCAACAATGAGTAAGAGTTCCATTTTCTCCACATCCCCTCCAGCATTTGTAGTTTCCTATTTGTTTAATGGCAGCCAATCTAATTGATGTGAGATAATATCTCATTGTGGTCTTAATTCACATCTCTCTAATAGCTAGAGAAGATGAACATTTCTTCATGTGCTTTTTTGCCATTTGTATTTCCTCTTCAGAGAAATGTCTTTTCATATCTTTTGCCCATTTTGTAATTGGGCTGTCTGTACTATTGTCATTGAGTTGTATGATTTCTTTATATATGTAAGATATCAGTCTTTTGTCAGATATTTGGCTTCCAAATATTTTTTCCCATTGAGTTGGCCTCCCCTTCACCTTTTTGACAAATTCCTTTGAGGTACAAAAACTTTTAAGTTTGAGGAGTTCCCATTTATCTATTTTTTCTTTAGCTGATCTTCTAGGAGTTTTATGGTGCCGTCTCTTATATTGAGGTCTTTAATCCATTTTCAGTTAATTTTGTGTAGAGTGTGAAGTAGGGGTTCTCTTTCATTCTTTGGATATAGATATCCAGCTCTTCCAGCCCTATTTGTTGAATAGCCTGTTATATCCCAGTACAGTCGTTTTGGGGGCCTTATCAAAGATCAGCTGACTGTAGATCTGGGGTCTATCTCCAAATTCTCAATTTGATTCCATGGATCAATATGTGTATCTTTGTGCCAGTACCATGCTGTTTTGACTACTGTGACTTTATAATAAGCTTCAAAGTCAGGGAGTATAAGTCCTCCTGCTTCATCTTTCTTTTTTAGAATGTTTCAAGGCAACTTCCCCTTCCAAATAAATTTGATAACTAGCTTTTCTAAGTCTGCAAAGTAGGTTGTTGGAATTTTGATAGGAATTGCATTGAATCTGTAGATGAGTTTGGGTAGAATTGACATCTTAATGACATTTAGCCTTCTTATACATGAACACTGAATATTTTTCTATCTTTTTAGGTCCCCTTCTATTTCTTTTAGTAAAGTTATGTAGTTTTCTATGAATAGGACTTTTACATCCTTGGTTAAGTTTATTCCTAGTACTTGATATTTTTAGTTGCTGTTGAGAATGGAATCTTTTTCTTGAGTGTCTCTTCAGTTATGTCATTTCTAGTGTATAGGAACATTACTGATTTACGTTTACTAATCTTGTATCCTGCAAATTTGCTAAATTTGTTTATTAGCTCAAGTTGTTGTGTTGTTGATTTCTCATGGTTTTCCAGACATAAGATCATATCACCTACAAATAATGACAGTTTTACTTCTTCCATTACAATTTGGGTGAGTTTTATTTCTTTGTCTTGCTGGATTGCTCTGGCTAGCACTAACACAATGTTGAATAACAGTGGTGACAGCGGGCATCCTTGTCTTGTTCCTGATCTTAGAGGGAAGGCTTTCAGTCTCTTGCCATTGAGTACTATGCTGGCTGTGGGTTTTTCATATATGCCCTTTATCATATTGAGAAAGTTTCCTTCAATTTCTACCTTTTGAAGTGTTTTTTATCAAAAAAGGATGTTGGTTTTGTCAAATGCTTTTTCGACATCTATTGAGATGATTATTTGATTTTTCCCTTTTGATTTGTTAATGTGTTGCAATACATTGATTGATTTTCTTATGTTGAACCATCCTTGCATGCCTGGAAGGGACCCCATTTAGTCATGGTGTATAATTTTTTAAATGTGTCTTCAGATTCAATTTGCAAGTATTTTTTTTAAGAATTTTTGCATCTATATTCCTTTCTTGTAGCATCTTTACCTGGTTTGGTATTAAGGTGATGTTAGCTTCATAAAATGAGTTATGTAGTGTTCCATTTTCTTCAATGTTTTGAAAGAGTTTAACTAAGATTGGTGTCAGTTCTTTTTGGAAAGTTTGGTAGAATTCCCTTGTGAAGCCATCTGGCCCTGGGAATTTATTTATGGGAAGCTTTTTGATGACTAATTGGATCTCTTTGCTTGTTATTGGTTTGTTGAGGTCTTCTGTGTCTTCTCTGGTCAGTCTAGGTTGTTCATGTGTTTCCAGGAAATTGTCCATTTCCTCTACAGTAGCTAGTTTGTTGGCATACTGTTGTTCATAGTATCCTCTTATAATTTTTAAAATTTCTTCAGGATCTGCAGTATTGTTGCCTCTCTCATTTGTTATTTTGTTTATTTGGGTCTTCTCTTTGATTTTGTTGGTGTAGCTCAGGGCTTGTCAATCTTGTTGATCTTCTCAAAGAACCAACTTTTGGTTTTATTTATTTTCTCTATTGTTTTTGTTCCCTATGTCATTTATTTCTGCTTTAATCCTTGCTATTTCTTTTCTTCCATTTGGTTTAATATTAGTTTGCTGTTCATTTTCTAGCTTCTTCAGTTGCTCCATTAGTTCTTTGATTTTTGCTCTTTCTTCCTTTTTAATGTATGTATTTAGCACTATAAATTTCCCCCTCAATACTGCCTTTGCTGCATCCCATAAGTTTTGATATGTTGTTCTCATTTTCATTCGTATCTATATATTTAAAAATTTCTCTTGCTATTTGTTCTTTAACCCAGTGATTGTTTAGGAGTGCGTTGTTTAACTTCCAGGTATTTGTGAATGTTCTAAATGTCTGATGATTATTGACTTCTAATTGTATTCCATTGTGATCAGAGAATGTGCTTTGAGTAATTTCAATCTTTTTAAATTTATTGAGGCTTGTTTTATGGTCCAGCATATGATCTATTTTGGAGAAAGTTCCATGAGCACTGTAGAAGAATGTGTATTCTGGTGATTTGGGATGTAATGTTGTATATATGTCTATTAATTCAAATTTATTCATCAGATTGTTTAGATTCTTAATTTCCTTATTGGTCATCTGTCTGGTTGATCTATCTTAGGAGAGAGTGATGTACTGAAGTTTCCCACAATTATTGTGTAAACGTCTATTGCTTTCTTCAGTTTTGCCATTGTTTGTCTCATGTACTTTGGGGCACCTTGATTGTGTGCATAAACATTTATGATTGTTATTTCTTCTTGTTGAATTGTCCCTTTTATTAGTATATAGTGACCTTCTTTGTCTCTTATAACATCCTTGCATCTATAGTCTTTTTCAAATCTGAGATTAATATTGCTGCTCCTGCTGTCTTTTGGCTGTAGCTTGCATGGAATATTTTTTCTATTCTTTCACTTTAAATTTCTTTGTGTCTCTGGGTCTAAAATGAGTCTCTTGTAAGCTACATATTGATGGCTCATATTTTTTAATCCATTCTGCCAATCTATATATTTTAATTGGGGAGTTTAATCCATTCACATTCAATATTATTGGTTTGTTGAGGTCTTCTATTTCTTCTCTGGTGAGTCTAGGTTGTTCATGTGTTTCTAGGAAATTGTCTATGAAGGCATTTCTTGAGTCAGCCATCCTATCCTTTGGTTTTTGTTTGTCAGATATATTTTTTCCCTCTTTCTCTTTATTTCCTTTAATGTACTCTTACTAAATCTCTTTAGTTCTGTACCCTTCTCCATACCTCCCTCTCCTTTCTTTTTTTTTCTGCCAGTAGGGCTTCCTTTAGTGTCTCTTGTAGGGCAGGTCTCTTGTTAACAAATTCTCTCATTTGTTTGTGAAGATTTTAAGCTCTCTCTCAAATTTGAAGGAGAGCTTTGCTGGATAATGAATTCCTGGTTGGCAATTTTTCTCTCTCAGAATTTTAAATATGTCATACCACTGACTTCTCACTTCCATGTTGGCAGCTGAGTAGTCACTACTTAGTCTTATGTTGTTTCCTTTGTATGTGGTGAATTGCTTTTCTCTTGCTGCTTTCAGAACTTGCTCCTTCTCTTCAGTCTTTGACAGTCTGATCAGAATATGTCTTGGATTGGGTTTATTTGGATTTATTCTGTTTGGAGTTCATTGGGTGTCTATGATTTGCATATTTATGTTGTTTAGAGGGGCTGGGATGTTTTCCCCAACCATTTCTTTGAATACTCTTCCTAGACCTTTACCCTTCTCTTTCCCTTCTGGAACACCAATGATTCTTATATTTGTGTGCTTCATGTTGTCCATCATATCCCTGAGATCTATTTTGAGTTTTTCATTTTTTTCCTCCATTCTTTCTTTTGTACTTTCACTTTCAAGCCTGTACTCTTCCAGTTCACTTATTCTTTCATCAGGTTCCTCTTATCTAGTACTGTGATTATCCAGAATCTTTTAAATTTGTTTAACAGTTTCTTTTATTTCCATAGGATCATCTGTTTTTTAATTTACTCTTGCAGATTCTTCTTTATGCTCTTCTAGGGTCTTCTTCATGTCCTTTATATCCTGTGCCAAGATCTCACTGTTTGTGATTACATCTTTGATTAATTTCTCCAAGTACTGTGTTTCCTCTGATTTTTTTGATTTGCGTGTTTGGGTTTGGGTTATCCATATCTTCAGGTTTCTTCATATACTTTAAGATTTTCTGTTGTTTTTGTCCTCTTGACATTTGTTTATCTTTGTAGGGTTCTTTTAGGATATGCAGGCTTATTTGAACAGTTACCTATAATTTGTCAGAGCTACAGCTTGGTGGAGTGCACTTTCCATGACTTACCAGCAGGTGGCACCCCCAAGCCACCTATTACCCTTAAGCCAGTTCTCTCCAACTTCATGTATGCAGCAAGTGGGTGTTCAAACCATGTGGGGGTCTAATCACCAAATTTCCATGTGCAATTGGGGCTGCCCACCCTGAGGTTGGGGGGTGTGCCCTGTGCAGTTAGGCAGGGAAGATGGCTTTAAGACTGAGAACTCCCAGCCATTCCCAGAATTTTAAAGTTGCTGCAGAAGTCCAACCCTTCAGCTCAGATCCCCCACAGTCTCTCTCTGCTGTGGGCCCACAAGTCCCTGGGATTGGTTTAGGGCCCTTCAGATGTTGGTGTGGGACCCCACCTCCAAGCCATGGAATCTGTGGGCCTCCATGAATGAAGACTGTGCAACATCTCAGGGCAGCAGAATCCCCAAGGGAAACTCTCAGCCATGGTGCTGTGAAAGGGCATCTTCCAGCCCACTGAAAAGATGGCTGTATAGGGTGTGGTAACTTCCCACTTCCGCGGACTTCCGCCTGCTGCTATGGGTCATTCCTAGCTCTGGAACAATTAGCTGTGGGTGTGCAAAAGGCTATTGTCCATGCCAGATACTGAGGTGGGTGCCTGGGGCATGGAAGGCACACCTCACTGCACTTGACTGTGTGGCTCTTGCTGCAGGATCTGCAGCCACTTTTGGGGTTTTTAAACTAACCCTCCTCCAAACACCGACCCCAGTTTTCTCCCCACTGTGGCATGGCTGCTTTTTCCCCAGCAGCCTCACTCACTTGATTCCAAATGCAGACTCTCAGTTTCACTAAGTGCACAGTCACTGTGGATGTAGCAGAACTTGTCCAGCCTGTACAGCCCTGGAACTGGTATTCTGGAGCACTTTTTGTCTTTTATCTAGTGTTTTTCACTGAGAAGTATTTTGCTCTGTCTCTCCTAATCTGCCATCTTGGATCTACCTCCATCATTTTTGAAGGGCAGTTTTGTCAGATATAGGATTCTTGGTTGGCACTTTTAATCTTTCAGTGTCTTGAATATATCATACCACTGTCTTCTTGCTTCCATGGTTTCTGCTGAGGTATCTGCACTTAATCTTGTCAAGCTTCCATTGTATTTGGTGGATTGCTTTTCTTTTGCTGCTTTCAGGATTCTCTCTTTGTCTTTGACATTTGACAATCTGATTAGTAAGCATCTTGGAGTAGGTCTACTTGGATCAATTCTGTTTGGGGTACTCTGCACTTCTTGGAGCTGTAATTTTATGGCTTTCATAAGAGTTGAGAAATTTTCTTTGATTATTTCCTCTATTTTTCTTTCTGCCCCTTTTCCATTCTCTTCTCCTTCTGGGAAACCTATGACATGTTTATTTGTGTGCGTCAAGCTGTGATTCAGTTCCCTGAGACTTTTTGTATTTTTCCATTCTTTTCCCTATCTGTTCTTTGTTGTGTAGGACTTCAGATGTCCTATCCTCAAGTTCATTAATCCTTTCATCTGCCTCTTCAAGTCTGCTGCTGTATGTGTCCATTATGTTTTTCATTCCCATAAGTTCTGCCATTTGTTTTTTCAAACTTTCAAACTCTTCCTTATGTTTGCCCAATGTATTCTTTATATCCTTCATCTCTTTTTCCATATCTTCCCTTAGCTTGAGTTGATTTTTGAATTGATTTAGGAGATTTGTTTGAACACCTTTAATTAGTTGTTTCAACTCCTGATCTCATTTTAAGTGTAAGTTTGATCCTTTGGGCCTTAACTTTGTTTTTCCTAGTTTGAATCATAATTTTTTGTTGTCTAGGAATCTGGTTCCCTTGATTACCCCAATCAGATTTTCCCAGACCAGCTGGGCCCATGTCTCAAGAGGAGGGTGTTATCAGTATCAAGTTTCCCTGAGGATGAGACCCAGAAGGTTATCAGACTTTCCTGAGAGGAATCTAGACACTTTACTTTTCCTATCCTGTTCAGAAGGTGACACTTGTCAGCCCACAGCTCCTCACTGGTGTTAAGAGATGCAGGGCCTTTAATTCTCAGTGGACTCTGTCCTGGCCAGAGGCCAAGGGTTTCAGAAACCAAGCTTAAATTGTTTCTGGATTTTCCCTCCCAGCCCACTTGAGCTGGGCTCTGCCTCCTCTTTTCTTAGGGAAGATACACCCTTTAGGGAATTATCTCCTACACTTGTTTTCTTCCTTTGTCTCTGTGACTCTCATAACTCCACCTTTGCCTGGGTCAGTATTGACAATTGAAAATGCCTGAGGCTTTCTCTAATGAGCTACTTAGAATGAGAGAAAAAAAAGAAAAAAGAAAAAATCCCCTTTTCAGAGCCAGTCCCTAGCCCCCAAGTTTCATTGGTCAACCGGAGTTGGTGCCCAGTTCTATGTGCCCCTTTTCTTGGGACACAGATCTTTTCCAGCATTCTTAGCTCAGCCATCTCCAAAAGCCTCTATGTTTATTTATTATTTTCATTTTCTGTCATTCCTGCCTTCTCTCTGCCTGTAGAGACCTCAGTGTTCCTTTCCTGCTTACTCCGTGTTTATCTGTGCTTGTATCATGTACTCATTACTCCAAATTTGTTAATTAAAACTGCAATTGGAGTTTAGTTGAGTTACTTTCCCTTTCTCCTATTAGACTGCTTCATTTTCCCACAGGGAAGTGTTCCAATTCACTGTGTCTGTCAGGGAGAGCTGCCAGCTCTGCAATTTGGAAAGCTTTACTTACAGTTCTTATGCTGAGATCTCAGCCATTCCACTCATTCCACACTGGTTATGATGTGTGTTTGGTCACAGATGTCTCCCAATGGTTGTTCCAGACTGTTTACTAGCTGTTCCTGACTATTTGCTAGTTGTTCTAGAGGACTAACTAATTTCCACACCTCCCTATGCTGCCATCCTGCCCCACCTTGAACAGTAACTTCTTAAATGTAATCCTGAAACTGTAAGCAAGCTAGAGATTGTAAAGTAGGCCTAAAATGTAACCTTCAAAGCTGGAAGCAGACTATCATGAGAGGTCTTAATTTTACAAAGGAGCAATATGTAAATGTAAAGTCTACAGGAGTATGTAAATGTAAAGTCTGCACCCAGACCCGAATAAGCCTTCATCTATAACCCCCAGATATAAATAAGGCTTTTCATCTATCTCCCTAGACTCCCAGAGGCACATTCCCCAGGTGTCACCTAAATCCTGAAGGAAATAGGAAATAACTAAATTACTGAAGTTTTCCAGACTTTTGTTACCTGCTAACTAAGATGATTATCTCTCTTTATCTCTGATTTGCATAAAAGCTGATTGCAAAATCACTCCAGGAAGCTGATTTGAGAAATCTTCCACAGTTCCCCTGGTGGTGTAAATAAAGCTATCCCCCCCCACCCCAAATCTCAACAAGCCAATTACCAGCAATTACCAGTAAAGCAGTAGAGAGACTGACTCAGTAGTAGAAAATCTCCCAACAAAGGAAAGCCCAGGACCAGACGGCTTCACAGGTGAATTCTACCAAACATTCCAAGAAGACTTAATTCCAATTCTGCTCAAACTCTTCCAAAAAATTGAAGGAGAGGAAAACTCCCTAACTCATTCTACAAGGCCAACATCACCCTCATACCAAAGCCAGATAAAGATACAAGAAAACTACAGACCAATAACCCTTATGAATATAGATGCAAAAATCCTCAACAAAATACTAGCAAACCAAACCCACCATCATATTTAAAGAATTATACACCATGATCAAGTGGGATTTATCCCTGGTATGCAAGGTTGGTTCAATGTAAGAAAGTCCATTAATGTAATACACCACATTAACAACATAAAGGGAAAAAAAATCACATGAGCATCTCAATTGATGCAAAACAGGCATTTGACACAATTCAGCACTCTTTCTTGATAAAAACACTTAGAACAATAGGAACAGAAGAAAACTTCTTCAACATGTTAAAGGGCATATATGAAAAGCCCACAACTAACATCCTACTTAATGGTGAAAAATTGAAAGCTTTCCCTCTAAGATCAGGAACAAGTTCTTGCCAGAGCAATTGGGACAGAAAAAGAAATAAAAGGAACCCAAACTTAAAGGGAAGAAGTGAAACTGTCACTATTTGCTGGTGATATGATCCTATGTACAGAAAAACCTGGAAAATCTACAATAAAGCTCATGGGGGTAATAAATGTCAGCAATGTGGCCAGGTACAAGATCAACACCAAAATCAATAGTGATTTTATTTTAGTTTTTTATTTTTAAATTCAGTTTTATTGAGATATATTTATATACAATATAGTCATCCACAGTGTACAATCAACTGTTCAGTGTACTATCATATAGTTGTGCATTCATCACCCCAATTTTTGAACATTTTCCTTTCTCCAGAAAGAATAAAGTATAAAAATAAAATTAAAAAATAACGCCCAAAGCATTCTATTCCCCCAACCACCCTTTTTTTCATTTAGTTTTTGTCCCCATTTTTCTACTCATTTCACCCATACAATGGCTAAAGGAAGTGTGAGGCACAAGGTTTTCACAATCACACAGTCACACCATGTAAGCTACATAGTTATGCAATTGTTTTCAAGAATCAAGGCTACTGGGTTGCAGTTTGACATTTCAGGTATTTCCTTCTAGCTATTCCAATATACTAAAAACTAAAAAGGTATATCTATATAGCACATAAGAATGCTCTCCAACATGAACTCTCAACTCCATTTGAAATTTCTCAGCCACTGAAACTTTATTTTGTTTCATTTCACTTCCCCCTTTTGGTCAAGAAGATTTTCTCATATCCCGTGATGCCATGTCCAGGCTCATCCTTAGGAGTCATGTCCCATGTTGCCAGGAGATTTATATCCCTGGGAGTCATGTCCCATGTAGGGGGGAGGACAGTGAGTTCACCTGCTGAATGGGCTTAGAGAGAGAGAGGGCCACATCTGTGCCACAAAGAGGTTCTCTGGGGTAGACTCTTAGGCAAAATTATAAGTAGGCTTAGCTTCTCCTTTGCAGCAACAAGGTTCACTAGGGCATGCCTCAAGATCGAGGGCTCATCCTACCAAACTGTCAGTCCTCAACGTTTGTGAGAACATCAGTAATAACCCAGGTGGGGAAAGCCAACATTTCTGCATTCTTCCCCAGTTCCCGGGGGGGGGGGCTGCAAATGTATCCTTATTCTCTGTCCATTACTTTGGGACATTTAGGGATTTCACACTAACCTATACAAACCTACTAGATCTCACTTCCTATTCAAAGTTCTATGTAATTACAGTTTTTGAATAAAATGAACATACAAGTTAAATTATTTAGTGTGCTGCAGAAAATACAGATCCTGAATCAAATAAACATCTCTTTCCCTGGTCTTACACAGAAGTTGAAGTTTTGGAACACTGTCAATATCATGCTTTACCCTTTGGTCTTATTTGCCTTAGTCCTAACCAGATCCACTTCATTCATATCTTGAATTGAGGTCCAAAATCTTTTTCAGCTTTTTTTTTAAAAACACTTGCTGTATGTGCTAATACTGCATTCATAGCTGCCAAGCTCTATGTCTGAGTTTCAGGTGTCACACAGATACCCAAAGTTCCAGAGACTGATCAGGTTATACACAAAGGTCTTAGCATCTCAGAATTTAGAGATAACCATTACAACTCAGAAATAGATATGACTGCTATAAGAGCCTACAATCTAGGGACCATTACAATAAGCATTCCCCTGATGAGCTGTGCTCTAAGATTCAATTCTCAGAATTTAAAAATTATAGTTAGTCCATATTAGTGAGGCATTATAATGTTTATCTTTTCATTTCTGGCATACTTCACCCAAAATGCTGTCCTCAAGATTGATTCACCTAGTTGTGTGTCTCACAGCTTCATTCCTCCTTGCAGCTGCTCAATATTCTATTGTATGCATACACCACAGTTCATCATTCTGTTCATCAGTCAATGTACCCTGAGGCCACCTGCAGCCTTTGCAAATCATGAGTACTTCCTCCATAAACACCAGTGTGCAAATGTCCATTCGTGTCCCTGCTCTCAGATCTTCCAAGTATATACCCCATAATGAGGTTGCAGGACCTTACGGTACCCACATACTTAGCTTCTTGTTGAACCACCATACTGTACTCCAGATAGGCTACTCCATTCTACTTCCCCACGAACAGTTAATAGGTACAATCCCTCTCTCCATGTTTTCTCCAGCACTTGTATCCCTCTGTTTATAGTTTTCCCTGAAATTTTATAGAGGTATATTCATATACCATACAATCATCCACAGTGTACAATCAGTTGTTCACAGTGTCATCATATAGTTGTGCATTCACCCCACAATCAGCACTTGAACATATTCATTACTTCAAAAAAATTTTTAAAGAATAATACAAAGGATAAAAAAATTAAAATACCATACAATACAATATAATATAATATTAAGGTCAGACAGCAACATGACTACCAAGAATTCCATTCCCCTTCATTATAACCACCACTTGTAGACATTTAGCTTTGGTATATAGCCTTTGTTACATTTAACAGAAACATACTACAACATTGCTGTTAACCATAGACTCCAGTTTGCTTTGATTATGTTTTTCTTCCCAAATATCATCCCTGTTTCAACACTTTGCATGGTTGACATTCATTTGTTCTCCCACATGTGAGACCATTTTTATATTTGTACATTTAGTAACAGTCATTGGCCACTCCAGTTTTTGCCAAGTTATACAGTCCCAGGCTTCATCATCTGTCTTTACATCTGATGACACACATTCCCCTATCCCACCTCTTTCAGCCTTACTCACAGACATCTTTGTTCAGTGTACTAACAATATTGTGCTACCATCACACAGTATTATGCTATACATTTCTGGATCTATACAATATATCCTGTTGAACATTCTATACTCCTTCAGCATCAAATGCCCCATCTCTACCCTCTATCTGCTGATAACCTGTGTCCTCAGCTTTTGAGTCTCAAAGTTTGTCCATTAATGTTAGCTCATATTAGTGAGACCATACAGTTTTTTTCCTTTTGTTTCTGGCTAACTTCCATCAACATAATATCCTCAAGGTTCATCCATGTTATTGTATGTTCTGTGACATTGTTCTGTCTTAGAGCTTCATAATATTCCGTCATGTGTATATGCCAGTTTGTTTATCCACTTTTCCATTGATGGACATTTGGGCTGTTTCCATCTCTTGACAATTGTGAATAATGCTGCTATAACATTGGTTTACAAATGTCAGTTCATGTCTTAGCTTTCAGTTCCTCTGAGTATATACCTAGTAATGGAATTGCTGGATCATGTGGCAATTCTATACTTAGCTTCCTGAGGAGCCACCACACTGCCTTCCATAGTGGCTACACCAATCTACATTCCCACCAACAGTGAATAAGTATGCCTCTTTCTCCACATCCTTTCCAGTATTGTAATTTTCTATTTTATTGATAATTGCCATCTAGTAGGTGAGAGATGATATCTCACTGTGGTTATTTTATTCAGTTTTATTGAGATATAGTCACATACCATACAGTCATCCATGGTGTACAATCACCTTTTCACATTACCATCATGCAATTGCACATTCATCACCACAATCAATTTTTGAACATTTTCATTACTCCAAAAAGAATGAAAATAAAAATAAAAAATAAAAGTAAAAAAGAACAGCCAAATAATTCCATTTTCCCCACCCTACCCTGTTTTTCATTTCGTTTTTGTCCCCATTTTTCTACTCATCCATCCGTACCTTGGATAAAGGGAGTGTAAGCCACAAGGTTTTCACAATCACACTGTCACACCATCTAAGCTATATAGTTATATGATCATCTCTAAGAATCAAGGCAGTTCAACATTTTCAGGTATTTCCTTCTAGGTATTCCAATACATTAAAACCTAAAAGGAGATATCTATTTAATGCATAAGAATGCCCTCCAGACTGAACTCTTGACTCCATTTGAGATCTCTCAGCCACTGAAACTTTATTTTGTTTCATTTCACTTCCCCCTTTGGGTCAATAAGATTTTCTCAATCCCATGATGCCAGGTCCAGGTTCATCCCCAGGAGTCATGTCATGCGTTGCCAGGGAAATTTACACCCCTGGGAGTCATGTCCCACATGGGGAGAGGGCAGTGAGTTCACCTGCTGAGTGGACTTAGAGAGAGAGAGGGGGCCACATCTGAGAAACAAAGAGGTTCTCTGGGGAAGACACTTAGACACAATTATAAGTAGACTTAGCCTCTCCTTTGCAATAACAAGCTTTATAAGGGCAAGCCCCAAGATTGACAGCTCAGCCTACTAAATTGTTAGTCCTCAATGTTTGGCAAAATTTCAGTAATAACCCAGGTGGGGATGTCCAGCATTTCCACATTTTCCCCAAGTTCTCATTGCAGTTTTGATTTGCATTTCCCTGATAACCAGTGTGTTGAGCATCTTTTCATGTTTTTGAACCATTTTTATTTCTGTATCAAAAAAGTGTCTATCCATTTTTCTTTTGCCCATTTTTAAATTGGGGTGTTTGTCTTTCTCTTGTTGAGTTGTAGGGTCTCTTTATATATTCTGGATATTAAGCCCTTATCTGATATATTGTTTCCGTATATTGCCTCATTGCATAGTTTGCCTTTTTACTTTTCTGACAAAGTCCCTTGATGTACAAAAGTGTTTAATTTTGAGGAGATCCCATTTATCTATTTTTTTCTTTCGTTGCTCACACTTTAGGTGTAAAGTCTAGGAAACCCCTTCCTATCACAAGATCTTTAAGATATTTCCCTACATTTTCTTCTAAAAGTCCTATGGTCTTAGCACTGATGTTTAGGTCTCGATCCATTTCAAGTTAATTTTTGTATAAAGTGTGAGATAGGAGTCTGCTTTCATTCTTTTGGATATGGATATCCAGTTCTCCAAATACCATTTATTGAAAAGACTGCTCTGTCCCAGTTGGTTTGGCTTGATTGCATCATCAAATATCAATTGTCTGTAGATGAGAGGGTCTATTACTGAACAATCAATTCAATTCTATTAGTCAGTATAACTATCTTTATGCCAGCACAGTGTTGTTTTGACCACTGTAGCTTTGTAGTACAGAGGTATTGTGAGACCTCCCACTTCCTTCCTCTTTCTCAAGATATTTTTGGCTATTCAGGGCACCCTGCCCTTCCAAATAAATTCAGTTATTGTTTTTTCTATTTCTATAAAGTAAGTTGTTGGGGTTTTAATTGGTATTGCATTGAATCTATAAATCATTTTAGGTAGAATTGACATCTTAACTGTATTTAATCTTCCAATCTATGAACATGGTATGTTCTTCCATTTTTTAAGGTCCTGCTCGATTTCTTTTAGTAGTTTCTTATAGTTTTCTCTGTATGGGTCTTTTGTGGCCTTCGCTAAGTTTGTTCCTAAATACTTGATTCTTTTGGTTGCTATTGTAAATGGAATTTTTTTCTTGATTTCCTCCTCCCATTGCTCATTAATTGTGTATAGGAACACTATTGATTTTTGCATGTCGATCTTGTAGCCAGCTACTTTGCTGTATTCATTGATTAGCTCTAGTAGCTTTGCTGTTGATTTTTGGGGATATTCTGCATATAGGAACATGTCATCTGCAAATAGTGAAAGTTTTGCTTCATCGTCTCCAGTTTGCATGCCTTTTCTTTCTTTTTCTTGCCTAATTGCTCTAGCTAGAACTTCCAGCACAATATTGACTAACAATTGTGACAGTGGGCATCCTTGTCTTGTTCCTGATCTTAGAGGGAAAGCTTTAAGTCTTTCCCCATTGAATATGATGTTAGCTGTGGGTTTTTCAGATATTCCCCTTATCATATTGAGAATGTTCCCTTCTATTCCTATCTTTTGAAGTGTTTTCATTAAGAAAGGATGTTGAATTTTGTCAGATGCCTTTTCTGCATCAATCAAGATGATCATGTGCTTCTTCTGCTTTGATTCATTGATGTGGTATGTTACAATTAATTGGTTTTGTTGTGTTGAACCAGACTTGCATACCTGGAATTAATCCCATTTGGTCATGGTGTCTAATTATTTTAATATGCTGCTTGATTCAGTTTGCAAGTATTTTGCTGAGGAGTTTTGCATCTATATTCATTGAAAATATTGGTCTAAAATTTTCTTTTTTGTAGTATCTTTGTCTGACTTTGGTATTACAGTGATGTTGGCTTCATAGAGTGAGTTAGGTAGCTTTCCCTCCTCTTCAATTTTTCTGAAGAATTTGAGCAGGATTCATATTAATTCTTTCTTGAATGCTTGGTAGAATTCACATGTGAAGCTATCTGGTCCTGGGCTTTTCTTTTGGGGGAGCTTTTTGATGACTGGGTCAATCTCTTTACTTGTGGGTGGTTTGTGAAGTCATCTATTTCTTCTCAAGTCAATGTTTGTTGTTCATGCTTTTCTAGGAAGTTGTCCATTTCATCCAATTTTTCTAATTTGTTACCATATAGTTGCTCATAGTATCCTCTCATTATCTCCTTTATTTCTGAGGGGTCAATAGTTATGTCCACTTTCCCATTTCTGATTATGTGTATTTGCATCCATTCTCTCTTTTTTAAAATTTATTTTCTTAAAGAACCAACTTCTGGTTTTGTTGATCCTCTCTGTTGTTTTCCTGTTCTCAATTTCATTTATTTCTGTTCTACTCTTTATTATTTCTTTCTTTCTGTTTGCTTTGGGGTTAGTTTGCTATTCTTTCTCTAATTCCTTCAGGTTAATAATTAATTCCTCATTTTTTTTCTTCTTTTTTAACATAGGCATTTAGGGTAATAAATTTCCCTCTCAGCACCACTTTGCTGCATCCCATAAGATTTTATATGTCTCATTTTCATTTTCATTTGCCTTGAGGTATTTACCAATTTCTCTTGTAATTTCTTCCTTTACTCACCAGCTCTTTGAGTGTGTTATTTAGTCTCCATATATTTGGGGATTTTCTGACCTTTTGCCTGTTATTGGTTTCCAATTTCATTCCATTATGATCTGAGAAGGTGTTTGCTATAATGTCAATTTTTTAAAATTTGTTGAGACTTGCTGTGCTGGTTTGGATGTATTATGTTCCCCAAAAAGCCATGTCCTTTAATGCAGTCTTGTGGGGGCAAACATATTAGTGTTGATGGGTTGCAATCCTTTGATTGTGTGTTTCCATTGGAGATGTGACTCAATCAACTGTGAGTGAAGTGTTTGATTGGATAATTTCCATGGAGATATGGACCCTGACCATTCAGGGTGGGTCTTAATTTAATCACTGGTGTCCTATAAAAGAGCTCAGAAATAGAAGGACCTCAGAGCAGCTGTGAGTGACATTTTGGGGAGCAACTGAAAGAAACATTTTGGAGATGACCATTGAAAGCAGACTTATGCTAGCCCATATTTTGCTCCAGAGAAGCTAAGAGAGGACAAAACACCCCAAGAGCAACATTTTGAAGAAAGCACAGGAGCTGAGAGAGAAGCTGGAACACAACCCAGGATTAGCAGATGCCAGCCACATGCCTTCCCAGCTAACAGTGGTTTTCTGGACAACATTGGCCTTCCTTCAGTGAAGGTATACTTGTGTTGGTGCCTTAATTTGGACATGTTCCTGGACTTCAGACTGTAGCTTTGTAATCAAATAAACCTCCTTTATAAAAGCCAATCCATTTCTGGTATTTTCCATAATGGCAGCATTAGCAAACTGTAACACTTGCTTTGTGAACCAACATGTAATCTATTCTAGAGAATGATCCATAAGCACTTGAGAAGAATGTGTATCATGCCATTGTGGGTTGTAGTGTTCTATAAATGTCTGTCAAGTCTAGTTCATTTATTGTACAATTAAACATCTCTGTTCCTTATTGATACTCTGTCTAGATGTTCTATCCATTGATGAGAGCAGTGTATTGAAGTCTCCAACTATTATTGTAGAGGTATCTACTTCTCCCTTCAGTGTTGTCAGTGTTTTCCTCATGTATTTTGGGGCACTCTGGCTTGGTGCATAAATATTTATGATTGTTATGTTTTCTTGATGAATTGACACTTTTATTAATATATAGTGTCCTTCTTTGTTAATTGTTTTATATTTGAAGTCTAATTTATCAGATATTAATACAGCTACTCTCACTTTTTTTCTGGCTGTTGTTTGTGTGAAAAATCTATTTCCAACTTTTCACTTTCAGCCTATATCTGTCCTTGTGTTTAAAGTGAGTTTCTTGTAGATAGCATATAGATGGGTGTTGCTTTTTAATCTATTCTCCCAGTCTTTGTCTTTTTATTGGGGGAGTTTAATCAATTACCATTTAGTGTTTTTACTGTAAGGGCAGTACTTTCTTCTACCATTTTGTCTTTTGGATTTTATATGTCATATCTTATTTTTTCTCTCTCTCTCCTTTTACACCTCCTGATAGTCTTCATTTCTACACTTGTCTCCAAACCTCTCTGCCTGTCTTTTCCTATCAGCCTGTATCATCACTCCCTTTAGTATTTCTTGAAGCACAGGTCTCTTATTCACAAACTGTCTCAGTGTCTGTTTGTCTGAAAATATTTTAATCTCACCCTCATTTTTATAAGACTTTTTGCTGTATATAGAATTCTTGGTTGCCAGTTTTTCTCTTTCAGTATCTTAAATATATCATACCTCTGCCTTCTTGCCTCCATGGCTTCTGAAGAGAAATCTGCATATTGTCTTATCAAGCTTCCCTTGTATGTGATGGACTGCTTTTCTCTTGCTGCTTTCAGAATTCTTTTTGTCTTTGACATTTGATAATCAGATTATTAAGTGTCTTGGAGTAGGTCTATTGGGATCTATTCTGTTTGTGGTATGCCACACTTCTTGAATTTGTAGTTTTATGTCTTTCATAAGAGATGGGAAATTTTCAGTGATTATTTCCTCTATTATTCTTTCTGCCCCCTTTCCCTTCTCTTCTCCTGGCACACCCATAACACATATATTCATGCACTTCCTGTTGTCATTTATTTCCCTAAGATCTTGCTTATATTTTCCATTCTTTTCCCTATCTGTTCCTTTGTGTGTAGGATCAGATGTTCTGTCTTCTAGTTCACTTACCCTTTCTTCTGCCTCTTCAAATCTGGTGTTGTAAATCTCCACTGTTTTTCATCTCTTCTATTGTGCCTTTCATTCTCATAAGTTCTGCCATTTGTTTTTTCAAACTTTCAAGTTCCTTCTTATGTTTGCCCAATTTCTTTTCTATATCCTTTATCTCTTTTGCCATATCTTCCCTCAGCTCATTGATTTGAGTTTTGAATTGATTTAGGAGATTTGTTTGATTATTAATTAGTTGTTTAACTTCCTGTATCACAGTTGAAATGTTAGTTTGTTCCTCATTCTGGTCCATATTTTCATGTTTCTTAGTATGGCTCATTATCTTTAGCTGTCTAGGCATCTGATTTTCTTGATTAGTTTATTCTGGAATTCATTTTCCCTGTTTTACCTACAGTTCCTTATTGGTTGGCTTTAATCTCTATCTGTTCTTTGGCATGCAGTTCAACTTATTCTAGACTTCTAACCTATCTTCTCTTTACTTGGTCAGAATTTTTCACTGCTTGTTTTTCTGGTTCTTGCCCTGCCCCTATGTAACCTTTTTATTATAGGATCTCTCCACATATGATTGACCCCAATCAGATTTTCCAGTCCAGAGAGGCCCAGGTCTCACGAAGAGCATATGAAGTTTCCCTGAGACAGTGACCCTGCAGGTTGGCAGACCCTCCTGTGAGGCCTCTATTCTCTGTGCTTTTCCTATCCTATCCATCAGGTGGCACTTGTCAGCCCACAGCTCCTTACTAGTGTAAAGAGGTGCCACAGGTGCCTTTAATTCTCTGCAGACCCAGTCCCTGCCTGGGGTGTGGCTGGCTCAAACAAGTTTCTCTTTTCCAACCCCTGGGGTCTGAGTTCCCTGAGGGAAGGCCACCACTTGAGTTGGTCCCCACCTCCCATCATCTTCAGGAAGTTATGCCCTTTAGGGAGCTGTCTCCCCTCACTAGACTCATTGCTTTGTCTCTTAGACCTATCTTAGCTCTGCCCTTGCCTGGATCCAGGGGCCAATTGCAAATATCTGAGCCTTTCTGTAATGAGCCACTTAGAATAGTTAATAAAAACAGAAAGAAAGAAAGAAAACCCTTTTCAAGGCCTTTCTCCAGCCCCCAAGTTTTCTCAGTCCCAGTATGGGCTATTTAAAAATAAGCCTTTTAGGCTCTTATCTCTTTCACCTGAGTAGTTACTCTGAGACAAGTTTAATTCTTAATTCTACCTTTGCCAGGGCAGTGCTGAAGCAGGAGCTCTGATGGGCTATTGAAAAGTAAAAAGATAAAGAGCTGGGGAGAAGAAAGAAAAAAAAAAACTTTTCAGAGTCAGACCCCAGCTCCCTGGGTTTAGACACCAGAGCCTGATTTGATAACCATCTCTATGTGCCCCTTTTTCTTGGAGCCCTGCCATTTTCCAGTATTCTGAACACTGCTGACTCCAAAACTCTGTTTTTTGTTTTTTTGTATTTTTTTGTTGTTATTGTTGTTGTCATTGTTGACTCCTTTGGTGTCTGCCCCTGGTTTATCTGTGCTTGGAGCTTTTATTCAGCAGTCCAAATTTGTTAATTAATTCTGCATTTGGGGCTGAGTTGAACCCCCATCCTTGTGCCCAGCACAGATTGTTTCTTTTTCCCTCTGTGAACCAGCTCCAAGACAGTCTGCCATGCCTTGGGGGGAGGGGTGCCAGCCCCCTGGCCAGGGACACACAGTTTTTTGCTGCAATCTCAGCCATTCCACCTGTTCCACATTGGTGTATGATGCATGACCAGTCACAGAAGTCCCTGAAGCAGCTGTTCCATATGGTTCCTGGCTATTTACCAGCTTCCCTAGAGGAGTAACTAGATTCCACACCTCACCACTCCACCATCTTGCCCCACCTTCAATAGTGATTTTATGCACAAGCAATAACAGTCAGAAGAAATCATGAAAAAAATTCCATTCATAATAGTAACCAAGAGAATATTTATCTAAGAATAAATCTTACTATGGATATAAAGGACTTCTTATACAAAGAAAGCTACAAAACATTGCTAAAAGAAATCAAAGAAGACCTAAAAAATGGAAGGAAATTCCATGTTCATGGATTGGAAGGCTAAGTTCTGTTCAGATATCAATAATACCCAAAGCAATTTATGGATTCAATGCAATCCCAATCAAAATTCTAAGAACCCTCTTTTCAGAAATGGAAAAGCCAATCATCAAATTTATAAAGATGGGAAAGTGGCTCCGAATAGCTTAGAAATCAACCCTCACATTTACAGCCAACTGATTTTTGACAAGGGGCCAAAGGCTACTCAATTGGGAAAGAATAGTTTCTTCGACAAATGGTGCTGTGAAAAGTGGAGCCCATTTGGAAAAAAGTATAAGGACCCCTGCCTCACACCTTATACAAAAATCAACTCAAAATGGATCAAAGACCTAAATATAAGAGCTAGAACTAAGAAACTCATAGAAGAAAACATAGGGAAGCATCTTCAGGACCTTGTTTTAGGCAACGATTTCTTAGACATTACACCCAAAGCACAAGAAACAAAAGAAAAAATAGATAAATTGGACCTCATAAACATTAAGAACCTTTGTGTCTCAAAGGACTTTATCATGAAAGTAAAACCAACAACCTACACAATGGGAAAAAATATTTGGAAACCACATATCCGATAAAGGTTTAATATCCGGAATACATCTCTCCATAGAATATATACAAATGGCCAGAAAGCCCATTAAAAGACCCTTAAATCATTGGCTATTAGGGAAATGCAAATCAAAACCACAATGAGATACCATTTCACACCCATTAGAATGGCTGCTATTAAAGAAACAGAAAATTACAACTGTTGGAGAGGATCCGAGGAAATGGGAACACTCAATCGTTGCTGGTGGCAATGTAAAATGGTGCAGCTTCTGTGAAAGACAGTTTTCTGATTCCTCAGAAAGCTAAATATAGAACTACCATATGACCTTGCCCTCCCACTGTTCAGTATATACCCAAAAATACTGAAAGCGGGCACTCCAACAGATATTTTCCCACTGGATGTTCAGAGCAGCATCATTCACAGTTGCCAAAAGATGGAAGCAACCCATGTGTCCATCAACCAATGAATGGATAAATAAAATGTGGTATATACATACAATGGAATATTATTTAGCCATAAGTAGGAATGAAGTCCCAATACATGTGACAACATGGATGAACCTTGAAGACATCCTGTTGAGTGAAATAAGCCAGACAGAAAAGGACAAATATTGTATGATCTCACTGATTTGAAGCAATTAGAATAAGCAAACTCATAGATTCAGTATATGGAAGACAGGTTATCAAGGGATGGGGTGGGGATAGGGAACGGGAAGTTGAGGCTTAAAATGTACAGAATTCCTGTTTGGAATGATGGAAATGTTTTGGTCATGTATGGTGGTGATGTTATCACAACATCATGAGCATAATTATCAGCACTGAAATACATATTAGAATGTGATTTAATGTGAAATGTTAGATTGTATATATTGTAACAGAATAAAAATTTAGAAAAATCCATGGAACTGTGTTACACTCAAACCCTATGTTAAACCATAGACTATAATTATAGTACAATTATAAAAATGTGCTATCATCAATTGTAACAAATGTTCTTCAACAACGCAAGGTGTTAAACATGGGTGATACAAGCAAATCGTGTATTTTATGCTTGATTGTTCTGTAGACCCACAAGTTTTCTAATAAAGAAAAAGGGCATGATCTATACTGGAGGTGACAAACATATCTCAATTTTTATCCTCAGAGGCAGAACAAATTAAAAAGAGAGTCAAGAAAGGTCAAGGAACAGATTCTGAACCCCTGACTGATGGATCTCTGAGACACCATGGATAGATTTTAAGGCTTCTATGAACTGCTTTGAAATTGTATACCCAATTTTGTGTTTATTTATGCTTGGTTTGGAGGCATTAGGGAAAGTGCTCATTGCTTTCATTAGATTCTTAATGGCTATATATTCTACCCAAAGATTATAATATCATCAATTTTTTGCCTGATTGTAAAATTAATGCATAGTGTTTCTTAGATAAGACAACAAAAGCACAAGCAATGAAAGAAAAAATATAGATAAAATGGACTTCATTAAAATTAAAAGCTTTTGTACATCAAAGGACCCTATCAAGAAAGTGAAAAGACAACCTATGGAAAGGGAGAAAATATTTGGCAACCACATATCTAATAAGCGCTTATTATAGAGAATAGGTAAAGTGCTACAACTCAACAACAAAAGACAAAAATCCCAATTAAAAATGGACAAAGAGCTTGAATAGAAATTTCTCTGAAAAAGATATAAAAATGGCCAATAAGTACATGAAAAGATCCTTAACATATTTAGTCATCAAGGAAATGCAAATCAAAACCACAATGTGATACCACTTCGCACCCACTAGGTCAGCTATTATAAAAAACATAAAATAAGTTTGGCAAGGATGCAGAGAGATTGGAACTCTTGCACATTGTTGGTGGGATTTTAAAATGGTGCAACCATTGTGGAAAACAGTTTGGTGTTCCTCAGAAATTTAAGTCTAGGATTATCATATAACCTGGCAATCCTATTTCTAGATGTATACCCAAAAGAATTGGAAACAGGGACTTGAACATACATTAATGTTCATAGCAGCATTATCCATAATTGACAAGAGGTGGAAGCAACTCAAGGGTCCACCAATAGAAGAATGGATAACAAAATGTGGTATATACATACAATGGAATGTTTTCAGCAATAAAAAGGAATAACATTCTTTTACATACTGCAACATGGATGAACCTTGAAGATATCACATCAAGTGAAATAAGCCAGACATAAATATTTATGATTTCACTTATATGAAATAGCTAGAATATGCAAAATGATAGACTGAAAGTAGAGTACAGCTTACCAGGAGCTGGGGAAAAGGTGGAATGGGGAATTATTGCTTGATGGGTATAGAGTTTCTGTTTGGAGTAATGAAAAAGTTTTGGTAATGGATGCTGGTGATAGTAGCACAACATTGTGAATATAATTATTACCACAGAATTGCATACTTGAAAGTAGTTAAAACGGGAAATTTTAGAGTTGCATAGATTTCACCACAATAAAAAGTTTTTAAAAAATAATATATACTTCTCAATGATTTACTGCCCATAAAGGCATCAGACAAGTACTATCAGACCACAAAAGCTCAGGTCATTATCTTACATATATTGGTAGCTAGTGGAACAGTGATTCAAACTACTCCAGAGTATATAGGAAAAGGAAAAAAACCTCAGAGTTCACATTAAGAGATCAATAAACATTGAAATCAAAACTTGAAAAATAAAACTGCACAAGAAAGAGAAAACTATGGACTAATCTGACATGTATATAAGGGTGCAAACAGCCCAGGAATTTGTTTCCTCTATCAAACCAGATTTACCTCTTATCAGAAACTTATTTAAAACAGTGTTGGTGCCAACCCTAGCTGGATCAGTTCTCCTATCTCCATCTTTATTCATTTCTTTTAATTTTGAAATAAATTCAGAGTTATATGAACAGTTGCAAAAACAATACTAGCCCCATACACAGAATTCCATCATACCCTGACCCCGCCTCCCCCGGTAGCTCAATCCACCAACTTTAACTTGCTGTCACATTGCTATTTCTTTCCCTCCCTCCCTCCCTATCATCCATCATCTATTGCTCTGTCGTCTGAACATATGAGAGTTAGCTGCACACATCCTTGAGCATTCACTATAATTCACATATGTACTTCCCATGAGCAAGAACATTCTTTCATGCAATCCCATTAAGCGCAGCTAAGAAGTACAATAGATTCAACAATGATAAAAAGCGTACATTCTATATTTCCTTTTCCTTATGTCTCAACTGTGTCCCTTTGAGCCACCTGTCCTCTATCCTCCTGTCACATCCAAGTTCATCCTTAGTATTCAATTGTCATCTAGTCAGACTGACTTTTTTTTTTTTCAGTTGTGGAAACATATATACAGCCTAAATCTTCCCATTCCACTCTCTCCCTAGCCTTTCATTAGTGGGATTAATCACGTTTAGAATGTTGTAATGCTTTTTCCCACCATCCATTACTAGAAATTTCCCTTCACCTCAAACAGCAACCCTACACTCATTTCTTAACTCCCCATTTCCCCTTCCCCCATTTCTCTTAACCCAAACTCTACTTTTCATCTCTATGGTTATATTCTCTGATAATTTCTTTGTGTTTACTGTGGGGCTTAAAATTAACCTCTTAAATCCATATCAGTCTTGTTTTTCTTTGATACCACCTTCACTTCAATAGGACACATAAACTATGTTCCTATACTCCTTCATTCCCCCACCTTTATATAGTTGTCTAAAATTACATATTTTACATTGAGTTCAAAACCACTGATTTGTCCTTAGAGTTTGTGTATTTTATATCATGTAGGAAGAGACTAGTGGAATTACAGTTCAAAAATTATTGACTTCTATTTGTATTCCATTGTGGTTGGAGAATGTGCTTTGAGTAAATTCAATGTTTTTTGTTTTTTTTTTTTTTTTAATTTCTTGAGGCTTGTTTTATGTCCCAGCTTATGGTCCCTTTTCGAGAAAGATCTGTGATCACTAGAGAAAAGTGAGTGTCCTGGTGATTTGGGATGTAAGGTACTATATATGCCTGTTAAAATTCTCTGTATCTCTTTCTCCTTTCCCTGTCTCTCCTCCAGCAGGGCTCCCCTCAGAATCTGAAGTAGGGCAGGTCTTTCATTGGCAAAGTCTCTCAGCATTTGTTTGTCTGTGAAAAATTTAAGCTCTCCCTCAAATTTGAAGGAGAATTTTGCTGGATAAAGTATTCTTGGTTGGAAATTTTTCTCTCTCAGAATTTTAAATATGTCATGCCACTGCCTTCTCGCCTCCATGGTTGCTGCTGAGTAGTCACTACTTAGTCTTATGTTGTTTCCTTTGTATGTGGTGAATTGCTTTTCTCTTGCTGCTTTCAGAACTTGCTCCTTCTCTTCAGTATTTGACAGTCTGATCAGAATATGTCTTGGAGTGGGTTTATTTGGATTTATTCTATTTGGAGTTCTCTAGGCATTTATGCTTTGTGTATTTATATTGTGTAGAAGGTTGGGGAAGTTTTCCCCAACAATTTCTTTGAATACTCTTTCTAGACCTTTACCCTTCTCTTCCCCTTCTGGGACACCAATGAGTCTTAAGTTTGGACGTTTTATTTTATCTATCGTATCCCTGAGATCCATTTTGATTTTTTTGATTTTTTTCTCCATTCTTTCTTTTGTTCTTTCATTTTCTGTTCTGTGGGCTTCTAGGACACTGAGATGTTGTTCAGCTTCCTCTAGTCTTGTATTGTGAATATCCAGAGTCTTTTTAATTTGGCCAACAGTTTCTTTTATTTCCATAAGATCTTCTATTTTTTTATTTACTCTTGTAATGTCTTCTTTATGCTCTTCTAGGGTCTTCTTTATGTAGCTTATATCCTAGGCCATGGTCTTCTTAATGTCCTTTAAATCCTTTGCCATGTTTTTGTTCCTTGATTGTAGATCTTTGATTAATTTTGCGAGGTATACTGTATCTTCTGATACTTTGGTTTGTGTGTTTGGAGTTGGATTCTCCATATCTTCTGGTTTTATCATATGCGTTAAGATTTTCTGTCGTTTTTGGCCTCTTGGCATTTGTTTTGCTTGATAGGGCTCTTTCAAGTTGTAAAGAAAAAGGGATATCGATCTAATTTTTCAGGAACACAGTTTGGTGACGAACACTTTCTCTACCTAACCAGCAGATGGTGTCTGTGAGTCACCTATATCCCTTGAGTCAGTTCTCAACCTTTTTTCCACTTTGTGTGGGGAAATGATTCTTGTGGGTTCAGTTGGAGAACTCAGTTGGGGTGTGTTGCTGGAGCTGTCTGCCCTGAATGTGGGGTGTGTATGGGTAGCCAGGGAGGAAGGGCAGTTCTAATGTTCAAATCCCCCAGGATCCCGGAGATTCAAGGCCACCGCAAAAGTCTAAGCCTTCATTTCAGTTCAGCCCCAGCCTCTCTCTCTCGCTGATCCTTAAACCACTGGACTTGGCGTAGCGTCCCTGGGTTCTCCGAGCGGATCTCCCCTCCCAGCCGCGCTCCTCCAGTAGCTCAGTCAAGGGAAGGCTGTGCTACGTCATCAGTGCGCACCATCCCACAAGGGAAGCCCCGGGCCACTGGGCCGTGTGGCGGCGCACTCCCAGCCTGAAGCAAAAATGGCCGAGCGGGGCGTCTCAGCCCCCTCCTCCTCACACTGTTCCTCCTTCCCAGCTCTGGGACAACTGGCGGGGCTTTTGGCTGTGGGCACGGCCCCAGGCAGGAGTTTATCCAGCCCTCTGGGGGCTAGCTGCTATCCGCGGGGTTTCTTTCTGCTTCCGGCTCTCCCCTCCATTCCCCCAAACCCAATGGTATCTGCTGCGGGCTATCTTCCTGGCCAGACAGCAAGAGGCCAGCCCAGCCCCCTCTTGCTGTGTTTTACTGCGTGGTTCCCACAATCGCAGCTGGAGCTGCGCCTGGGTTTTTCCTTTTTTTTTTTTTTTTTTTAAAAGAGCCAGCCGGTCTCCAAACGCTGAACCCTGGCTTCCCCAGCCCACCGCGTGGCTGCGGGTCTTCCAGTCAGCTTACTCACTCATTTCAGAATGCCAACACCCAGTTTCACCAAGTATACGGCCCCTCTGGAGCTAAGAGCCCTCATCCAGTTGGTGCATTACTGTAACCGGTATTCTAGGTCACTTGCTGGTTTTTAGCTAGTGTTTTTCACAGAGGCGTTTTTTTGCCCTGTCTCAGCTAGCCGCCATCTTAGTTCTTCTCTTATTCATTTTTGTATCTCCAGCCTTATCTCCTTTCTTTTTCCCCACTGACCAGTAGAGCTTACTACAACTCACATGGCTAAGCTTATCCAGTTTATGCCAATTTTCAAAGATCATGTTTTATTAATCTTCTTATGACAGATTGATAGCCTACTCAGTTTATTCTTTCAAGTGTGATCTCTGTCTATGTGATACTATCAAATATATTTTTCTTAGCTACTCTAAAAATTGACTATGTTTATCAATATCCTTTCTTAACAGAGTAGGGCTATGCTGAGATAATCCTTTCCTTTCCAGAGCAGTTTTTGGACTGTGCCCATAAATTCCATAAATGTGTTTGCAGAATTCTTAATCTATGACATGTGTGTGCATGTGTGTGTGCACGTGCATTTTTCTGGGAATAAAGTTGGCAGCTTTCCTCAGATTTTCCAAGGGGCATTGAGCCCCCAAAAATGAAGTAGTTTAGATAAATTGTCAGATTCTCCACAGGATCCCGTTCTTTCAAATGTGGACCACTATTTAGTTTAGATTAATTCATGAATAGCTACTAATCCACTGAGGTTTTGGAGAAAATTTGAAGGACAACTGCCATATTTTCCATACATTGCCTCATGATGTCTTGACAGAAATAGAATCTCGTGTGGAATGCACCAGAACACAAGCCCAGAATTTCTTGTTTTTCATTCTCTTTTTAATTAATTTACTTTCATACTATAGAGACTTTCACAGTAATTTTAGTAAACTTTTCTACATGAAATAGAAACTTTTTTGAGGATTTCAATTCAGTAAATTGTAACCTTGTGATTCTGGATACTGTGTGTAACCTAAAAGATGTTTAAGAATGCCTTCAATATTTCAGGATACCTATTTATGGTTTCAAATATTCCAAGCATGCTGTACTAACTCAGTCTTTGTCTCAAGATGACTCTTCCTTGCAGTTTGTTGTAAAAGCGTGGCAGGAATTATAAATTGTGGGTAGTTATGTTGATTTTTTTCCCCACTCAGACTAGATAAGAGTTAAATTTGGTATAATGGGAAGCTTCTCTTTTCAAATGTAGATGCTTTCCTCTTTCCAGGGCTAAACTTATTGGTTATTCTCAACCTTAAGAGTGGTAAGGGGAAGAAAGGAAGAATCAATTTGGAGAGGGAGGCATGTTTGGAGTTTTTCAGGGCTACTATAATGTATGTCACTGCTTATCCCTATGTGGATGACCACATTGAAGAGGAAGCCATAGACCTACATCTCAAGCACCTGAGTTACCTGGGTTTCCTTACCTGAATGGGACCGAACCATTAAACCCAGGAAGGCTGGTTAGAGCCAGGCTGAGCTGGTTGCTTAAACTGACAGCTTAAGGGCATAGTCATTTAAAAATTAGAGTAGGAAGAAGATTAAGAGAAAGGTATGAGTTTTGTGTCAGTTGAAATAAGATTAAATGATATTTATTGGATCAAATCAAATCAGCATAATGTGTATGTGTGAGAGACAATAGGAAAGTTCAGTACAAATGAAAAATTATGGTTTAAAATAATTTCATATAATGCATTTGCTGAACGTTCTGATGAAAAAAATGAAATGGTTCCATATGGACAAAGATAGTTCATACTATATTGAATTTGAACCTTAGGTTCTGATATGATTGAATCTCCTCAAATAAGCCATTCTTAGAGTGATAATGGCATGAGCAAGCTAATATGAATGGGTCATGAATTATTTGATTGTCAGTGTTTTAGTTATTAATGCCTGACCTGTGGACTAGAAGTCCAGCTGTTTCAAAACATAAAAAATCACTTTATATGGATTAATGAGGCTGGGGTTAATGGAAGAACTTATTTTCTCCTCTCAACTCCTAAGAATGTAAAGGAAAAGTTTCTCCCCTTTACAGATCCAGTGCTTCAAGTTAAAAATCAAGAATAAAGGTGCTTATAGACAAAACCAGGAATTGAAAATATAGACTTAGCTATATTAGTTTTCCCTCAAACTAAAAATGAGTTTTTATAGGGACAAAACATTATTAAGTCCTGATGGTAAAATACAATTGCTTTTATGAAATAGAAACCATTTTTCTTCCTAAGTTCATTTTGAACTCAGAAGTAGTCTAGGGGAAAGGTAGCTGGGAGAAGGAAGAGAAATGCTTTTTAGATTACAAATTGTAAAAAGGCTAAACTGAGGCTCTTTTGAACATAAAGTATTCTGAGTTCTTTTACTTAACTTGCTAAACACTACTTTAAATGAGAGAATTGATTCTTCCTCATGTGTTGCATATGTGGTTATCTATGAATTTACATTTGCATTGCAACAAAAAATAGGCTATTGTGTTATTTAAACAGATTCAGAAGAAGTAATCAAGTTGCTTTATATTCACATAAATCTTTATACTTTATAAAGCATTTTCAGATATGTTTTTACCAAAACTGCATATCAACTTTATGAGATATACCTGTTGAAACTGAGTCTCTGAGATGTTACATGACTTACCCAAGGTTGAGGAACAAAGCAAAGCATCAGAAGTAGGACTTCAACCCTTGTCTTCTGTCTCTAAACTGTTTTTTTTTTTTTTTTTTCTGTTATGCCCTGTTGCTCAAAAGCTTGAATTAAAAGTGAGGGAAGAGACACTCACTCTGAGCTCTGGGGTCCTGCCACACCAGTGCTGCTGCTGCCTCCCTCTAGCCACCATCATGATCATCTACCAGGACCTCATCAGCCATGATGAGATGTTCTTTAACATTTCTAAGATCCGGGAGATCGCAGACCGGTTGTGCCTCGAGGTGGAGGGGAAGATGATAGGTAGGACAGAGGGTAGCACTGATGACTCGCTCGTTGGTGGAAATGCCTTGGCTGAAGGCCCAAATGGTGAAGGTACCAAAAACACAGTCATCACTGATGTTGATATTGTCATGAACTGTCACTTGCAGGAAACCAGCTTCACAAAAGAAGCCTATAAGAAGTACATCAAAGATTACATGAAATCAATCAAAGGCAAACTTGAAGAACAGAGACCAGAAAGAGTAAAACCTTTTATGACAGGGGCTGCAGAACAAGTCAAGCACATCCTTGCTAATTTCAAAAACTACCAGTTCTATACTGGTGAAAGCATGAATCCAGATGGTATGGTTGCTCTCCTGGACAACCGTGAAGATGGTGTGACCCCCCCCCCCCCCATATACGATTTTCTTTAAGGATGGTTTAGAAATGGAGAAATGTTAACAAACTTGGCAATTCCTTGTGTCTATCACCTGTCATCATAACTGGCTGCTGCTTTTCATCCACACAATACCAGGAC
Organism: Choloepus didactylus; assembly: GCF_015220235.1. Lineage (NCBI taxonomy): Eukaryota > Metazoa > Chordata > Mammalia > Pilosa > Megalonychidae > Choloepus > Choloepus didactylus. Next base: position 106,455,232 of record NC_051334.1, on the reverse strand, counting down.
TTAGACAGATGGAATGAGGCCATCTTGAACTCTTCATTTATTTTGACCTTGATTTATTTGGAGCAGAGGCATTGTTTTAAAGCAAAACATGTCATGTAGGTTGTCTAAAAATAAAAATGCATTTAAACTCAAAAAAAAAGTGAGGGAAGAGTGGGAATAAGTCTGGACCTGGCATTGTGTGATTAAGAAAGCCTTCTTGTCCAAAAGGGGGAAGATAAATGAAACAAAGTAAAGTTTCAGGGGCTGAGAGATTTCAAATGGAGTCAAGAGGTCATTCAGGTTATTCTTATGCATTATATAAATATCTCTTTTTGGTTTTTAGTTTATTAGAATAGCTAGAAGGAAATACTTGAAACTGTTGAACTGCAACTCAGTAGCCTTGTTTCTTGAAGACAAGTGTATAAATATATAGCTTATATGATGTGACTGTGTGATTATAGAAAACTTTATGACACACTCCCTTTATCCAGTGTATGGACAGATGAATAGAATAATAGGGACAAAGAAGTAAATGAGTAATGGGGGGAATGGGGGAGAAGGGTTGTTTTGAGTGTTCTTTTTTACTTTCATTTTTATTCTTATTTTTATTTATTTTTTGGAGTAATGAAAATGTTCAAAAATAGACCATGTTGATGAATGCACAACTATATGATTATACTGTGAACAACTGATTGTACACTTTGGATGATTGTATGGTATGTGACTATATCTCAATAAGATTGCATGAAAAAAAAACAGTGAGGGAAGGGATAAGTTTCCTTAAAAAGATTATTACTGCTACATGAATGTGAAAGCTAGTGGAACATCTACTAACTTAATATCTTTGAATGAGGTGAGGGATGGAACAATTTCTTCATTGCTTAAAGGTTATTGAAAATTGAAATAATCTGATCAACCTAATATAATGATGACAAAATAAGAAAGTTGAAAATGAATTCTAAAGAATTTAAAGGTTCTGTAAACTACATAACAAATTAGCTGAAGCCACTAGAAGTCTTCCTTTGGAAAAGTCTTTTGGTCCTTTTATCCATGGTATGAACATTAGAATGAATTTTGAAACTTTGGAGTAGTAACTGTTCATTTACGTGTCTTTGATGGCAAAGAGGGCTATATCTGATGTAATATAAACTCAGTGCATTATAAAATAAAATAGGTCAAAAGATTATGAAATAATTTTTTTTCTGACTCCTAGTTGCTATTTATATTAAATTATATTGAGAACATTATTTTGGCCATTGTTTTACTACAGACTTTTCCAGTTCAAAAGAAAATGCCCAAGGCTAAAGAAAGGAGGAAAACCTTTATTAACAAACGTAACCGTATCTTGGCAATTTTGTATGCTTTGACATCAAATATTTTTTGAAGAAATTTAGAAGAATTTTGACATATTTAGAAGTCAGAATTTTATTTTAGAGGAACACTTTTGTATAGTGACATTATCAAGTTCAGAACATTGATAAAACCATATTTTCATATACTTGGTCAATTTTAAAGTAAATTCACTTTTGTGTTTAATAATTGTTACAGCCTGAGGGGGCTTTGCCAGTCAAAAGACAATAGAAGTTGCTGAGCATTTTCTGTAACATGAACTTTAATTGGGGTTTACTCACAGGGAGGCAGAAATCAGCAGAAATCAAACAGCTTTTTTTTCACTGGGTGCTTTCACAGGGAAGTTGGCCATGCGATTTGATTGAAAGAGGGCAGCAAGCCAGTTATACGGCTTAAGACAAAGACATTCCTAAGGGTGGGAGACCATCCTGTGACATCGGGGTGGTGCAGGAAGGAAAGAATTATAGGATGGGGCTTTGTAAATAACCACAAGAGTGGTAACACATGGGGGCCAGGAAGCAGGTAGACTAGATTAACATTCTTGCTCTCTCATGAGACCAAGAGTTTCTCACCTCCTGCTTATTTCCCATTTAAAGTTGCAATTATCCCTTGTTCTCTTTACTGGCTTACAAAGATGATAGGTTAAACATTAACTGCCTGGCACAAAAAGACAAATATTATATGCTACCACTAATGTGAACTCTGAAAAATGTAAAACAAATGGTTTATAATGTAGAATGTAGGGGAACTAGCATTAGAGAGTAATTAAGGAAGGGGGAACAATAATCCAATAAGAACAGATAAGCTATTGTGGGTAAATTTAACATTCTGGGAATGCCCAGGAATGACTATGGTCTGTTAATTTCTGATGGGTATAGTAGGAACAAGTTCACAGAAATGTTGCTATATTAGGTTACTTTCTTTTGGAATTAAAGTAGTTATCTTAGGTTAGTTGTCTTTTTTTTACTCCCTTGTTATGGTCTCTTTGAAATGTTCTTTTATTGTATGTTTTTTTAAATTTTTTTTATTTTTTTTATTTTTCATACAGTTGATTTAAAAAAAAAAAGGAAAAAATATGCAGAGCCCCCTTGAGGAGCTGGTGGAGAATGCAGGGGTATTGGCCTGCCCCACCTCGATGGTTGCTAACATGACCACAGACATAGGGGACTGGTGGTTTGATGGGTTGAGCCCTCTACCACAGGATTTACCCTTGGGAAGACTGTTGCTGCAAAGGAGAGGCTAGGCCTCCCTATAATTGTGCCTAAGAGCCTGCTCCCAAATGCCTCTTTGTTGCTCAGATGTGGCCCTCTCTCTCTAGCTAAGCCAACTTGAAAGGTGAAATCACTGCCCTCCCCACTACGTGGGATCAGACACCCAGGGGAGTGAATCTCCCTGGCAACGTGGAATATGACTCCTGGGGAGGAATGTAGACCCGGCATCGTGGGATGGAGAACATCTTCTTGACCAAAAGGGGGATGCGAAAGGAAATGAAATAAGCTTCAGTGGCAGAGAGATTCCAAAAGGAGCCAAGAGAGGTCACTCTGGTGGGCACTCTTACGCACAATATAGACAACCCTTTTTAGGTTCTAATGAATTGGAATAGCTAGCGATAAATACCTGAAACTATCAAACTACAACCCGGAACCCTTGAATCTTGAAGACAATTGTATAAAAATGTAGCTTATGAGGGGTGACAATGGGATTGGGAAAGCCATAAGGACCACACTCCCCTTTGTCTAGTTTATGGATGGATGAGTAGAAAAATAGGGGAAGGAAACAAACAAACAAACAGAAAAAGGCACCCAGTGTTCTTTTTTACTTTAATTGCTCTTTTTCACTTTAATTATTATTCTTGTTATTTTTGTGTGTGTGGTAATGAAGATGTCAGGGATTGATTTTGGTGATAAATGTACAACTATGTAATGGTACTGTGAACAATCGAATGTATGATTTGTTTTGTATGACTGCGTGGTTTGTGAATATATCTCAATAAAATGAATATTAAAAAAACAAAAAACAAACAAAAAAAACATTAACTGCCTGGGTCATGCAGACTGCTGTGCGCCAAGGTCTGCAGGCCTCTTTTGTTCAGGCCAGGGGCTGCCACAATAATATATGAAAATATGTTCAGGCATACTTTTTAAAATTGCACTTCACGTTAATGCACTTCTCAGATATTGTGTGTGGGTTTTTTTTTTTTTTTTTTTACAAATTAAAGTTTGTGGCAACCTTGTGTCAAGCAAGTCAATTGGCACCAGTTTTCCAACATCATGTGCTCACTTTATGTCGCTGTGTCACATTTTAATTAAGGTATGTACATTGTTTCTTTATACATAGTGCTATTGCACACTTAATATACTACAGTATAGTGTAAACACAACTTATATGCACTGGAAAACAAAAAACTTGGGTTACTTGCTTTATCACACTATTCGCTTTATTGCAGTGGTTTGGAACCAAACCCGCAATATCGTTGAGGTATGCCTATTTTGGGGAAATTCAGGCAACAAACCATAAATGGGTTACTCTCTGAGTTAGGAGCCTTTATCTACTTATTGCTATCTGATTTGTGATGTTGTTATATATAATAACAATAGGTAAGCTCTGTGGGGCAGATACTGCAGTGAGTACTTTGTATGCATTGCCTTATTGCATTTCCACACCTCTGAGGAGTTACTATTATTATCCTCATTTAATAGATTAGACAATTGAAGCACAGAGGAGTTAAGTAAATTGCCTGAGGTCACAGAGTTAGTGAAAGGTGAAATGGGTCTTCAGGCTCAGTATATGTGGCTCCGAAACCTGTGTTTTTAACCCCTATACTATAATATTTTTAAAACAGATAGTTTGCCTTCCCATTTTCTCTTTTAGTAATCTTTATAGATAGTGAAAAGAGTGCTACTCTGGAGTCAGAGTGCCCGGGTTTAAATCCGTGTCCTAGATTTGGCAAATTACTTCGCTTCTCTGTGCCTGTATTGCCTCATTGGCAAAATAGAGAGTAAGAGGGTTATCTAAGTTAAGGTTAACTTAGACAATATATGGAAAGCTCTTAGAACAGAGCCTGGCAGAGCCTAAGCTCTTCCTTTTCCTCCCTCTCTTCTACTACTATTGTTATTATTATCATTATCATTATTATTACTACTTTCATGTCTCCTTTTTAGAACTCCTGCCTTCTTAGCAACCCCAAGGTGCTTCTTCACATTCTAGCTAAGGATTTACCATTTAGATATTTTCTTTTAGTGACTTACAATAGTGTTATCCCTCTATGATTAAAAGAACAACAAAAACAACAAAATAACATTTACAAGAAGCTGCCTTAAATTTTATTAAGATTTTTCTGTAAGTATTGTTTAGAAATGATCTTCTTGGTAAGTTTGCATTTGCAACTGCAACCTCTAAAAGATGGCAGAAAAGAAGCTGTGAAGGTTGCAAGCAGCATCGTTCACTGAATTTAAATTTCAAATAGCCACTAGAAAGCTGTTATAAGGAAGGGATGTTTCTTTAAAAGGAAGACATCTCTCTCTCTCTCTCTCTAGCTCTCTGTCTATCTATCTATCTATATATATGTATTATATTTATGTATTCTATTGATCTATCTAATTTGTGTATCACCTATCTCTATCATGTATGTGATTGTATAGGAATATCTATATTTTATTAAATATCTTGTGGGAGTTATTACAGGATCAGAGGCCTATTTTATGTTGAGAAAGGGCACAATTTGCAATGAAGATGCAATGTCATGAACTCTTATGCACTCTTATATCAGACTGCTTAAAGCAAATATTATTAAAAATGCAAGGAAAAGTTGTTAAAAAAATCATAGTGGGAGACACACCTCTACCAGTCTTTGACAAATCTATTAGACTAAAAATAAAAAATGATACTGAAGAATTTACTAATAGAAGATAGTATCTACCCTTAAAGAGATCACATATTATTTTAAACTATACATAGAATATTTATTTTAAATAATGATTGAATATTAGGTGATATTAAGTGAAAATTCCAAAGGGTAGAAATCATGCAACTGACATTCTCTGATCTCAAAGCAGTAAAGCTAGAAATGAATAACAAAAGGACAAGTAATAATAAATATGCAACTACTTAGAAATTAAAACTGTTCTTTGTGGATAGCTGTTGGGACAAAGAGGAAATGAAAGCTAGAATTTGAAACTATTTAGAAAGTAAAGATGAAGACAACATTACTGTACAAACCTATGGGAAATGGTTGAGGAAAGTTATTAGTAGAAAACTGTTTTCTTATTTAATATGAAAGAATAAAAATAAATAAACTAAGCATTCAACTCAACAATCTATAAGAAGAGTAGCAAAATAACAAGAAAAGCAAAAGGAAGAAATTAATAAAGGTAGAAGCCCCAATTAAGTGAATTAGAAAACAGAGAATTGAGAAATAAATCCAAGAACTAATTCTTTGAAAAGAGAAATGAAAATGGATTTCTGGTGATTTTAATCGAGAAAAAAAGAGACAAAATTTAAATTTACAACATTAGGGATGAGAATGGTAATATATCCACAGATATTAAAGAGGTTTTTAAAAACAAAGGTAATGGAGGGCAAACTTGTACTACAAAAATATTAAAAAGTATAAGCTAAAACATTTTTAAATACGTGACACGAGAATAAACAGTGCCATGAATAGAGCACAAAGTCTAGAAACAGAGCCATAAAAGAAAATAAAATGTAATATATATGATATGTCAAACCAATAGTGAAAGGACAGATTAATCAATAATTGATGCTAGGACCACTGACTAACTCTATGGAAAATTAAATTAAGTTCTGGCATCACTCCAAAATAAATTCAAGTTTAAATACATATGTATTTAAATTGAAGAAAAGAAAACAAATATGGTAGAAGAAAATATAAGTGAATATTTATATAATCAGGGGTTGAAGAGGTCTTCCTGAGCATGACACCAAAGCCAGATGCCATATGGGAAACCACTGATAGAGTTCACTACAAAAAATTAGAACCTGTCTCCATTAGTAACTACTATAGAGTTAAAATGGAAGTTACACTCTTAGAAAAAATTGCAAAATATATGATAATGATTAATATTCCTTTTCAATATATAATTTCAGTCTTAAAGTTCCAAGAACAGTATATGGAATTCCAGTATTCTTATTGTTAGGTCTGAGTCTTGGACCCTTCCCCCATTTCTTTTGATGTAAAGCCAGGCCATCTGGTGCTGTCTCCTCCCCTCCTTGGCAGCCTCCTCCCTTCGGTTCCCTGCTTCACCATCCTTGCTAAGCTTATCGCTGCCTATCCCCACTTCCTTTCCCATTTCATGCCACAACTTTACTGCCTTTGTTAAAGGTCCATCGCCCTCTCCTATCCTTTCTCCCATCCTTTCCCCCACTTCGCACCACAAGTTACTCCCTCTCTTTCTCACCTCTCCTATTAGAATCTGCAAACCAGGCAGTGCCAAAAGTTACGAGCTGAAATACTGTAATTCCCTATTGGCCAAAAGTCATATATCTTACAGTCCAAACACTGTGTAAACTTCTAGTGGACAAAAGGCCATATAAAAGGAGAATCCCACCACCCACAGGGCGGTTCTCCAGCAGCCTTTCCTGCTGGCTCAGGGCCATTCTGCAGCTTATTTCAACTAACTCTAATAAACTTTTTGATGCCTGGCATTTGACTTTGTCCCTCGTCTTTTGGACCAAAACTGCCTTACACTTATAAAAATAAGAATAAATAAATTAAATAAAAACAACAACAAGGATTTCTGTGCATAATTACAGTACACTTAAACTCAGGAATTTAACAATGATGCCATACTATTATCTAATCTACAGACCTTCTTGAGTATTTTTGCCCACTGCCCTAATAATATCCTTCATAGCAAAAGAAAATTCAAGATCATGTGTTCATCCAGTTGTAATGTCTCTTTGGTCTCCTTTTATCTGGAAAAGTTCCTGAGCCTTTATTTGTATTCCCAAACACTGACATTTTTGAAGCATACAGACCTGTAATTTTGTAGCGTGTCACTCAATTTGGGTTCTTCTGATGTTTTCTCCTGATTAGTTTTAGGTGATGCACTTTTGGCAAAAATACCACAGAAGTGATTCTGAATTCTTAGTGAGTCATATCAGGAGGCACGTGTGGTTGGTCAGTCTCATTATTAGCAATGTTCACTTTTATTACTCTCCACTGTAAAGTAATTAACAAGTACCTTGTGGGGATATACTCTAAGATTATGTAAATATCCTGCTTATAATAGAAAATTTGAAAACACTTGAATAAGGAGATTGGCGGGATAAATTATGGCGTATATAATGGAATACAGTACAACCATTCTAAATACGTCTTAAAAGAATGGCTAGATTGTGGATAGAGTTTTATTGTATATTGCTAAATGAAGATAAAAACTGATTATTTTCTGCTGCAGGTTGGATTCCCCAGAAAGCATACTCCGAAGCAGATATTATCATGAAAAAAGTGTATTAGTGAGGACTTTCGGTATCCTTAGGGGAAGAGAAAGAAACATTATAGGGGCAGAGGGAAAAGGCAGGCTGCATTTTGCCCAACACAAGGCCTCATCTTACTCCAAAGGAAGCCCTAAGACTGGAATGGCCCTTCTAATTGTCCTGAGTTGGGGAAAGGAACCCCACCCCCATCTTTATACCCACACAACAATCTGTCATTGTATGCAGACTGCCCCGGGGAAGGGGATATGATTTTACCTTAGGTGCCTCTCTTCAGCCCAGGCAATTGCCAAAGAGGGCAATTGCAACCTTTCCAATACCTGGGGGAATAAATCCTTTGGTCCTAAAGAGGGGATCTGGGTGACACAGTGCAACATCCTTAGCATGCACTATAATGCTACTGATGTATTATTTTATTTTCTTTTTTTGCCTCTATATTTTACAAATAATATTCTACAATTAATAAAAACAGATGCAACTTATTATTATAAATAAATCAATAAAACTTTTTTTTTCCAAAAAAGAAAATTGCTGTACTGCTTTGGCAAAGAAATACTGTGTATACTTGAATAATTTTAAGAAGTAGTCCTGAGACTTGAATACTTCTAAGAAGTAGCATGGCATAATGAGCATCTGTGCTCCAGGAAACTGGTTTCAAATCCACTCTGCTTTATGATCAATTATCTTACTTAATATCTCAGAACTTCTGATTCCTCATTTGTAGTGGGAGAAGGTAGAATATGTAGTAGAGCTGATATCTGTCTCGAAGGAATGTTGTGATGGTGACAATTAGAAACAATATTGCTAAAATACTGGTCACAAAGTAAGGCCTTAATAAATGATAGCCATTATTTTTTCACTTATTTAGATTATATATTTTGTTAATGCTTTGAATGTTTCTATTTGTTGAAAAATATCTACACATTTTATCTTTTGAGACGTTAGCTCTCCATTGAAGGTGAAAACAATTAAAAATAGAAGTTTTTTTTTTTCTCAACAGTGTTCCGTTTTAGAATCTCTCAGGAATAGAGGCAAGGCATTCTCTAGGTATTTGCTTAACCCTTTATCTTCAACTAAATGTTCATATATCAAACAAATGAACCGAAACAAGGGAAAAGCAATAGATTGTGTTCTGTCATGTATAGAACAACTTTCTTGATTTAAAGGCATATGATTTTCTTGGTTTTGTTCAATTCTACGCTTGATTTAAAAATGTCCCTTTAATACCTTGTTTTAGGCATTATAGTGTAATCAACCATCTGTACAAAATTTAAATCCTTGTGACTATTTGATGAAAAATTTGTAAGAAAGCATAATGTGGTCAATTAAATGAAAATGATTTGAATGCAGCTTTGGTATACTTGGCAATATTAATTGCAATTAAAGCTCAGAAAATTTAATTGTGATTCTTATGTCATGCATTCTTTGCCACTCTTGCTACCTCTGTGAGAAATTCTAGCCTAATTTCCTTCCATAATTTCCATTTTCTTTAATGCAAATACTCACTCTAAATCATTGACTTGAGCTGATGGGAAATAAAATTAAATTTCATATTGGTATCACTTTATTGCTCTATTTGTCTGACACATTCAATAATGCTCTTTGAGCCAATCTAAGGATTAATGATAGAAAAGATTGCTGATAGACTCTCAAACCTAGTTCTGTATATTAAGGACCTTTTTTTTGTATGGTGACTTTGATTCTTTTAAAAAATTACAGGCTATAAAAATTCCACCTGATTTGACTTGTGAAGTTAGAATGGTAAATAGCTTTACTAATCATCTTAATTTGCTTAAACTTCCATTTTTACTTGGGAAACTACAAAGGAAAAAAAAAAGCAACTGAGGCAGGCTGACATACCAACAATCCTTTGCAGTGCTAGTTAAGACCCCTGCCTCCATGGGAAATGAGGAACTGTGATAAACAAGTCATGCTGACACTTGCAGGTCTGCTTCTCTTCACCAGATAAGCCCATTCCTGCACAAACATTCTGCTTGGGCAGCCTTTGCAGATTTATGGTACCCAAAGACGCCCTGCCCCAGACAACTCACATAGTTCATGTCCTCCTTGCCTCCCACTCCCCGTTCCCCCATACCCTTTCGTTGTTCTAAGCAGGTATATAAACTTTCCCTGCCACTTTTCTTTGAGCAGTAACTTTCTTTCAGTTCTGCTCCCACATGTGTCTCTTAGCTCAATAAACTTATTCTGTACCTTGGTTTTCAGAGTCTGTTTTCAGCTTAACAGTCTATAGCCACAACTGTCTATTTAGAATGGCATGACCCATTAATTTAGTCAAACAACTGGGCACTTTGTTAAAAAAAAATAAAACAAATACAAATTCTCCCAGACAAAATCTTCAGTCAAATCAGATGCTTGATATTACATAGAAACATAAAACATTGAATGTATTTTGAGGTTTTAATAAATTATGGTAGCATCATGTAGGCATATTATAAGAATTATTTTACTAATACCCATTATAATAAAAGTCATATATTGAGTGTTTATAGTAGACCAGACACTGTGCTTAGTGTTTTAAAACATAATAAAACAATTAATCCTCACAACAGCCCAATGAGTGAGGCACAATCTTTGTGTCCATTTTAGAGAGGGAACTGAGGCTTGGGAAGGAACGGTGTATAAAATGCCACATTACTGTTGTGTAGTTGTCATAAAAAACTAAAAGCAGATAGAAATTCAAAGTAAATTCAGATTTGAAAGCAGATTCAACATGACGATAGTTTTTATGTTTGCTTCATCACAAGCCGCCAATAAAACTAATGCACAATAACCAAGTCAAGGGCACACAACACACTTAAAGATGGAGAATACCAGAGTCTCTAAAGTCCATCAGATCAAGGGTGGATGGGCTGTAGGTGGGTACATTTAACAATCTGTCTTAGGAGCCAGGTTCAATATGGTGTCATGATTTCTGTAACACGTTCAAACATCCATTCTCTAAATCTCCAAAAGTTTAATTTTCCAAACCATCCAAATATGTTACCTTGACAATTTTTCTTCCAAGTAAATATCATTTTTATAACACTAATGGGGTGCAAGGGCTCATAGCATGTTGCGGATTTTTTTCTGTTTCCATGTAGGCAATATTTAATGCAGCCATTATTTTTCAATAATATATCTCATGATCCTTTTCAGCCCCTGTAAGAAGGATTGGGCCTATTTTGTCTCTTCCTCCATGTAATTGTTTCATCTGATCATATTTTGCTAATGTTTTATTTACATTAAATAGAGTTAATTCCATATTAACAATATGATATACCTCATTGTTCAACCTCAGAATTCCTTTGTCATTTATGGCCTGGGTATAATGAATTTTTCCTTCAATTGTAATGTTTATAATTTGTTGAAATTTGATACAACCTTGGAGGAGAAATTCCATGTTCCTTCCCTTATTCCAGTAAGTTATCTTTCTTTTATTTTTAAGACATATTATCATAGTCCAATTACCTAAATCATGTATTAGTGGTTTCTCTGTCATTTCAGCTAAATTCATAGGAATGTTTATTTCTGGTATCTCTGTGTAGCTAGGGATTAGCTAAGTATCTAATTCCACTCCTCTATACTCTCTGCTGGTATCTGTATACCTTCTATTTCTGTGGGTGTTTGATCTGTTCTAAGCATCTACACTCCTCTTTGAAACTTGGGTATTGCCACTGTGTGATATCCCTGTTTCCGTATTTCTCCTTTTAAGGTTAATATTCACATTTCACATGCTCCTAAGTAATCACATCCATTGTCATAAGTCACATGTAATTTGGATCTAGTCAGATTATTGGCAATACAGTGTCCAATATCTACCTGTTACAAGTCTTAAAATTTCCCACACATCTTTTAGCTCATGTTGCAGCATGTTACATTGGTTTCTTAGCTGTATTTTGTCAATAGGTTTCCTAATCTTTTCAGCATTAAAATCCATCTGACCTATTGTTTTTAAAATGTCGAGTGATTCCTCTACCTTTCTCCCATGTTCCTGCATGTGATCCATGATTTCATATATGTTTTTAATTTGATGTCCTAAATATGAGAGCCTGTCATGGCATAGGCCTTGAAATTCTGTTGTGTTATTTAAAAATCTTCCAATTTCATATTCATTTCCTTTATCTGGTAATGTGATAGCAAGATTCCTATCAATCCTCCTACTAATCCCCATAGGAATTGCAAAGGTTTCCTGCTTCTACAGTTCAGCTGAAGTGGTAAATCCATAAATGGTAAGCTATATAGTTTTTGAAAGTATTTACTGCATATTTGTGCTTTCATACTAGCTATAAATGCTCTTTTATTAATTTGTAAGGTATATGCTATTATAGTATGGTCAACCTTGACAGATATCTTTTGTAAGTGTTAGGTTCCCAATTCTAGGAGTTGAAATAATTCATGTCATCTCATAACCTGCAGTATACCACCATGGGTAATCTTCTGCATAATAATCCTTATTCTGTATTGTTCCTCTATATACCTTACATGGTTCACCTGTTGTAACCAAGTTAGGGCATAAAGTCCTTGGATCCTTTCACAGAATTTTTACAGGGCTATAAGGGCTATGATAACACTGTATCATGCATCCAGTGATCTAATTTTGGGCAATATATCCTCATTGTGAGCTGTGCCCATGTTCTTTAGGGTGTGTATCTTTAGGGTGAAGTATAAGGTTATGGAGTCAAATGATATAGCATTTTCAGCTATAGCATTTTTTTTTTCCTTAACAGTCTAGTCGCTGAACTCATCTCTAAAAACCATAGGACTTTCTGGGGCTGTCACCAACCCTGACATTACTATTTTTTTTCTTTCCATTCATTCTTTTATGAACATGTGAAAGAGGTCAAACCTCAGGCCTCTTTTAAACTGTCACCTTCCAGAAACTTCTCTCATGTATTAATTATTGAGATGAAGTATTCATTCTTTCATTCATCCACTTATCTTGACAGAACGCTATGTCCTGGATCCTGTCCCAGATCCGGGGCCAAAAGCTGGTCTGTGAATCTGTTCCCTGGCATCCTCAGAGTCAGCCACTCCCCAGACCTCTCGAGCTCAGACTCCCTGCTCTCAGGCAGGCTTCTCTGTCACTTCACACAAACCAACCCACTGATATGGAATATTAATGCTTCCCAATACAGGTACTATATAGTATGAATGTGTACCAATACATTTAACTATATGTAGACACATAATTCTGCATATTCTATATATCATATCATATACAGATAATCTATAACATACATAGAACAGTAGATATGTAATTATACTCTATAAATTATGTCTAATCTAATATAATCTAAATGTACAAATATATATAACAATATAGATATGTAATAACAATATAGATATGTAATATAGATATAATAATTACATATCTATATTTGTATTCTATTCATTTGTATACATCCTATAATACAAATGAATAGAAAATATAGTTAAACAAACACCTACGTAATATATTGTCAGTCCTTGGCATATGCTATGAAGAAAAGTCAACTAGAAGACCCAGTTGGATTGTGACTAGTTGTGTGTGTTGGGGTGTACTGAGGTATGTTGGAATATTTTGGGGTGGGGGTGGGGCTGTTCGTAGACGCACCCCCCCCACACACACACACACAGGAGGTGGGCTAAGACCTGGGCACTGACCCACGCTGGGCCGGAACAGAAGCCCCCCAGGCCGAGGGAGCAGCAAGGGCAACGGTGAAAATGCTGGGCTTGCTGGCACAGCAGAAGGAACCCGGGTGGGGAAGGGGCAAGAGCAGAGGGAGACCAAATGGAGGCCAGGCCCCAGCCTAGACGGCCTCCAGGGTGGGTTCTGGAGTGTGGTACGCAAGGAGTCCTGAGGCTGTCTGTCTTCCGACTCTGGGCGTTTCTCTCCCGCAGCCGGTCCGCTCTGGCCAAGGCGCCGCCGGGGCGGGGTCTCGGGGCGCAGGGGTTTGGCGTCCCAGCCCGGCGAGCGCCGCCGTGGGGGAGGCCGCGCGCTGGTTGTAGCGCGTGGGAATGGGCCACCGGCCTCTGGGGTGTTGGACGTGGCCACGCTGCGCCCCATGAACCGGCCGCGCTGTGGGGACCTCGACGCCCCTGCGCCCCGGGCCCGCCGCCGGCGCTCCCTGCAGACCCCGGGGGACTCCAACCGCGGGCGCACCCAGTCCTTCACCAAGAAGACTCAGAAGTGGAGGCTGGTCAGCGAGGGCTAGAGTGGGCAATTGTCGGTAGACAAGCAGAGGCACATTTTCAAACTGCCTTCCGGATGTGGAGCGAGGTGATGCCGCTGGAGTTTGAGGAGGATCTTACCTCCCCCCGCCCCCCAGAGCTCTGGTCGACATAAAACTGGGTTTTGGAAGAGGTAAGAAGAGCGCAGACTGTGGAGCCCCACCACTGCGGCGCCTCTGCAGGCATGTTTGCTCCGCTCGGCCTTTCCTCGCGTGTAGGGTTCCTATAGCACCCCGGAGGGTCCTGGAGCATCATAGTTAAGCCCAACAGGCATGGCTGGAACAGACAGACTCAGGCAAATCCCATCTGTGCCTCTTCCTTGCTTCCATCTGCAGCACGGTGGTAATAATCCCTACCTCTGAGGCTTTTCCTGAGATAGCACCTGCCAAGTGCATTGACCTATTGTCAGTCCTCTACAGATGTTGCTTTTTGAGATCTCATGGTGAAGGGATTGACTCTTCACCCTGCCTAGAGCTGTCAGTAGTAAGATGGGGACATTCACACCCTCTCCTCTCCAGAACAGGTTAGCCCAGTGAGCTCAGGCTGAGTCATTTGGGATTGCTAACATTGCGAGCTCAATGTGCTAGTCAAAGCACTCCACAGGCCAAGCCTAGCATTGTTCCTTCCCACCACACTCTGGTGGAGAAATCCCTGTTTGGAGTCTACTGAAATGGGTCAGAAGATCTGGCTGGTTCAAGCACTGTTTCTGCTACCTCCTAGCTTTGTGGATTTGCACAAATCACTTACTTTCCCTACAGTCCCACCTGTAAACTAGGGGTGCCAATAGCTGCCCTGCCTATCCTACCAGATGAAATCCCCAATGTGAGAAGTAAATGAGACACAGCCTGTGGAAAATCCATACAAATATAAGGGGCGGTGACCAGTGGGTAGCACCTCCTTTATTTCAGGACCCACTCAGCTGCTAGGATTCAGCTCACATCTTGTCTCCTCCATAAAACCTGACATCATCCTGGGCCCTCCACAAACACACACATCAGCAGCAGAATGAAAGCCTCTCTCTGTTTCCACAGCTCTTGCTACACAGCTTGGTTTTTATCAGTCTTTATACTTATAAACATGCCGTTCATAACATAGTTTTTCAACAAACCGTGTCTCCATACTTACTCCTCACATCGGTGATCTAACCAGTGAGCTGAGCAGGGCAGCAGCCAGTAGCCCCAATTCCCAGACAGGACTACAGAGAAGGTAGGTAGTTAGTAGTTGCTATGCCAGCTCTGCTACTGGACAAGCTCCTCAAGGGTGGGCTCCCTCTCAGTGTTAGTATTCCCAGTACCTGGTACATAAGGAATCTGTCTTGCCTACCTCTCCCCTCACCAGGTTGGCACCTGGGCTGTCCTCAGGTTTTTGACAGGAGTAGGCAGGAGTTTTGCACATGCCTGGAGCCTGGGCGATACTCGCTTTGACGATGATGAACAATTCACTCCTCCCACTAGCGATGCTGGCATCAGTCTTCTCAAAGTAAGTTGTCTCAAACTGCTCAGATTGACGAGGCGAAAGGCAGTGCCTCATGAGGCTGTTGGCAACCTAGACCCAGGTACAAAAAGCCAGAGCTTTTCTAACTACGTGTCTTCACCCTTCTGAGAAAGAGAAGCAGTCTCCGGTGGTGGTGCCCTGATTCTCACCACTGTTTCCCTTCTACTTAGTAAGCACAGCTCTTCACGCAACAGAGCCTGCCCTTGGTAACTGGGCCAGTCCTAGTGGAACACAGATGCCCAGGTCTGGTGGAGCACTGATGGTTTATGTTCCATTTCTAATTGGCCGACCATGAAATTGGCCATGTCCTCAGCTTGCCTTACACCTTTATATTCCCCAAGAACCTGCATTTGAATTGAATGGTCAGGCACAACGGCCACTCAGAAGCTGTATGGTAAGACTGTCCTCCTGGAGAACACTTAGGATTTCAAAGCACAGCGGGACTCCATTCATTCCTCATTGGGAGGCAGGTCCCCAAATAGTTCAGATAGCTCAAGTCACCCAAAAGTATCGGCTCTCTAGTTCCATGATGCTAATTCTGTTAGTTAAAAGTGGCTATGCCCAGACCGTACCCACAGGTGGAAAGCAAATACACTCTCCACTGATATCTCCTCCTGTGGCTTGTGCATGTGCCACATCACCTTCCCTGGGAGAAAGGCACAGAACATGGTGGTTTTTAAACACAAGTGGGCCACCCATGCCATGGAATCCCACAAGAGCTAGATGAACTGGAAGCTACTGGGAGAAGTTTACTTCACTCCCAAGGCAGGGAATAGCTTATGCTTGCCAGATAAGCTATAATCTCTAATTGTTCAGGCCAAAGTGGTGGTGGTTAATTATTTAATTAATGATTAATGGTTACCCCCCACTCAGGTGGATAACAGAGGGCTCATGCTAAAGGTCCTTTCAGGCTGAAGGGAAGAAAAGCTATCTATCCTTTTTCCACGTAAAGGTCCCAAAGGGAACAATCTCCAGTTCTTTTCTGCTCAGATCCTCCTGTTCTTGGCATTGGTGTCTTTGGAAATAAAAAAAGCCGTGTGCCTTCATTTGTCATGCTGCTATGACAAATGCCACACAATGGGTTGGCTTAAACAGAAGGAATTTATTGACTCATGGTTTTGAGGCTAGGAGAAGTCCAAAGTGTCAGCAAGGCAATGCTTTCTACCCAAAGTCTGTAACATTCTCATGCTGGCTACTGGCGATTCTTGGGGTTCCTTGGCTTTATCTCTGCTTCTCATCACATGGCAATGTCCTCTCCCTTCTCTACTGGGTTCCTTTGACTTGTGGCTTCTGGCTCCTCCCCATGGCTCTCTCTCACTATGTCTGAATTTCTTCTGCTACGAAGGACTCCTGACATTACTGTTTTAGCTATATGGGGCATTTGTTTTAGTTTCCAAAATTCTACATAATTACAAGGAGGTGCCCAGTAATATAAAATAACATTCTCCCAATTGTCTAGTTCTGTTAAATTGGCTTTATGATACCACTTATTGCATGGTATATTAGCAGTACCACAATATCATGTATTATTGGCTATCATTTTTGAATTTTTCCATAATTGTTCCATTGTATTATTTTTGCAAAGTCTATAAGTAACTACCCCAATTATTTTGGTCGATGCTCTGTGTGTGTAATTAAGGGTGATGTATCCCATTATTGGGGTTTTTACCCCTATACAGGTCTTACTGGCTTTTTATTGAAAATTTGTTCATAAATTGTTTGATTATCCAGTATTGTGGTAATAATGAGATACTTATTGTATGACATAACTATATTTTATGGCCATTTAAAAATGGTATGAAGGCTCCTATTGAGTCTGGTCCTGCAGAGATGTTAGACGTTGCTATCTCCCAGTGTGTTGTTTCACATACAGTCATTATTAAATATCCTAATGGCCACTATTTGTTTACTACCATAGAGGAGCCCATGGTGCATCTTTCTCTGTAATGTTCTTCCTATGCTTAGTTTACAGTTTCTTAATGTCCAGTTATATGTTATGCATTTGTCTACATTAATGGCAGAGGACTTCTAAAAATCGTCAGTGAATGTCTGATGGGTATAGTCAGTTTGTAAACCTGGAGAATTCTTATAATCCACAAAATTGACTTAGCACTAAAGGAAATATTCTATGTTGCCAATCTAATTTTGCAAAAGCAAGCTCCCAGAATACTTCTGGTTTAATGAACTCAGCTTTTGATGTGACTGTGATAGCTGGAGGCATTATGGACCCCAGAAGATCATGTTCTTAAAGCTAATCCATTCCTTTGGGTGTAAACCTATTATGGGTGGGACCTTTTGATTAGGTTATTTTAGTTGAGGCCTTCCCCAGGTGGATCTTAATCCTCTTACTGGAGTCCTTTATAAGAGGATGAAAGTCAGAGAAGAAGACGCAGAGAAAGACACAGAAGCTGAGAAAGAAAGACACAGACGGAGCAGCCAGAAGCAGAGAGCAACGAAACCTGGAAGAGAAGGGAAAGACCAGCAGATGCCACCATGTGCCTTGCCATGTGACAGAGGAGTCTTGATAATGCCTAGATTTGGAGATTATCATGGCCTCAGAACAGTAAGCCTGTAAACGAATAAATCCCATTGTAAAAGTCAACCCATTTTATGGTATCTGCATTTCAGCAGCTTTAGCAATAAAACAATGTCTAGTTTCATGTATATTTCCATAATGGAACATATTTGGCCATTCTGTGACCTTAAGGGTTATATGAGTATTATTTGTGGTATCATAGCTCCATGGTACCCCCCATTCTCATTATCTCATTGTACAGTAATGGAGATAATTTCACATTAACCTTAGGCCATTCTTTTGTAGAATTTATCAATTGTTGCAGTATGAGAGTTATTAAGTATGGTGCATGCTTGTAGTGTGGTACTAGACGTAGTACTCTTTTCCTCATCCTCATTCTCTATCTTTTTGTCTCCTTTTTCTTTCTTTTCATCATCATAATAACCATCATAATCATCATTATTAATTTCCTTAGATATCCACTGTTTCATAGCCAAAGAGTATAAACTTCTTGCTGACAATTTGAAGCACTATTCACGTTTCCTGTTTTGTGGGTCATGCAGTATCAGTCTATTATGAGACTTGTCATATTTAGCCTATAACACTATAACTAATCATAGCACATCCCAGAATTTTTTGGCACTTTCCCATTGCTTGGCAAGCCATAGCTATGTTAGTACTTATAGAGCAATGGTAGTCCTTTTCCTTTGCCCATGTGGTTAGATTATGGACTTTAATGTGCTTGTGGTGGTGGTCTCCATACCTACTTAAGTATCTCAAGGTATCATGACATTTCTGCTGGAAATGTTGGTTAAATTAATCTGCTCAAGCATGAAAGAATAAATGTTCTAAATCTGGTGTACTCATATGCTCAGATAAGTATCCTGAGGTGTAAAGGCTGCTTGTTTCTGCTAGCCAGTATACCCAACCAGAAATTAAATGTTTTCCTTTAATATGCATAATTGGGTCCTTAGTGGTTGTGGTTTCATTACCAGAGTTTCTAGTCATACTTCTGTGTCTCCCATGATTAGTATTATTGGCAATATCACTCAGCAAAAACATAGCAAGCATAACGCTAAACAATAACAACAAGATATGTAGCCCTTTACAGCAATCAGTTGGCATTTCCCATGGATGTATTATTAGTTTCCCTAAATGGAAGCTACTCTGGCAACAAACAGACTTTCTTTGAACCCTTTGGGCTGCCTCTGTTGGTGGTTCCATTGGTTCTTGAGTACAAACAGTCCATTGTGTGTAATATACACCTGCTCTTTCACTAAAATATATGATTACAAATAGCAAACCATGTATCAAATATGGGTATTGTTCGCTCAATCCTTGAATAGTGCCTAAAATTGCATCTAGTTCAATCAAAAAATTTTTCCAGAAAGTCAGTCTTATTAATGTCAGTAGTGGGATTATCAAAATCCTCCATGCCCCAGGTTGGTGCTCGGCATTCCTGGTCATTCCATTTGCAGTCCTGGGGTCCCTCTTCACAGTTGATGCTTTGCTCCATTCCTTCTCTCCACTCTTTGAAAGTGCTGAATTTACTGTAGTGTAGGGCTGGTGCAGTAGGGGTTCTTGGTATAACTTTGGAATCAATAGAGGTAAAGTTGTGTAACAGTGTGACAGGTAGTGGTATTGTAGAAGTCAGGGTGGAACCATTGCTACTGGTTGCTTTTCCATTCTTGCAGTGAGTTTGGCTTCCAACCAGGATGCAGAATGAAAAGGTGATTAGTCCAACTATGACTGCCACAATCAGTACCTTGCAACACACCTGTGAGCTAGATAGGCATGATATTTGTATGTTTAATCTGTGCTAGATGTCCTTTCCTGGGATTAGCCAGTAAATCCTGTGTGAGACTGGTGCTATAACTTCTCCAATCTCCGTATTTCCATCCATGCTTCTAACTAGTATTTTTCATTTTATTCCTTTTCTATGTCTGTCTTTCTGTATTGCCTTATATTTTTATTTCAGTAGGTTGTGTTCTAATCATATCCATAGAATGAGGTAATTTTAAACTTTCCCTAGGATTTAAGGCTTTAGTGGTCTTCCAAACTTTTTTACACAAGCCTTTCAAGTTATATGTGAGTATTCTCAATTTTTCTTTTGTTTATTTTTAATTTTTTTAATTAGAGAAGTTGTGAGTTTAAAGAACAATCATGCCTAAAATATAGGTTTCCCATATACCACCCCACCACAAACACCTTACATTGGTGTGCAACATTTGTTAAAATTGATGATAGCACATTTTTGTAATTGTGCTATTAATTAAAGTCCAAGGATTAACTCAGGGTTCACAATTTGTGTTTTGTAGTTCCATGGATTTCTTTTTTAAAATTCTAATTCTGTTACCATATATACAATCTAATATTTCCCTTTTTAATCATATTCAGATACATATTTTAGTGCTGTTATTGTGTTCACAATGTTGTGCTACCATCACCACTATGCATTACCTAAACATTTCAATCATTCTAAATAGGCACCCTGTCCATTTTAAGACTTAACTTCCCCTCCCCCACCCCCACTCCATCCCCTGGAAACCTATATTCTAGATTCTGACTCTATGAGTTTGCTTATTCTAATTGTTTCAAGTCAGTGAGATCATACAATATTTGTCCTTTTGTGTCTGGCTTATTTCACTCAGTATAGTGTCTTCAAGGTTCATCCATGTTGTCACATGTATCAGAAATTCTTTCCTTTTTACCACTGAATAATATTCCATTGTACATATATACTACATTTTGTTTATCTATTCATCAGTTGATGGATACTGGCAATTGTGAATAATGCTGCTATGAACATCATTGTGCAAATACCTGTTCAAGCCCCTGCTCTCAATTCTTTTGGGTATATAACTAGTATTGGATTGCTGGATCATATGGTAGTTCGATACTCAGCTTTTCCATGGTGCTACACCATTTTACATTGCCACCAGCAATGAATGAGTGTTCCTATTTCTCCACATCCTCTCCAACACTTGTTATTTTCCATTTTTTAATAGCAGCCATTTTCGAATGAAAATGATATCATTTCGAGTGAAATGATATCTCGGTGTGGTTTTGATTTGCATATCCCTGATGGATAATGATGTTAAACATCTTTTCATGTGCTTTCTGGCCATTTGTATATATTCTTTGGAGAGGTGTCTATTCAAATATTTTGCCCATTTATTAATTGGGTTATTTATTTTTTATTAAGTTGAAGGATTTCTTTATGTATTCTGGATATTAAATCTTTATTGGATTTGTGGTTTCCAAATATTTTCTCCCATTGTGTACGTTGTCATTTTACTTTCATGATAAAGTCCTTTGATGAATGAAAGTTTTTAATTTTGATGACTCCCATTTATCTGTTTTTTTCTTTTGTTGCTTGTGCTTTGAGTGTAACTCTAAGAAACCATTGCCTAACGTGAGATCCTGAAGAAGCTTCCCTATGTTTTCTTCTAAGACTTTGATACTTCTAGCTCTTATATCAAGGTCTTTGATCCATTTTGAGTTGATTTTTGTATATGGTGTGAGATAGGGGTCCTCATTATTTTTTTCTCAGATGGGGATCCAGTTTTTGCAGCACCATTTGTTGTAGGGACTATTTTTTCCCAATTGAGTGTCTTTGCCACCTTGTCAAAAATTAGTTTGCCATAAATATGAGGGCTGTTTTCTGAACTCTCAATTTAATTCCATTGGCCCATATGCCTGTCCTAGTGCCAGTTCCACACTGTATTTTTAAGTGGAATTTTTTTGAGATATATTCACACACCATACAATCCATCTGAAACATACAATCAGTGGATCACAGTATTATCTCATAGTTGTGCATTCATCACCATGATCAATTTTAGAACATTTTCATTACTTCAGGGGCAACCCAAAACCTCCCATACCCCTTATTCCCCCTATTCTTTAAAAAAAAAAAAGTTTTATTCACATACCATACAGTCCATCCTGAGTGTATAATCAATAGCTCTTGGTATTATCACATAGCTATGCATTCATTACCACTGTCAATATGAGAACAATTCTCATGTCTTCCGAAAAAAAAATCCCATAACCCTTATATCCCCCTGTTATTGACATTTACCTTTGATGTTGTGACTTTGTTACAATTAATGAAAGAATATTACAATGTTACTCTTAACCATAGACCTTAGTTTGCATTAATGGTATTTTTTCCCATAAACCACCCTATTATTAACTTCTTGTAATAGTGACTTATGTTTGTTGTAGTTCATATGAAAACTTTCTTATATTTGTACAATTAGCCACCATCATTGTCCACTATAGGTTTCACTAAGTTACACAGTCCCAGTTTTTATCCTCTAGCTTTCCTTCTGGTGACATACATGACCCTAGCCTTCCTCTTTCAACCATACCCACACTCAGCTTCGTTAATCACACTTATCATATTGTGCTATCATCGCACGGTATTGTGCTATCCATTTCCAAACATTTACAATCAACGTTAAACATTTTATACTCCTTAAGCATTGATTGCCCAATATTTGCCCTCTTTCTGTCTCCCGATAACCTATGATAGCTCTCAAATTTAACTCTCAGCCAGGCTGTTTTGATTACTGTGGCTTTGTAATAAGTTTTAAGATCGGGAAGTGTGAATCCTCCAACTTCATTCTTCTCTTTCAAGATGGCTTTAGCAATTCAGGGCCCCTTACCCATCAATATGAATTTGATGGTTGGCTTTTCCATTTCTGCAAAAATGGAATTTTGATTGAGATTGTGTTGAATCTGTAATTTTCTTGGGGTAGGATTGACATCTTAATGATATTTATTCCTCCAATCCATGACCTTGGAATAGTCTTCCATTTATTTAGGTCTTCTTTAGTTTCTTTTAGCAATGTTTTGTAATTTTCTGTGTACAGGTCCTTTACATTCTTGGTTAGATTTATTCCTAAATATTTGATTCTTTTACTTTCTACTGTGAATGGAATTCATTTATTCATTTTTCTTTCTGATTGCTCACTGCTTGTATATAGAAACACTAATTTTTGGATGTTGGTCTTGTACCCTGACACTTTGCTGAATTCATTTATTAGCACTAGGAACTTTGTTGTGGATTTTTCAGGATTTTCTGTATATAGGATCATATCATCTGCAAATAGGGAAAGTTTTACTTCTTCCTTTCCAATTTCATTATCTTTTATATCCTTTTCTTGCCTAATTTCTCTGGCAGGAACTTCCAGTACAAGGTTGAATAATAGTGATGACAGTGGGCATACTTGTCTTGTTCCTGATCTTAGAGGCAAAGCTTTCAGTTTGCCATTAAGTAGGATGTTAGCTGTGGGCTTTTCATATATGTCATTTATCATGTTGAAGAAGTTTCCTTCTATTCCTAGCGTTCTAAGTGTTTTTATCAAGAAAGGGTGCTGGATTTTGGGAAATGCCTTTTCTGCATCAATTGAGGTAATCATGTGGTTTTCCCTATTCATTCTGTTAATGTGGTATATTACATTAATTGATTTTCTTGTGTTGAACCAACTTGCATACCATGGAAAATCCCACTTGATCATGGTTTATAATTCTTTTAATATGCTGGTGGATTCAGTTTGTTAGTTTTCTGTTGAGGATTTTTGCATCTATATTCATAAGCGATATTGGTCTGTAGTTTTCTTGTCTTGTATCTTTATTTGGCTTTGGTATGAAAGTGATGTTGGTCTTATAAAATGAGTTAGGGAGTGTTCCTGCCTCTTCAGTTTTTTGGAAGAGTTTGAGCAGAATTGGAGTTAAGTCTTCTTGGAATGCTTGGTAGAATTCCCCTGTGAAGTCATCTGATCCTCGGCTTTTCTTTGTTAGGAGGTTTTTCATTACTGTTTCAACCTCTTTACTAGTAATTTGTTTGTTGTGATCTTCTGTTTCTTCTTGACTCAATGTAGGTAGGTAGTTTGTGTGTTTCTAAGTACTTTTCCATTTCATCTATTTTATCTAATTTATTGGCATACATTTGTTCATAGTATCCTTTGTTATTCCTTTTTATTTCAGTAGTGTTGGGAGTAATGTCTCCCTTTTCATTTCTGTTTTTTATTTTTTTATCCTCTTTTTTTGCCCTAATTTTTGTTATTTCCTTTCTTCTGCTCACTTTGTGTTTAGTTTGCTCTTCTTTTTCTGGTTCTTCCAGTTTTCAGGTTAGGTCTCTGATTTAAAGTCTTTCTTCTTTTTTAATGTAAGCATTTAAAGCTCTAAATTTTCCCCTCAGCACTGCTTTCACTGCATCCCATAAGTTTTGGTCTACTGTATTTTCATTTTCATTCACCTCAAGATATTTCCTAATTTCATTTATAAATTCCTCTTTATCCCATTGGTTGTTTTAAAGTATGTTGTTTAATTTCCACATATCTATGAATTTTCCAGTTTTTCCTCTGTTATTTGTTTCTAGGTTCATTCCATTGTGATTGGTGAATATATATTTTATGATTTCAATATTTTTGAATTTATTCAAACTTGTCTTATTCCCCAACATATGTTCTCTCCTGAAGAATGATCCATGTGCACTTGAGAAGAATGTGTATTCTATTTTTGTTTGGTGCAGTGTTCTATATATGTTTGCTAGGCCTGTTGGTTTAGTGTATCATTCAAGTCTTGTACTTATTGATCTTCTGCCTAGATGTTCTACCCCTTATTGAGAGTGGTGTGTTAAAGTCTCCTGCTTTTAATGTAGATCCATTAATTTCTCCCTTTAAATCAGCCAGTATTTTCTTCTTATGTTTTAGGGCCCTGCTGTTAAATACATATATATTTATTATTTTTACATATTCCTGTTGAATTGTCCCCTTTATCAGTATATACTGACCATCTTTGTCTCTCATAAATGTTTTTAACTTAATGTCTATTTTATCCAGTATTAGTATAGCCATCCCAGTTTTCATTTGTTTATTACTTGCATGGTATATATTTTTTTCCTTCCTTTCACCCTCAACCTACTTGTATCTTTGATTTTAAGCTGAGTTTTTTGCAGAGAGCATATAGTTGGGTTATGCTTTTTTATCCATTCTGTCAATCTCTGCCTTTTGCCTGGAGAGTTTAATTCATTTACATTTAAAGTCACTGCTGATAATATAGGAATTTGTTCTGCTATTTTGCTATTTAACCTTTGTAAGTCTTATACTTTTTGTTTTCCTCACTTCCATTAATGTCTACTTTTGTATTTATTTGCTTTTTTTGTTGTACCATATTAAGTGCCTTCTCACTTCTATCTGGATATATTTTTCATATATTTTCCTTGCTGTTACAATGGTGTTAAAATTTAATATCCTAAATACATAACAGTCATAGTTGGTTTGATACCAAGTTAACTTCAATAGCATGCCCATATACTTTTCCTATACCCCTCTTTCCCACACCCACTATTTTATTTTGTACTTGTTACAATGTATGTCCAAAAACCGAGATTTGTCATTAATTTTATGCATTTGCATGTTAGTACATGAAGTAGAGTAACATACCAAACAATACAATAAAATAACACTGGTACTTATAATTTCCCAAATGGTTATCTTTTCCACAGATCTTTATTTCTTTTTGCTGCTTTGAACCACTGTCTAGTGTCCTTTCCTTTCAGTCTGCAGTATTCCCTTTAGCATTGCTTGTAGGGCTAGTCTAGTGGTGATGAACTCCCTCAGCTTTTGTTTATCTGAGAATGTCTTAATTTCTCCCTCATTTTTGATACAGAGTCTCGCAAGATATAAAATTCTTGGCTGGCAGTTGTTTTCCTTCAGCACTTTAAGTATTTCAACCCACTGCCTTCTTGACTCTACTGTTTCTGATGAGAAATTGGCACTCAATCTAATCGGGACTAGTATGTAACACGTTGCTCTTTTCTTGCAGCTTTCAGAACTCTCTCCTCGTCTTTTGCATTTGATAGTGTCATCAACAGATGACAGGGTATATTTTTCTTTATGATTATCCTGTTTGTTGCTCTCTGAGCTTCTTGGATGTGTATGTTCACACCTTTTGCTAAAGTTTGGGTACCTCCCTGTCATTATTTCTTTGTCTATTCCTTCTGCCCCTTTCTCTCTTTCTTCTCCTTCTGGGACTCCCATAATGCATATATTGGTACACTTGATGGTGTCCCATAGCTGTCTTAGGCTATTTTTGCTTTTAATATTTTCTTTTGCTTTCTGCTCCTCAGCCTGACTTATTTCAAGTGTTCTTGTCTTCAGGTTCACCAATTCTTTCTTTTTCCAGCTCCAATCTGCTCTTGAAACCCTCCTGGGCATTTTCATTTGAGTTGTTTGACCTTCATCTCCAGTTGTTCTGTTTGGTCCCATTTCAAAATTTCTGTCTCTTTACTTAGACTCTTATATTGTTCATTCATTGTTTCCTTGTTATCCTTTCTTTCTTTCTCTGTACTTTCCTTCATCTCCTTGGACATTTTCAAGAATTTTTAAAGGCTTTTTTTCAGCATTTCCTCATTCTGGTCTTGTCTTCTGGATTTTTATCCTCTTCCTTTGGGTGGGCTATCATTTCCTGTTTCTTTGTTTTTTACACTTTTGTTATACACTGTACATTTTAATATTTTAAATGTTAACTCTGGGATTTACTCCCTGGGATATCTGTTTCCTGATTTTGTAACCAGCTTGGTGATAAGACAGAGATTTTCTTGAGCTTCAGCCCTCCTATCAGGAAGGTCTTCCCAAATCGAATGCAGTATGCAGGGTTTTCATGTCTTTCTGGGTCTCTGTCTTGTCCTGGGCTTTTGCTTGTTAGTTGTTTTGGAATTCTTCTGTTTACAGTAGTTTGGTTGTCCCCTCTGTTTCCCAACAGACAGACCTCCCTCTCCCGGGTATTTGATGCCAGCAGGTCTTTGTCCCATACTGTCCTCCTCTTTAGATTTTTACACTCCTTTCATTGTCTCATGCTGCTTTTGCCTTGAGGGCTAATTCTGGGAGGAGAGTCACCCCTGAGAGGACTTCCCCAAGTCGGTCTTTCCAAGCCAAAACAGGGCCAGAGACCTATGAAGGGGGTGCAGACTGGCTCCAATGTGCCCTGGGGAGGGTATCAACAAGGTTATTAAATTTTCTCTGATAGTTCCCCAAGCTGAGCTTTCCTGGCCTTGCCAGCAAATGCAGCCCTTTTGCTAAGTGTCCCCCGCAGCCCTTAGAAAGCACTGCATCTTTAAATCTCCACGGCCATCACCCTTGTCTGGGGTAGGTTGAAACAATTGCTGCCACTGCCTTTATCTGGGTTGGGTTGAAACGAGTGCCCTCAGAGCTGGGACACAGCCATCTGCATTCACTAGTCAAAAGCTATGATCAGTGATCTGGCTGTGCCCAGCCCTGTTCTTGGTGAAGAGGATTTTTATGTCTCTTTCTGTCACCAGCATCTAGCCTGGGACAGTACTCTGTGGAGAACTGCAGAGAGAGTGGGGAATGGGTGCCATGTGGAGAGAGCAATTTACAGTTATTTGCCTCTTCCTCTTGCTCTTCCCTGGATGCCTTACAGTGATCTTCTCTACTCTAGAGTATCAAAACAGTCATTTCCAGGTGGTTCCTGCCTGTTAATAATTTCTATGGTGGAAGGACTGAGTCCTGGAACCCCCTACTCTGCCATCATTCTCAGAAGTTATCTCAATTTTTCTTTTAATAACCTCACATACCTTTCTATTCTTCCTGCTGCTGTGGGATTGTATGCTAAATGAAAATTCCACCATTTTCCTTCATTCTCTGCCCATTTTTCCACTTATTTTCCATAAAATGGCTACCTTGGTCTGATTCTGTGATTAGAGGGTTTCCATAGCATGCTATCCTTGTTTTGAGAACTTTAATATTTGATTTCTGATTTTTTATACATAGAAAAGGCATTCCAATTACTGACCATGTTTCTAATTTATTACAAGAGTAAGCTTTATCTTCTGTTAGTGGCATTGAACCTATATAATCTATTTATATTATTTGAAATGTCCTTGTTTTTGTTTGTGTGCTATAATGTTTTTATGTTCCCACCCTTTAAAGTTTTTTATAGATCTCACATATGTGAACAATGTCTCTTGCAATATATGTAACCCTTGGTGTCTTGTCTATTCATGTGCCCTTTCATATATTTTTCTCCATGGTGTTACATTATCTTTCTGTATTTTCCATTCTCCTTTTTCTTTCTTTATTATTATCTTAGGTATTGTTGCTTTATGTTTTTGTTTTTTTCCTATCCTGGATAACCTGTCCACTACATTATTATGTTTTGTTGTCTTAGATTTGTTCTTTTGATGTGCTGATACATTTTTGATCATGATATCTATTTTTAAATTAGCTATTTTATCCCATATTTCTTTGCCCCAAATTTCATCATTAGTAATTTGTCAATTATTCAGTTTCTGAGATCCAGACCATATTGTCACTCCATTAGCTACTGCCCATGAATCTGTAAACATGTATATTCTCCTCTTTTTCTTATTTAGCATTTGTCCAATTGCCAGCCAGATTGCTACTAATTCTGCATATTGAACTGAATGCCCTGTCTTCTCACTAGTTAGGGTTTTTGCACCTTTGAGTGCAAAAAACTTCAAGCATACTCCAGAAGAGGTCATGGTGGCTCCACCATCTGTAAGTCATCCATTTTTTAGTGCCTCAGACAGATTGCCCAACTGCTTGCACTTAGATTGACTCACCCCTCAGAAATTCCAGCAAGCCCACAGTTGGCAATGCTGAGATTTCCTCATATAATGCAGAGGGTCAACTTTTCATCTGAACATTCCACTTGTAAATATATCATTTCCAAGTGAGAACCCATTGATCCAGCACAATTCCTTTGTGCTCATTTGGTGTTTGTTTAGTCCATGCCAGTATAGGATGTGTGATTTCTTAGCAATATGCTTTGTTTTCCCGTTAATGGCTCTGTATGTTGTAGTGCTCTTTACAGTGCTCAAGCATTCTTTTCTAATGGAGAGTATCTGGTCTCAACCTATGGAAATTTTAGTCCAAAAACCTTCTGGATAGAATTTAGTCTCTTGGTGTCTTGATCCATAGTGACCATGTGGCAAAGCATTGTGTAAATCTATTCTAAATTTAGAGCATGGGACTATCGGTGCCAATGTCTGATAAGTTGTAATTGCATCTTTTAGTTGTTGTAATGATAATTCCTGTCTTTCTTCCCAGGTAGATGCTTTGCTTTTCCTTGTTGTTTCATATATTGATTTCAGCAATATACCTACATGGGTTATATGCTGTTTCCAATAGCCAAGTAAACCTATTAATTATTTTCCTCTTCCTTTGTGTCAGGTGGTTGTAGCTATTGCAATTTATTTATGATAGGATATAGTATAGTTCACCCTTCTAAGAACTGGCATATTCTTAAATACACTGGTCCTTGTATCTGGTCCTTGCACTTTACTGGGACTTGTAGTCCAGCCTTTTTCTGTCAGAAAGGAAAGTATTTGTATTTTATTGTTCTCCTATTCTCTTTTGTTTGTTCCAATTATAATGATGTCATCAATGTAAGATAAGATCATATTCTGCTGTGGATATGTGTTAGAAATGTATGTAAATCTTGTGTTAACGGGTTGTATGCTATTACTGGGCTACTTACATATCCTTGTGGTAATCTAGTGAACATATATTGCCTTCCTCCCCATGAGAATGCTTTCATGGGTTGGCTTTGACTAGCAATATGTATTGCAAAAAATATATCACTAAGATCTATGGTTGTATGCCATGTACCTTTTCCTGTGGTAATTTTATTAATTAGTGTACCAATATCTGGTAGTGGTCCTCCCAGTTCAGAAGGAGCCTTACTGAGATTTCTAAAATCTACAGTGACTCTATTTGATCCATCTGGCCAAATGGGATTTTTGTAAGCTGAGATGGTAGGGATTATTATGCCTTCCTTCATTAAATCTTGTGCTATTTTAGTAATATCTTGGAAATCTCCTTTTAAATTATATTGTGTGGTATTAACATCTGGTAACATGACAGGAGTCCACTTTGCCTTTGCTAATGCAATTGCTGTATATTCCTTATTTCTATTCACATGTGGTGCCATAATGTCCATTCTCAAGATGTTCTCCAAATTAGGCTCTATTAGGCATTTGGCTTTCGGGGTTCCATTTCTTCTATGATAATATAGCTGTTAAACCAAACTCCTTTACTAATTTTTGCCTTCCAGACCTTCAATATAACCCTTTTCATTATTTTATTCATCTTTGTTAATCTGGATTTTTATCATTGTAATTTGGGATTGAGTATCGACTAACCTTAAATGTTGTTCGTATTTGCAATTATCCTTAGAAATGGCCATCCTTATATATGGCGATTATCTCCATCTTTGGCCAAGAGACAGAGACTGTGAGTCCCTATAGCAAGATAAGATCTCCATGAAGCTCCTCCTTTATTTTGATTTACCTTGCATTGCACTCCTTACTGCCCCAGTTATGTAAGGGGTTCTGGGTGGTTTAAAGTACTGTCTGACGTTGCCATTGTTTCTAAATGGTTCTTATTTGCCTAAGTCCTCCTTTTCTGTTATTTAAGGGATAGCTAAAATTTTGTATCCCGCTTTGTTTCTGTATTTTCCCTATTGGTATAGGTTTTTTACATTCTGGATTAAATGGGGGTGGTCTCATTGGTTTTTCAACCCTGAAAATTATGAAATTGTGCAATGCACTGAATGCATAATTTTTATCCTGACTTAATTCTTCAGTAGCTCTAATTGCATCAATTTCCCAATTGTGTCAGCACCTGTGGAAATTGTGAATAGGGAAATTATGAATAGTCTCATGACTTGGTGCTGATCTTAGTATAATTTTCTTAATTTGGTCTGTTGCTTTTGCTTCTCACTGACTATTAGTATGGCCATCATAAATCACAGTCAATGGCCCCAGCTTCTTCAAGATATTAGTGACATCCCCAGCAGAGGACAAAGTTTCTATTTTTACTGCTGTTAAATTTAATAAGGACCACCTTAATTTCCAGGTCCTAGATATTCAATGAAACAGTGATCTTTCTATTTCTGAATGTTTTTCTCCAAAACTTCTGTTTGATTCAATCTAGCATCAGTAGGTATGTTTCCTAATTGTATTAATTTGCTACCTGTTAGTGACAAATTATGTCCTCCTTAGGCTCATATATCTAATAGCCACTGTATTTCGGTTGTTTCTCCATTTTGAAAGAATTCTTGTCTTAATTTGATGATTTCTTGTCTGGTAAACCTAGTAGGGTCCTCATCATTGCTGTTCTTAATAGTTTTAACTGTAGTCATGGGTCCTGCTGCCAATCCATCTGGGTTGTATGGATCATCTGGTTAGTCATCATCACTTGGCAAGGGATCTGGGTCATCGTCTGGAGTAAATGGGGCAGGATTTGGGATTGGTCTTTTGGACACAATCCTTATGGCCAGATTTTTCCCTTTATTTCTATCTTTGTCTATGTTGCTTATTGCTTCTAGTAATAAAGATGGTATTTCATTCTTCTTAGGTCTTTTAAATATATGATATAACTCTTATGGTTGGGTGATTAGACTGACATCCAAAGTTTCTCTCATCCTAAATTTTTGTGTTATGAGGTCCTATATTGGCCTCTAAGTTTTCCTCACTTTTTAACCAACATTTTTCTATTTTTATTTGTTTAAAAAGATTTTCCCACATCTTGAGTATTTACCTATCTTTTTCTCAGGTTTTTCCTCTCACGTATAAATGTCAATTAAAATAAGCACATACGAAATTCCAAATAGGCAGCTAGAATATGTCTAGATAAAACTCGGATTGTTATTGATTCTGGTGTTGAGCTTTTACATGTGCCTTTCATGAATTTTTTTTTTTATGCTGGTTGTGCTCTAATGGTGCCTATGCCTTACTTGTGACCAGTTGTTCCTTTCACAGGATTCTTCTTTAAACTAGTGTGTCCCCTTGGGGCATCAGTGTATGGTCTGTGACTAGTTTTTCCTGTTAGTCCAGGGACTAATTCTCATCTCCCATAAGGTGTTTTTTTTTTTTTAAGAATTTGTTAAAAATTTTGCAGTTATGGTGCTGCCACAAGGTATTTGCATTGGTAATGGGATCTTGCTGACTATGTCAATTGTTGTGCAAATGTAGTTGTCATAACAAACCAAAATCAGATCAAAATCAAAAGGAAAGTCAACACCTGAAAGTAGGTTCAATAAGACGATAGTTTGATTGCTCAATGTAATTTATTTTCTTGTTTAATTGCAAGCTGCCAATACAACCAATGTGCAATAACCAGGTCAAGGGTACATAACACATTTAAAGGTGGAGGATACCAGACTTCTAAAGTCCACTGGACCAAGAGCAGATGGACTGCAGGCGGGTACCTTTAAGAGAGGTCTCCAGAGCCAGGTCTAATGCAGCATCACTGAAGATTTCAAAGACGCCAGCAGGAGGTGCTAGTCTGGTTGCAGTGTGGCAGCAAGGAAGGCAGCAAATCTCATGGCGTATTACAAGCATTAGAGCCCAGAGTTGGAGCAACCAGGTGTCAGCCTGCCTCTACCGGATGGTCACCTTCATCAGGTCTGCACTGATGTCTTTGTGCTGGATTTTTCTAGGAAGTGCCCCTGGCTGTCATCAAGCCAGTCCATATCATATCCTTGTATAAATGTCTGTTTATCACTTGTTGCAAAAACATGCTTTTCTGAATTTGTTTGCATTCTAATTGTGGTCACTATGTTTACAATGTTTTGGGGATTAAAGAACATTAAATCATTTAAATACACAACAACTACTAGTAAGTGTTGAGGCAGGTGTTCAAACCCAAGCTTCTCCATTCTAGAGCTACTATACTTAATGGTATGCTATATTGTACCTCCTTCCCCCTGAAAACTAGAGCAGGTAAGTTTAGGAGGAAGTGACTGAATGTATTTATCAAATTTCTTCTTCAGTTCTCCCTTTAATGAATATCAGATACTGAGCAGGTGTCTGTGTTTACTTGCCTGGTTAGATTCGTGTTGTACCTTTATGCCCCAAATTCAAACCTATCCCTGACTCAACTATCCTCAAAAAAGACCTGTGAGAGAGATATGCACAGGTGTTATCTCTTTATGAAACTGGCCCAAACATGACAGACAACTAACTGAAATTAAGCTGAGACTAAGCCTTAATTTGCCTGATCTTTGGATAGCATAATTTTTCTACAGGTAGGCCTAGTGGATTTATTTTAACTCAGAGAAAAGAAGTGCAAACACTGGGTAATTTAGACTAGATCTGTAAACTCGAGGCCAAATATATCTCTAAGTATTATTGAATTCCTTATTGTGCTTTGAATTGGTCTTCAGTGACCCTGCAAGTAAATCAGTCATTATTCCTTTCTAATGCCACAGAGGATTCAGTTTGTTGGTATAAAAGTAATCAGTCTGTCGTTGAATGCCCCTACTCCCTACTACAAACATCCTGATTCAAGTTTTTGTTATTCCAATTTGGGAAGAATATCACATTCTGGATAGCTTTCATAATGGTGTGGTCAGATCACTTGCATTTCAGAGCGTTAAACTGTTACAATTTTGCGAATAATTGAATGTTTGCTATATTTTGTACCTAAGAGAAGCTTAAAATGGTGTAAATCTCTTCTTGGCCCCTCCTACACAAAGATAGGACTCATATTAATTAAAAGCCTTATCTGGATCTTTGTTTTTTACTTTTAAAGATTGACATTTTGGCCACAGAATGTCTTGCATTCCTGAATTACAGAGAAGTGAGCCAAACTTTGTTTTTGTTTGAAGCTATTCTTGGCTAGATGGGTACAAATGCATTTTATGATGACCAGTCAGTACTTATTTTTAAAATTAATGCAGATTCACTGTTCTTAATTGCCCAGTAATTGCTTGATGGCAATGTTTACCTGAGTTAACTGAAAATACATATGCCATTCAGAAAACATAAGCACCTGAACATATTTCCTGAATGCCTACTAGCTTCTTATTTCCTTTAGGTTAAGAGTTGCTTGCTTTCTTGGCCACAGCAACCAGAGTCTGCCTTAAGGATAATTAGTAATGTGGGCATCCTAAGTGGTACCAAATATAATCCATAAGTCAAAATTATGGTGCCTCAAATTTTACCATTACATGTTAAAATTCCTCCAGAAAACTTCTCAGTGTTAATTAACACACAAATAGCTGCAGGCAAATGTGATGCTACTACCACCACTTTATACATATATTTTTTCGGTCAAGAGAATATTTTTCTTCATAGACACTGCTTGCGTTTAGGGTATGAAATTATCAGAAAAGGGGGAAGAAGGTATTAACAAAAATTGGTACCTAATAAGTCCCATGTGCTTTACCAAAAATTTTTACATATATTTAATGCATTCAACTTATATAACAATTTTGTAGTTAAAACTATTCAAGGAAGAGAGTCTCTGTCTCTCCCAGCATCCACATTAGGAACTTTTAGGGAAGAGAGTGGCTCTTTTTAGGCTATGTATCCATTTCTGAACTATCTTTGAGGAAAAGGTAATGGAATATTCTGCTTGACTAAGCCTCTCATGGTTCCATGCTTGTGACTGAGAGGTTGGCAGATTTGATCAATTTGATCTGCTGGAACCACTTAACATGGGCTCCCCTCAGAAACAGTGCAGTTAGGGAAAGAGAGAAGGAAAATTTGATAAGACAACAAATTGTAGAAGACCTGGATGGTAAAACTGTAAGTTTGATTTAATGGATATATATTAAAGTGAGTTGAAAGATGAGGTAATAAATATAGAAGTAGAATTAAGGAAATAGAAAAAAAAAACAAAGCCAATCAGTAAAACTAAAAAGTAATTCTTTGAAAATACTGATAGACAAGAAAAACCTCTGGGAAGAAGGAATAAAGAGAAAACACACAAATATTGGAAATAAAAAGGAAACATATGAATAGATACAAGAACTCATAAGAGGCTACGAATAATTTTGTAAAAAATTAAACTGTGTACTGGATACCTCCTGTCCTCCTCCCTTCATGCACTCAGCCCATTTTTTACTCTAGTCATTGCTGTAACAAACAGCTTCACATAGGTATGAATAGCTATGGTCATGTCATCACACTTTCTGATGTGGGGAACCCATAGCACTAATATGCAAATATAACCTGGAAATGATAGGGATTTAACAGCCCATGGAGTCATACTAACCAATAAGGGGCAGGAGCCATTGGGTGAATAATTCTAAAGTGCATTCTATATGGTTTTTCAAAAGGTCTCTATGGGAGTCTAGCCCCAGATGGCCACAGTGGTGATCAGCACATAACACAAATTTGAAGAAGCTTCCTTTCCTTCTTTCACAACTCTCCAGTTTCATGTACCTGGGATCATGTCCCCCATATCTGCCTACAAGCCCTTGTCTCAGGCTTTACTATATAGGGAACAATCCCAGGCTAAGAAAAATTGTCAGTTTTCCACACAAATATAAATCACCAGAATCATGCCACAAGAAATAGAAAACCTGAATAGACTGATTGCCATTTAAGAAATTGAACTGAAAGTAAAAATATTGCTTTCATGCCTACTCCATTCAAAAGATATTTTTTACCACACTTTCAAGGAACAGGTGATCTCTATTACATGCAATCTCTTTAATATCTAGAAAATGAGGAAATGCTCCCCAGATCCCTTATGAAGCTATTAATATAACTATTATGAAAAAGCAGATGAAGACAATATAAAAGAAAATCATAGACATAGACAGTATAGAAGAAAATCTCTTCTGAATGTAAATCCAAAAGTGCCAAATAAAGCATTAGAAATTTGAGAGAAATGTGGGAATATCTAATAAGACTGAAAGTGCCAGTAAATTCAATAATGCATGTTTAGAATATATCTCAGAAAAACTCATGCATGTATGCACAATACTGGTTGCTGAATCAATGTTTACAATGCCCAGAACAGGAAACATTTTAAACATTGTTCATACTGAGTAGATAAATGATGATGTCTTGATGAAGTGAAATAGTATATAGCAGTTTAAGTGAATGAACTAGATCTTTATATAAATAACATGGCTAGATTAGTATAAATTAATTGTGCTACATCTTTATGTATCAACTTGGATACATTTTGGACACAAGTTGAGTAAAAAAGAAAATTGCAGAACAATGTATGCAGTATAATTATATATATACATATTTTTTATTTTTATTTTATTTTTTTAAATTTTATTTTTAAATAAATTCAAACTTACAGGAACAGTTGCAAAAACAATACAAAACCCATACACAGAACTCCAGCATACCCCGACCCCCCTCCCCCGATACCCCGATCCACCCACTTTAACATCCTGTCACACCACCATTTCTTTCTTTCCCTCCCTATCATCCATCATCTATTGCTCTGTCTTCTGAACATATGAGAGCAAGCTGCATACATCCTTGAACAAACAATATAATTCACATATACAATTCCCATGAACAAGAACATTCTTTTATGCAATCACATTAAGTGCAGCTAAGAAGTTCAAGAAATTCAACATTGATACAAAGCTTACATTCTATATTTCCATTTTTTTCTTATGTCCCAACTGTGTCCCTTTGAGCCTCCTCTCCTCCATCCTCAGATCCCATCCAGGATCATCCTTGGCATTTAATTGTCATTGCCTATTTAGACTGTCTTTTTCTTTTTTTTTTTTTTTCAATTGTGGAAACATATATACAGCCTAAATCTTCCCATTCCACTCCCTCCCTAGCATTCCATTAGTGGGATTAATCACATTTAGAATGTTGTAATGCTATCACCTTCCCACCATCCATTACTAGAAATTTCCCTTCACCCCAAACAGCAACCCTACACTCATTTCTTAACTCCCCATTTCCTCTTCCCCCACTTCTTATAACCCATACTCTACTTTTCCTCTCTATGGTCATATTCTCTGATAATTTCTTTGTGTTTACTGTGGGGCTTAAATTTAACCTCTTAAATCTATAACAATCTTGTTTTTCTTTGATACCAACTTAACTTCAATAGGACCCATAAACTATGTTCCTATATTCCTCCATTCCCCCACCTTTATGTAGTTCTTGTCAAAAATTACATATTTTACATTGAGTCCAAAACCACTGATTTGTCATTAGAGTTTATGTATTTTATATCCTGTAGGAAGTAAATAGTGGAGTTAAAAATCAAAAATTATTGACTTCTATTTGTATTCCATTGTGGTCAGAGAATGTGCTTTGAATATATTCAGTTTTTTTTTTAATTTATTGAGGCTTGTTTTATGTCCCAGCATATGGTCTATTCTGGAGAAAGATCCATGATCACTAGAGGAGAATGTGTGTCCTGGTGATTTGGGATGTAATGTTCTATATATGTCTGTTAAATTTTTCTATATCTCTCTCTCCTTTCTTTGTTTCTCTGTCCGTAGGGCTCCCTTTAGTATCTGAAGTAGGGCAGGTCTTTTATTAGCAAAATCGCTCAGCATTTGTTTGTCTGTGAAAAATTTAAGCTCTCCCTCAAATTTGAAGGAGAGTTTTGCTGGATAAAGTATTCTTGGTTGGAAATTTTTCTCTCTCAGTATTTTAAATATGTCATTGCCACTGCCTTCTCGCCTCCATGGTGGCCGCTGAGTAGTCACTACTTAGTCTTATGTTGTTTCCTTTGCTGCTTTCAGAACTTGCTCCTCTCTTCAGTATTTGAGAATCTGATCAGAATATGTCTTGGAGTGGGTTTATTTGAATTTATTCTATCTGGAGTTCGCTGGGCATTTATGCTTTGTGTATTTATATTGTGTAGAAGGTTTGGGAAGTTTTCCCCAACCATTTCTTTGAATACTCTTTCTAGACCTTTACCCTTCTCTTCCCCTTCTGGGACACCAATGAGTCTTAAATTTGGATGTTTTATTCTATCTATCATATCCCTGAGCGATTTTTCCCCCATTCTTTCTTTTGTTCTTTCATTTTCTGTTCTGTGGTCATCAAGGACGCTGAGTCATTGTTCAACTTCCTCTAATCTTGTATTATGAGTATCCAGAGTCTTTTTAATTTGGCCAACAGTTTCTTTTATTTCCATAAGATCTTCTGTTTTTTTATTTACTCTTGCAATTTCTTCTTTATTCTCTTCTAGGGTCTTCTTTACATCCTTTATGTCCTGTGCCATGCTCTCGTTGTTTGATTTTAGGTCTTTGATTAATTGTACCAAGTACTGTGTCTCTTCTGATCTTTTGATGTAGGTGTTTGGGTTTGGGTTATCCATATTGTCTGGTTTTATCATATGCTTTAAGATTTTCTGTTGTTTTTGGCCTCTTGGCATTTGCTTTACTTGATAGGGTTCTTTCTGGATATAAAAAATACCGATCTCCAATTTGTCAGATCTACAGCTTGGTGGTGTATACTTTCTCTAACTAGCCAGCAGATGGCATCCGTGAGTGACCTATTCCCCTCAAGTCAGTTCTCCCCAACTTTGTCTTTGTGGTGTGTGGGGATCTGATTCTTATGGGGTTCAATTGGTGCAGTAAGTTTGGGTGTGTTGTTGGAGCTGTCCGCCCTGAATGTGGGGCGTGTGTCTGGGTGGTTAGGGAGGCAGGGCCGCTTTAATAGTCAAACCTCCCAGGTGTTCCCGGAGATTTAAGGCTGTTGCAAGAGTCTAAGCCTTCATTTCAGTCTTGCCACAGATTGTCTCTGCTGCCGACCCACAAGTCCTTGGTATTGGCGTAGGGTCCCTGGGATTTCCAAGCGGGTCCCCCTTCCCAGCCGTGCTCTTCCAGGACCTCTGCTGAGGGAGGGCTGTGCCACATCACAAGTGTGCACCGGCCTCCAGGGAGGCCCTGAGCCGCTGGGCCATGCAGGCACATTCCCAGCCTGCTTTAAAAATGGTTGAATGGGGCATGTTAATTTCCCCCTTTTTGCACAGCTCTGCCTTCCCAGCTCCAGGACAATTAGCTGTGGGTGCACTAAAGGCCACTGTCCACAGCCGATATTGTGGTGTGTGCACGATGCTGTGGGAAACACTCTTGGCACGGCTCTGGGCTATGGCTCCGTCCCTGGGCAGGAGTGTCTCCAGCCTGCCGGGGAGATGGCTGCAAGGGGCGTGGTTTCTTTCTCCTTTTGGCTCTCCTCTGACTCCCTGGCCCCGAGACAATAAGCAGCGGATGTGGGAAGGGCTATCCTCTATGCCAGACACCAAGGCGTTGGCTGCAGCCCGCTCCTGCCGTGCTTCACTACGCGGTTCTCGCTGCCATATCTGCAGCCACTCCCAGGTTTTTTTTTTTTTTTAAAAAAAGAACCAGTCGATCTCCAAACGCCAACCCGCAGTTTCCCCACACTGCAGCGCTTACTCACTCATTTCAGAGTGCAGGCTCC
Organism: Choloepus didactylus; assembly: GCF_015220235.1. Classification (NCBI taxonomy): domain Eukaryota; kingdom Metazoa; phylum Chordata; class Mammalia; order Pilosa; family Megalonychidae; genus Choloepus; species Choloepus didactylus. Next base: position 106,416,014 of record NC_051334.1, on the reverse strand, counting down.
CAGTTTTACCAAATGCACGGTCCCTGTGGATTTAGCAGAACTTGTCATGCTGTTGCATCGCTGGAACTGGTGTTCTGGGTCACTTTCTGGCTTTTATCTAGTATTTTTCATGGAGGTGTTTTTTTTTTGCCCTGTCTCACCTAGCCGCCATCTTAGGTTCTCTCTCTATATATTTTTAAGGCAGCCCAAACAATAGTATGTAGTTTTTCATGGATAAATACTTGTATAAGAATACTTTGGGAAAGCTACACACCAAAAAAGGTGTGGAGCAGTTATGATAGTATTGGTATTTATTAGTTCTGGAAGGTGGCTAATTACACTGTGTTATGTGGTTCTTTGTAATTTTTATATATTTTAATAATTTTCATAATAAAACTGTAACCCTGATTGGTAGACAAATTTTTAATATTTTTATATTCAGGCAGTACTTAACGGTTCATTAAGAAAAGGAGGAACACTCTGAATTTTATATAAATGTGCAGTTTTAGTAGGTATAAAAATCAGGAGTGTAAATAATTACTATACACATAAAATGAATACTTCACCAGTGACCAATACAGATTAGAACAACAATGAGATTTCCTTTGGCTCCTTTAAAATAAGTAGAAATATGTGTGTGCATATGTATGTATGGATATATGTACATATGTATCTATGTATCAGCATATGTATGCTTGCATCTGTCTGTCCAACTGTCCATCCATTGAGTTATCTATCTAGATCTATTTACCAATATATCTGTCTATGTAGAATCTAGCATTTATCTGCTATGGGTTGAGTTGTGTCCCCCCAAAAGATGTGTTCAAGTTCTAACCCCCTGTCCTGTGAATGTGATCCTATTTGGAAATAGGATCTGTGAAGATGGGATTAGTTAAAATGAGGCCAAACTGGATTAGAGTGGGCCCTAATCCAATATGACTGGTGTACTTATAAGGAGGGGAGAATTAAACACATTCAAACAGACACCAGGGAGAATGCCATGTGAAGAATGAAGGTAGAAATTTAAGTCCAAGGATTGTCAGACTGTTGGCTAGAAAGAGGCAAGGAAGGATTCTCCCCTATAGATTTCAGACTTCTAGCCTTTAAAACTGTGAGACGATTTTCTGTTGTTTTAAGCCATCTTGTTTGTGGTTCTATCTATCTCATCTCACGTCATCTCATCTCATCTCATGTCATCTCATGTCATCTCATGTCATCTCATCTCATCTCATCTCATCTCATCTCATCTCATCTAGTGCAGTGTTAGTGAGGGAAACACATACACTGCTGATGATGTGTAAAATCTTTCCTGAAAGCAATTTAGTGATATTTTTGAGACTTCAAAATGTTATATCCTTTGCCTAATTCCTCTTCTAATAATTTATCTTCAGATAATAATCATTGATGTATGGAAAGATATAAGTTCATTATACAGTTAGCTATAATAATGAAAAATTGTAAATAGCTAAGTGGCCTGCATTAGGTCATTGGTTAAATATCTTATGGCCCACTGATGGTGGAGAATTCTATGTAACCGTTTAAAACAACATATATCTACAGATAGGGGGAAATAGCCATAATATAATCTGAAGTGGGAAAAAAACATGACAAATTCACATATGCACCATATAGCATGTGTACACGCACACTCACACATACTGGAGGGAAATACACCAAAATGGTGACATGTGTCATTTCTAAGTTTGGGGATAATGAGTGGTTTTTATAATATTATTTATTCTTTTCTGACATTCCAAATTTTCTATAATAAATGCATGTTTCTTTTAAGCACCCTGCTTCTAAAATGTAATTCAGTTTTGTCTAGAACATCTAGACATCATTTAGTGTTATCTTGTAGACATCTATCAACTATAGTAGAAAGTAGCTGGCTGGATCATTACACAGTTCAACACTATATATAGTGTACCTAAGTCAGGCCTATTTTCTTGTTCTGCATCTTTTGGACAGTTCTTAAATAAGGCTGTTAAATGCTTTGAGTCCATTAACACTATAAGGCTGTAAATAGTGGTAAAACTCTCACTTCCACAGACACTGTATCTTTTAGTTATCCATGGGAAAGGAAATTAAATTTATTTGGTATTCAGCTAGAGTCCCAGTCATATCCAGAGAAAAGAGGATAATAGTATACTAAATTGCTGGGTCTTAAAAGTTGAGCAAAAATTATTCTCAAAGGCTATGCTTGAATATTTTAATAATCAGCCAGTATTCCTGCTATAATCTAGCAAATATTGGGGCGGCCCCTTATGGAAGTTGTTTAACTGTGCTTGGGTGAAATACTGATGGGTTTGGGGAAAATTATATAAGAGACCTAGAGAGATCTGGCTTTATAAAAAATAAAATAGAAAACAAATGTGAATGGTTAATATTGGTAATAATACATATACCTGCTTAGGTTTAAGTATTTTAAGACATCTCCTAAAAGCTGATAATCCATATAAAATAACTATCCATATGTAATATTATTTGGGAGAAGATTGAGAAAGCAATCTGATTTAGATGATAAGCATTTATGAAATGGTGATAATATAGTGAGTCATGCCTCATTTATCTAGCATGAAGTATTCCAGCTAATGAAATCTTACCTCTTATAGCATTCAAAGTTTTATTGATTTAAAAATATCTTTTTATAATATGCCATGCACTGGACTAGGCACAGGGAATGGATATATCAATAAGGTGCAATCTTTTATAAGTTTGGATTATAATAATTGGCTTCATTCCCGGCTACCCCACTAAAATACTAATGCCCAAAGGCAAATTATGTGTCTTATTTGTTTTAGTGTTGTCAGAACAGAGCACAGTTCTTAGTATATAATAGGCACCTAATGAATGTTTAATGAATAAAAAATGCCTTTTATATTCTATTGCCTTCCTTTGCTGTCAGCTGTCATATCTTGTGGTTGTCCATTGTTATTTACCCTTTTAATCTGGTTTATGTTCATTCATTTATATGTTTTTGTCTAATGTTGCAAGGTTCTATTTAAAAGCTTTCAGAGAGACAAAGATGAGCAACATATGGATCTTTCCCTCAAAGAGCTTATAAAGCTTTCTTTTTAGTTGGAGCAGTTGGGAACATAAGACATGTATAAAAATACCTATAATAAAAGCATGTGTTAAGTGTCAGACACTAGTGAAAAACTGGACAAATCAAACAGCCTTTTCCTAGTCCTCATTACCCTGACCTTTCTGTAACCTTCATGGGGCTTTAAAGGAGGAAGAAATGGTTCTTTATAGAAAATAAATGAAGACACTGGCATTGTGAGAAATAAGATAGGTTAGACATGGATCCTGCCAGCAAAGATCTTCCAGGTTAGTGGGGACATAATACATTTACATGAATAACTAGAATAATAAGGAGAAATTAGAAGTACCATGAGAAAAGTACAGATAATAAGCAATGGGAACAAAGGGGAAGAATATCTCACTTTGAGTTTTATTCTTATGAAATAGCTATATGCTTTCTGACAACTGGCCTCCCAGAAACCTGTTTCTCTTTTTTAAAAGCTTGTGGCAGTTTTTTCCCCCTGACGATTGAAGTCCCTAGAAGTCTGTTCTTTGGATAAGTGACTTTTTACTCTATGCACCTTTTTGGGAAAGGGATCCATTTATGTGTAGAGGCAGAAAATAGAAGTAATAAGAGCAGGATGACATGCACTTGGTAGGAATAGGACTTCTTCATGAGTGCAGCCCCTATTGGAGGGAGACTAGTCATTGGAGGTATAAACAATGACTTCATTCCAGTACATGAAAAGAGAAAAAAAAGTCAACATAGATGTAGCTGATTGAAAAAAGCAATATGATCAATTTTCTAAGTTTCACAGGAAAATCTGTTTCATTGCTTTCAAACTACCACTCATATTTATATTCCCTATATGAGCTACTAATAACCTGCCATTAAAGAAACATATAAGACAAAAGCACTAAACTAAGAACATTTTAGTATAGCTAGGATAGAACAGTTACCTTTTGGAGTATGAAGATCAAATCTTTTTGGTAAAATAGCAACCCACAAATTGATCGAAAGCAGATTAGTTTGCTTCACTGCCAGAAATTATCCCCTAAACATCCCACTTTTCTGAGGAAGGGTGGTACTTTCAGTGGAAGAATTGGTCAGGCTGGCTATTATCTGTGCAGAAGGATTGAGCTTTGCACAAACAACATCTGGCATGATTAAACTTGACTGCCAAGGTAGTGCCAACAGTGAAGGATAAGAGTATAATAAAATTTTACTCATGTCGGCAGAACCACTCTACCGGAAATAGCAAAGTGAACCATAAGAGTGGTGAAGTGAATATAATTCAATCCAAAAAGTCAGTGAGACTGGCACTGTGCATTCTTTAGGGAAATTGCAAAAAACAGTGACATAGCCTTTTCCTCAGCAAATCCACATTGTTCAAGTTCAAGGTATTACTGGAAGAAAGTGTAATGATAGATATTAATGCATAAGGAACTGTGGGTTTGTGAAATAAAGCACATTTATACTCAAACTCCTAAAAATGGCCATGGGCTGGAGATTGTGTATTTCTATGCTCTGCAGTATCTGTTGTCTCTATTTCTTGTGTTGAGCATATAAACACTTAGCAGTTGACGTGATGATGTCTGTTCATTTAGAGAGGTGCCAGTAGTGATTTTAAAATAATGTAAAGTATAATTTATTAATTTTTTCTTTTGCATAATGTTTGATGATTGAATATTAAAATTATTTTAATTCTTCAGGACATTATAACATAACGTTAACGCTAAAGTCCTCTTTATATTTTGACATTTTGAAAACTTTAAAGACGGTGAAAAAATCTTTCATTCCAGACTAAATGCAAGTAGTTATTGTAGATTCTTTTCTTCTTTTTTGACCCTTTTTGTATTGGGATAGTTTGGAAATAGTATGAGCTTAAGAAACTAAACTTTGTTACTTTCTAGTTTTGACATCTTTAGGTTTTAGTTTCCTCGCATAAAATAAGAGAAGTGGAATAATAATCTCTAAACTTCTTCACCTATAAATTAAGAGAAGCAGAATAATAATCTCTAACATCCTTTCCAGTCCTGACGATCTGTGATTTGGTGTTTGTTTGTTTGTTTTAATGACTGTTTCTTCTGTGAGATTCAGAAGAGTTTAAAGTTCCACATCAATTTAAAGGTGTCATTTCTCAATAACAAATGCACCTTATAGCATTTTTTACATCATGCTGTACTTGTTTCTCTATTAACTCTTTTTAGAATCCAAGAGATTTGAATGCAAGTACTGTTTTCCTTATCAGCTAGCACAATGTCTGGAACATACTAATGCTAAATGGGTGGATGAATAAATGTATGTATATTTATAGTTGTGATTTGTATTACTTGACTAATATTAAGCTAGTCACTTAAGTTTGTGTCTGTCCACTCACCATACCAAAGGGCTTGAGCTCTGCTCTTTATTACAGGTTTGCTGCATCAACAGAAATTGTTGCTATGAGGGGGCTTTTACAATCTTATATGTGTTGCATAAAAGTAAAGTGTCATTATTAGTTTTTCATAGTGAAATGAGAAGATTGAGTTGCTCAAAAGGATTGAGTTGTGTTTCTCTTTAGTTAAATTCTCATTTCCTAATAGAATTGTTAATAGTTGACTCTTCAGTTTTCTAGTAACAAATTATCTTTCCAAATATTCCACTCTCAATTTAAAAGATCTTTAGGGGAAAATTCCACAAAACTTTAGGAATGCTGATATCTCTTCCACTTTGAAGAATAAGGGAAGTCACATTATGAAAATTATAGCAGAATCACCTTGCTTTTCCTTTCTAGGAGAATTTTGCAAATGAGAACCATCCATTTCATCCTACTTGTCAATGTACTTCCCTAGAAACTATGCAATTATTAGACTTTCCCAGAAGTAAAACTGATAAGATTTTGACCACATCAGTTGCATGAAATGTCAATTATAAATGGCTCGTGATGTAACTATAGGAAAATTATGTATGTGTGCTACTGATAGGTGACAGAATTTACAGAATCAAAGTAGCTATATGGAATTTCAGAAATCCTTTTTCATTAATGTGCTGATTAAAAATGAAAACATGAACAGAAAAACATAAACCTTGATAAGAATTTTAATATTGTAATAATATTGAACTGTTTGTATTATATAATATTCATTATTAAATATATCCAGTGCAATATTAATGGCACATGAATATGCTTAGTAATTAAGTGTTCAGAGTCTAACATTGGTAGGAGACAATGGATCTCTAAGATGTTTCATATCCTTTATAAATATCTCACTCATTTCTTGGTTATTTCAATGAAATAGTCAAGATTGTGTCATTATTCCAAACCAACCAGATAATTCCATTTTTAAAAATATCAAACTGACATCAGGAACACAAAGTGTCTGGTTGAGTGACTGAATATGTCACTTTTCCAACATGTGTTTGGCACATGAAGATGCTACCTTACTAAGTACTAAATCTTTCAATAATTAATAGTATTGTCCCTACCTGCTCAAGAAGGGTCACCCAAATTGTCATTACTAGATGAAATCATATATTATAAAGCATTGTTTTGCAACTTGGTCCACATTAGAGGTTATTAATCCTTTAATACATTTGTATTAATCATCAATTAACATTGAGGGGAAAAGCTGTGTTCTATTTATATTGCATAGCTTTTTATTCATAATAAGTGTTCAATATATGAATTCCATATTGAATGTAACATTACTTCTACATTAATGAGAACTCTATTGAAAGCAACAGAAACAATTGAAATGAGCCTGAGAATAAAAGGGAATTTATTGTTTTATATTAATGAAAAATCCAGAAGTGAGTCTGTGTTTAGGTATTCCTGGTCTGGGGATTCGTATTGTCAGGTCATCTCTCTCTCTCCTTCTCCCTCTCTCCCTCTCTCTCCTTCTTTCTCCCTGTCTCCCTTTGTCCCTGTACCTCTACCTCTGTCAGCATTTCTCAGTTCTGATTACTCTAATTATCTTTCTTTGACTTTATTCTTTCCCACTGCAGGCAGGCTTTCTCAATATGGCAGGGAATATGGCCACAGGCAACTCCATGAGCCCAAGGTCACTTTTCCTCCAACCTTAAATTTGAACACCTCAGCTTGTTTGCATATCCATTCCTGGACCAATCACTATGGTCACGGAAATGGGATAGTGTCTCACCTTTCTTCTCCCTGGGCCAATGGTTGATGGTGATAGGGGTAGGGAAGGGTGCATGCAATATTGCAATATTGTTATCGTTAGCTCTACTGGAATGAAATCAGTCGGATAAGGAAGAATCAGTTTCCCAAAGAAAAGGACATGCTGGACAGACAGAACAGCTGTCCAATAAAATTTTCATCCAATTTCATGAGAATGCTTCAGTACATCTTTTATAAAATCCACTGTCTACTTCAAAATTGTTTCCTAGCATTGCAATTCAGAATTTATTGGCTAAATATGGATAATTAAAAATATGTTGACTTTTCCATTCATAGTCTTATAATCATAAACTTTTAGATAAAAAGATAGTTGTTTACTTAATTTTTGTTTTAGTGTGCATGAGATTTATTTTTCTTTGGCAATCTTTTTTTTTTAATTAGTGAAGTTGTGGGTTTACAGAACAATCATGCATAAAGTACAGAATTCTCATATACCACCCTATTATAAACCCCTTGTATTGGTGTGGAACATTTGTTATAGTCAAAGAAAGCACATTTTTCTAATTGTACTATTAACTATAATTCATGGTTTAACATAGGGTTCACTATTTGGGTAGTGTAGGCCCATGGATTTTGTTTTTCTAATTTTTATTCTGTTACCATACATGCAATCTAACATTTCCCCCTTTAACCACATTCAGATAATATTTCAGTGCTGTTAATTGCATTCACAAAGTGTGCTACTATCACCACCATCCGTTACCAAAACATTTCCATCATTCCAAATAGGAACCCTGTTCATTTTAAGACTCAACTTCCCATTCCCTATCCCCAGCCAATCCCCCGATAACCTATCTTCTAGATTCTGACCCTATGAGTTTGCTTATTCTAATTATTTGAAAACAGTGAGATCATACAATATTTGTCCTTTTGTGTCTGGCTTATTTCACTCAACATGGTATCTTCAAGGTTCATCCATGTATCAGGATATCATGGCCTGTATCAGGACTTCATTCCTTTTTATGGCTGAATAATATTCCATTGTATGCATATACCACATTTTGTTTACCCATTCATCGGTTGATGGACATGTGGGTTGCTTTCATCTTTTAGCAATTGTGAATAATGCCACTATGAACATTGGTGTGCAAATATATGTTTGAGTCCCTGCTTTCAATTTTTGGGAGTATATACCTAGTACTGGGATTGCTGGGTTGCTAGGTAGTTTTGTACTTTGCTTTATGAGTAACTGCCAAACTGTCTTTCACAGCGGGTACACCATTTTACATTGTCACCAACAATGAAAGAGTGTTCCTGTTTCTCTGCATCCTCTCCAACACTTCTAATTTTCCATTTTTTAATAGCAGCCATTCTAATGGGTATGAAATAGTATCTCATTGTGGTTTTGATTTGCATTTCCCTGATGGCTAATGATATTGAGTGTCTTTTCATGTGCTTTCTCGCCTTTTGTATATTTTCTTTGAAGAGATGTCTGAGACATTCCTTTTTATTTGTGTCATTGAAATATGTTTATTTTATGGCAAAATATTTCTTGCACTTGTAGAAAATTTATAAATTACAAAAATGTAAAGAAGAAAATTTAAAACACATAATCCTGTACTCAGAGATGACTATTTGGAGTTTCTCTTTTAAGTACTTTAAAAATGCATGGAGGCGGGGCAAGATGGCAGACTGGTGAGCTGTATGTTTTAGTTACTCCTCCAGGAAAGTAGGTAGAAAGCCAGGAACTGTGTGGACTGGACACCACAGAGCAATCTGTCTTTGGGCATACTTCATACAACACTCATGAAAATGTCGAACTGCTGAGATCAGCGAAATCTGTAAGTTTTTGCGGCCAGGGGACCCGCGCCCCTCCCTGCCAGGCTCAGTCCTGTGGGAGGAGGGGCTGTCAGCTCCGGGAAGGAGAAGGGAGAACTGCAGTGGCAGCCCTTATCGGAAACTCATTCTACTGATCCAAACTCCAACCATAGATAGACTGAGACCAGACACCAGAGAATCTGAGAGCAGCCAGCCCAGCAGAGAGGAGACAGGCATAGAAAAAAAAAAACAACACGAAAAACTCCAAAATAAAAGCAGAGGATTTTTGGAGTTCTGGTGAACACAGAAAGGGGAAGGGTGGAGCTCAGGCCTTCAGGCGCATATGCAAATCCCGAAGAAAAGCTGATCTCTCTGCCCTGTGGACCTTTCCTTAATGGCCCTGGTTGCTTTGTCTATTAGCATTTCAATAACCCATTAGATCTCTGAGGAGGGCCCTTTTTTTTTTTTTTTTTTTTAATCCTTTTTTCTTTTTCTAAAACAATTACTCTAAGAAGCCCAATACAGAAAGCTTCAAAGACTTTCAATTTGGGCACGTCAAGTCAAGAGCAGAACTAAGAGAGCTCTGAGACAAAAGGCAATAATCCAGTGGCTGAGAAAATTCACTAAACACCACAACTTCCCAAGAAAAGGGGGGTGTCCGCTCACAGCCACCATCCTGGTGGACAGGAAACACTCCTGCCCATCGCCAGCCCCATAGCCCAGAGCTGGCCCAGACAACCCAGTGTGACGGAAGTGCTTCAAATAACAGGCACACACCACAAAACTGGGCGTGGACATTAGCCTTCCCTGCAACCTCAGCTGATTGTCCCAGAGTTGGGAAGGTGGAGCAGTGTGAATTACCAAAGCCCCACTCAGCCATCATTTGAGCAGACTGGGAGCCTCCATACACAGCCCAGCAGCCCAGAACTGCCCTGGGGGGATGGCACTCACCTGTGACATAGCACAGTCATCCCTCAACAGAGGACCCGGGGTGCACAGCCTGGAAGAGGGGCTCACTTGCAAGTCTCAGGAGCCATACGCCAATACCAAGGACTTGTGGGTCAGTGGCAGAGACAAACTGTGGCAGGACTGAACTGAAGGATTAGACTATTGCAGCAGCTTTAAAAATCTAGGATCACCAGGGAGATTTGACTGTTAAGGCCACCCGCCCTCCCCGACTGCCCAGAAACACGCCCCATATACAGGGCAGGCAACACCAACTACACACGCCAGCTTGGTACACCAATTGGGCCCCACAAGACTCACTCCCCCACTCACCAAAAAGGCTAAGCAGGGGAGAACTGGCTTGTGGAGAACAGGTGGCTCGTGGACGCCACCTGCTGGTTAGTTAGAGAAAGTGTACTCCACGAAGCTGTAGATCTGATAAATTAGAGATAAGGACTTCAATTGGTCTACAAACCCTAAAAGAACCCTATCAAGTTCAGCAAATGCCACGAGGACAAAAACAACAGAAAATTATAAAGCATATGAAAAAACCAGACGATATGGATAACCCAAGCCCAAGCACCCAAATCAAAAGACCAGAAGAGACACAGCACCTAGAGCAGCTACTCAAAGAACTAAAGATGAACAATGAGACCATAGTACGGGATATAAAGGAAATCAAGAAGACTCTAGAAGAGCATAAAGAAGACATTACAAGACTAAACAAAAAAATGGATGATCTTATGGAAATTAAAGAAACTGTTGACCAAATTAAAAAGACTCTGGACACTCATAGTACAAGACTAGAGGAAGTTGAACAACGAATCAGTGACCTGGAAGATGACAGAATGGAAAATGAAAGCATAAAAGAAAGAATGGGGAAAAAAATTGAAAAAATCGAAATGGACCTCAGGGATATGATAGATAATATGAAACGTCCAAATATAAGACTCATTGGTGTCCCAGAAGGGGAAGAAAAGGGTAAAGGTCTAGGAAGAGTATTCAAAAAAATTGTTGGGGAAAACTTCCCAAATCTTCTAAACAACATAAATACACAAATCATAAATGATCAACGAACTCCAAATAGAATAAATCCAAAAAAACCCACTCCGAGACATATACTGATCACACTGTCAAACACAGAAGAGAAGGAGCAAGTTCTGAAAGCAGCAAGAGAAAAGCAATTCACCACATACAAAGGAAACAGCATAAGACTAAGTAGTGACTACTCAGCAGCCACCATGGAGGCGAGAAGGCAGTGGCACGATATTTTTAAAATTCTGAGTGAGAAAAATTTCCAGGCAAGAATACTTAATCCAGCAAAGCTCTCCTTCAAATTTGAGGGAGATCTTAAATTTTTCACAGAAAAACAAATGCTGAGAGAATTTGCTAACAAGAGACCTGCCCTACTGGAGATACTCAAGGGAGCCCTACAGACAGAGAAACAAAGACAGGACAGAGAGACTTGGAGAAAGATTCAGTACTAAAGAGATTCGGTATGGGTACAATAAAGGATATTAATAGAGAGAGGGAAAAATATGGCAAACATAAACCAAAGATAAGATGGCCGATTCAAGAAATGCCTTCACAGTTATAACGTTGAATGTAAATGGATTAAACTCCCCAATTAAAAGATATAGATTCACAGAATGGATCAAAAAAAATGAACCATCAATATGTTGCATACAAGAGACTCATCTTAGACACAGGGACACCAAGAAACTGAAAGTGAAAGGATGGAAAAAAATATTTCATGCAAGCTACAGCCAAAAGAAAGCAGGTGTAGCAATATTAATCTCAGATAAAATAGACTTCAAATGCAGGGATGTTTTGAGAGCCAAAGAAGGCCACTACATACTAATAAAAGGGGCAATTCAGCAAGAAGAAATAACAATCGTAAATGTCTATGCACCCAACCAAGGTGCCACAAAATACATGAGAGAAACACTGGCAAAACTAAAGGAAGCAATTGATGTTTCCACAATAATTGTGGGAGACTTCAACACATCACTCTCTCCTATAGATAGATCAACCAGACAGAAGACCAATAAGGAAATTGAAAACCTAAACAATCTGATAAATGAATTAGATTTAACAGACATATACAGGACATTACATCCCATATCACCAGGATACACATACTTTTCTAGTGCTCACGGAACTTTCTCCAGAATAGATCATATGCTGGGACATAAAACAAGCCTCAATAAATTTAAAAGATTGAAATTATTCAAAGCACATTCTCTGACCACAATGGAATACAATTAGAAGCCAATAACCATCAGAGACTTAGAAAATTCACAAATACCTGGAGGTTAAACAACACACTCCTAAACAATCAGTGGGTTAAAGAAGAAATAGCAAGAGAAATTGCTAAATATATAGAGACGAATGAAAATGAGAACACAACATACCAAAATCTATGGGATGCAGCAAAAGCAGTGCTAAGGGGGAAATTTATAGCACTAAACGCATATATTAAAAAGGAAGAAAGAGCCAAAATTAAAGAACTAATGGATCAACTGAAGAAGCTAGAAAATGAACAGCAAACCAATCCTAAACCAAGTAGAAGAAAAGAAATAACAAGGATTAAAGCAGAAATAAATGACATAGAGAACAAAAAAACAATAGAGAGGATAAATATCACCAAAAGTTGGTTCTTTGAGAAGATCAACAAGATTGACAAGCCCCTAGCTAGACTGACAAAATCAAAAAGAGAGAAGACCCATATAAACAAAATAATGAATGAAAAAGGTGACATAATTGCAGATCCTGAAGAAATTAAAAAAATTATAAGAGGATATTATGAACAACTGTATGGCAACAAACTGGACAATGTAGAAGAAATGGACAATTTCCTGGAAACATATGAACAACCTAGACTGACCAGAGGAGAAATAGAAGACCTCAACCAACCCATCACAAGCAAAGAGATCCAATGAGTCATCAAAAATCTTCCCACAAATAAATGCCCAGGGCCAGATGGCTTCACAGGGGAATTCTACCAAACTTTCCAGAAAGAACTGACACCAATCTTACTCAAACTCTTTCAAAACATTGAAGAAAAGGGAACACTACCTAACTCATTTTATGAAGCTAACATCAATCTAATACCAAAACCAGGCAAAGATGCTACAAAAAAGGAAAACTACCGGCCAATCTCCCTAATGAATATAGATGCAAAAATCCTCAACAAAATACTTGCAAATCGAATCCAAAGACACATTAAAAAAATCATACACCATGACCAAGTGGGGTTCATTCCAGGCATGCAAGGATGGTTCAACATAAGAAAATCAATCAATGTATTACAACACATTAAAAACTCGAAAGGGAAAAATCAATTGATCATCTCAATAGATGCTGAAAAAGCATTTGACAAAATCCAACATCCCTTTTTGATAAAAACACTTCAAAAGGTAGGAATTGAAGGAAACTTCCTCAACATGATAAAGAGCATATATGAAAAACCCACAGCCAGCATAGTACTCAATGGTGAGAGACTGAAAGCCTTCCCTCTAAGATCAGGAACAAGACAAGGATGCCCGCTGTCACCACTGTTATTCAACATCGTGCTGGAAGTGCTAGCCAGGGCAATCCGGCAAGACAAAGAAATAAAAGGCATCCAAATTGGAAAAGAAGAAGTAAAACTGTCATTGTTTGCAGATGATATGATCTTATATCTAGAAAACCCTGAGAAATCGATGATACAGCTACTAGAGCTAATAAACAAATTTAGCAAAGTAGCCGGATACAAGATTAATGCACATAAGTCAGTAATGTTTCTATATGCTAGAAATGAACAAACTGAAGAGACACTCAAGAAAAAGATACCATTTTCAATAGCAACTAAAAAAATCAAGTACCTAGGAATAAACTTAACCAAAGATGTAAAAGACCTATACAAAGAAAACTACATAACTCTACTAAAAGAAATAGAAGGGACCTTAAAAGATGGAAAAATATTCCATGTTCATGAATAGGAAAGCTAAATGTCCTTAAGATGTCAATTCTACCCAAACTCATCTACAGATTCAATGCAATCCCAATCAAAATTCCAACAACCTACTTTGCAGACTTGGAAAAGCTAGTGATCAAATTTATTTGGAAAGGGAAGATGCCTCGAATTGCTAAAGACACTCTAAAAAAGAAAAACGAAGTGGGAGGACTTACACTCCCTGACTTTGAAGCTTATTATAAAGCCACAGTTGCCAAAACAGCATGGTACTGGCACAAAGATAGACATATAGATCAATGGAATCGAATTGAGAATTCAGAGATAGACCCTCAGATCTATGGCCGACTGATCTTTGATAAGGCCCCCCAAAGTCACTGAACTGAGTCATAATGGTCTTTTCAACAAATGGGGCTGGGAGAGTTGGATATCCATATCCAAAAGAATGAAAGAGGACCCCTACCTCACCCCCTACACAAAAATTAACTCAAAATCGACCAAGGTCTCAATATAAAAGAAAGTACCATAAAACTCCTAGAAGATAATGTAGGAAAACATCTTCAAGACCTTGTATTAGGCGGCCACTTCCTAGACTTTACACCCAAAGCACAAGCAACAAAGGAGAAAATAGATAAATGGGAACTCCTCAAGCTTAGAAGTTTCTGCACCTCAAAGGAATTTCTCAAAAAGGTAAAGAGGCAGCCAACTCAATGGGAAAAAATTTTTGGAAACCATGTATCTGACAAAAGACTGATATCTTGCATATACAAAGAAATCCTACAACTCAATGGCAATAGTACAGACAGCCCAATTATAAAATGGGCAAAAGATATGAAAAGACAGTTCTCTGAAGAGGAAATACAAATGGCCAAGAAACACATGAAAAAATGTTCAGCTTCACTAGCTATTAGAGAGATGCAAATTAAAACCAAAATGAGATACCATCTAACACCGGTTAGAATGGCTGCCATTAAACAAACAGGAAACTACAAATGCTGGAGGGGATGTGGAGAAATTGGAACTCTTATTCATTGTTGGTGGGACTGTATAATGGTTCAGCCACTCTGGAAGTCAGTCTGGCAGTTGCTTAGAAAACTAGATATAGAGCTACCATTCGATCCAGCGATTGCACTTCTCGGTAAATACCCGGAAGATTAGAAAGCAGTGACACGAACAGATATCTGCACGCCAATGTTCATAGCAGCATTATTCACAATTGCCAAGAGATGGAAACAACCCAAATGTCCTTCAACAGATGAGTGGATAAATAAAATGTGGTATATACACACGATGGAATACTACGCGGCAGTAAGAAGGAACGATCTCGTGAAACATATGACAACATGGATGAACCTTGAAGACATAATGCTGAGCAAAATAAGCCAGGCACAAAAAGAGAAATATTATATGCTACCACTAATGTGAACTTTGAAAAATGTAAAACAAATGGTTTATAATGTAGAATGTAGGGGAACTAGCAGTAGAGAGCAATTAAGGAAGGGGGAACAATAATCCAAGAAGAACAGATAAGCTATTTAACGTTCTGGGGATGCCCAGAAATGACTATGGTCTGTTAAATTCTGATGGATATAGTAGGAACAAGTTCACAGAAATGTTGCTATATTATGTAACTTTCTTGGGATAAAGTAGGAACATGTTGGAAGTTAAGCAGTTATCTTAGGTTAGTTGTCTTTTTCTTACTCCCTTGTTATGGTCTCTTTGAAATGTTCTTTTATTGTATGTTTGTTTTCTTTTTTGCTTTTTTTTTCATACAGTTGATTTAAAAAAGAAGGGAAAGTTAAAAAAAAAAAAAAAAAGAAAGAAAAACAAGGAAAAAAAAAGATGTAGTGCCCCCTTGAGGACCCTGTGGAGAGTGCAGGGGTATTCGCCTAACCCACCTCCATGGTTGCTAACATGACCACAGACATAGGGGACTGGTGGTTTGATGGGTTGAGCCCTCTACCATAGGTTTTACCCTTGGGAAGACGGTTGCTGCAAAGGAGAGGCTAGGCCTCCCTATATTTGTGCCTAAGAGTCTCCTCCTGAATGCCTCTTTGTTGCTCAGATGTGGCCCTCTCTCTCTGGCTAAGCCAACTTGAAAGGTGAAATCACTGCCCTCCCCACTACGTTGGATCAGACACCCAGGGGAGTGAATCTCCCTGGCAACGTAGAATATGACTCCCGGGGAGGAATGTAGACCTGGCATCGTGGGACGGAGAACATCTTCTTGACCAAAAGGGGGATGTGAAAGGAAATGAAATAAGCTTCAGTGGCAGAGAGATTCCAAAACGAGCCGAGAGGTCACTCTGGAGGGCACTCTTACGCACACTTTAGACAACCCTTTTTAGGTTCTAAAGAATTGGGGTAGCTGGTGGTGGATACCTGAAACCATCAAACTACAACCCAGAACCCATGAATCTCGAAGACATTTGTATAAAAATGTAGCTTATGAGGGGTGACAATGGGATTGGGAAAGCCATAAGGACCACACTCCACTTTGTCTAGTTTATGGATGGATGAGTAGAAAAATAGGGGAAGGAAACAAACAGACAAAGGTACCCAGTGTTCTTTTTTACTTCAATTGCTCTTTTTCACTCTAATTATTATTCTTGTTATTTTTGTGTGTGTGCTAATGAAGGTGTCAGGGATTGATTTAGGTGATGAATGTACAACTATGTAATGGTACTGTAAACATTCGAAAGTACGATTTGTTTTGTATGACTGCGTGGTATGTGAATATATCTCAATAAAATGATGATTAAAAAAAATGCATGTACATTTGTAATATATATTTAAAAAAATAAAATTAGATCATACTGTATAAGGCATTTTGTTTCCTTCCTTTTTGCATTTGACATTATGACACAAGCATTCCCACACATTGTTTATTCTTTTACATATTGTTCAATTTTCTTATGGGAGGTACAGTTTTAATAACTAATTTATAACAACTTTTTACATATAAAGAATTTTTTAATTCAATTTTATTGAGATTGTTCACATACCATGCTGTCATCCAAAGTGCACAATCAATTGCCCATGGTACCATCACACAGCTGTGCATCCATCACTACAATTATTTTTTTTTTCAATTTCTAGAACATTTTCATTACACCAGAAAAGAAATAAAAAAGAAAACTGAAATCCACCCATACACCTAAACATCCCCCCTCCATTACTGACTCATAGTGCATTTGTTACTGCTGATGAAAGAATGTTAAAATACTACTAAGTGTAGTACATAGTTTGCAATAGGTATATTTTTCTCTATATACCCCTCTATTATTAACTTCTAGTTATAGTGTCATACATTTGCTTTAGTTCATGAAAGAGATCACTAATATTTGAACAGTTATTCATGGACACTGTCCACCAATAGATTCACTGTTTTATACATTCCCACATGTTAAACTCCAACTTTCCTTCTGGTGATATACATGACTCTAAGCTTCCCCTTTCCACCACATTCACACACCATTCAGCACTGTTAGTTATTCTCACAATGTGCTACTGTCATCTCTGTCCATTTCCACACATTTAAGTTCAACCTAGTTGAACATTCTGCTCATAATAAGCAACTACTCCCCATTCTTTAGCCTTGTTCTATATCCTGGTAACCTATATTTCATGTCTATGAATTTATGTATTATAATTAGTTCATGTCATTGAGACCATACAATATTTGTCCTTTTGTGTCTGACCGATTTCACTCAATATAGTGCCCTCAGGGTTTCTTTATCAACCCGTTTTTTTTTAAGATGGCTTTGTTTAACTCCCATACATTCCATCCTAAGTAAACAATAGATGGTTCCATGTATAATCATGTATTTACGCATTCACCACCATCACCACTATCTGTATTAGGACATCTCCATTTCTTCCACAAAGAAGGAGCAAGAGTCAAAGAAGGTAGAGAGACAAAAGAAAAAGAATGGAAAAAATGACAGCTAAAAAGCAACAAAAGGAAAGATAGAATTAAAGTAAAGTACAATAAAAGAGCCAGACAACATCACCAATGCCAAGAATCCTATACCCTTCCCTTATATCCCCCTGTTCTAGTTTGCTAATGCTGCTGGAATGCAAAACACCAGAAATGAATTGGCTTTTATTAAAGGGGGTTTCTTTGGTTACACAGTTACAGTCTTAAGGCCATAAAGTGTCCAAGGTAACACATCAGCAATTGGATACCTTCACTGGAGGATGGCCAATGGTGTCCAGAAAATCTCTTTTAGCTGGGAAGGCACGTGGCTGGTGTCTGCTCCAGAGTTCTGGTTTCAAAGTGGCTTTCTCCCAGGACATTCCTCTCTAGGCTGCAGTTCCTCAAAAATGTCACTCTTAGTTGCTCTTGGGGTGTTTGTCCTCTCTTAGTTTCTCCCGAGCAAGAGTCTGCTTTCAATGGCCATCTTCAAACTGCCTCTCGTCTGCAGCTACTCTCTCAGTTCCTGTGCATTCTTCAAAGTGTCCCTGTTGGCTGTAGCAAGCTCGCTCCTTCTGTCTGAGCTTATATAGTACTCCAGTGAACGAATTAAAGCCCAAGCTAATGGGTGGAGCCACACCTCCATGGAAGTTATCCTATCAGAGTTATCGCCCACAGTTGGGTGGAGCGCATTTCCATGGAAACAACAAAATCCAAATGTTGCAACTTAATCCCCACTAATATGTCTGCCCCACAAAATTGCGTCTAAGAATATGGCTTTTTCTGGGGGACATAATACATTCAAACAGGCACACCCCCTCTTAAAGGCATTTAGTATATTGCTTTGTTACATTAAAGGAAGCAAAATAACATATTTCTGTTAACGATAGTCTCTAGTTTTCATTGATTGTGTGTTTTTCCCCAAATACCACCCCATTTTTAACACCTTGCAAGGTTGAAATTCATTTGTTCTCATGTAAAAACATATTTGCAAATTTTATCACAATTGTTGAGCATTCTAGGTTTCACTGAGTTATACAGTCCCAGTCTTTATCTTCCCTCCTTCCTTCTGGTGTCCCACATGCTCCTAACCTTCCTATTTCAACCATACTTACAGTCATCTTTGTTCAGTGTGCTTATATTGTTGTGCTACCATCACCCAAAATTGTTCCAAGCCTCTCACTCCTGTCCTTTCCCTTCTATCTGTAGTGCTCTCTTTATTATTTCCTGTAGAGCAGTTATCTTGCTCACAAACTCTCTCATTGTTTGTTTGTCAGATAATATTAAACTCTCTCTCGTATTTGAAGGACAGTTTTGCCAGATATAGGATTCTTGGTGGGCAGTTTTTCTCTTTCAGTATCTTAAATATATCATACCACTTCCTTCTTGCCTCCATGGTTTCTACTGAGAAATCCACACATAGTCATATTAAGCTTCCTATGTATGTGATGGATTGCTTTTCTCTTGCTGCTTTCAGGATTCTCTTTGTCTTTGATGTTTGATAATCTGATTATTAAGTGTCTTGGAGTAGGTCTATTCAGATCTATTCTGTTTGGGGTATGCTGTGCTTCTTGGATCTGTAATTTTATGTCTTTCATAAGAGATGGGAAATTTAAATTGATTATTTCCTGTATTATTGCTTCTGCCCCTTTTCCCTTCTCTTATCCTTCTAGGACACACACAACTGATACATTCATGTGCTTCATGTTGTTATTCAGTTCCCTGAGATGTTGCTCATATTTGTCCATTCTTTTCCCTATCTGTTGTTTTGTGTGTAGGATTTCAGGTGTCTTGCTCTCCAGTTCCTGAATGTTTTCTTCTGCCTCTTGAAATTTGCTGTTGTATGTCTCCATTGTGTTTTTCATCTCTTGTGTTGTGCCTTTCATTTCCATAGATTCTGCCAGTTGTTTTTTCAAACTTTTGATTTCTATGTTATGTTCACCCAGTACTTTCTTTATATCCTTCTTCTCTTTTGCCATATCTTCCCTGAACTCAACTTGGTTTTTGAATTGATTTAGCATATTCATTTAAAAATCTTTAATTAATTTTTCATTAAAGTGAAACAATATCTCAACTGTATCTCAATTGAGGTGTACGTTTGTTCCTTTTACTGGGCCATATGTTCATTTTTCCTAGTGCAATTTGTAGTTTTCTGTTGTCTAGGCATCTGGTTTCCTTGGTTACCCCAATCAGATTTTCCCAGACCAGAACGGGTTCAGGTCTGAGATTGGGACTATATTCAGTGTCAAGTTTCCCTGAGTGTGTGTCTTAGAAGATTGACAGACCTTTCTGTGAAGCCTCTAGACCTCTGTGCTTTTCCTAACCTGCCCAGCAGGTAGTGCCTGTCAGCCTGTCACTCTCCACTGGTGTAAAGAGGTGTGGCCCCTTGAATTCTCAGCTTAGGTTGTTTCTGTTTTGACTGTTTTCCCCCAGGTCCTGGGGTCTGAGTTCTGAAGGGAGAGCAGGCACTAGAGCTGGGCCCCATCTCCTTCTTCTTAGGGAAGCTACATCCCCTAGGGAGTTATCCTCTGCATTTGAATTACTCCTTTGTCTCTCTGACTCTGTTAACTCCACCCCTGTCTGGGTCAGAGCATTGCGAACTGAAAATGGCTGAGGCTTTATCCACTGAGCCACTCAGGTTGAGAGAGAGAAAAAGGGAAAGAAAGCCCCTTTTCACAGCCAGTCCACGGCCCCCCAGTTTTGCCTTTCAGTAAGAGAGAGCACTCAGTCTTCTGGGCTCCCTTTCCTGGGGTACAGGCATTTTCTGTCTCCCTAAAGTCAGTCATCTCTAAAAGCCTCTGTATTTCTTTAATTTTTTTTTTTTTCTGTCAGCCCCACCTCTTCTCCACTGGGAGTGACTTCAGGGTACTTTGCTGCTTGTTATGGGTTTGTCTGTGTTTGTAGTTTGTATTCAGCAGTCCACATTTGTTAATTAAAACCCCGGTTGGAACTGGTCTGAGCTATATTCACTTGCTCTGGGAATGCTGCTTTCTCCCACAGTGAGGCCTTGCAGCTCAGCCTGCCATGGGGGTGGGGGCTCCTGGCTTTTATGCTGCAATTTCAGTCATTCCACCTGTGCCAGTTTGAATGTATTATGTCCCCCCAAATGCCATTATCATTGATGTAATCTTATGTGAGCAGACTTATCAGTGTTAATTAGATTGGAATTCTTTGAGTGTTTCCATGGAGATGCGCCCCACCCAACTGTGGGTGGTGACTCTGATTGGATAATTTCCATAAATGTGTAACCCCACCCATTCAGGGTGGGTCTAAATTCAATCACTGGAGCCATATAAATGAGCTAGCAAACAAAAGGAACTCAGTTCAGCTGCAGCTGAGAGTGACATCTTGAAGAGGAGCTACAGCCAAGAGGGACACTTTGAAGAAAGCACAGGAGCTGAAGATGAGAGACAGTTTGAAGATGGCCGTTGAAAGCAGACTCTTGCTCCAGAGAAGCTAAGAGAGGACAAATACCCCAAGTGCAACTAAGAGTGACATTTTTGAGGAACTGCAGCCTAGAGAGGAATGTCCTGGGAGAAAGCCATTTTGAAACCAGAACTTTGGAGCAGACGCCAGCCACATGCCTTCCCTGCTAACAGAGGTTTTCTGGACACCATTGGCTGTCGGGAGCCGAGCCGTCTAACCCAGGACCCAATGGCACAGCCTTGGGACCAGATGTCGGGAGCCGAGCCGTCGGACCCAGGACCCGATGGCACAGCCTCGGGACCACCCCGGCCAGTATCCACTACCTCAACATGCCGCACAGCGGCGGACGAGCCGACCCGACCATCCCCTGTGAAAGCTGCTATTCCTGCAGTTCCCCTGCAGGAACAATAATCCCTCTAAGTCTTTTAATCATTGTGCTTGTTCTTTGCCTTTTTCTTTACTAATGTAATAATTTGGGATATACTCTGGATAATAATCAAAGATATGACAAAGTGTTGGGCACCTTCCGATGATTTTACCTTTCGATGAACCCCCTCCTCCACCTATGAGAAAGCAGCCACCCCGTTTAGCCGCCTGAAGCCCCCTTGCCCCTTTCCAGACATCCTCCTTTACACAAGTTCCTCCTTTGACATCCAAAAATATTCCACTGAGAAAGTGATTAGAAGGCCAAAGCAGAAGCAATGTAAACCACGTAATTCATCACCCAGTTCCTTGACAGGCCCCGTTGTTTGCCGAGGTTAGAACTGAATCAGGGTCAACACGCTCCACTAGTGCCTAATGGCTGACCTCGGGCAGCCAGAGCATACAAGAAATTCTTTGGGCACCCACCCCACGGGCTTATGGTACGAGAGTAGTTCCTTGTATGAGCCCACAGCTAATTTACTTTAGGTACAAAAACAAGCCCTCCTAAATAATTAAAAATAGCCAAAACAGAAATCATTGCTGAGAACAAGGAAGAATATTATGAGGAAATTGGAAGGTCTGCACCGGAATAGAGTTGTCTTAACATAGGGATGAAAACACACACTGCTCGGTCCCCCCGCCCTGTTCGGACCCCAATGTCCCCTGGAATTGAGTAACAATGGTTTCGTGATTTATATGCTGTGCTTGCCAGCTCTCACCCACGTGATCCAGGTGCAGAGCTTATGTAACTTTGAGCTATAAAAGAAAATCACTTTTTCATTAAAATTGTCAGAGCCTTGAGCTTTGTCCCAGATACGCTTGTGTCTGATGTTTTTCTTGCAGCGTCGACGCCGACCCCCACTTTAGGACCCTGTCACGTTTGCTGAGGCTGGACCTCGGCAATTGGCCATCCTCCAGTGAAGGTACCCGATTGCTGATGTGTTACCTTGGACACTTTATGGCCTTAAGACTGTAACTGTGTAACCAAATATACCCCCTTTTATAAAAGCAAATCTATCTGTGATGTTTTGCATTCTGCAGCATTAGCAAACTAGAACAGATTTTGGTACCAGAGAGGTGGGGAGCTTTTGCTGCTGAGTTTGCAAATACCAAACATGTTGGAATGGCTTTTTAAATGGATAAGGAGCAGATTCTGGAAGACTTGTGAGGAGCTTGATAGAAAAGGCCTAAACTGCTTTGAAGAGACTGTTTGTGGAAATATGGACTCTAAAGATACTTCTGATGAGGCCTTGAACAGAAATGATGAATGTGCTGTTGTGAACTGGAAAAAAGGCTATCCTTGTTTTAAAGTGGCAGAGAATTTGGCA
Source organism: Choloepus didactylus (assembly GCF_015220235.1). Classification (NCBI taxonomy): domain Eukaryota; kingdom Metazoa; phylum Chordata; class Mammalia; order Pilosa; family Megalonychidae; genus Choloepus; species Choloepus didactylus. Next base: position 106,393,079 of record NC_051334.1, on the reverse strand, counting down.
AAGTTGAGTCCTGGTGTTGGATGGAAGGCAGAATTTGAAAGTGATGACCTGGAATATTTAGCTGATGAGATTTCCAAGCAAAATATAGAAGAAGTAGCCTGGCTTCTACTTGCAGCTTATAGTAAAATGCGTGTGGAGAGAGTTATAAACTTAGAACTGAACTCTTGGGTTCAAAGAAACCAGAAGCTGACAGCTTGGAAGATTGTGAGTTTCCAGGGGGTGGAATCCCAGAAGCTACAGCCCAACGTGAGGATGTAACCAAACATGGAACCCAGCTGCCATTTCAGTACAAGCCAAGATTGGAAAAGGAGTTAAGCAGAAAGGATTTGTAGAAAGTCCTATTGTCTGACGGCTTTGATCACTGTGCGCTTCATGCAAAGCCAATAGAATTTTTGCGAGATCTTTATAAACAGAGCTGTTGCTGGCCTGGACTGGAGGAGACAGACAAGGAACAAATTGAAGGAAAAATTTCTTCAAAGACAGAGCCATGGAGGTTGAGGTTTGGAGTCAAGAGGTCTCAGGCTGGGAGAGGGGAGCAGCCCACATGCATGAAAATGGTGAGTTTGCCCTGGAGATCAAGGGTGGGCCTTCTGCCTCGTTGCTCAGGAAGTGTTCTGCCACCCCAAGCCCCAAAGAGGGTGGAGCACATTCCCAGGGAATTGGGGAGAGCCTGGCTGCCACCATACTGTTCTGAAGGGGTTGAGTGTGTGCCCTGGAGATGGAAGGGAATCTGGGAGCTGCCCGTATGTTTGAGGAGGGTGGGGCCGAGAAGGTGGTCTCCCCAGTGTGTGGATATATTGGAGGACTCATCCCAGCATTTGGAGAGGAAAGGGCTGCCAAAAAGGCCCTTAGGAAGGGTTAGACTCAGGCTCTCTCAAGCCCCAAGGATGCAACCTCGTTCTGTTAATGACTCTCAAACTTTGAAATCTAATGGAGTTTGTCCTGTGGGTTTTAGGAAATATTTTGGTCCTGTTAACCCAGTTTTCCTTACTGTTTCTCCTTATGGTAATGGGAATGTGTACCCTATGAATGTCCCTCCTTTGTATATTGGAAGCACATAACTTCTTCTAAGTTCACAGATCCACAGCTAAAGGAAAATTATGCCTTAGAACTGACCACATCTATAATTGATTTTGATGGAATTTTGTACTTGGCTATTGTTACTGAAATGGTTTAAGTTTCTGTGATATTGTGGGATGAATGTATTTTGTATATGGAAAGATAATGTCATTTTGGGGTTCAGGGGGTAGAATGTGCTGGTTTGAATGTATTATGTCCCCCCAAATGCCATTATCTTTGAAGTAATCTTGTGTGGGCAGACTTATCAGTGTTAATTAGATTGGAATTCTTTGAGTGTTTCCATGGAGATGCGCCCCACCCAACTGTGGGTGATGACTCTGATTGGATAATTTCCATAAATGTGTAACCCCACCCATTCAGGGTGGGTCTAAATTCAATCACTGGAGCCATATAAATGAGCTAGCAAACAAAAGGAACTCAGTTCAGCTGCAGCTGAGAGTGACATCTTGAAGAGGAGCTACAGCCAAGAGGGACACTTTGAAGAAAGCACAGGAGCTGAAGATGAGAGACAGTTTGAAGATGGCCATTGAAAGCAGACTCTTGCTCCAGAGAAGCTAAGAGAGGACAAATACCCCAAGTGCAACTAAGAGTGACATTTTTGAGGAACTGCAGCCTAGAGAGGAATGTCCTGGGAGAAAGCCATTTTGAAACCAGAACTTTGGAGCAGACGCCAGCCACGTGCCTTCGCTGCTAACAGATGTTTTCCGGACACCATTGGCCATCCTCCACTGAAGGTACCCAATTGCTGATGTGTTACCTTGGACACTTTATGGCCTTAAGACTGTAACTGTGTAACCAAATAAACCCCCTTTAATAAAAGCCAATCCATCTCTGGTGTTTTGTGTTCTGGCAGCATTAGCAAACTAGAACACCACCCATTCCAGGTTTGTGTGCAATGGGTGGACATTCACAGTTGTTCCCTAACAGTTGTTCCAGATTATTTACTAGTTGCTCCTGGTTGTTTATTAGTTGCTCAAGGGGACTAACTGAGTTCCACACCTCTCTATGCCACCATCTTGCCCCTCCTCCCCTACAAGAATTGTAGCCCTTTCTCATTTTTTCATTTTAGACTTATGTTATTTTGAACATAGAGATATTTTTGATATTTTTTCATTTAACTGTGTATTTATAAAGTAATCCTTTTCTTGAGATAGTTTAAACTGGTGATTCTCACACTTTAATGTGTCCAAATCATCTAGGAAGGGTGTTGTAATGCCCACTCTCAGATTCCATCCTCCAGAGATTCTGATTCGTAGGTCTGGAGTGGATCCTGATAATTTACATTTTAAATAAAGACCATGTTGATTCTGATGAGGCTTGAGTAACACTAATTTAAATGGGCCTGTGTATTCCTTAGGGTGTTTACCTTTGTGTTTTCTTATATTTAACTCTTTCATCCATCCAGATTTTATTTTGTAGTATTATGTAAGTGACACACTAGCTGAATTTTTCCCTTAACAATATTTCCAATTTCCCAGGACTATATGCCACATTATCTACCCCTTCCATATTTTATGATGTTTATTTTATTATATGGTAAATCTATTTCAGGCTTACCTATTTTGTGCCATTAATCTATTAATTCTTGTGCCATTTTACTACAGTTTTAATTATTAAGATTTCATGATATGTTTTAATATCTGGTAGACCAATTTTCCCCTGATTATGGTGCTTTTTTCAAATATGTACAGCCTATTTATTGCAATTCCGTTAATTCACTGTAATTAAAAAAATTTTGTCAATTAAAAAAAATCCTTATGTCAAGCTAATTATATTAACATGTGCCATGTACTATTCTTAGCACTTTATTTAAATTAACTCAATTCTCATAAGAATTCTATGATGTTAGTAATATTATTACCTCCTTTCCACAGAAATTGAGGTAGAGGGCTTAGGTAACTTACTCAAGGTTACTCAGGGGTTAAATGGCAGGGCCAGGATTCAAACCTAGGCAATTTGGCTCCATACTTAATTACTCTATTATACTGTCTCTCTAGGAATTAATTAATTAAAATCTCTTTACAGCATAATTTTTACAAACAGAAGCATAATGGGATTCTCAGTTTTTATAAAGAGTTATATGTGTGTGTGTGTCTGGATATGGTCTTTTTTTAAAAGTAATGTTAGATTTATTTTATTTATATTTTTACATATGTGCAAAATTAAATGGATTTAATACATGAAAAAATAGGAAAAATATTCTGAATTTACAGGTATTAACAGAAATAAAGATGAGAAAAGCATTCTTATGTTATCTGCTGTTGAATGTTTGCTAGGTATTTTGTTACCTTGAGTAATTAAAAAAATTTTTGAAATGATGGGCTCATTCTAATGAAAGTGAATGCCCATCAAGAAAAGGTGCAAAGGTTGAGTGTAAGGTTGTTTTTTTTTTTTTTTTTTTCCACTTTCTGGAAAGAGTAGTGTATAACAAAGAGAATAAACCAAGACATGTTTCTAAAAAGAGTTTCAAAGATTCCAAATAATGTCTTATTTTATATATCCCTCTACATGCACATAATGTACTCATCCCTCTGCCATATGGTATGCGCTCAATGGATATTTGCAGGATCAGTGAATGGAAGTTTTAGAACACTTGAGCCATTTTAGGGATTGTGTTTGTACTTTTAAAATTAGAAAAGAGTAAGACCTTCAATACTTTCATATAATTTGCCTTCTTCTGGGTAAAATACACATGAAATTAAACATTAGTTTTTCCAGTGTTCATTAGAAGTTTCTGCTATGAAATGAACACTTTTTGTATTCAACACCTAGACCCATTTTCATTTTGTCTCATAAATATATGGGAGTTCTGTTTTCCATCTTAACTGATAGGCTTTTTGTTGTGTTAATTCAAATATTTTCTTTCACATTTTTTTCCCAACAAAATGCAAATCATTACCATGTTTGCCTGTGTGTGTGCTTTTAGATGTAAGATAAGATATGTAGAAAATTCTTATACTTCCCAGTTGTTTTTCATTATTAAAGACATGTTCTCCTCCATTCTGAGAATTCCACATTACAAACACACATTCCTGTATCTACTGATGAAAACTATATATCGTGTCAATAATTTAGGGAGAAAAACATATCCAATACCTTTGACCAAGAAATAAACTGGACTCCTACCTTAGCACCTTAGACAAAGTGTCTTCCTTATTTTCTGCAAATTGTTAATCTTTCAAGCTTTTTTTTGGAAAAATCTATCTTCTGTCTGGGTTAATGCCACTCTTCCTCGATGAAAGTTTAGATCATACCTAACAGCCACCACCAAGAGAGAAAATAGAAGGTCAGTGGGAACAGTGATTCCTCTTTTATCAACTTAACAACATAGTACTTAAGGGTCCAAGTTCTGGATTCATACTGTGTCTTGCTTCACATCCTGCTCTTCTTGGAATTTGACAAATTGCTTCAACTCCATGTGCCTCCATTCTCTCATAGTCAGATTTGGGTCACCAGAGATGCTTGCTCCCTGCAGCTATCCACAGCCCAGGCTTCTTACAGCATGGCTCCACCTCTTTTATATGCAGCCAGAATTCTTATGCTGCAGTCCCAACCATTCCACCCATTCCAAACTGGTGTATGATGTGTATCCAGTCACAGATGTCCCCCAACAGTTGTTCCAGACTATTTGCTAGTTGTTCCTGGCTATATGCTAGTTGCTCCAGAGGACCAACTAAATTCCACACCTCCCTATGCTGCCGTCTTGCCCCCTCATTCTGATAGGGTCTTTATATGGTCTCTACATAGCTTTTTTGAGTAGTTCCTATATTTTGTGTTTTGATTACTGTTGTGAATGGAACTGTTTTTGTTTTTCTTTATAAATTCTAAGCAATTTTTCCTGCTATATAGGAAGCTATTGATTTTTCTATATTTGTTTCCTATATGGCCACTTTAGTAAACTGCCTTACTTCCATTTTCTTTTCTATCTTATTTCTTTTCTATTTCATTAACGAGAATTTCCATGTTAATATTAAATAGTAGCCATAATAGCAAGCAAACATTCTTGGCTTCTCATTCTTTTAATACCTATAAAGTTTCCTAATTAGGTATGATCGTATTGGCTGTTAAAGGTAGATACTACTGATGAAAAATTATGTTTTTATTTCTAGTTTTCTATTTCTTAAAAGTCATGTCTGTTGAGGTATAATTTACATAGAGTAAACTTCACATTTTTAGGTGTACAGTTCTATGAAAAGAGTATACAACCATGTAATGCCCACTGCAATCAATATAAAAAATATTTCCATCACCCTCAAAAGTTTTCACATGCAGTTTTGTGGTCAGGCCCCTCTCTCCACCTGTAGGCCCTGGAAACCGCGGATCTGTTTTTTGTTCTTGTAGCTTTGCCTTTTCTAGCTTCTTTCACTTAGCATAATGCTTTTGAGATTCATCATGTTGTTAAATTTATTAGTTTGTTCTTCTTTATTGCTGTGGTGGTTTGGAGCTGTATGCATATGGGAAAAACATGCTCTTAAACGTAATCTGTTCCTGTGGGTGTAAATCCATTGAAAGTAGGACCTTTTGATAAGGTTACTTCAGTTAAGGTGTGACCCAACCCAATCAGGATGGGTCTTAATGCTATTATTGGAGTCCTTTATAAGCAGAATGAAACTGAGACAGATAAAGAGAAAGCCACAGGAAGCAAGAAGCTGAAGGTCGGCGGAACCCAGAAGAGAAGTGAGAGGCCAGGAGAGGCTGTCATGTGCATTGCCATGTTACAGAGGAGCCCAGGACTAAGGATCACCAGCAGCTAGCCCCAGAACACCAGTCTTCAGGAAGAAAGTATTGCCTTGTGATACCTTGATTTGGACCTTCTCTTAGTCTCAAAACTGAGCTTATCAATTCCCATTGTTTAAGTCAACCTGTTCCATGGTATTTGCTTGAGTAGCAGAGGAAAGTAAAATAATTGCTAAGTAGTATTCTATTGCATAAGTCTACCACATTTTGTTTATTCATTCACCTGTTGGTTGACATTTGGGTTGTTTTCATTTATGGTGATTATGAATAAAGCTGCTATAAAACATTCACATATGGTGTGCCGGTTTGGATGTATTATGTCCCCCAAAATGCCATATTCTTTGATGCAATCTTTTGGGGGCAGACGTGTTAGTGTTGATTAGGTTGGAACCTTTGGATTAGGTTGTTTCCATGGAAATGTGACCCACCCAACTGTAGGTGATAACTCTGATTAGATAATTTCCATGGAGGTTTGGCCCTGCCCATTCATCATGGGCCTTGATTAGTTTAATAGAGCCCTATATAAGAGCTCAGACAGAAGAAGCTTGCTGCTGTAGCCAAGAGAGACACTTTGAAGAACACACAGGAGCTGAGGTGGAGCTGGAACACAACCTGGGATCAGCAAATGCCAGCCATGTGCCTTCGCAGCTAACAGAGGTTTTCCAGATGCCATTAGCCTTCCTTCGGTGAAGGTATACTTGTGATGATGCCTTCATTTGGACATTTTCATGGCTTTCAGACTGTAACTTTGTAACTGAATAAACTCCCTTTATAAAAGCCTATCCATTTCTGGTATTTTGTATAACAGCAGCATTAGCAAACCAGAACGTATGGTTTGCATATGTGTGTGAGTGTGTGAGCATACATTTTCATTTCTTTTGGGTAAATACCCAGGAGGGGAATTGCTGGATCATAAAGTAAATGTAGTTTAACTTTTTAAGAAACTGTCAAATCCTTTTCCAAAGTATCTATGCCACTTTAAATTCTCAACAGTAGTATGTGAGAGTTCCAGATGCTTTTCATCTTTTACCACTTGGTATCATCACTCTCTTTGATCTTAACCATGCTAATAGGTTTGTAGAGGTAATGTATTTTCAAAAATAAGGAATATGTAGCAAATATTCTTTTGGACCTCTATTACTATTGCCATAAAATGACTTATTTGATCTATTGGCATGATATATTATATAGGTAGATGGCCTAGTATTGTATCTTCCTTACATTCTGAATATAAAACCTTACTTGATCATGATGGGTGTTTCTTTTATTAATGAATTTTCTTTTGCAGGATTTTATTCAGGGTCTTGCATCTCTTTGTTCAGAAGGGAAGTTAATCTTTTTGAATTATAATCATCAAATTTTGGTATGAGGTTACTCTAACATTGTAAAATTCATTGGGTAGTGTGATGGTTAGGTTCACATGTCAACTTGGCCAGGTAATGGTGCCCAGTTGTCCGGTTAAGCAAGCTGTGGCTTAACTGTTACGGCAAGGACATTTTGTGGACTTAAATCATCAGTAAATTGATTGCATTTATGGCTGATTATGTCTACAATCAAGTAAGGACAGTTTCTTCAGTGATGAGAGATGTTTCATCCAATCAGTTGAAAGTTTTAAAAGGAGAAGTGAAGACTCCAGCAGTCAGAAGAGAGAATTTTCATCTCTACTGCAGCCAGCCAGCTTCCCCTAGGGAATTCATTAAAAACCTTCATCAGAGTTGCCAGCTTGCAGCCTGCCCTTTGGAATTTGGACTTGTGCATCCCCAGAGTTGCATGACATACTTTTATAAAATCTTGTAATATTTACAGATATATTCTGTTGGTTCTGTTTCCCTAAAGAACCCTGGCTAATACAGGTAGCTATCTTTATAAACTCCTGAAAGTTAAAAAAATATTAACAGGTGTAATCATCTGGCCTTGGGAAATCTTTGGCAGTGCCAGATTTGGTATTAAAATAGTCATATTTTACAATGACTATTTTATAAAATAGTCATATCTATTGATGATATTGGACAGTTCTTCCAGTAGTGGCTTAAATCAAACTATTCATGTAGGTCTTGGGAAATACAGGCCTAGACAATTTTTGAAAGAGAGTAGGAAAAACATGACAGTAAGGACACAGGAGAAAAGGAGTAGGAAGGAACTAATTAAGGACTTTAATTGCCTGCACTGAAAAGACATTTAAGGTAACAAGTGGCTCTGTTTGATATATACATTTTTAAATTTATGAACCTATGGACTGTTGAATGCCTATATTTAGGAATTTAAAATAATCTTTGCCTATATATTGCATTCAATGTTATAAAAATTTTAAATGTATTCAATATACCTTTTGGCAAACTTTTAGTGTTCTGGTAATTAAAGATAATGAAATCACAGATTTCCTATGAACTTATTTGTATTTGTTTCACTACATGCTGTTAGGAAGGCAGAGTCACAGGTTTGGGAAGAATCAAAGTTGATTATTTACAAAGTCTCTGTGGGAAGACTCCTGAGAACTGCAGATCAACATCCAAGTGAGAGTTTTGACTTTTCCATTATGAAGAAATGAATGTGTCAGCCTGGTGTGTGCCCTTGTAAGATACATTTCCAGAGGCAACACATCTCAAATTCTCTAGGGGACTCAGCAGGGCCAGGTGATCAGGGAAGATAAAAACCTAGTGGCCATGGTTCTGGACTGAGAGCCCAAAGCCTTGCTCTTCATCCCTTATATCTCTTGTGGTGACTTATTTATTTCAGGGCCTGGGAACCTTAGTCTCTTTGACCTGCTGTTTTTGCAGCTGCCTCGAAGGGAAATGTGGAGGGAGGAGAATAGTTTGAACTTTTAGAATCTTTGGTGGAGAAATATATCCCTAAGTTCGTACTTTAACTATAGTACTATGATTTCTTATATTTATTATTCTAAGATTCTGGGACATAGCTACTTTCCATCTATATGTGTGAGAAGAATATAACTAATATATACTTTTGAACTCAGTGTGTGCTATATAGTGAATTTCAATAAATATTTGTTGAATATTTGTATGAATGAATGAAATAAACAATTTTATAGTCTATCAAGTAACCCAATTATATGATTTTGAATAATTTCTAATAAGAAAAATATAAAAATAGCTATAATATATTCTAGATAGATAATTTTATGGATGCTTCCTTCTTTCCATTTATCTCTTTTAACTATTTCTTGTTCCATCATTTCTTTTACCCCTGCTGTCTATTTTGTCTCCATGGATACATATTCATAATATATATTAAGATCTCTGTTTTTTTGCATTTCTGTGCCTTTTGCTGTGCTATTTCCTTTTTCTTTAATGAAATTTCCTCTCTGCCTGGTAAACTTCTCATTCTACAAGGCTGACTATACGAATCAAGGTCTCTGACACACTGCTGTGATCTTCCATGAAAAATAATTTTCTCCTTTGTGCTTCCCAACACTTGTGCATATCACCATTAGCCCATTCATCACAATATACCCTTTATTTATTTCTGAGTCAGCCACAGTGATCACTGCTAAAGCTCTGGGAAAGAGCAAACCTGGATTTGAATTCTAGCTGCACAAATTATTGGATATGTTTCTTACCCTTTCTGAGACTGTTTCCCAAATTGGTAACTATAAGGTGAACCATAACATTTATTGTCCAAACAGGCGTGTTTGAGAGTCAAAGGGGATTCTAGCATAAGTAAAAATTAAATAATAGTTTGAAATATTTATTTATTGACCAACAAATTGGTTTTATTTTATTAATGAACTTGTAAAACTGTTTTATACAAAAACTCTTTTCAAAAATAAAGTCTCCCTAAAAATAAAAATAACTCATAATAACACATTAAAGCAAAATTTTAAAAAACTAAAACTATATTATCTGAACATTAGAAAAACATAAGTGAGCTAATAATTCTTGATACTTATTTATATACCTTTTTTTTTGGCTTATTCTATTAAGCTACAGAGATTTCAGTGTTTATTTGTTACCCCAGCAGCATGTGCAATCCTAACTCAAATACTGCCTTTAAGAGCAAAGGCCTTGGTACTGAATGGGGGGTTGAAAGCTAGGGGTCTTCCTGTGTTTATGTGCTTATATACACGTTATCTTCTTGTTTTCAATGTATTGCTCTCTACCTACTCCAGCTGTGCCTGGTGGTCCCCAGTCTATAAGATTCTCTGTTTTACTCCCTTTAGAAAATAAACCTCGACAAAGGAGATGATTATTTTCCTTTCAGTCCAGAATGAGAGAGTGATTCTGGGGATCTGGAAATTTGGGTATTTCTGAGATTTTTAGCTAATCCTTATTTTAGCATCTTCTCTGACACACTTCTATTTCTGGGTCACTAATTAATGAGTGTTTTTGGGTACGCTGTGAGTTAAATTCGGTTGGTTATTGGCTTTCTCCACAGCAGGTTTAGATTTGGTTTCTTGGGCCTACTGTGTCATTTACCATTTTTCCATATGCATTCCAGCTTCCAAAATTTTGTGGTTGTTTTCTCTTTTCCAATTCTCCCCATTTGTGTGAATCTATGCCTTTAAAAAAAATCCCCTTGGCATTTTTCTTCTTTCACTTTTTTCTTGTTCAATTTTTAATTCATAGATTATATTTTAGAACAGTTTTAGATTTACAGAAAAATTGAGCAGATAGTACATACAGAGAGTTCCTATATTTCATTCCCCATAGTTTCCCCTATTATTAACCTTCTGCATTAGGATGATAAATTTTTATGATGAACCAACATCGATATATTATTATTAACTAAAATTCATAGTTTATTCAGATTTCCTTAGTTTTTACCTAATGCTCTTTTTCTGTCCCAGGTTCATGTCCAGGGCACCACATTATACTTAGCTGTCATGTCTCCTTAGGCTCCTCTTGGCATGACAACATTTCAGACTTTCCTTGTTTTTGATGACCTGGACAGTTTTTAGGAGTACTGATCAGGTATATTATAGTATACCCCTTTTTTGGAATTTGTCTGATGTTTTTCTCTTCACCTGGATGAAGTAGTGTTTGTTAGGTATCTTCATTATAAAGTTACTCCTTTCCCCCTCTTTCTATATTGTCCTATTTGGAAATAAATCACTATGCGCAGCTCACACTTAAGGAATGGGCAGTTATGCTCCCCTTCCTTTACAGTGGATTATCTACATCATTTTCTGTTATAACTATAAGAATTTATTGTGTGCTCCCTTACTTTGCTATGGCACTTGCCTCAACATTGACATTTGGCCTAGTTAATAAGCGGTTTTCCAGCCCTGGGGCATGAACTACCCCAGAGCCCAATCCCACATCTGCCGCCACCACCCACACCACCTACAAACCCTACCCCAAACTCAAAGCTGGTCCAAAATGATAAGCTCACCATCCCCACCACCTTCAGACTCCCTCCCTTTCCCTTTTTGCATGTTTGCTTTAAACTAACCAATCCTTGACTTCCAGAGAAAATCTACTGACCTCTACCCATGGACCACAATAAAGGCACAAGAACACAGGTCCCTCTTGCTTTGCTTGTATGCTCCCCACCTGCCTGTTGAGCCACCTGGGCTGATAGTGCTTCCCTTCAACCCTTCATGGCACCCCTCCTCTCTGGGTCCTTTAAGTAACATGCCATCTTTTCTCCTGCATTATGGCCTCTGTTTCCCATTGTGTTGCACCTGACCTCCAGCCAGACCCAAATTTAAAATTCAACTTATCTAATTTGGAACATTTCCCTTGGCTTTTTAAAAAACAATTTTATTGATGAATAATTTTCATAAAATACAACAATTTTATGTGTACAACTCGATGAGTTTTGACAAATGTATACATATATGTAACCACCACATGACCCCAAGGTTTTGGAGCCCATGGGGCTGACATGAATAGTAGAACTGGGTCTATCACATAACTGTAGCATCCACATGATGGCGGGATATATATGACATGCAGTTTTAGGACCCCAGAAGGCTCATGTGCCTGGGAGGAATGATTATGCCTCATGACAATACAGAAAAATGACAGGATCATCATGATCTGCATGGTTCAAGAGATCATAGTGTTTATGAGACTTTCAGATCTGGAATTGCCCGTGTACTGGGTTCTCCAGTGATGGTGCCTCCAGGTGACCTTTCATAGCACACATGCTAAGCCTTTAGTGTCCCACCCATTTTCAAAACTTTTTATTGTGGTAAAATGTATACAATTCAAAATTTCCCATTTTAACCACTTTCAAGAATATAGCTTGATGGTATTAATTACATCCTCATGTTCTGCTACCATCACCACCATCCATTACCAAAAATTTTCATCACCCCAAACAGAAACTCTATATCCTCAAGCAATAGTTCCCATTCCACTCCCTTCCCCAGGCCCTGGTAACCTGTATTTTACTTTCTGTCTCTATGAATTTGCATATTCTAGCTGTTTCATATAAGTGAAATCATACAAAATTTGTTTTTTTTGTGTCTGGCTTATTTCACTCAACATGTCTTCAAGTTTCATCCATGTTGAAGCATATATCAGAACTTCATTCCTTTGTATGGCTAAATAATATTCCATTGTATTTATATACCACATTTTGTTTATCCATTCATGTATTGGTAGACACTTTGGTTGCTTCCACCTTTTGACAATTGTGACTAATGCTGCTATGAACATTTGTGTGCAAATATCTGTTCAAGTGTCTGCTTTCAATTCTCTGGGGTATATTCCTGGAAATGTAATTGCCAGGTCATATGCTAATTCTATGTTCAACTTTTTGAGGAGCCACCAAACTGTTCTCCACAGCAGTTACACTATTTTACAATCTCATGAACAGTGTGTAAGAGTTCCAATTTCTCTGCATCCTTGCCAACAAATATTTTCTCTATGTTGAATAATAGTCAACCTAGTGGTGTGAAGTGGTATTCTATTGTGGTTTTGATTTGAATTTACCAGGTGACCAATGATGTTGAGCATCTTTTCATGTGCTTATTGGCCATTTCTGCATCCTTTCTCCATTTTTTGTTTGAGTTCTTTGCCTTTTTGTTGTTGAGTTGTAGGAGTTCTTTGCCTTTTTGTTGTTGAGTTGTAGGAGTTCTTTATATATTCGGTATACTAAGCCCTTATCTGATATATGTTTTGGATCTATTTTATCCCATTGTGTAGTTTGTCTTTTCACTTTCCTTTGATGTACAAAAGTCTTTAACTTTGATGAAGTCCACTTTATCTATTTTTTTCTTTTTTTGTTCATGCTTTCCCCTGTGTTTTTGTCTAAGAGCTTTACAGTTTTAGAGCTTATGTTTAGGTCTTTGGCCAATTTTGACTTAATTTTCTATGTGGTGTGAGGTAGGGATCTTACTTCATTCTTTTGTATGTGGACATCCACTTTTCCCAGCAACATTTGTTGAAGAGACCATTCTTTCCCCATTTGATTTCCTTGGCACCCTTGTCAAAAATCAGTTGGCCATAGATATGTGGGTTCATTTCTGGACTCTCAATTCTATTACATTAGTCTTTATGTCTATCTTTTATCATTTTGTCTATCTTTATGTCTGTATGTTTTGATTACTGTTGCTTTGTAGTTAGTTTTGAAATCAGGAAGTGTGAGTCCTTCATTTTGCTCTTCCTTTTCAAGAAGGTTTTTTTAACTATTCTGGGCCCTTTGCAATTTCCTCTAAATTTGAGGATCTTGAACTTTTCCATTTCAGCAGAAAATGCTGCTGTGATTTTTTTCCCTATGCATGTCTTTATTTTATTAGTCATCTAGCCATACATTGGATAAAGGTAGTATCAGTCACAAGGTTTTTACAACCACACCATCACAAGATAAAAGCTGTATAATTATGCAATCGTTATCAAAGATCAGGGCTACTGGGTTACAGTTCAACAATTTTAGGTATTTCCTTCCAGCTGTTATAATACACCAGAAGCTAAAGAGAAATGTCTATATAATGATTCAGTAGACATAATAATTTGTGAAATCCTAACTTCTCTGTTACAACTCCTCCCTCTCATTTGATCATTCTTTCATTTTTCAGGGATATTTGGGTAATGACCATTCTAATTTCTTCATGCTGAAAAGGGGTGTTGACATTATGGGATAGAGGAATGCAACTGGTTGATGTTCTTGGAAAGACTGTTACCTCTGGGTTTCAGGGCTTATCTGGCATAGGAATAATCTGGAGGTTTTAAGATTCTGAAAAAAATAAACCTAATAAGTAAAACTTTTATAGAGTCTTACATAGAGGCTGCTGTGATTTTGATAGGAATTTCATTAAACCTGTAGATTGCTTTGTGTAGTATTGGCATTTTAACAATTTTAAGTCTTTCTATTCACAAACATGGAATATGTTGCCATTTATTTAGGTCTTCTTTAATTTATTTCAGCAGTGTTTTGTAGTTTTCAGTGTACAAGTCTTTCGCTTCCTTGGTTAAATTCATTCCTAGATATTTTATTCTTTTAGTTGCTACTGTAAATAGAATTGTTTTCTTAATTTCCCTTCTAGATTGTTTATCATTGGTATATAGAAATGCAAGTGATTTTGAGTATTAATCTTATAGCCTGCAAATGGTGGATTTGTTTATTAGCTTTATTATTTTTTATGTGGAGACTTAAGGATTTTCTATATCTAGGGTGATGCCATCCACAAATGGAAATAGTTTTACTTCTTCCTTTACTATTTGGATTCCTTTTACTCTATTTCTTGCCTATTTGCTCTGGCTAGAACGTCTACTACAATGTTGAGTATGAGTGGTAAAAGAAGGCATCCTTGTCTTGTTCCTGATATCGGGGTAAAGCTTTCAGTCTTTCACCATTGAGTATGTTAGCTGTGGATTTTTCATAAATTCCCTTTATCATGTTGAAGAAGTTTCCTTCTAGTCCTATTTTTCTGAGTGTTTTTATCATGAAAAGGTGTTGGATTTTGTCAAATGCCCTTTCTGCATCAATTGAGATGGTCATGTGATTCATTCCCCTTCATTCTATTAATGTGGTGTATTATATTGATTTTCTTATGTAGAATCACCTTACATTCCTGGGATAAATCCCACTTGGTCTTGGTTTATAATACTTTTAATATGCTGTTGAATTAAATGTGCTAGTATTTTGTTGGGGAGTTTTGCATCTATATACATAACGGAAATTGGTCTGTAGTTTTCTTGTGATGCTTTTATCTGGCTTTTGTATCAGAATAATGCTAGCTTCACAGAATGAGTTAGCTTCAAATTTTGGAAGGTTTTGAGAAGGATTGGTGTAAATTCATCTTTAAATCATTGGTAGAATTCACCAGTGAAGCCATCTGGTCCTGGACTTTTCGTTATTGGGAGGCTTTTCAATACTGATTCAGTCTCTTTACTTGTTACTGATCTGTTTAGATCTTCTATTTCTTCTTGAGTTAGTTTAAGTAGATGTGTGTGTTTTAAGGATTTTTTCCATTTCATCTGGATTATCTGATTTGTTGGAATACAGTTGTTCATAGTATTCTTTAAAAAATTTTTTTTAGAGATGTTATGGTTTACGGAACTATCATGCATAAAATATAGGCTTCCCATATGCCACCCAACCACCAACAACTTGTGTTGATGGGGAACATTTGTTACAATTGTTGATAGCACATTTATAAATTTGTACTATTAATTAAAGTCCATGATTTAATTTAGAGTTCACTTTTTGGGTAGTTTAGTTCTAGGGATTTTTTTTTCCTTTACCTTATATACAATCTAACATTTCCCCTTTTAATCATATTCAGAAACATATTTCAGTGATGTTAATTGCATTCACAATGTTGTACTACCATCATCACCATCCATTACTAAAACATTTTCATTATTCTAAATAGGAACCCTGCACATTTTAAGCCTTAATTTCCCATTCCCCACCCCCAGCCTGTCCCCTGGTAGCCTATATTCTAGATTCTGACTCTATGAGTTTGCTTATTGCAATTGTCTCATATCAATGAGGTTGTACACCATTTGTCCTTTTGTGGTCTGGCTTATTTCACTCAACATGATATCTTCAAGGTTCATTCATGTTGTATGTATCAGGACTTTCATTCTCTTTTACAGCTGAATAATATTCCATTGTATGTATATACCACATTTTTTATTTATATATTTTTTGTCTGTATTACTTATCTGCCCATAGACTGGATAAAGGGGGTATCAGTCACAAAGTTTTCACAATCACATGGTCACACAATAAAAGCTATATAGTTATGCAATCATCATCAAGAATCAAGTCTACTGTATTATAGTTCAGCAGATTCAGGTATTTCCTTCTAGCTATTCTAATACATTAGAAACTAAAAAGGAACATCTATATAATGAATAAAAAGCCTCCAGAATAACCTCTCAATTCCATTTGGAATCTCTTAGCCATGGATACTTTATTTTGTTTCATTTCTTTTCCACCTTTTGGGAAAGAAGGCATTCTTGATCCCATGATAACAGGGCTAGGCTCATGCCTAGGAGTCATGTTCCACATTGCCAAGGAGACTTACACCCCTGGGAGTCATGTCCCATGTAGGCGGGAGGGTATTGAGTTTTTTTGCAGTGTTGGCTTAGAGAAAGAGGGCACATCTGAGCAACAAAAGAGGTTCTCTGGGGGTGACTCTTAGGCATAATTATAAGTAGGTTTAGCTTCTCCTTTGCAGGAATAAAGTTCATAAGGGCAGGCCCCAAGATCAAGGGCTTGATTTACTAAATTGGGAGTCCCCAATGCTTGTGAGAATATCAAGAATTCCCCAGGTGGGGAAGTTTAATATTTCCACATTTTCCCCCAGTCCCTCAAGGGGACTTTGCAAATACTTTTTTATTTTCTGCCCAGAATACTCTGGGATATATCAGGGTATATACCACAATTTGTTTACCCATTCATCACTTGCTGGACATCGGTTATTTCCATCTTTTGGCAATTTTGAATAATGCTGCTGTGAACATTGATGTTCAAGTATGTGTTTGCGTCCCTGCTTTCAATTCTTTGGGGCATATACCTAGTAGTGGGATTGCTGGGTCATATTGTAGTTCTATACTTCACTTTATATGTGTGCCAGTTTGGTGTATTATGTCCCCCAAAACACCATGTTTTTTGATGCAATCTTGTGGGGGCAGAGTATTTAGCCTTGATTAGGTTGGAACCTTTGGATTTGGTTGTTTCCATGGAGATTTAACCTACCCAATCATGGGTAATACCTTTGATTGGATTATTTTTACGGAGGTGTGGCCCCACCCATTCAGGGTGGGTCTTGATTGATTTACTGGAGTACTTTAAAAAGAGCCATGCAGACCCAGACACGAGCTGCAGCTTAGAGAGTCATTTTGAAAATGACCATTGAAAGCATTAGTGTTTTGAAGAATGCCATTTTGAAACACATCCTAGGAGCAAGCAGATGCCAGCCACGAGCCTTCCCAGCTAACAGAGGTTTTCTGGATGCCATTGGGCATTCTCCAGCGAAGGTACTCTATTGTTGATGCCTTACCTTGGACACTTTATGGCCTTAAGACTGTAACTTTGTAACCAAATAACCCCCCTTTTATAAAAGCCAATCCATTTCTGCTGTTTTGAATTCTGGCGGCATTAGCAAACCAGAAAATATGTAACTGCCAAACTGTCTTCCATGGTGGCTGCACCATTTTGCATTTCCACCAACAATGAATGAGTGTTCCTGTTTCTCTGCATTTTCTCCAATACTTGATGTTTTCTGTTTTTTTAGTAGCAGCCATTCTAATGGTTGTGAAAAGGTACCTCGTGGTTTTGATTTTCATTTCTCTGATCACTAACAGTGTTGAGCATCTTTGTCTGTGCTTTCTGGCCATTTGTATCTCTTCTTTGGAGAGATGTCTGTTCAAGTCTTTGGCACATTTTTGAATTGGGTTGTTTGTCTTTTTGTTAAGTTGAAGGATTTCTTAATGTATTCTGGATATTAAACCTTTATTGGATTGGTGATTTCCAAATATTTTCTCCTATTGTGTAGGCTGTCATTTTACTTTAATGAGAAAGCACTTTAGGCACAAAAGTTTTTAATTTTGATGACATCCCATTTATCTATTTTTTCTTTATTGTTTCTGCTTTGGATATCAAGTCTAAGAAACCATTGCCTAATAGAAGGTCCTGAAGATGCTTCCCTTACATTTTCTTCTAGGAGTTTGATAGTTCTAGCTCTTGCATTTAGGTCTTTGATCCATTTTTAGTTGATTTTTTGTATAATAGTATTATTTTATAATCCTTTTAATTTCTGGAAGATCAATAGTAATGTCCTCACTTTCATTTTGGAGTTTAGTTATTTTTTTCTTCTTTTTTTTGCCAGTCTAGCTAATGGTTCACTTTTATTGATCTTTTCCAAGAATGAAGTTTTGGTTTAATTGATTCCCTATATTGCTTTTCCTTTCTCTATTTTATTTATCTCTATTCTAATCTTTATTATTTCCTTTCTTCTGCTAACCTTGAATTTAGTTGATTCTTCTTTCTCTAGTTTCTCACAATGTGTGATATAGGTTACTGATTTGAGATCTTTCTTCTCTTTTAATGTAGGTGTTTACAGCTATAAATTTCCCTTCGAGCACTGCTTTTGTTGCATTTCATAATTTTTGTATGTTGTTTTCATGTTTGTTCCTCTTTGAGAATTTCCTGATTTCTCTTGTTATTTTTCCTTTAACCCATTGGTCACGTAAGAGTGTGTTGTTTAATTTTCACATATTTGTGAATTTTCCAATTTTCCTTTTTTTTTTGATTTCTTGCTTCATTCCACTGTCATTGGAGAACATGCTTTGTATGATTTCAATCTTTTTTAATGTATTAAAACTTTTTTGTTACCTAATATGTGGTCTATCCTGGAGAATGATCCATGCACACTAGAGAAGAATGTATATTCTGCTGTTGTTGGGTAGAGTGTTCTATATAAAACTATTAGGTCTAGTTGGTTTATAGTATTATTCAAGTCTTCTCTTTCTTTACTGATCATCTGTGTAGATATTCTTAACATTGTTGAAATTGGTTTATTGAAGTCTCCAACTATTATTGTATTACTCCCTTAATTTCTGTCAAAATTTGCTTCATATACTTTCATGCTCTGTTATTAGGAGCATACATTTCTATAATTGTCATTTCTTCTTGGTGAATTGACCTTTTTATTAATATGTAGTGTCCTTTTTCTTTTGTAACAGGTTTTGAATTAAAGTCTATTATGTCTTATATGAGCATAGCCACTCCAGCTCTTTTTTTGTTACAATTCGCATGATATATATTGTTCTATCCTTCTACCTTCAATATATTTGTGTTTTTGTTTGTAAATTGAGTCTCTTGTAAACAGCATATTTTTGGACATGCTCTTTTATCCATTCTACTAATTTCTGCCTTTTGATAGGAGAGTTTAATGCTTTAACATTCAAAGTAATTACTGATAAGGCAGGGATTACTTCAGCCATTTGACATTTGTTTTTGTATGTTTTATACAATTTTCCTCTTATTTCCTCCATTATTGTTTTCTTCTGTGCATAGTAGATCTTTTGTAGTGAAACAGTTTGATCCTCTTCTCATTTCCATTACTGTATATTTTCAGATTTTTTTTCATGGTTATGATGGGAATTACATTTAATATCCTAAATCTTTACCAACCTAACTTTAGTATCATGTTCAATTTCTGCTCTGATACCCTCTCTCCCCCTCTTTATATTGTTCTTGTCACAAATTACATCTTTACATTTTGTGTGCCTAACATGGAAATACGATTGTTTGTGCATTTGATTTTCAGCTCATGTAAGAAACAGGAAGTAAAGTTATATATTCAAAATGCAATAATACTGACATTTATATTTACACATGCCACTACCTTTATTATGCCCTGACCCCTCTTTTTTTTTAACAGTTTTATTCACACACCATACATTTCATCCTAAGTGTGTAGTCAGTGGTTCCTAATATAATCACATAGTTATGCATTCACCACCACAATCTATATGAAAGCATTCCCATTTCTTCCAAAAAAGAAAGAAAAAAAAATCCCATACCCCTCCCTTATATCCCCCTATTATTGACATTTAGCTTTGGTATAGTGCCTTTGTTATAATTAATGAAAGAATATTACAATATTACTGCTAACTATAGACCTCAGTGTGCCGGTTTGAATGTATTATGTCCCCCAAATGCCATTATCTTTGATGCAGTCTTGTGGGGCAGATATTTTAGTGCTGATTAGATTGGAATTCTTTGAGTGTTTCCATGGAATGTGCCCCACCCAACTGTAGGTGATAACTCTGATTAGATATTTCCATGGAGGCATGGCCCCACCCATTCAGGGTGGGTCTTGATCAGAGGAGCTATATAAATGAGCTGACAGGCAGAGGGAACTCAGTGCAGCTGTGAGTGATGTTTTGAAGAGGAGCTACAGCCAAGAGGGACACTTTGAAGAAAGCACAGGAGCTGCAGATGAGAGACAGTTTGAAGATGGCCGTTGGAAACAGACTCTTGCTCCGGAGAAGCTGAGAGAGGACAAATATACCAAGTGCAACTAAGAGTGACATTTTTGAGGAACTGCAGCCTAGAGAGGAATGTCCTGGGAGAAAGCCATTTTGAAAGCAGAACTTTGTAGCAGATGCCAGCCACGTGCCTTCCCATCTAACAGAGGCTTTCTGGACACCATTGGCCATCCTCCAGTGAAGGTATCCGATTGCTGATGTGTTAACTTGGACACTTTGTGGCCTTAAGACTGTAACTGCATAACGAAATATACCCCCTTTTATAAAATCCAATCCATCTCTGGTGTTTTGCATTCCAGCAACATTAGCAAACTAGAACAGATTTGAATGGGCACATGCTCATGGAATTCTGTGGTCTTACCATGTTCTCCATCATCAGGAGGCAGCTGGGTTGATAGAATGGTGGAATGGCCTGTTGAAGACTCAATTACGGCACCAACTAGGTGGCAATACCTTGCAGGGTTGGGGCAGTGTTCTCCGGGAGGCTGTGTATGCTCTGAATCAGCATCCACTCTATGGTGCTGTTTCTCCCATAGCCAGGATTCATGGGTCCAGGAATCAAGGGGTGGAAACAGGAGTGGCACCACTCACTATCACTCCTAGTGTTCCACTAGGTAAATTTTTGCTTCCTGTCCCTGCAAGCTTAAGCTCTGCTGGTCTACAGGTCTTGGTTCCAAAAGGAGGAGTGCTTCCACCAGGAAACACAACAATAATCCCATTGAACTGGAAGTTAAGGCTGCCACCTGGCCACTCTGGGCTTCTTATGCCTCTGAATCAACAAGCAAGGAAGGGGATTACTGTACTCGCTGGGGTGATTGATTCTGACTATCAAGGGGAAATAGCACTGCAACTGCACAGTGGAAGTAATGAAGAGTTTTCCTGGAATACAGGAGATCCCCTAGGGCATCTCTTGGTACTACCATGCCCTGTGATTAAAGTCAATGGAAAACTGCAACAACCCAATCCAGGCAGGATCACCAATGGCCAAGAAACTTCAGGAATGAAGGTTTGGGTCACCCCACCAGGCAAAGAACCATGGCCAGTTGAAGTGCTTGCTGAGGGTAAAGGGAACATGGAATGGGTAGTGGAAGAAGGTTGTGATAAATATGAACTACGGCCACGTGACCAGTTACAGAAACAAGGACTATGATGACATGAATATTTCCTCCTCATTTGCTTTCTTCTCTGTCTTATCCCCTTATCATATGGCATAACCCGTACTGTTCATTTTGCTGTATTTAAGCTAAAGGAAATCAATTTTAAGAGCTAATGTCACCCAAGGACTTGCACCCCGTTCTGGAGAGATTTAGTGTATTTCCAGATGTATGCTGCACAGCAGAGTATTGTTAGGCAAAATATATGTCTGTTATTGTTATCTACTTAGAGATAAAGTATGGTTTTAGGTGATGTGTATAACTGCCAAGTTGACAAGGGGTGGACTGTGATGGTTAGGTTCATGTGTCAACTTGGCCAGGTGATAGTACCCAGCTGTCTGGTCAAGCAAACACTGGCCTAACAATTGCTGTGAGGACATTTGAGGCTGGTTTATTAAATCATCAGTCAATTGACTGCAGCTGTGACTGATGACTCACCAAAGGGCGTGCCTTCCACAATGAGAGAATGCAATTGGCTGGATTTAATCCAATTAATCAGTTGAAGACTTATAAGCAAGACAGATAGAGGACCTTCACTTCTTCTTCAGCTGCCCAGTGAAGCATTTCCTGAGGAGTTTGTTGAAGTTGCCAGTTCGTTTCCTGAGGAGTTCATTGAACACATTCATCGAAGATCCCAGTTCATTTCCTGAGGAGTTCGTCGAAGTTGCTGGTTCGTTTCCTGAGGAGTTCATCGGACATCTTCCTTGGAGTTGACAGTTTGCTGACTGCTCTACAGAATTTGGACTCATGCATACCCACAGTTGCGTGAGTCACTTTTACCATTTGATAGTCAGAGGCACCTCTCATTGATTCTGTTTCCCTAGGGAACCCTAACTAATACACCTCAGTTTGCATGAATTGTATTTTTTACCATTAACCATTCCATTATTAACACCTTGTAATAGTGACATACATCTGTTCTAGTTTCATGTAAAAACTTTCTTATATTTGTACAATTAACCACCATCATCATTCACTTGAGGTTTCACCGTTATGCATTCCCAGTTTTTATCCTTTAATTTTCCTTTTGGCCTCACTCCTCTTCAATGCACTCATTTTATGCTATTTTTAATAACACATGAAATTTAACACATAAAAACCAATTAATACATAACAGTAAAATAAGTCATCCCTAAAATAATAACCTTTGCCATACTGTAGGAAGTGCTGCAAGAGCTTAAACAGTGGGTACAAGTAAGTGTTGTTGGTGTAATTTAATGCAGTCCTAAAGGAAATTAAAACAAACCTAAGAAGACAGTTCTAATTGTAAGTTTGAAAATTTAAAATACATATAGTTATTGCTATGTGCCAGGTAACATAAAAGGTTAATTCATTTAGAGGTGGTAACATTACGGGGTAGGTACTATTATAATTCCAGTTTTACAGATGAGGACTTTTTTTTTCTCATTTTTATTGAGATTGTTCAGATACCATACAGTTATCCAGAGATCCAAAGTGTACAATCACTTGCCCCTGGGTACCCTCATACAGCTGTGAATCCATCACCACACTTAATTTTTGTTCAATTTTTAGAAACTTTTCATTACTCCAGACAAGAAATAAAGTGAAAGATGAAAAAAGAAAAAAAGAAAAGGAAATTCTAATTCTCCCCTATCCCTAACCATCCCCCCTCAATTGTTGACTTGTAGTATTGGTATACTACATTTGTTACTGTTTATGAAAAAATGTTGAAATACTACTAACTGTAGTATATAGTTTGCAGTAGGTATATATTTCTTCCCTATATGCTCCTCTATTATTAATTTCTAATTATATTGTCATACATTTGTTCTGGTTCATGGAAGTGATTTCTAGTAATTGTACAGTTGATCATGGACATTGCCCACAATAGGATTCAGTTTTATACATTCCCATCTTTTGACCTCCAACTTTCCTTCTGGTGACATATATGACTCTGAGCTTCCCCTTTCCACCTCATTCACACACCATTCGGCGCTGTTAGTTATTCTCACATCTTGCTACCAACACCCCTGTTCATTTCCAAACATTTAAGTTCATCCTAATTGAACATTCTGCTCATACTAAGCAACCACTCCCCATTCTTAAGCCTCGTCCTATATCTTGGCACCTTATATTTCATGTCTATGGGTTTACATATTATAATTAGTTCCTATCAGTGAGACCCTGCAATAATTGTCCTTATCTGTCTGGCTTATTTCACTCAGTATACTGCCCTCGAGGTTTTGTCATCAAGCCATTTTTTTTTTTAATCTGGTTTTGTTCATTCACCATACATTCCATCCTAAGTAAATAATTGATGGTTCTCTGTATGGTCATATATTTATGTGTTCACCACCTTCACCACTATCTATATAAGGGCATCTACATTTCTTCCACAAGGCAGGAGGGAGAGTCAAAGAAGGTAGAGAGGCAAAAGAAAGAAGAAAAAAAAATGACAGCTAGGAAGCAGCAAAAGGAAAAATAAGCTTAAATCAAAGTAGAATAAAGAATCAGACAATACCACCAATGTCAAGTGTCTAACATGCCTCCCCTATCCCCCCCTCTTATCTGCATTTACCTTGGTATATCACCTTTGTTTCATTAAAGGAAGCATAATACAATGATTCTGTTAGTTACAGTGTCTAGATTATGTTGATTGCATCCCTCCCCCAATGCCTCCCCATTTTTAACACCTTGCAAGGTTGACATTTGCTTGTTCTCCCTCGTAAAAGAACATATTTGTACATTTTATCACAATTGTTGAATACTCTAGATTTCACCAAGTTACACAGTCCCATTCTTTATCTTTCCTCCTTTCTTCTGGTGTCTCACATGCTCCCCACCTTCCTCTCTCAACCGTATTCATAGTTACCTTTGTTCAGTGTACTTACATTGTTGTGCTACCATCTCCCCAAATTGTGTTCCAAACCACGCACTCCTGTCTTCTATCACTCTGTAGTGCTCCCTTTAGTATTTCCTGTAGGGTGGGTGTCTTGTTCACAAAATCTCTCATTGTCTGTTTGTCAGAAAATATTTTGAGATCTCCCTCATATTTGAAGGACAGCTTTGCTGGATATAGGATTCTTGGTTGGAGTTTTTCTCTTTCAGTATCTTAAATATATCACACCACTTCCTTCTTGCTTCCATGGTTTTTGCTGAGAGATCTGCACATAGTCTTATTAAGCTTCCTTTGTATGTAATGGATTGCTTTTCTCTTGCTGCTTTCAGGATTCTCTCTTTGTCTTTGACATTTGATAATCTGATTATTAAGTGTCTTGGCGTAGGCCTATTCAGATCTCTTCTGTTTGGAGTATGCTGCGCTTCTTGGAGCTGTAATTTTATGTCTTTCATAAGAGATGGGAAATTTTCATTAATTATTTCCTCTATTATTGCTTCTGCCCCTTTTCCCTTCTCTTCTCCTTCTGGGACACCAATGATACGTAGATTCTTGTACTTTGTTTCATCCTTGAGTTCCCGGAGATGTTGCTCATATTTTTTCATTCTTTTCTCCATCTGCTCCTTTTCGTGTAGGCTTTCAGGTGTTTTGTTCTCCAGTCCCTGAGTGTTTTCTTCTGCCTCTTGAGATCTGCTGTTGTATGTTTCCATTGTGTCTTTCATCTCTTGTGTTGTACCTTTCATTTCCATAGATTCTACTAGTTGTTTTTTTGAACTTTCAGTTTCTGCCTTATATATGCCCAGTGTTTTCTTTACAGCCTCTATCTCTTTTGCAATATCTTCTCTAAACTTTTTGAATTGATTTAGCATTAGTTGTTTAAATTCCTGTATCTCAGTTAAGTGTAGGTTTGTTCCTTTGACTGGGCCATAACTTTGTTTTTCTTAGTGTAGGTTGTAATTTTCTGTTGTCTAGGCATGGTTTCCTTGGTTATCCAAATCAGGTTTTCTCAGACCAGAACAGGCTCAGGTCCCAGAGGGAAGAAATATTCAGTATCTGGTTTCCCTGAGGGTGTCTTAGAAAATTGCTCCACCCTGTGATACCTCAGGTCACTGTGCTTTTCTGCCCAGCAGGTGATGCCTATTAGCCTATAATTCTTGACTGGTGTGAGGAGGTATGGCTGTGTTCCCCCAGGCTCTGGGGTCTGGTTCTGAATGGAAAGGGCCCCACCCCTTTCCTCTTAGAGAAGATAGACCCCCTAGGGGGAGGTCATTAGCATTTCAATGGTCTCACTCTCTGCTTGTGCTGTCTCCACCCTTCTCTGAGTCACAGCCCTGGAAACTGAAAATGGGGCTTTCTCCACTGAGCTGAAAAAGAAACAGATAGCCCCCTTCAGACCTAGTCCAAGGCGACCCTCCAGCTCTCCAAGGTCAGTCTTCACTCAAAGCCTCTGTCTGTTTTTTGGGGGTTCGTACCTGTAGTGAGCAGTTCACACTCGCTACTTAAAACCCCAGTTGGAGCTCAGCTGAGCTATATTCGCTTGCTGGGAGAGAGCTTCTCTCTGGCACCATGAGGCTTTGCAGCTTGGGCTATGGGGAAGGGGGTCTCGCGACTTGGATCCGCAGGTTTTACTTACAGATTTTATGCTGTGACCTTGGGAATTCCTCCCAATTCAGGTTGGTGTATGATGAGTGGACGGTCTTGTTTGTCCCCCCGCAGTTATTCTAGATTACTTACTAGTTGTTTCTGGTTTTTTGTAGTTGTTCCAGGGGGACTACTTAGCTTCCACTCCTCTCTATGCTGCCATCTTGCCCAAGCCTCTCTACAGATGAGGACTTTTAAGCAAAGATGTGTTAAGTCATTTGGCTAAGAAATATGTCACAGAGCTTGTAGCTGGTGAAGGCACTATTTTCATGTGTTCTGATCACCCACCAGGTTTCCCAAAGAAAAAATAATATTAGTTCAGACAAACTGGAAAGCCAGACTCAGTTGCTGAAAAATTGAGATCATAGAAGTTCTCTTTGAAATGTCATTTAAATAACTTCAATTATCAGTACCTAAAACAAATCACACAATGTTGAATCTAATTAAGGTCTTCAGGAGATTTGTTTTATTGTATAACTATAAATTTATAATTATTATATCAAATATTTATATATAAAAGGCAGAGTAAAATGTTAGATATTAACTGAAAACAGTTCCTTCTTTTAAATTAATGCTAAAAAGAGTAATTTTGCAAAGTTTAAATATCATACCTGGCTCTTGTCTTAATTACAAAAGGTATAAAGGAATGGAATCTTGAGTTAAATTGATTTTCCTGTATTTATATTCTGTCTTTGCCTCTCCTGAAGGGACAGAGAAAGAAGGAGAATATACATTGTAGTTAAAAAAATCAATTTCAAGAATAATTGGGAAATTGCAGCTTTGTCTGTATGTCCACAATGAAATTGATGTGGTCTTTCTGGTTTTCTGGTTTAGGCAAACTCAGTGTTGCTCAAGCTGTGGGATTATTTTGTTATGTCCCTGCAATGTGGCACGGCTACATAAATAAGGTGCAGAAAACTCAATAGACCAAAATTTGCCCATGGTTCAAGTTGAATATGCTAGTAAAGACAGAAGACTGTGTGTTTGTGTTTCCAAGCCTGTTGAAGAATGTCACAATTTAGGGACTGAAGAATAGGAAGAGATGACAGTATTTGTGCAAAACTGTGGGTCTTATATAACTTTGGAAAAGTACATATTGGACAAATATAAATACAGGATACAAAAATCAAGACACAAATTTACAATAGAGTCTAATAAAAAACTTCTAGATGGATTTAGAAAGCATCTATATACAGTCACAGGTTGGAATCTGGCATCAAAACCTGATGTCTGTCTAAACTCTAGTTTCTGTAATTACATACAGATGGGCAGATCAACAGTATAAGACACAGCAGAATTATCTGTAGCCCACCTAGGCTCAACTGAGACTTACATAGCATTGATGATGATTGGGGTCAACTTCTTTCACCAAAAGAAACACCCTCAGGTTCTAATTATAACTCTTCTTCTTTAAGTCAGATTTTGTTCCTGTCAAACCTGATATCGAATCTTATTCATTCTTTCTCTGAGACGATTATCAGTAATTTCTTAGGATTTAAAAAATATTAGTTACATAAATGGGGGTTTGTCGGCACCCTCTAATATACTTTTGGAGGAGGGTAACTTTATGGATAAACATCTGTATGCCCAAGGTCCATATACGCTAGTAGTTTAGGGACTGTTTTTTATCTGGTGCTGCATTTATTTAGGTGAGGCAGTTTGACAAGCCATTCCTCTTGCATGCGATCTGGAAGAATTTATTGGGAACAACTTTTCCTTCTTTCACCTTTTTGCTTTGTGGTGGACTTTTGGTAGTCACTGCTAGTGGCCTTAGTTGGAGCAGTTTTACCTAACATAGAGAAAAGAGAAAGGGGAGTAACAGAATTGTTGTGATGGTGTTAACATAAAAATAGACACTCAAATGTGTTTGATTCAAACACCAGTGGTAAATTGGTGACTATTTAGGCACAATTGTAATTCAGGCATGTTTGAATTAGAGGTCCTATTTGAATTCACCTTCAGAAAGCAAAATTGACTTACCAGGCACAATATACAAGGTAAATCATCAGATGAGGCTGCATCATTATTGAAATTGTACCAGAAAAATGTTTTTCTGTTTCTTTATGAAATTCATTAGCTTGGCTAGATGTAACTGTGCTTAATGTGTTCACCCCCCAAACACAATGGAAAATTCGACAGCTATAAGTAATGGGCTCACTCTTTTTGGACTGCCACAGCATGCAAATAGAAAATTCCATCCACAGTGAAAACTTCTGTCAGGCCAAAGGTTAGAGAGGAGTATTACAGGGTATTTGCCCATGAGCTGTATCATTTTAGATGATATGACTTTCTAGCAGAGTTTGAAAACCACCTCCATATGAAGACCATTAAAAAATAACTGTGGTTCCAAGAGAGCCTCTTTTGTTGCTCAGATGTGGCCTCTCTTTCTAAGCCACATCAGCAGGTAAACTCACTGCTCTTCCCCCTGCATGGGACATGACTCCCAGGGGTGTAAATCTGCCTAGCAATGCAAGATATGACTCTCAGGGAAGAGCTTGCACCTGGCATCATGGGATTGAGAAAATATTCTTGACCAAATGGGGAAGGGAAATGAAACAAAATAATGTTTCAGTGGCTGAGAGATTTCAAATGGATTCAAAAGGTCACTCTGGAGGGCATTCTTATACACTATATAGGTATCCCTTTTTAGGTTTTAGTGTATTAGATTATCTAGAAGTTAATAGCTGAAATTGTCAAACTGCAACCCAGTATCCTTGATTCTTGAAGACAATTATATAACTATGCTGCTTACATGGGGTGACGGTGCGATTGTGAAAACGTGGTTCACACTCCCTTTATCCACTGTATGGACAGATGAGTAGAAAAATGGGGACAAAAAGTAAATGAATAATGGGAGGGGATGGGGAGATGGGATGCTTTGGGTGTTCTTTTTTACTTTTATTTTTATTTTTATTCTTATTTTTAGGGTTTTTTTTGGAGTAATGAATGTGTTCAAGGGCTGATTTTGGTGATGAATGCACAGCTATAGGATGGTACTGTGAACAATTGATTGTACACTGTGGATGATTGTATGGTATGTGAATACATCTCAGTAAAATTGCAGGGGGAAAATAACTGTGGTTCAAAGTTTTAAAAATATTAGAAAGGGAGAATGTGCATTGTCCCAATGTGGCTCTTGTTCCCCACTCAATGCAACTATTACTTTTTTGTCATTCAAAAATAATTCTAACTACTCTCTGTGGAGTGAGTTGCTGTATGGTGAGTTGTGGCAACGTGGACTCAGGCACAACAGAGACTCCCAGCAAATGAATGTTTTATTAGTTACACAGCACAAAGGATCCAAAAGAACAGGGGAAAATATCCCACTATGGCTGGTCCCTCGGGGAGGCCAACTGTTTGGGTCAGGGTCAGTGGATGGCAGCTCAGCACACCCCACTTCACATTGGAGATGAGGGCCAATTGTGGCTCATCCCCTGGGGAGTCCAATTGCTAGACAGCTCTGAATACCTTGCTTTACATCAGAGATGAGGGGTACCTGCACTGCCTGAGTGCTGGAATTTTTTATACTGGGGGGAGGGGGGAGGGTCTGCCAATGAACAACAGTTGTGCCCTGGCAAGCAGCTGGGGCTGGTTAAGATTTAATGTCTCCTCTGGCCACTTGGCATTTCTTACAAAATAGAAACATGCTGAACACCTACAAGCAAACAAGCACAAATGGAAATATACCAAAAACCTGAAGGCAAATAATCAAAAGGGGAAAAGGAGGGGTGTAGGTGAGGGCTGGGCAATGACCACTGAGTGTGCCTGTGACTTCCCTAGCACTCTCTTTGAAAATATATTCACATCAGTTTTTATATAAGCAGTCACTGTTTTCTTGTTACTTTATCACACTTAAATCTACATACTTCCCATGGGCATGCTTGCATATGATATGAATGAGTGAGCTAAGCCAGTTTGCTTTGAAAGAAATTTAGGCTTTGAGGACTACATATATTGATGGGATTTATACTTCCATAATGTCATCAGATGATTACTTAATTTACCTACTTAATTTACCATATAGGGGCACAATTATAATCCCTGAAAACGAAAGGTGCTCTATGTTATGGATAGAATTGCATCCCCTAAAAAGATATGTTCAAGTCCTAATCCCTGGTCCCATGACTGTGACCCTATTTGAAAATAGGATCTTTGAAGATATTATTAATTAAGATGATACCAAACTAGGTTAAAGTGGGTCCTAATCCAATATGACTTAGATCAATAAGACTTTTAAAGAGACGACATTTGCACACAGAAGATAGACAAAGAAGATGGCCATGTGATAGAGGCAGAGACTGAGTTATGCCACAAGCCAAAGAGTGCCACGGATTGCTGGCAAGCCACTGCCAGAACACTACAGACTTCAGAGGAAGCATGATCTTGTTGACACCTTGATTTCAGATTTCTATGCTCCATAAC
The DNA here is from genome assembly GCF_015220235.1 of Choloepus didactylus. Classification (NCBI taxonomy): domain Eukaryota; kingdom Metazoa; phylum Chordata; class Mammalia; order Pilosa; family Megalonychidae; genus Choloepus; species Choloepus didactylus. The sequence continues at coordinate 106,362,771 of NC_051334.1, read as the reverse complement.
TGAGGTTATAAATTATAAATATATTTGTAGAAATATTTATATTTATATTTATATCTATACATTATAAATAAATTGCTGTTTTAAGACACCCAGTTAGTAGCACTTTGTTACAGCACATCTAGCAAACTAAGATACTTTACCAAACACTTTTTTCCCTACAAAATCTAAAGAATAAGGCATGTCCTATGCTCTTTAAAATAGTGACATATACATGGGGTAGTTGACTAGAACTGGATTCTGATATTTGAATTAATCCAGTCTGATTGTTTTCTTTTATGGGATGATTAGATACAAATCAATAATTCAGTCTTTCAGATAATATAAATCAATATAGGTAGGATGGACAAACCAGAAAAAAAATTCCGTCAAGTCTCTTATGGAGACATAACCATGAAGCACATATTAAATGACTAAGTATAGTTGGAAATTAATTCATTTTAATATCTGCTACCCTAACCATAAAATTACACTCTACCTACACAATTTTTGGCTAGAAAATTCAACAAGCAGTCAGCATACTAAACTATACTAGTTTATAATTTGTTTCTTGTAATCAAATTATCACTGATCAATTATTAACAGTAGTTAGACCTGGTGAAAAATTCAGGACATGCAATGATTTTTTGATTTCTCTATTGAAATCATCAGAAGTGATGACTGGACAATGACTCATCGGCCAGATTGCTCAATCAGGAAGTTAGTAAACAATGAATTAGTGAACATGATTAAACAAGCTGGTGTGGATGCAGGCTAAGACAAAATATGAGCAAAACCAAAATATGCTACAAAAATTTTTTTATGATACTAATGTGTCTTTATTAAAGTTTACATTTTCTCTTGATGTGTGGTTTTCAGATTCACATATTTATAAATTGGATGATTACCATATTTAAAATTTTCTTTTCACACACATAGCTCATGTTTTTAAGATAAATATTCCTTTTAAAGTATCTACAAATGTGCACATTAATGGAAGAAGATGCTTTTTAATTTTGGTATATTTATATGAAACTGACTTTTTTCAAACGGCCCAAAGCTTTTAAAGATATTTCATGTTGAAATTTAAGGATAGTTTTCAAATAAAATTGTTGATGACTATAAATGGTGATGATTGTTTTTGTTCTTCTCTTTGTTATCCTTATGAAATCTGTGTTTTATGTTTACATAATGGTAAAACTTGATAAAACAGTAAGTATGATGAATTCATTCACCTCTAGTCAAACTGTCCTGACACAACAATATCTAAGTACAAAAGTCAATAGAAATCTTTGCTACAAAATGAGAGAGAAAATGAGATTTAAGCCTGCCGCACTGGATGCCTTTTGAGGTTCTTCCAGAACTTACACTGTACAGGTGAGATCTCCAGTGCTTTGTAAACTGCCGATTTCCTAATTGCATATAGGGAGTTCCTGTGTTTGTTACCTGGAGAGTCATAATGTTGGAAACAAGTAGAGCTTGAGTACTGTAGGTATTATGCTCATATTGGTAAATCTGCTTTGAGTTGGTGCCTAGAGATGACATTTTTGTTAGACTACAGAATATCCATTCCTTACCTTCCTAGCAAGGCTTAAATTTTCATTCGTGCATCTCTTCTGGCATATAGTCATTTGCTTGAGGAATCTGACCACATTCCTGGCTCCAAGGATGGGCTCACATTAGTCTAATCTAACCAGATAATTCTATGCTCCTTGCCACAGCAATTGATATAAGAATGGGCCTATGACTAAATTCAGGCCAATGAGATATCAGATGAAGTTGGCTGGCAGCTTCTGGGGAAAGTCTTTCTCTTCTGGAATGGTTCCATGAACTCGACTCATCTGTCCCTTAATGGACTTGATTGATAAAGCAAGTTAACATATTTACTTTGGAAAGCCATCTTCTCACTATGCAGGCAACCAGACTTAGGATGAAGCCAAAAAAAAGGGTGGAAAGAGGATGGAGAGTTGCCTATGTGGCCCACGTGGAGAAGTGCAAGATCACTGGGGCAAAATCACAGAGCCTTTGCCTTGTAGCAGTGGCTTTGTTTAACTCAACAGTGTTTGTTATCTTAGTCTATTTTGACCAATATGAAGGCAGATGAGCCAGGTTTCTTTTTGCTTGACTGGTAAATGATATTCTTCCATTACTTTATTTTCCACCTTTCTGTGATCTAAGTTTTTTCAGATGTGTTATCTTGCATTGACATATAGCTGGATTAAAAAAAAAGAAACTTTATTGTGGTAAATTTACATATATTAAAAATGCAGCAATTTAAGCATACAGTTCAATGAGTTTTGAATGAATATATCCCAATTTGTTTATCTATTCCTCAGTTGATGGACATTTGGTTGTTTCCAGTTTTTGACTACAGTGAATGAAGCTAATATGAACATGGATGTACAAGTATTTTTATGAATACATGAGTTCATTTCTCTTAAGTAAATACTTAGACTTGCTAGATCATATGATAAGTATATATTTACCTTCAGAAGAAAAGGCTAAATTGTGGTTGTACCATCTTATATTCCCATCAGCGATGTTGCAATATTATTTTTAATATATTTTAATAATTCCAATTTTATGAATGAGTTTAGTACATTTACATTTCTTATATTATTGATATATTCAGATATACTTATACCATCATATTTTGCCCTTTCTATTTGCCATGTTTTTTCTTTATTTTTTTCTGCTTCCCTTCTTTTTATTTGAGTGATTGAGTTTTCATTTCCCCCTTTCCACACTCTTTTGGTTTGGAAGTTACAGAATGCATTTCTATTGTTTTAGTGATTACCCTTAAAATGTTACTGTGCATAATTAGCAAATACTAAACTTTAATCAACATCTCTCCTCTTGTCTCTGAGTAGAGGGGACCTTAAACTATTTTAGCCCTGATTGACCCCATGCTTTGTTAATTTTGACTAGATTTTAGTTTCACCATGTTTTTACATCCTCAAATTTAGCTGTTATTATTCTTATTTAATGTAGTCAATTTTTGCCTAGTTTTGCCCACTTGTTTGGCAATTATTTTGCTTGCCACTGCTTCTAGCCACTTAGTTTTCAAAAAATTTTAGTTCAATTTCTGTCTCATTGAAATGTACACATCCATCATATACACTGGGAGAGTTCTGTTAGTGATAAATATCTGTCTTTATTTGAAAATATCTTTATTTTCTTCTCCCTTTTAGACAGAAGTTTAGCTGAGTGACAAGTTCATGGGTTATGAAAAACCACAGACATCAGATGGGTGCAGTCTTCACCCTGGCAGAGGATAGCAGCAGGATGGTGCATGTGGTCCTCCACTCTCTAGAGAGGGCTTGGTCGGGTCATGGTTGGCTACGTCCTAATTTTACTCCTGGAAAGGCACGCTGCCTTCATGCTACTCTCTCCTCTCTTGTAGCTTCTAACATCTACTGGGAAGCAGGAGTAAGGCTTTTGCTGAGGGGAGGGAAGGTATAGTGACATTAGAGATTTCAGATGAATGCAGGAAGTTTGAAATAGGTACTCTGAAGAATGGAAGAGAAACATATCTAGAGAAACAATGAAGTATTCTCATACGACAATGAGACTGCATTTGAAGTTGCAGACCATGCAGTTACAGCAGCACCAATTTTCATAATTGCTTATTTTTCTGCAGCAACCTGGTGTAGTCCCAGAGAAATCGACTGATCCATAGTTGATATTTTGCCAAGCAGGTGCCGTGTTAAAACTGTGTAAAAGGGAATATCAGGATTGGGGTGAGAGACTGCTTAATGTGAGGGCCCATAGAATCCAAACTGTTTAAGGAAGAAAGAAACTACAGTGTCTATGCAGATGAAGAGCAGCAGGAGTACATGATTGAGCAAAGTAAAAGAATAAGACATTGTGGATATAGAGAATGTGATGTTTTGATTTAATATTTTGGGATTTGGGGAGTTCTAGGGTATAACAAGGTCTAGAATGTGACCTTGGAATGGAAATTGAAGTAGAATGGAGGTGAAGATGATTGGAAATAAGGAACGAATGGAATTGAGATGCTCGGAAGTTGTAAGTGTCCTTCATGTCACAGGCCCCCTGCTTTGAGAAATGTGTTGACACTTAATAGAACCGAGACAAATCCTCTATAAATTGACCGGACTACATAATAAACTGAGCTTCATAATCTTCTCTACAGAAGGAATATATCTCTGTCTTTTTCATATGCAAATTTATTATAGAAAAAAATCAGCAAAACAATATAATCCATGTGGTATAAGGTTATCTTTTTTTTTTTTTTTAATATTATGTGCCTTTTCTCTTTCTCTCACATCAACATCCAGGGGTTTAGCCATTCATATCTTGAAGTGAATGATTCCAAGAATCTAATCATTACTGAGTGAGCTAGGGCAGTGTGAATGGTAATTTTCAATATTCAGGTAAAAATTAATTTTATATAACATTTTTAGAATGCAAGGATGAAACAGAATTTTGCCACAACTTATGAGTAAAACATCCAAAAATGTTAATAGACTCTAGGTTTCACTTCACATATTTTCACATCATGATGAATGAAGCAGTTCTATGTATGGATTTAGAGCATGTATAAAATCATTTTAGAAACTAGATGAGAGGCATTCAGTTGGGAAGATTCAAAGTCTCAATTAGTAACTGTAAAACTTAGTCACTATGAATTTGAATCACTTTGGATTTAAATAAAGTTTAGTCTTCACACTAGATAACCTTCAGTCCATAATGATTAGAGAAAATATACCTGAAAATTTTGAAACTCTTTTCAGATAATGAAAATCCTGTCATGAACAGAAGTATTTTTAATTTTTCACTCAGCAATTTACTTCAGTTCTCTTTAGAAAAATATCAAGAGATTATTGTGATTTTTGCCATAATTTTCCAGCTGTAATTTTTAGTCAGCACAGATAAAATTATTTCATCAGAAGTTATGTACTATATTAAAGAATATGAACAGATCCATAATAGAAATTAAATTTTATGTCCAAATTATTTTATTTCATTCTTCCACTCCCACACCTCATTCTTTTAACTTTAATTTGTTAATTGCTACAGGAAATTTGGAAGATTGATTCAACTCTTATATAAGGAGCAAATTATTTAATTCATTGCATTTCGTGTATACCACTGAGGTCATTTTGTTATGCTAACCAAGAGAGGCATTGCACAAAAAGAGCAAGTTTTCTCAGCATCTTAAATCTGGAGGTTTTTCCCCAGCTGCAACCCTCCATTTCCTACCTAGTAAGTCTTCTGAAAATTTAGCAGAGATCTCATCTTGTGTATGTAGTTGTTATAGTCATCAAGTGATAGTTTCCATAGGGAGTTTAGCTCTCATGTAATTGCAAGGCTGCTACCAGCCACGTGGTTATTTATGTCATATAGATGTGAATAAAAATATGTTGGCGAGTTCAAAGGTTAATCAGACTTGGTTATTTTAGAGTTCAAAGGTTACCCAATCAGGGTGGGGACTTAGCTTTCCTGGAATAATTCGCTTTAGCATAAAGGGTTAAATATTAAGGGAAGTCCTATGACTTTATTATAAATATGTTAATAATTAGAAAATAAGAACTGTTAGATAATTCAAGAATTTGGTACTTAAGAGATTTGATATTTTATGAAACAATTTTAAACCTTTATGAACAAGTGCCGGAGAGAACTTGGAGAGAGAGATATATGTATTTGCTGTTGGTGGGGAAGTAGAATGGCGTAGTCTATCTGGAGGACAGTATGGTGGTTCCACAGGAAGCTAGGTATGTGAGTGCCAGAAGGTCCTGCAACCTCATTATGGGGTATGTACTTGGAAGATTTGAGAGCAGGGATATGAGTGGACATTTGCACACCGGTGTTTTGGTGGCAGTATTCACAATTTGCAATGAATGGAGGTGACCTAAGGGTACATCGACTGATAAACAGAATGGTGAACTGTGGTGTATGCATGCAATAGAATATTGAGCGGCTACAGGAAGGAATGAAGCTGTGAGACATGCTACTAGGTGAATGGATCTTGAGTACAGCATTTTGTGTGAAGTATGCCGTAAACGAGAGGACAAACATTATAATGCCTGTCTAATACGGACCAACTATGATGTGTAAATTCTGAGAATTGCATCTTAGAGCACAGCTTATCAGGGGAGCACTTATTGTAATGGTCCCTAGATTGTAAGCTCTTACAGCAGTCACATCTATTTCTGAGTTGTAATGGTTATCTCTAAATTCTGAGATGCTGAGCTCCTTGTGTATAACCTGGTCGGTCTCTGGAACTTTGGGTATCTGTGTGACGCCTGAGATTTGGAGCTAGAGCTTGGCAGCTATGAATGTCAGTATTACCCCATAAGGCAACTGTTGAAAGAGTTGAAAAAGAGTTCAGACTTCAATTAGAGATATGAATGAAGCAGATCTGGTTAGGACTAAAGCAAATCAGGCCCAAGGGTAATGGATAATACTGACTGGGTTTTAAAACTACAACTTTTGTGCTAGACCTAGGGAAGAGGTGTTTATTTGGTGTGGGATCTGGATTTTCTGTAGCATAGTAGATAATTTAACTTGTATGATCAGTTTGAACACCATAGGTGCATGGAGCTTTGAATGGGAAGCGGGATTTGGTGACTTTGTACAGGCTGGGGTGAAATCCTGATACATCCCAGAATGATATGGGGCAGAGAATAAAAGTGTGTCTGCAGGGCCCCCTGAGGAACTGGGGAGCAATGCAGAAATGTTGGACTTCCCCACCTGGGTTATTGTTGATTTCTCGCAAACATTGAGGACTGACAGTTTGGGGGCTGAGCCCTCAATCTGGGGACTTTCCCTTGTGAGGCTTGTTGCTGCAAACAAGAGACTAAGCCTCCTTATAATTGTGCCTAAGGATCTCCCCCAGAGAGCCTCTTTGTTGCTCAGATGTGGCCCCCTCTGTAATACCACTGGGTAGGTGAACTCACTACCCTTCCCGCTATGTAGGACATGACTCCCAGGGGTGTGAATCCCCCTGGCAACATGGGAAATGACTCCTGGGGATGAGCCTGGACCCAGCACTGTGGGAATGAGAAAATCTTCTTGACCAAAAGGGGGAAGAGAGATGCAACAAAATAAGGTTTCAGTGGCTGAAAGATTTCAATGGAGTTGAGAGGTCACTCTGGAGGGTATTCTTATGCACTATATAGATATCACTTTTTTGTTTTTAGTGTGTTGAAATGGCTAGAGAGAAATACTTGAAGCTTTCAAACTGCAACCTAGTGACCTTGATTCTTGAAGACAATTGTGTAACTATGTAGCTTGCACGGTGTGACTGTGGTTGTGAAAACCTTGTGGCTTGCACTCCCTTTATCCAGTGTATGGACAGATGAGTGGAAAAATAGGGACAAAAATTAGATGAAGAATGGGGTGGGATAGAGGGGATGGAAAGTTTTGGGTGTTCTTGTTTGCTTTTATTTTTATTTTGTAGTAAGGAAAAGGTTCAGAAATTGATTCTGTTGATGAACACACAACTGTATGATGGTGCTGTGAATGATTGTACACTGTGGATGACTGTAGGGTGTGTGAATATATCTCAATTAAACTGTATTAAAAAAGTAAATGAACAATGGAGGGGAGGGGAATGGGATGTTTTGGATGTTCTTTTTTAATTTTTTGGAGTAATGAAAATGTTCAAAGATTGTGGTGATGAATGCACAACTATATGATGATGCCATGAACAACTGATTGTACACTTTGGATGTTTGTATATTATGTGAATATATCTCAGTAAAATTGCATTAAAAGAAACCTTTATGAGTTGGCCCCATAGAATAATAAATACTACTTTTTTTGAAGGGGAACTGTTAAGTTCAACATGTTATTTTTATTTGGAAAAATAATAAAACAGAGCAGTTGCTTGTTTAATAACATGACTTATTTTAGAAAAGTACTGGTTTCAGTAGCCTGAAATCTTCCTTCTAAGTTTGCATCAGTGTGTTTTCTTTCTTTGTTATTATTTTTTCATTAAAGAATTGTGGGTTTATAGAACACACATAGAGGATTCTCATATACCACCCTATTAGTAACACCTTGTGTTGATGTGGTATGTTGGTTACAATTAATGAAAGCACATCTTTATCATTGTACTGTTAACTCTAGTCCATTGTTTAACTTATGGTTCACTGCTTGTGTAGTGCAGTGCCACTGATTTTTTTAAAATTTTACTATAGTACCATATATACAATCAAACATTTCCCCTTTTAACTACATTCAGATAGATATTTCAGTGCTGTTAATTACATTCACTATGTTGTGCTACCATCACCCACCGTCCATTAGCAAAATGTTCCCATCATTCTAAATAGGAACTCTATACATCTTAAGCCTTAACTTCCTATTCCTTAACCCCATTCCTTCCTCTGGTAACCTATAGTCTAGATGATGACTACATGATCAGGGAGATCATACAATATTGTTCTTTTGAGTCTGGCTTATTTCACTCAGCATGATGTCTTCAAGGTTTATCCATGTTGTTGTGTATATAAGAACTTCGTTTCCTTTAATGGCTGAATAATATTCCATTGTATGTATATACCACATTTTGTTTATCCATACATTGGTTGATTGACACTTAGGTTGCTTTCATACATTGGCAGCAGTGAATAATGCTGCTATGAACATCAGTGTGAAAATAATCTTTTCGAATCTCTGCTTTCAATTCTCTGGGGTATATACCTAGAAGTGGGATTGCCAGTTCATATGGTAATTCTATACCGAACTTTGTGAGTAACCACAAACTGTCTTCCATAGCAGCTACACCATTTTACTTTGCCACCAGGAAAGAATGAGTGATTACTGTGGCTTTGTAATAAGTTTTAAGATCAGGAAGTGTGAGTTCTCCAACTTCATTCTTCTTGTTCAAGATTTCTTTAGCAATTCAGGGCCCCTTACCATACTATATAAATTTGATGATTGGCTTTTCCGTTTCTGCAAAGAAGGTTGTTGGAATTTTGATTGGCATTGCATTGAATCTGTAAATTGCTTTGGGTAGGATTGACATCTTAATGATAGTCTTCCAATCCATGAACTTGGAGTATCCTTCCATTTATTGAGGTCTTCTTTAATTTCTTCTAGCAATGTTTTATATTTTCTGTGTTCAAGTGCTTTATATCCTTGATTAGATTTATTCCTAGATATTTGCTTCTTTTAGTTCCTATTGTGAATGGAACTCTTTTCTTGATTTCTTCTTCTGATTGTTCATTGCTTGTGTATAGAGACACTACTGATTTGGGGGTGTTGATCTTGTACCTGGCCATATTGCTGAAGTCATTTATTAGATTTAGGAACTTTGTTGTGGAATTTTCAGGATTTTCTGTGTTTAGGATCATACCATCTGAAAATAGGGAAAGTTTTACTTCTTCCTTTCAAATTTGAATACTTTTCATTTCTTTTTCTTGCCTAATTGCTCTGGCAAGACTTCCAGTACAATGTTGCATAACAGTGGTGACAGCAGGCATCCTTGTCTTGTTCCTGATCTTACAGACAAAGCTTTCAGTCTTTCACCATTAAATAGGATGTTAGCTGTGGGCTTTTCATATAGGTCCTTTATCACGTTGAGGAAGTTTCCTTCTATTCCTAGTGTTCTAAGTGTTTCTTATCAAGAAAGCGTGTTGGCTTTTGTCAAATGCCTTTTCTGCATCAAATGAAATTATCATGTGTTTTTTTTCCTTCATTCTGCTCTTGTGGTTTATTACATTATTTGATTTTCTTATGTTGAACCAATCTTGCATACCAGGGATAAATTCCACTTGACAATGGTATATAATTCTTTCAGTATGCATTGAATTTGGTTTGCTGGTTTTTCCCCTGAGAAGCCATCTGGTCCTGGGCTTTTCTTTGTTGGAAAGTTGGTGGGTTTTTTTTTATTAATTTTTTGATCTCTATATTAGTTATTGGTTTATTGAGATCTTCTGTTTCATCTTAGTCAGTGTGGATTGTTTATTTCCAAGAATTTGTCCATTTCATTTAGGTAATCTAATTTATTGTCGTATAGTTGTTCATAGTATCCTCTTATATTCTTCACATTTCAGTGGGGTCAGTAGTAATGTCCCCCTTTTCCTTTCTGATTTTAGTTATTTGTGTCCTTTTTCTTTTTCTTCATCAGTCCTGCTAAAGTTTGTCAATTTTATTGATCTTTTGAAAGAACCAACTTTTGGTTTTGTTCATTCTCTCTATTGATTTTGTTCTCCAATTCATTTATCTCCACTATAATCTTTGTTATTTCCTTCCTTCTGCTTGCTTTGGTTTTAGCTAGCTCTTATTTTCCTACTTCTTCCAGTTTTGAGGTTAGATCTGTGATTGAAATCTTTCTTCTTGTTTTTCTTCTTCTTTTTAACTGTAAACATTTAGAGCAATAAGTTTCCCTCTCAGCACTGCCTTTGCTGCATCCCATACATATGGACATGTTGTACTTTCATTTTCATTAGTCTCAATATATTTCCTAATTTACCTTGTGTTTTCCCCTTTAGTCCATGGTTTTTTAAAATAGTACATTGCCTAATTTCCACATATTTACAACTTTCTCATTTTTCCCACTGTTATTGGTTTCTAGCTTCATTCTGTTGTGGTTAGAGAAGATGCATTGTATAATTTCAATATTTTTGAATTTATTGAGACTTTTTTTTGTGACCTAACATATAGTCCATCCTGGAAAATGGTCCATGTGCAATTAAGAAGAATGTGTATTCTGTTATTGTTTGGTGAAGTGATCTATATATATCTGTCAGATGTAGTTGGTTTGGAATATCATTGAAGTCTTTTATTTTCTCTTTGAACTTCTCTCTACATATTCTATCCATTTTTTAAAGTGGAGTATTAAATTATCCTACTATTAATGTAGAACTGTCAATTTCTCCCTTCTAACAAATCAGTATTTGCTTCATTTATTTTAGGGGTCTGCTGTTAGATGCATATATCTTTATAATTGTTATATCTTTTTGTTGAATTGATCCCTTTATCAGTATATAATGACTATCTTTGTCCCTCATAACTTTTTTTTTACTTTAAGTCTATTTGTAATGCAATTTTACTGAGATATATTCACATACTGTACAGTTCACCCAAATTGTACAATCAGTGGCTCACAGTTATGCATTCATCAATACAATTGATTTTAGAACATATTCATTGCTCCAAAAAAGAGAAAAATAAAAAGAAAAGAGAAAGCCCAACACAGCCCATACCCCTTTCTCCCCCCTATCATTGACCTCTGGCATTGGTGTGGTACATTTGTTACTGTTGATGAAAGAATATTAAGATATTACTGTTAAGTGTAGTCCATAGTTTGCAATAGATGCATTTTCCCAATATATCACTCTATTATTAACTCCTTGTAATAGTTTTGTACATTTGTTCCAGTTCATGGAAGAAATTTTTTATATTTGTACTGTTAATCACAGTCATTGTCCACCACAAGATTTACTGTGTTATGCAGTTCCATGTTTTAAACTCTGGTTTTCCTTTGGGTAACATATATGACTCTAAACTTCCCCTATCAACCACATTCACATGCAATTCATCACTGTTACTTATACTCACAATAATGTGCTACCATCACCTCTATCCATTTCCACACATTTAAATTCATCCTAATTAAGAAATCTGCGTATCTTAAGCAACGAGTCCCCATTCTCTAGCCTCATTCTATCTCCTGGTAACCTATATTCTAGATTCTACATCTATGTGTTCACATATTATAATTAGTTCATACACGTGAGATCATACAATATTTATCCTTCTGTGTCTGACTTATTTCACAAAACATAATGTTCTCAAGGTTTACCCATGTTGTCACATACTTCAGGACTTCATTCTTTCTACTGCTGAGTAATATTCCACCATATATATATAATATATATAATATACAATATTCTATATAATATATTATATATAATATACCATATTTTGTTTATCCAGTCATTGAATGATGAACACTTGGTTGTTTCCATATTTTGGCAATTGTAAATAATGCTGCTATGAACACTGGTGTGCAAATGTCTATTTATGTCCCTGCTTTCAGTTCTTCTGTGTATATACTTAGTAGTGAGATTGCTGGATCTAGGGCAACTCTATATTTAGCTTTCTGAGGAACTGCCAAACTGTTTTCCACAGAGGTTGTACCATTTTACATTCTCACCAGCAGTAAATAAGTGTTCCTATTTCTCCACATTCTCTCTAACACTTGTAGTTTTTGTTTGTTTAATAGTGGCCATTCTAATAGGTGTGAAATCATATCTCATTGTGGTTTTGATTTGTATTTCCCTAGGGAAGATGGGCATCTTTTCATGTGCTTTTAGGCATTTGTATTTCCTCTTTGGAAAAATGTCTTTTCATTTCTTTTGCCCATTTTTTACATTGTGTTGTTTGCCTTTTTAACGTTGAGTTATAGGGCTTCTTTGGATATCAAACCCTTATCAGATATATGGTTTCCAAATATTTTCTCTCATTGAGTCAGCTACCTTTTCACCCCTTTGACAAAGTCCTTTGAAGCACAGAAGTATTCAGTTTTGTGGAGGTCTCATTTCAATATTTTTTTTTCTTTTGTTGTTTGTGCTGTGGGTGTAAGGTCTTGGAAACTACTGCCTATCACTAGATCTTGAAGATATTTCTCTACATTTTTTTTCTATGAGTTTTATGTTGCTTTCTCTTATATTTAGGTCTTTGATCCATTATGAGTTAATTTTTATATAGGGAGTGAGATAGGAGTCCTCTTTCATTCTCTTGGATATGGATATCCAGTTCTCCCAGCACCATTTATTGAAGAGACTATTCTTTCCCAGCTGAGTGGACTTGGGAGCCTTGTCAGAAATTATTTGACCATAGATCTGTGGGTCTGTTTCTGAACTCAGGATTGTATTTCATTGATCACTTTGTCTATCTTTATGCTAGTACTATGCAGTTTTGAGTGCTGTAGCTTTATAATATGCTTTAAAGTCAGGAAGTGTGAGTCCTCTCACTTCATTCTTCATTTTCCTGATGTTTTTGGCTATTTGGGGTCCCTTTCCCCTCCAAATAAATTTGATAATTAGCTTTTCCATTTCAGTAAAGTAGGCTTCTGGAATTTTGATGGGTATTGCATTGATCTGTAGATCAATTTGGGCAGAATTGACATCTTAATAACATTTAGTCTTCCAATCCATGAACACAGAATGTCTTTCATTTATTTTGGTCTTTACTTTCTTTTAGTAATGTTTTGTAGTTTTCTGTGTATAGGTCCTTTACATCTTTGGTTACGTTAATTCCTAGATATTTGATTCTTTTAGTTGTTATTGCAAATGGTATCTTTTTCTTGATTACCTCCTTGGATAGCTCATTACTAGCATATAGAAAGAAAACTACTGATTTTTGTGTGTTTACCTTGTACCTGACACTTTGCTGAACTTGTTTATTAGCTCTAGTAGCTTCGTCATAGTTCTTTTGGGGTTTTCTAAGTATAGGTTCTTGTCATCTGCAAATAGTGAAAGTTTTACTTCTACCTTTCCAATTTGGATGCCTTTTATTATTTTTTTTCTTGCATAATTCCTCTAGCTAGAACTTCCCAAACAATATTGAATAACAGTGGTGACTGTGGGCATCCTTGTCTTGTTCCTGATCTTAGAGGAAAGCTTTCAGTCTCTCACCATTGAGGATGATTTTCCGATTGAGGATGATGTTAGCTGTGAATTTTTCATATGTCCCCTTCATCATGTTAAGGAAGTTTCCTTTGATACCTACCTTTTAAAGTGTTTTTATCAATAAAGGATGATGGATTTTGTCAAATGCCTTTTCTGCATCATCAAAATGATCATGTGGTTTCCCCCTCTGATTTGTTAGTGTGGTGTATTACATTATTTGATTTCCTTGTGTGGAACCACCCCTGCATACCTGGAATAAAACCCACTTGGTCGTGGTGTACAATTCTTTTAATGTGCTGTTGGATTCCATTTGCAAGTATTTTGTTGAGGAGTTTTGCATTCTATATTCATTGGAGACATTGGTCTGTGGTTTTCTTTTCTTGGAGTACTTTTATCCAGCTTTGGTATCAGGGTGATGTTGGCTTCATGGAGTGAGTTAAGTTTTGTTCCCTCCTCTTTAATTTTTTTGGAAGCGTTTGAGCTGAATTGGCATTAATTCTTGGAATGCTTGATAAAATTCACCTGTGAAGCCATCTGGTCCTGGACTTCTCTTTCTTGGGAGATTTCTGATGATTCATTCAATTTCTTTACTAGTGATTGGTTTGTTCAGGTCTTCTATTTCTTCTAGAATCAGTGTATGTGTTTCTAGGAAATTGCCCATTTCATCTAAGTTTTCTAGCTTGTTGGCATACAGTTGTTCATAGTATCTTATGATCTTTTCATTATAACCAGGTCTGTGGTAATGACCTCTCTTCTCATTTCTGATTTTATTTGCATCTTCTCTAGTTTTGCTTTTGTCTGTCTAGCTAAGGGTTTGTCTATTTTGTTGATATTCTCAAAGAAAATGGATATCTTCTTTGGTTTTATTGATTCTCTCTATTGTTTTTCTGTTCTCCATTTCATTTCTTTACACTTTTGTCTTTCTTTCCTTCTGCTTGCTTTGGGATAAATTCTCTGTTCTTTCACTAGTTTCTCCAGTGGTTCAGCTGTCTTTGATTTTAGCTCTTTGTTCCTTTTTAATGTAGGCACTTAGGACTATAAATTTCCCTCTCAGCACTGCCTTTGCTGCATTCCATAAGTCTTCATATGTTGTATTCTCATTTTTATTCATTTCAAGATATTTACTGATTTTCCTTGCAGTCTCTTTTTTGACCCAGTGATTGTTTAAGACCATGTTATTTAACCTCCATATATTTGTGAATTTTCCAGTTTTCTGGCTGTCATTGATTTTCAGCTTCATTCCATTATGATTATAGAAAGTGCCTTGTATAATTTCAATCTTTTTAAATTTATTAAGATCCTTTTGTTTCCCAGAATGTGGTTTATACTGGAGAACGTTCCTTGAGCACTTGAGAAGGATATATATCCTGATGCTTTGTGGTGCAATGTTCTATTTTTATCTCTTAAGTCTAATTCATTTATCCTATTATTTAGGTTCTCTGTTTCATTTTTGATCCTCTGTTTAGACGGCCTATCTATTGGGAGAGTGGTTTATTGTGTCTCCCACTACTACTGTAGAAGCATCTATTGCTTTTTTCGGTTTTACCAGTGTTTGCCTAATGTACTTTGTGGTACCTTGATTAGGTGGACAAATATTTATGATTATTTCTTCTTGGTGAATTGCCCTTGTTATTCATATATAGTGTGGTTCTTTGTCTCTTATAACAGCTTTGCATTTAAAGTCTATTTGTCCAATATTAGTACAGCTACCCCAGATCTTTTTTGGCTACTGCTTGCATAGAAAATCTTTTTCCAACCTTACACTATCTTCTTTTTTATTCATTTTATTGAGATATATTCACATACCATGCAGCCATACAAAACAAAGTGTACATTCAATTGTTCACAGTACCATTGTATAGTTGTGCATTCATCACCAAAATTAATTTTTGACATTTTCATTACCACACACACAAAAATAATAAGAATAAAAATTAAAGCGAAAAAGAGCAATTAAAGTAAAAAAGAACAATGGGTGCCTTTTTCTTTTTTTGTTTATTTGTTTTGTTTTTTCTCCTTCCCCCATTTTTCTACTCATCCATCCATAAACTAGACAAAGGGGAGTGTGGTCCACATGGCTTTCCCAATCACATTGTCACCCCTCATAAGCGACATTTTTATACAGTTGTCTTCGATTCATGGGTTCTGGGTTGTAGTTTGATAGTTTCAGGTATTTACTGCTAGCTATTCCAATTCTTTAGAAACTGAAAAGGGTTGTCTATATTGTGCATAAGACTGCCCACCAGGGTGATCTCTTGGCTCCTTTTGGAATCTCTCTGCCACTGAAGCTTATTTCATTTCCTTTCACATCCCCTTTTGGTCAAGAAGATGTTCTCCATCCCATGATGCTGGGTCTAGACTCCTCTCCAGGAGTCATATTCCACATTGCCAGGGAGATTCACTCCCCTGGGTGTCTGATCCCACGTAGGGGGAAGGGTAGTAATTTCACCTGCCAAGTTGGCTTAGCTAGAGACAGAGGGCCACATCTGAGCAACAAAGAGGCATTTGGGAGGAGGCTCTTAGGCACAATGATCGGGAGGCCTAGTCTCTCCTTTGTAGCAACAATCTTCCCAAGGGCAAGTCCTGTGGTAAAGGGCTCAGCCCATCAAACCACCAGTTCTCTATGTCTGTGAGCACATCAGCAACCATCGAGGTGGGGAAGCCCAATACCCCTGCATTCTCCACCAGCTCCTCAAGGGGGCACTGCATATTTTTTTCATTTTTTTAAATTAACTCTTTTTTTTGAATCAATTATATAAAAAAAATTAAAAAAACATATAATAAAAAAAATTTCAAACTAACCATAACAAGGGAGTAAGAAAAAGACAACTAACCTAAGATAGCTAGTTTACTTCCAACATGCTCCTATTCTGCCCCAAGAAAATAACCTAATATAACAACATTTCTGTGAACTTATTCCTACCATATCCATCAGAAATTAACAGACCATAGTCATTCCTGGGCATTCCCAGAACGTTAAATTTATCCATGATAGCTTATCTGTTCTTATTGGATTATCATTCCCCCTTCCTTAATTGCTCTCTATCACTATTTCCCCTACATTCTACGTTATAAACCATTTGTTTTACATTTTTCAATGTTCATATTAGTGGTAGCATATAATACTTATCTTTTTGTGCCTGGCTTATTTTCCTCATTATGTCTTTAAGGTTCATCCATGTTGTCATATGTTTCACGACATCGTTCCTTCTTACAGCCATGTAGTATTCCATCGTGTGTATATACCACATTTTATTTATCCACTCATCTGTTGAAGGACATTTGGGTTGTTTCCATATCTTGGCAATTGTGAATAATGCTGCTATGAACATTGGTGTGCAGATATCTGTTCATGTCACTGCTTTCAGATCTTCCAGGTATATACTGAGAAGTACAATTGCTGGATCGAAGGGTAACTCTATATCTAGTTTTCTATGGAAGTACCAGACTGACTTCCAGAGTAGCTGAACTATACAGTTCAACCAACAATGAATAAGAGTTCCAATTTCTCCACATCCTCTCCAGCATTTGTAGTTTCCTGTTTGTTTAATGGCAGCCATTCTAATTGGGGTGAGATGATATCTCATTGTGGTCTTAATTTGCATCTCTCTAATAGCTAGTGATGCTTAACATTTTTTCATGTGATTCTTGGCCATTTGTATTTCCTCTTCAGAGAACTGTCTTTTCATATCTTTTGCCCATTTTATAATTGAGCTGTCTGTACTATTTTCATTGAGTTGTACGATTTCTTTACATATGCAAGATATCAGACTTTTGTCAGATACAGGGCTTCCAAAAATTTTTCCCATTGAGTTGGCTGCCTCTTCACCTTTTTGACAAATTCCTTTGAGGTACAGAAACTTCTAAGCTTGAGGAGCTCACATTTATCTATTTTTTCTTTTGTTTCTTGTGCTTTGGGTATAAAGTTTAGGAAGTGGCCACCTGATACAAGATCTTGAAGATGTTTCTCTACATTGTCTTCTAGGAGTTTTATGGTACTGTCTTTTATATTGAGATTTTGATCCACTTTGAGTTAATTTTTGTGTAGGGTGTGAGGTAGGGGTCCTCTTTCATTCTTTTGGATATGGATATCCAACTCTCCCAGCCCCACTTGTTGAAAAGACTGTTATGTCCAAGCTCAGTGACTTTGGGGGCCTTATCAAAGATCAGTCGGCCATAGATCTGGGGGTCTATCTCTGAATTCTCAATTCGATTCCATTGATCAATATATCTATCCTTGTGCCAGTACCATGCTGTTTTGACAACCGTGGCTTTATAATAAGCTTCAAAGTCAGGGACAGTAAGTCCTCCCACTTCATTTTTCTTATTTAGAGTGTCCTTAGCAATTTGAGGCATCTTCCCTTTCCAAATAAATTTGATTACTAACTTTTCCAAGTCTGCAAAGTAAGTTGTTGGAATTTTGATTGGGTTTGCATTGAATCTGTAGATGAGTTTGGGTAGAATTGACATCTTAATGATATTTAGCCTTCCTATCCATGAACATAGGATATTTTTCCATCTTTTAAAGTCCCCTTCTATTTCTTTTAGTAGAGTTATGTAGTTTTCTTTGTATAGATCTTTTACATCTTTGGTTAAGTTTACTCCTAGGTATTTGATTTTTTTTTAGCTGTTATTGAAAATGGTATCTTTTTCTTGAGTGTCTCTTCACTTTGTTCATGTCTAGCATATAAAAACAGTACTGACTTATGTGCATTAATCTTGTATCCCGCTACTTTGCTAAATTTGTTTATTAGCTCTAGTAGCTGTATCGTCGATTTCTCAGGGTTTTCCAGATATAAGATCATATCATCTGTAAACAATGACAGTTTTACCTCTTCCTTTCCAATTTGGATGCCTTTTATTTCTTGGTCTTGTCGGACTGCCCTAGCTAGCACTTCCAACACGATGTTGAATAACAGTGGTGAGAGCGGGCATCTTTGTCTTGTTCCTGATCTTGGAAGGCTTTCAGTCTCTCACCATTGAGTACTATGCTGGGTGTGGGTTTTTCATATATGGTCTTTATCATATTGAGGAAGTTTCCTTCAATTCCTACCTTTTGAAGTGTTTTTATCAAAAAGGGATGTTGGATTTTGTCGATTGCTTTTTCAGCATCTATTGAGATGATCATTTGACTTTTCTCTTTTGATTTGTTAATGTGTTGTAATACATTGATTGATTTTCTTATGTTGAACCATCCTTGCATGCCTGGAATGAACCCCACTTGGTCATGGTGTATGATTTTTTTCCTGTGTCTTTGGATTCAATTTGCAAGTATTTTGTTGAGGATTTTTGCATCTATATTCATTAGGGAGATAGGCCTGTAGTATTCCTTTTCTGTAGCATCTTTGCCTGGTTTTGCTATTAGATTGATGTTAGCTTCATAAAATGAGTTAGGTAGTGTTCCATTTTCTTCAATGTTTTGAAAGAGTTTAAGTAAAATTGGTGTCAGTTCTTTCTGGAAAATTTGGTGGAATTCCCTTATGAAGCCATCTGGCTCTGGGCATTTATTTGTGGGAAGCTTTCTGATGACTGATTGGATCTCTTTGCTTGTGATTGGTTGGTTGAGGTTTTCTATTTCTTCTCTGGTCAGTCTAGGTTGTTCATCTGTTTCCAGGAAATTGTCCATTTCCTCTACGTTATTGAGTTTGTTGACATAGAGTTGTTTATAGGATCCTCTTATAATTTTTTTAATTTCTTCAGGATCCACAGTAATGTCACCTTTCTCATTCATTATTTTGTTTATATGGGCCTTCTCTCTTTTCGATTTTGTCAGTCTAGCTAGGGGCTTGTCAATCTTGTTGATCTTCTCAAAGAACCAACTTTTGGTGTTATTTTATCCTCTCTATTGTTTTTTTGTTCTCTATGTCATTTATTTCTGCTTTAATCCTTGTTATTTCTTTTCTTCTACTTGGTTTAGGATTGGTTTGCTGTTCATTTCCTAGCTTCTTCAGTTGATCCATTGGTTCTTTGATTTTAGCTCTTTCTTCCTTTTTGTTGTATGTGTTTAGTGCTATAAATCCTCCCCCCCCCCCCCCGGTACTGCTTTTGCTGCATCCCATAGGTTTTGGTACATTGTGTTCTCATTTTCATTCATCTCTATATATTTAGCAATTTCTCTTGCTATTTCTTGTTTAACCCATTTATTGTTTAGCAGTGTGTTGTTTAACCTCCAGGATTTTGTGAATTTTCTAAGTCTCTGATGGTTATTGACTTCTAACTATTTTCCATTGTGGTCAGCGAGTGTGCTTTGAATAAATTCAATTTTTTTAAAATTACTGATCCTTGTTTTATGTCCCAGCATATGATCTATTCTGGGGAAAGTTCCATGAGCACTAGAGAAGAATGTGTATCCTGGTGATTTGGGATGTAATGTTCTGTATATGTCTGTTAAATCCAATTCATTTATCAGATTGTTTAGGTTTTCAGTTTCCTTATTGGTCTTCCGTCTGGTTGATCTATCTATAGTAGAGAGTGATGTGTTGAAGTCTCCCACAATTATTGTGGAAACATCAATTGCTTCCTTTAGTTTTGCCAGTGTTTGTCTCATGTATTTTTTGGCACCTTGATTGGGTGCATAAACATTTATGATTGTTATTTCTTCTTGTTGAATTGCCCTTTTATTAGTATGTAGTTGCCTTCTTTGTCTCTCCTAACATCCTTGTGTTTAAAGTCTATTTTATCTGAGATTAAAATTGCTACTCCTGCTTTCTTTTGGCTGTAGCTTGCATGAAATATTTTTTTCCATCCTTTCACTTTCAATTTCTTTGTGTCCCTGTGTCTAAGATGAGTCTCTTGTATGCAACATATTGATGCTTCATTTTTTTTATCCATTCTGCCAATCTATATCTTTTAATTGGGGAGTTTAATCCATTTCCATTCAACATTATTACTGTGAAGGCATTTCTTGAATCTGCCAACTTATCCTTTGGTTTATGTTTGTCATATATATTCTTTCCCTCTCTCTCTTAATGTCCTTTAATGTACCCATACTGAATCTCTTTAGTACTGAACCTTTCTCTGTATCTCTCTCTCCTTTCTTTGTTTTTCTGTCAGTAGGGCTCCTTTAGTATCTCCAGTAGGGCAGGTCTCTTGTTAGCAAATTCTCTCAGCATTTGTTTGTCTGTGAAAAATTTAAACTGACCCTGAAATTTGAAGGAGAGCTTTGCTGGATAAAGAATTCTTGGTCAGCATTTTTTCTCTCTCAGAATTTTAAATATGTCATGCCACTGCCTTCTTACCTCCATGGTGGCTGCTGAGTAGTCACTACTTAGTCTAATGCTGTTTCCTTTGTATGTGGTGAATTGCTTTTCTCTTGCTGCTTTCAGAACTTGCTCCTAGTCTTCAGTATTTGACAGTCTGATCAGAATGTATCTTGGAGTGGGTTTATTTGGATTTATTCAATTTGGTTTTCACTGGACATTTATAAATTGTGTATTATGGTGTTTAGAAGATTTGGGAAGTTTTCCCCAACAATTTCTTTGAATACTCTTCCTAGACCTTTACCCTTCTTTTCCCCTTCTGGAACACCAATGAGTCTTATATTTGGACATTTTATATTATCTGTCATATCCCTGAGGTCCATTTCAATTTTTTTGATTTTTTCCCCATTCTGACTTTTGTTCTTTCATTTCCATTCTGTCATCCTCCAGGTTGCTGATTTGCTGTTCAGCTTCCTCTAGTCTTGTGCTATGAGTATCCAGAATCTTTTTAATTTGGTCAACAGTGTCTTTTATTTCCATAAGATCATCTATTTTTTTATTTACTCTTGCAATTTCTTCTTTATGCTCTTCTAGGGTCTTCTTTATGTCCTTTATATCCTGTGCCATGCTCTTCTTCATGTCCTTTATATCCTGTGCCATGCTCTTCTTCATGTCCTTTATATCCTGTGCCATGCTCTCATTGTTCATCTTTAGTTGTTTGATTAAGTGCTCCAAGTACTGTGTCTCCTCTGATCTTTTAATTTGGGTGTTTGTACTTGGGTTATCCATATTGTCTGATTTTTGTCATATGCTTTAAAATTTTCTGTTATTTTTGACCTCTTGGCATTTGCTTAATTTGGTAGGGTTCTTTTAGGATATGTAGACCGATTCAAACCCTTATCTCTAATTTGTCAGATCTACAGCTTCTTGTTGTACACTTCAACTAACCAGCAGGTGACATCTGTGAGCCACCTATTCCCCTCAAGCCAGTTCTCCCCCACTTTGTCTTTGTGGTGAGTGGGGGTGTGAGTCTTGTGGGGCCAGTTGGTGCACCAAGCTTGTGTGTGTAGTTGGTGTTGCCTGCCCTGCATACGGGGCATGTGTCTGAGCAGCTAGGGAGAGGGGACAGCTTCAATAATCAAATCTCCCAGGTGTTCCTGGAGATTTAAAGCTGTTGCAATAGTCTAATCCTTCAGTTCAGTCTTGCCACAGTTTGTGTCTGCCACTGACCCACAAGTCCTTGGTATTGGTGCATTGTCTCTGGGACTTGCAAGTGGGTCCCTCTTCCAAGCTCTGCACTCCTAGGTCTTCTGCTGAGGGATGACTGTGCTATGTCACAGGTGAGCACCATCCCCTAAGGGAAGTTCTGGGCTGCAGGGCTTTGTAGGGGCATTCCCAGTCTGCTGAATGGATGGCTGAGTGGGGCATGTTAATTTCCCCCTTTTCACACCACTCTGCCTTCTCAGCTCTGGGACAATTAGCTGAGGGTGCAGAAAAGGCTATTGTCCATGCCTGATATTGTGGTGTGTGCCTGTGTTTTTGGAAACATTTCCCATCACACTGGGTTATTTTGGGCAGCTCTGGGCTGTGGCACTCAGGCCAGGCAGGAACCTTCCCTGCCCACTGGGATGATAGCTGTAAGAGGATGCCCCCCTTTTCTTGGGAAGTTGTGGTGTTTAGTGACTTTTCTCAGCCACTGGACTTATTGCTTTGTGTCTCAGAGCTCTCTTAGCTTCTGCTCCTGTCTGGGCCCAAATTGCAAGTCTTTGAGGCTTTCTGTAGTGGGCTTCTTAGAGTAATCGTTTTAGAAAAAGAGAGAAAGATTAAAAAAAAAAAAAGAAGGGCCCTCCTTGCAGATCTAATGGGCTATTGAAATGCTAAGAGACAAGGGGATTAGGGCCATTAAAGAACAATCAGGGAAGTAGAAAAACTGGCTCTTCAGACAAGGAAACTTGCCATCTGGATTTGCATAGGAGCCTGACTCTGCCTGAGCCCTGCCCTTCCCCGTTCTATGTTCACCAGAACTCCATAAAGTCTCCGCTTTTATTTTTTGGGTTTTCCTTGGTATTTTTGCTAGCTGTGTCTCCTCTCTGGGAGCTGACTGCTCCCAGCTTCTCCGGTGTCTGCTCTCAGTCTATCTATGTTTGGAGTTTGGATCAGCCTTCTGAGGTTTCAATAAGAGCCACAACTGCAGTTCTCCCTCCTTGTTCCCAGCACTGACATCCCCTCCTCCCATGGGTCTGCACCTGGCAGGGATGGGCATGGGTCCCCTGGCCAAAAGAACTTACAGATTTCACTGATTTCAGCTGTACCACATGTTCATGAGTGTTGTATGAAGTATGCCGAAAGTCAAATTGCTCTGCGGTGTCCAGTCCACACAGTTCCTGGGTTTCTACCTACTGCCCTGGAGAAGTAACTAAAACCTACACCTCACCACTCCACCATCTTGCCCTGCCTCCCCAACCTTTCACTTTCAACCTATTTGTATCCTTGGGTCTCAAGTGAGTCTCTTGTAGAAAGCATAGAGATGGATCATATTTTTTTTAATCCAATCTGCCAATCTGTGTCTTTTGATTGGGGAGTTTAATCCATTAGCATTTAATGTTATTACTGTAAAGTCAGTACTTACTTCAACCATTATCCTTTGGCTTTTACAAGTCACATCTTATTTTTGTCTCTCCTTTTACCCTTTTACTTACCCTTACTGATAATCTTCATTTTTCCACTCTCCTCCAGGTGTCCCTTTCCTGTTAGGTCATGCTTTTTATCTGTTCTGCCAATCTCTGCCTTTTGACTGGTGAGTTTAATCCATTTGCATTTAAGGTCACTATTGATAATATGGGACTTTCTTCTGCAATTTGTTCTTTAGTCTTTGTAAGTCTTATACCTTTTTGTCCTTTAATTCTTCCATTAATGCTTACTTTTATATTTAATTTTTACATTGTACCATCTTGAGTCCTTCTTATTTCTATCGCAATGTATCTTTCATCTATTTTCCTTGTGGTTACCATGGTGTTAAAATTTAACCTCCTAAATATATAACAGCCATATTTGGTTTGATACCAACTTGATTTCAGTAGCATACACATGCATTTTTCTATACCCCTCCATCCCCCTGACTTTTTTTTTGTACCTGATGCCATTTATAATCTTTGTACAATTTATGTCCCCAGGCATAGATTTATCATTACTTTTTATGCATTTGTATTTGAGAAACTGTAGGAATTAAGAAGTGGAGTAATGTATCAAAAATACAGTACAATACTACTGGTATTTATAATCAGCTAAATGGTTACTTTAATGGAGGTCTTTATTTCTTTATGCCACTTTGATTTACTGTCTGTTTTCCTTTCCTTTCAGTCTGAAAAACTCCCTTTAGTATTGCTTGTAGGGAAGGTCTAGTGTTGATGAATTTCCTCAGTGTTTATCTTAGAATGTCTTAATTGCTCCCTCATTTTTAAAAGAAAGTCTTGCCAGATGTAAAATTCTTTTGGGCAGTTGTTTTCTTTCAGCACTTTAAGTATTTCAACCCTCTGCCTTCTTGTCTCCATGGTTTCTGATTAGAAATTGGAACAGAATCTAATTGGGACTTCCTTGTACATAACACATTGCTTTTATCTTGAAGATTTCACTACTCTCTCCCTGTCTTTTGAATTTAAGTTTGATCAATATATAACGGGGTGTATTTCTCTTTATGTTTACTCAGTTTGGTGTTCTTTGTGCATCTTGGATGTGGTTATTCATGTTTTTTGCTACTTTGTGAAGTTCTCTGTCATTTTCTTTGAATATTTCTTCTGCCCCTTTCTTTCTTCTCCTGAGTCTCCCATGTTGTGATTATTTGTATGCTTGATTGTGTCCTAGAAGTCTCTTAGGCTTTCATTTTTTTCATAATTCTTTTTCCTTTCTGCTCCTCAGCCTGAATCATTTAAAGTATCTTGTCTTCAAGTTCACTGATTCTTTGTTCTTTCAACCTCCTTCTGCTCTTGAAACCTTCCTGAGAATTTTTCATTTCAGTTATTGTGGTCTTCAACTCTGGTAGTTTTGTGTGTTTCTTTTTTAAAATTTCTGACTTTTTACTAACATTCTCATATTGCTTATTCATTGTTTTCCTGATATTATTTAGTTATTTCTCTGTTATTTTCCTTTATATCCTTAAGCACCTTTAAGTTCATTTTTAAAAAGTCTGTCTTATTTTTGGTAAATTCACACTCTGATCTTTGTTGATGTTTTCTGGATTTTTATCCTCTTCCTTTGGATGAGCCATCATTTCCTATTTCTTTGTTTGTCTTGTACTCTTTTTTTTGGCACGCTGTACATTTTAATATTTTGCAATGTTAACTCTGGGATTTATTCCCTGAGATGGCTGTTTCTTGATTTTGTAACTAGCTGGAGATAAGACTGAGATCTTCTTGAGTGTCAGCCAGTTGAACTACCAGGAAGGTCTGCCCAAGATGAAAGCAAAGTGCAGGGTCCTCCCTCTCTTTTTTGGACCCCTGTCATCCTGGGCTTATGTTTATTAGTTTCTTTGGAGTTCTTCTGTTTACAGGAGTTTGAATTCCCACTCTACTTCCCAGTAGACAGACCTCCCTCTCCTGTTTGTTTAAAGCAGGTAAGCCTTTGTCTCAGGCTGTCTGCCTCAATAGTATATTACACTGATTTGTCAACTCTAGCTGTTCTTGCCTGGAAGGAGGCATGCCAGAGAGGATTTTACCAAATCAGTCTTTCCTAGCTAGAACAAGGCCAAGGACCCATGAATAGCACCCAGATGGCCTCCAAACTGTCCCAGTGAGGGGATCAGGTAGGGCACCAGGCACCAGGAGCTTCCATGGCTCTCTAATAATGTGTTTTCTTGACCTGCCCAGCAAATTCAGCCCTTCAACTTCCTCTGCTTCTCCAAGGAATTATGCTGTAAGTCTCTTCAGCCACCTTTGTCAGGGACAGATTCAATTGCCACCCTCAGAGCTGAGCCCCCACTAATGAAAAATACATGATAAGTGATGAGCCGTGCCCATCCCTGATCTTGAGATTTGGATTTTTATGACCCTTTCTGCCACAAGTGAGCTGGTCAGGTGCAGTACCCCACAGCAGCCTTACACAAGAGTGGGGTATGTATGCCAGTAACTGCCACATGGAGAGGAAAATTTACTGGTCTTTACCATAATTTATCTGCCTCTTTCTCCTGCTCTTCCCCAGATGCTGTACACTGTTTTACTGGACTCTGGAGTTTCAAAATAGTTGTCTCAGACACTTCTTGCCTGTTCAATAGTTGTTTTGGTGGAGGGACTTAATCCTGGAGCCTCATACTCTGCTTTCTTCTTCAAAACAGATACTTTTTTTAAAAATTCAGTTTTATTGAGATATATTCACATACCATACAATCATCCATGATGTACAATCAACTGTTCACAGTACCATCATATAGTTGTGTATTCATCACCCCAATATATCCTTAAACATTTTCCTTATACCAGAAAGAATCAGAATAAGAATAAAAAAAATAAAAAAGAACACCCAAATCATCCCCCATCCCACCCTATTTTTCATTTAGTAAAACAGATAGACTTTTGAGAAATAAAATGAATGCCTTAATTTTATCTATTTCAGTGTTA
The DNA here is from genome assembly GCF_015220235.1 of Choloepus didactylus. Classification (NCBI taxonomy): domain Eukaryota; kingdom Metazoa; phylum Chordata; class Mammalia; order Pilosa; family Megalonychidae; genus Choloepus; species Choloepus didactylus. The sequence goes on along the minus strand of NC_051334.1, from coordinate 106,336,377 downwards.
GTGAAATTACTGATGGCTTTCTCTATATAAACAGTGAAAAGACTGTGTGTTTTACTACTTATTGTTAATCAAAACTTGCCACTAGAATTCCTTTTGTGAACATCTAACATAATTTGTAAATTATGGTAAAGACCAGTAAATTGTCCTCTACATGTGGCAGTTACTGGTATACATGTATGTAATATGGGTGCTTTGAATGATGCGGGTGGGAAGACAAAAGCTATTTTTGATGTATTGGTATTGTCTTCTAATCCAAGTTATCCTGACTCATTGCCTAATTAATGAGGCCTTAGGCAAAGGCATACTTTTATAATATTAGCCAAGAAATAAACTTGTAAGTATTCTACCTAACTAAGCTATTAACTAGACAAAACTTGATTTGTGTGATTTTTGTTTAGTTTTGTTTACTCAGAATGCTAAGCTCAGTTTTCTCTAGCTTTATTGCACTCATAGAAGAACAAATATCATGCACAAATATTTTACTTGCTCATACAATAACGAAGATGCCTACATATTAGGCATTGAGGTGCAGAAACATGTCTTTAGAATAATCCCAATATGTTGTATCAGCATAGAGCTATCAGCAGCAAAATTGTTTCTGTGGTGTCATTGAATATGAAACTTGATTTGAGCTAAATTTTATGAGATGCAGGTATCCTAGGGGATGTTTGAAAAAATGGCTATTAAGTAGGAGAGTTTTTAGGTTTGGTAAAGCAGCCAGAAAGCAATATACCATAAATGGGTTGGCTTTTACAATGGGAATTTGTTAACTTACAATTTACAGTTCTTAGGCTGTGAAAATGTACAAATCAAGGCATCAACAGGATGAAACCTGGATTCTGAAGACAGGCTGCTGGCATCCAGGACACTCTGTCACATGGGAAGGCACAGCTGGCATCTTCTGGTCCTTCTTTCCTGGGTTCCATTGCTTTTAGCCTCTGGCTTCATGGCTTCCTCTCTGTTTTCTGTGTGTCCTCTCTCAGCTCCTCCAGAAGATTTTTCTCTAAACTTCTCTGGGTTTTTTCTGCCTTTCTCCTCTTGAAAAGGATGCCAGTAAGAGGATTAAGACCCACCATGAATAGGGTGGGTCATATCTCAATTGAAATATCCTAATCAAAAGGTCCCCCACACAGTAGGTATATACCCACAGGAATGGATAAAGAGAACATGACCTTTTCTGGGGTACATAACAGCTTCAAGCTACCACAGAGAGTGAGGGGAAATATAGGGTAATGAGCATCCTCACTTCATTAGCCACCTCTCAATTTTGGACTAGAAGTAGAGATGCCAATAGTTTTAATAATATTAAACATTTACAAAATGCTTTTATGTATAGGTTCTAGTCTGTCTCTACTTTCCACTTACAAACTGTGATATACTGAGCAAGTATCAACTTCTCTGGGCCTCAGTTACCTTATCCTATAAAATCTACATAGTAATATGTTGAGTGTCCAAAGGCAAGAAGTTTCTAGGTCCTTTCTAGTTCTTAGATCTTTGATTTTATAATTGGAAAAGTGTTAAGGGCTCTTATTAAAATATCACTTCCCAAGTTCACAAATGTTACTGCACCAAAATCTTGGATAGTTTATGATACAATTCTATTGAACAGCACCATTCTGAAATATGTGTTTAATGAGTATTTAACTGAAAAATGTCTGCATGAGTAATGGATTCTATGCATCTAATTTGTAAGTTAGCATTTTTAAAAACTTTTAATTTTGGAATAGTTTCCAATGTACAGGACATTTGCAAAAATAATACAAAACTCATAGAGAAATTCAATATACCCCCAAACCAGATACCCAGATCCACCAACTTTTAACATTTTGCTACATTTTTGTGTATCATTCTACCTACCTTCATACCTACCCAACTCTCTATATCTATCTATCTATCTATCTATCATTTATATACCTATCTTCTAATCATTTGAGAGAATGTTATTTACATCATGTTCTTTGAACACTTTCTAGATCCATGGACATTTCCAAAGTACAAGGATATTTACACACGTAACACTTCAATTTCTATTATAAAGTTCAAGAAAATTATACCAAAAACTTGTTATAAAGCTTACAGTCTATATTTCAATTTTTTCATATGTCCTAATGACCTTCTGTGCATTTTCTCCTCCATTATCAAATCTAGTCTGAGATAATGTACTGTAATTGCCATTGTCTCTTCAGTCTCTCTTTTTTAAAATTTTTTTGGTTCAGAAATTGTGGGTTTACAGAAAAATCATGCAGAAAACACACAGTTCCCAAATATCACCCTATCATTAACACCTTGCATTACTGTGGTAAATTTGTTACAATTTATGAAAGAATATTTTTATAATTGTACTATTAATTATAGTTCATCATTTACAACAAGGTTCACTGTTTCTTTTGCAAAGTACTATGTATTTTCTTTTAATTTTGATTCTAGTAACATAAATACAAATTAAAATTTCTCCTTTTAACCGCATTCACATATAAAATTGAGTGCAATTAATTACATTTACAATGTTGTACTATCATCACCACCATTTATTATCAAAACTTGACAATCAACACAAGTAGAAACTCTATACAATTTAAGCATTAACTCCCCATTCCCTATCCCCACCCACCCTTCATAATCTATATTTTAGATTCTGACTCTATGGGTTACCTTATACCATTTCATATTAGGGAGATCATACAATGTTTGTCCTTTTGTGCCTGGCTTATTTCACTCTAAATGGTGTCTTCAAAGTTCATCCATCCATGTTGTTCTTGAACCAGAACTTCCTTTTTTTAATGTTCAATAATATTCCATGGCATGTATATGCCACGTTTTGATTATCCATTCATTGGTTCAAGGACTTTGGGGTTGCTTTCATCTTTGGACAATTGCAAATAATTCTGCTGTGAACATCAATGTGAAAATATCTGCTTGAGTCCCTGCTTTAAATGTTGATGGGGTATACACCTAGTAGTGGGATTACTGGGTCATATGGTAGTTTTATACTTAGCTTTCTGAGGAAATGCCAAACTGTCTTCCACAGTGGCTACATTATTTTATATTGTCACTAGCAATGAATGAGTGCTCTTATTTCTCCACATCCTCTCCAACACTTGCAATTTTCTGTTTTTTTAATAGTAGATATTTTAGTGGGTGTGAAATGGTATCTCAATGTGGTTTTGATTTGCATTTCCCTAATAGCTAATAATGTAGAGCATCTTTTCTTGTGCTTTGTGGCCATGTGTATATTGTCTTTGGAGAAATATCTATTCAAGTCTTTTGCCCATTTTTAAAAATTGGATTGTTTGTCTTTTTGTTGTTAAATTGTAAGATTTCTTTATATATTCTGGATTTTAAACTCTTATCAGATATGTGGTTTCCAAATATTTTCTCCCATTCAGAAGGTTGTCTTATCACTTTCACGGCAAAGTCTTTTGATGCACAAAAGTTTTTAATTCTGATGGTCTCATTTATCTATTTTTTCTTTCACTGCTTGTGCTTTGTGTGTAAAGTCTAAGAAACCATTGCATAACACAAGATCCTCAAGATGCTTCCCTATATTTTAGGGTCCCAGTTCTTACATGTACCTCTTTCATTCATTTTGAGAAAACTTTTGTATGTGGTGTGCGATAAGGTGTACCTTCATTCTTTTCCATATTGATAGCCAATTCTCCCAGCATCATTTGTTAAAGAGACTATTCTTTCCTAATTGAGTGGACTTGACAGCCTTGTCAGAATCAATTGGCCATAGATGTGAGGGTCTATTTCTGAACTCTCAGTTTGATTTCATTGGTCTATATATCTATCCTTGTGCTACCACCAGGCTATTTTGGCCACCATAGCCTTGTAATAAATTTTAAAGTCAGGGAGTGTGAGTCCTCTAACTTTGTTCTTTTTCAAGATGGTTTTAGCTTTTTTGGGTCCCTTACCCTTTCAAACAAATTTGATGATTAGATTTTCAATTTATGCAATTTAGGCTGTTGGAATTTTGATTGGGATTGTGTTGAATCTGTAAATCACTTTGGGTAGAATTGACATCTTAATATTACTTAGTCTTCTAATTCATGGGCATGGATGACCTACCATTTATATTTAAATCTTCTTTGATTTCCTTTAGCAAAATTTAGTAGTTTACCATTTATAAGTTCTTTACATCCTTGGTTAAATTTATTCTGAGATATTTGATTCTTGTAGTTGTTATTGTTAATGGAATTTTTTTCCTGATTTCCTCCTCAAGTTGCTTATTACTACTGAATAGAAACCATATTGATTTTTGCATGTTGGTCTTGAACCCTGCCACTTTGCTGAATTCATTTATTTGCTCTAGTAGCTTTGTTGTATATTTTTCAAGACTTTATATAGGATCATGTCATCTGAAAATAGTGAAAGTTTTGATTCTTCCTTTCCAATTTGGATGCCTTTAATTCATTTTCTTGCCTAATTGCTCTGGCTAGAACTTTCAGTACAATGTTGAATAACAGTGGTGACAGTGATCATCCTTATCTTGTTCCAGATGTTGTATGGAAAGCTCAGTCTTTCACCAATTAGTATTATGTTAGCAGTGGATTTTTAAAGTGTGCCCTTTATCATGTTGTGGAAGTTTCCTTCTATTTCTATTTAGTGTTTACATCAAGAAAGCATTCTGGATTTTTTCAAAAGTATTTTCTGTGTCATTGAGATGATCATGTGGTTTTTTCCCCTTAGTTTTGTTTAAGTGGTGTATTACATTAATTGATTTTCTTATGTTTAACCACCCTTGAACATTGGGATAAATCACACTTGGTCATTGTATATAATTCTTTTAGTGCACTATTGGATTCCATTTGCTAGTATTTTGTTGAATATTTTTGCATCTATATTCATGAGATAAATTGCTCTGCCATTTTCTTCTCCTGTAGTATCTGTATTTGGCTTTGGTGTGAGGGTGATGTTGGCCTTGTAGAAAACATTCAGTAGTGTTCCCTCTGCTTCAGTTTTCCTGGAAGAGTTTGAGCAGAATTGATATTAATTCTTCCTGTAATATTTGGTAGAATTCATATTTGACACCATTTGGCCCTGGTTCTTTCTTTGTTAGGAGGTTTTTGATAACTGATTCAATATCTTTACTTGTAATTGGTCTGTTGAAATCTTTTATTTCTTCTAGAGTCAGTGTAGGTTGTTCAAGGTATTCTTTTTTAATCCTATTTATTTTTTGGGGTCAGTTATAATGTCCCTGCATATGTTTTTATGGTTCATGCTGTCACTCAAGTCCCTGAGACACTGCCCATTTTTTTCTATTATTTTATCTATCTGTTCCTCTAACTGCATTGTTTCAATTTTTCTCTTATTTTTCACTGAGTCTTTCTTCTGCCTGTTCACATCTGCTGTTGTATACCTCTAGTGTATTCTTTTTAAATTCAATTTTATTGAGATATAGTCATATACCATAACAATCATCCACAGTGTAAAATCAATTGTTCACAGTACCATTATATAGTTGTGCATTCATCACCCCAATCTATTTTTGAACATATTAATTACCACACACAAAAAAGAATAAGAATAAAAGCTAAAGTAAAAAGAACACCCAAAACATCCCATACCCCATCCCTCCCTATTATTCATTTACTTTTTGTCCTCATTTTTCTATTCATCTTCCAGACACTGTATAAAGGGAGTGGGAACCACAAAGTTTTCATGATCACATGGTCACATAGTGTAAGCTATATAGTTATACAATTGTCTTCGAGAATCAAGGCTACTGGGTTGCAGTTCAACGGTTGCAGGTATTTCCTCTTAGCTATTGCAATACACTAAAAACCAAAAAGGCATATCTATATGATGAGTAAGAATAACCTCCAGATTTACCTCACAGCCCTATTTGAAATCTCTCAGCCACTAAAACTTTTTTTGTTTCATTTCTCTTCCCCTTTTGGGTTCAAGAAGGCTTTCTCAATCCCATGATGCCAGGCCCAAGCTCATCCCTGTAAGTCATGTCACATGTTGCCAGGGAGATTTATGCCCCTGGAAGTCATATCCCACACCAGAGGGAGGGCAGTGAGTTTACCTGCAGAGTTGGCTTAGAGAAAGAGGCCACATCTGAGCAACCAAAGAGAGTCTCTGGGAGTGACTCTTAGGTACAATTTTAAGTAGGCTTAGCCTCTCCTTTGCAGTAACAAACTTCATAAGGGTAAGCTCCAAAATCAAGGGCTCAGCCTTCTAAATTGGCAGCCTCTAATGATTGTGAGAATATCAGGAATTCCCCAGCGGGGGAATTTAACATTTCTGCATTTTCCCCCTGTCCCTCAAGGGGGGGTTTGCAAATACTTTTTATTCTCTGCCCAAGTTACTCTGGGATGTATTGGGACTTCATGCTAACCTGTACAAACCAACCATATTTCACTGCCTATTCAATGTCTTTACTTCTTTACATCTTTACTTCTGCCTCTTCAAATCTGCTGTTGCATGTCTCCATTATGTTTTTCTTCTCTTTTATTGTGCCTTTCATTCCCATAAGTTCTGCTAATTGTTCTTTTTTTTCTCTCTCTCTTTCTGGCACTTTACTGGAAATTAGTTGTGTATGTCAATGAAATCAGAGGAGAATAAAACATCATTTCCACATAATAATATCCTGATATCCATGCTAGCATTTATTGTAATTTAATAAGTCGAGGGATGTTGCTGATTTTGGTGTCAAAGAGCTTGACTGATCCAGAAATCTCTATACAAATACATCTATCACAGCATATAAAGTAACCGTCATTGTTCTGAGTTAGTTCCAAAGTCCTGGGAACTTCTCTTAGAATATAAGTCTGTATCTTAGATTAGTTGCAGTGTGGTGGGAGGACATAAAAGGAGTACACATTATACCATTGAGCTTATTATACAAGAGCTGGAGCCAAGGGGGCAGAGCTTCTTTAGGGAGGGGCACACAAGGGGATGGGGGCTAAAGATCCTGAAAGCTGTCTGCCAATTGTTTTTTCAAACTTTCAAGTTCTTTCTTATGTTTGCCCAATGTCTTCTTTATATCCTTCATCTCTTTTGCCATATCTTCCCTCAACTCATTGATTTGATTTTTTTTTAGGTATTTTAGGTTTTTTTTTTTTAATTCAGTTTTATTGAGTTATATTCACATACCATACAATCATCCATGGTGTACAATCAACTGTTCACAGTACCATCATATAGCTGTGCATCCATCACCCCAATCTATTTTTGAACATTTTCCTTACACCAGAAAGAATCAGAATAAGAAGAAAAAATAAAAATAAAAATAAAAAAGAACACCCAAATCACCCCCCCATCCCACCCTAGTTTCATTTAGGTTTTGTCCCCATTTTTCTACTCATCCATCCATACACTGGATAAAGGGAGTGCGATCCACAGGGTTTTCACAATCACACTGTCACCCCTTGTAATCTACATTGTTATACAATTGTCTTCAAGAGTCAAGGCTACTGGGTTGGAGTTTGGTACTTTCAGGTATTTACTTCTAGCTATTCCAGTACATTAAAACCTAAAAAGTGTTATCTATATAGTGCGTAAGAATGTCCACCAGAGTGACCTCTTGACTCCATTTGAAATCTCTAGCCACTGAAGCTTTATTTCATTTCATTTCACATCCCCCTTTTAGTCAAGAAGATGTTCTCAATCCCATGATGCTGGGTCCAGATTCATCCCTGGGAGTCATATCCTGCATTGCCAGGGAGATTTATACCCCGGGAGTCAGGTCCCCCCCAGGGGGAAGGGCAGCGAGATCACCCACCAAGGTGGCTTAGAGAGAGAGGGCCACATCTGAGCAACAAAGAGGCACTCAGGGGGAGACTCTTAGGCACAATTATAAGCAGGTTTAGCCTCTCCTTGCAGCAACAAGCTTCATAGGGGCCAGCCCCATGACAGAGGGCTCAGCACATCAAGCTGTCAGCCCCCAATGTTTGTGAGAACAGTTGATTTGATTTTTGAATTGATTTAGGAGATTTGTTTGTTTAATAATTAGTTGTTTCAATTATTGTATCTCAGTTTTACTGGGCCGTATCTTCATTTTTCCTAGTGTGAGTTGTAATTTTTTGTTGTCTGGGCATCTGGTTTCCTTGATTACCCTAGTCAGACTTTCCCAGACCATATTGAATACAGTCTCAGGAAGAGGGTATATTCAGTATTAGCTTTTGCTGAGGGTGAGACCCAGAAGATTGTCATACTTTCCTGTGAGTCTCTAGACTCTGTGCTTTTCCTATCCTGCCCAGCAGGTAGTGATTGTCAGCCCACAGTTCTCCACTGGTGTAAAGAGGTGTGCTCCCTTTAATTTTCAGTGGACCCTGTCCTGGCCAGGGTCTGAGGGTGTCAGAAGCCACCTTAAGTTTTTTCTGGTTCTTCTCCCCAGGCCCTGGGGTCTGAATTCTCTGAGGGAGGACAGCCACTTGAGCTGGGCCCTCTCCCCTTTTCTTAGGGAAGATACACTCTTTAGGGAGTTACCTTCTACACTTGAATTCCTCCTTTGTCTCTGTGACTCTGTTAATTCCACCCTTGCCTGGGTTAGCACTGACAATTGAAAATGCCTGAGGCTTTCTCTATTGAGCTACTTAGAATGAGAGAAAACAAAAAAGGAGAAAGAGAAAAAGCCCACTCTCTCTTTTTTTTTTTTTTTTTGTTAGCCTAGCTAGGGGTCTGTGCCAGTTTGACGTATAATCATCCCAAAATGCCATTATCTTTGATGCAATCTTGTATTAGTTTGAGGATTTTTGCGTCTATATTCATTAAAGGGGTTGGTCTATAATTTTCTTTGTTTGTAGTATCTTTGTCTGATTTTGGTATTGGGTAGCTCTCCCTTCTCTTCAATTTTTTTGAAGAGTTTGAGAAGGATTGGTATTAATTCTTTCTTGAATGCTTGGTAGCATTCACATGTGAAGCCATCTGGTCCTGGGCTTTTCTTTTTGGGGAGCTTTTTGATAACTGACTCATTCTCTTTACTTGTGATTGGTTTGTTGAGGTCATTTGTTTCTTCTCAGGTCATTGTTGGCTGTTTATGCTTTTCTAGGAAGTCCATTTCATGTAAGTTGTCCAGTTTATTAGCATATAGTTGCTCATAGTATCTTCGCATTATCTCCTTTATTTCTGCATGGTCAATAGTTATGTTTCCTTTCCTGTTTCTGACTGCACTTTTTTGCATCCACTCTCTCTCTCTCTCTCTCTCTCTCTCTCTTTTTTTTTTTTTTTTTTTTGTTAGCCTAGCTAGGGGTCTGTGCCAGTTTGAAGTATAATGACCCCAAAATGCCACTATCTTTGATGCACTCTTGTGTGGGCAGACATATTTGTGTTGATTAGATTTTGGAATCCTTTGGGTGTTTCCATGGAGATGTGATTCAATCAACTGTGGACAAGACCTTTGGTTGGATAATTTCCATGGAGGTGTTGCCCCACCCATTCAGGGTGAGTCTGAATTAAATTACTGGAGCACTATATAAGCTCAGACAGAAGGAGCAAGCTTGCTACAGCCAAGAGGGACACTTTGAAGAATGCACAGAAGCTGAGAGAGGGAAACTGCAACTTATGGAGACATTTTGAAGAAGGCCGTTGAAAACAGACTTTTGCTCCGGAGAAGCTAAGAGAGGACAAACACCCCAAGAGCAACTGAGAGTGACATTTTGAAGAGGAGCTGTGGCCTAGAGAGGAACATCCTGAGAGAAAGCCATTTTTGGAACCAGAACTTGGAGCAGACACCAGCAACGTGCCTTCCCAGCTAACACAGGTTTTCTGGATGCCATTGGCCATCCTCCAGTGAAGGTACTTGATTGTTGATGCATTACCTTGGACACTTTATGGCCTTAAGACTGTAACTGTGTAATCAAATAAACCCCCTTTATAAAAGCCAATCAATTTCTGGTATTTTGCATTCCAGCAGCATTTAGCAAACTAGAACAGGGTCCATCAATTTTGTTGATTTTCTCAAAGAACCAGCTTCTGGTTTTGTTGATTCTCGCTATTGTTTCCCTGTTCTCTGTTTCCTTTATTTCTGCTCTAATCTTTGTTATTTCTTTTCTTCTGTTTGCTTTGGGGTTAGTTTGCTGTTCTTTTTCTAGTTCCTCCAGGTAGACAGTTAATTCCTCAATTTTTTGTTCTCTCTTCTCTTTTAATATAGACATTTAGGGCAATAAATTTCTCTCCCAGCACCACCTTTGCTGCATCTCATAAGTTTTGATATGTTGTGTTTTCATTGTCATTTGCCTCAAGGTATTTACTAATTTCTCTTGTAATTTCTTCCTTTACCCACTGGTTTTCTAAGAGTGTGTTTTTTAGTCTCCATATATTTGTGAATTTTACAATCTTCTGCCTGTTATTTATTTCCAAGTTCATTCTGTTAGGATCTGACATAGTGTTTTTTATAATATCAATATTTTTAAATTTGTTGAGACTTGCTTTGTGACCCAGCATGTGGTCTATCATAGAGAATGTTCCATGAGCACTTGAGGAAAATGTGTATCCTGCTGTTGTGGGTTGTAGTGTTATATAAATGTCTGTCAAGTCTAGCTCACTTATCATACAATTCAACATCTCCATTTCCTTATTGATCTTCTGTCTCTATGTTCTATCCATTGATGAGAGCATTGTGTTGAAGTCTCCAACTATTATTGTGGAGTTATCTACTTTTCCTTTCAGTGTTCTCAGTGTTTGCCTCATGAATTTTGGGGCACTCTGGCTTGGACCATAAATATTTATGATTGTTATGTTTTCTTGATGAATCGACCTTTTTATTAATATATATTGTCCTTCTTTATCTCTTTTCATTGTTTTACTTTTGAAGTCGACTTTGTCTGATATTAATATAGCTACTCCTGCTTTTTGCTGGTTGCTGTTTGCATGAAATATCTTTTTCCAACCTTTCACTTTCAGCTTATTTTTGTCCTTGTGTCTAAGGTGAGTTTCTTATAGACAGCATATGGATAGGACCTGTTTTTTAATCCATTCTGCCAGTCTGTGTCTTTTTATTGGGGAGTTTAATCCATTAACATTTAGCATATTAATGTAAGGGCAGTACTTTCTTCTACCATTTTGTCTTTTGGATTTTATATGTCATGTCTTATTTTTCCCTGTCTCTCTTTTTACCCTTCCTGATAATCCTCATTTCTATACTCTTCTCCAAATCTCTTTCTCCTGTCTTTTCCTCATCAGCCTGTGGCACTCCCTTTAGGATTTCTTGTAGCGCCAGTCTCTTATTCACAAAGTCTCTCAGTGTCTGTTTGTTTGAAAATATTTTAATCTCTCCCTCATTTTTTGAAGGACAGTTTTGCCAGATATAGAATTCTTGGTTTGTGTAGTTCTTTTCTTTCAGTATCTTAAATATATCATACCACAGTCTTCTTGCCTCCATGGTTTCTGCACAGAAATCTCTACATAGTCTTATCAAGCTTCTCTTGTATGTGTTGTATTGCTTTTCTCTTGCTGCTTTCAGAAGTCTCTCTTTGTCTTTGACATTGGACAATCTGATCAGTAAGTGTCTTGGAGTAGGTCTATTGGGATCTATTCTGTTTGGGGTGCACTGTATCCTTGAGTCTCTAATTTTCTGTCTTTCATAGGAGTTGGGAAATTTTCAGTGATTATTTCTTCTATTATTCTTTCTACCCCCTTTCCCCTCTCTTCTCCCTCTGGGGCACCCATAAAATGTATATTTGTGCATTTCTTCAAATTTATGAATTCTTCTTTGTGGTCATTCAGTGTCTTCCTTATATCTTTCATCTCTTTTGCTATATCTTTCCTCAGTTCATTGACTTGATTTTTGAATTGATTTAGGAGATTTGTTTGAATGTCTTTAATTAGTTCTTCCTTCAGTTCATTGAACTGATTTAGCAATAATTGCTTCAACTCCTGTATCTCAGTTGAACTATTCATTTGTTCCTTTGACTGGTCTATATTTTCATGTTTCCTAGTATGGCTCATTATCTTGAGCTGTCTAGGCATCTGAGTTTCTTGATTAGTTTATTCTGGAGCTCATTTTCTCTCTTTTACCTAGGATTTTCTTGTTGGTTGGCTTTGTTCTCTAACCTCTGGTATTTAGTTCAACTTATTCTAGGCCTCTAACTTAGCTTCTATTTAGTTGATCAGAGTTTTTCACCTCTTGTTTTTCTGTTTCTTGCCTTGCCTCTATGTAGCTTTTTGTGTGAGGGTCTCCTCAGATATGGTCAACCCCAGTCAGGTTTTCCCAGTCCAGAGAGGCCCAGGTCTCAGGAGGAACATATGGAATTTCCTTGAGAATGAGACCCTCTTGTGAGGCCTCTAGACTCGGTGCTTTTTCTGTGCTGTCCAGCAGGTGACACCTGCCAGCCTGCAGCTCCCCCACCAGTGATTCTGACCCTGTTGGGGGTGTGGCTGACTGAAGCTGCTTTCTGGATTCCAGCCCCTGGGTTCTGAGTTCCAAAAAGGAAGGCTACCACTGGAGCTGAGCCATGTATCCCTTTTCTTAGGAAGTTACAGTGTTTAGTGAATTTTCTCAGCCACTAGACTTATTGCTTTGTCTCTCAGAGCTATCTTAGCTCTGCTCTTGCCTGGGCCCAAATTGCAAGTCTTTGAGACTTTCTGTAATTGGCTTATTAGAATAGTTATTTTAAAAAAGAGAGAAAAAGATTAAAAACAAAGAAAAAAGAAAAAGAAGGACCCAGTATGGACTATTTACAGTCCTTACAGTTCTGATGGGCTACTGAAATGCTAAAAGACAAGGAGTTGAGGGTGATTAAGAAACAATCAAGAAAGAAGAGAAACAGGCTTTTCAGACAAAGACCTTGGCCCCCTGGATTTGCATATGTGCCTGATTCTGTTTGAGCCTGGCCCTTCTCCATATTATGTTCACCCCAACTCCAAAAAATTCTGTTTTTATTTTTGTTTTTTTGCTTTTTTTGTTTGTTTTTGCTAGCCCTATGTTCTCTCCACTGGGCTGACTGCTCCCAGATTCTCTGGTGTCTGGTCTCAGTTTATCTATGGTTGGAGTTTTTGTTCAGCAGTCTGAGTTTGTTAATCAGTGCTGCAACTGCAGCTCTCCCTCCTGAGTCCCAGCACTGATGGCCCCTCCTCCCTCAGGATTGTGCCTGGCAGGGAAGGGTGTGGGCCCCCTGGCTGCAGAACTTACAGATTTCACTGATCTCAGCTGCTCCATGCATTTGTGAGTGTTGTATGAAGTATGTCCTAACTCAGATTCCTCTGCAGTGTCAGGTCCATGCAGTTCCTGGCTTTCTACCAACTTGCAGTACAACTTTTAAGACTGCACTTCTATGTGAAATTCTTTTCCCTCCAGGAGAATCTTCATTTCCTCTGCTTCTTCTCCAGGCATCCTGGTCTGGTGTGTTTGTTTTTGTGCAGATTTTTCTCTCCTGCTCCTTTGATTTTTTTAAATTCTCTCCCTCAGTGCCCCTTTTCATTACACTTCTATGTCTGAGACCTGTCCTGACTTACAACAGTTCAGTACCCCCTCCCTTTTTTTTCAGGAGGTTTTCTGCTTCCAGTTACTTCCCTGTGGTTCATTTTTTGTTCCTGTGATCCATCAATCAGACTGGGTTGAGTCTGTTCAGCTCTTACCAAGAGTTCCGCAGCAGTCTCTTATATTTCCTGGGCTCTGTTTTGAATGCATTTACTCACCAGCCGCTTCTGTTCTACCCTGTGTTTCTGCAAACATGGGCCTCTGTGTCTTGATATGCATGGGGTTCTAACTTACTACTGTGAGTGGCTCTATGGTTTGATCCATGGCAGGAGGTCCCCAGGTTGTCTTGCCTTATGCAACTCCTAGTTGCATGGGATTAAGTGAGGGGGAAGGGTCCAGACTGGCAGGTCTGAGTCTCAGATCCCCTACCTTTCCTTTGTTGGTTTTTTCCTTTTTCTTCAATTTGGCATTTATGGACTATTTCTCCAGTCTCTATTCTCCTCCAAAGTTCCAAGGAAGTGGGATTTGACCTTTTATTAGTTATTTCTAAGAGTAGACTTTTCCAGGGGATATCTTACATCACCATGCTGATGATGTCACACTCTCATTTTTTTAAATTATGGAAAAATATATGTAACATAAACTTTTCAATCTCAACAACTCTGGAGCATACCATTCTGTGGAATTAATAACATTCACAATGTTGTGCTACCTTCAGAACCATCAATATCAGAACTTTCCTAACACCTCAAACAGAAATCTCACACCTGTTATGAAATAACTTTCACATCCCCCCTCCCCTCACCTGGTAAAAATCCATTGCCAAATGTGCAGTCCTGAAGATATTACCCTATGTGTTCTTCTAAGAGTTCTATTGTTTTAGTTTTTATGTTTAGGTCATTGATCCATGTTCAATTAATATTTGCATATGGTATGAGGTAGGGTCCATTTTCATTTTTTTGCATGTGATTATCCAGTTTTCTTAGCATCATTTGTTGAAGAGAGTGTTCTTTCCCTATTAATTGGGCTTGGCTCCCTTGTCTAAAATCAATTGACCATAAATGTGTGGGTTTATTTTTGTGCTCATGACTCTGTTCCATTGGTCTATATGTCTGTTGGAATTTTGATTAGGATTACATTTAATCTATAAAACATTTGGGTAGTGTTGGCATCTTAATGATATTATGTCTTCGAATCCATGTGCAAAGAATATATTTGCATTTACAAAGGTCTTTAGTTTAAGTAATGATTTGTAAATTTTTTGTACATATCTTTTACATCTTTGGTTACATAATTTCCTAGAGATTTTATTTTTTCAATAGCTTCTATAAATGTAATTTTTAATAATTTCCTTTTCAGATTTTCATTGTTGGTATATAAAACATCACTGATTTTTATGTATTTACCTTGTATCCTGTCACTTTGCTGACTTTGTTTATTTGCTCTGTTAGTTTTGTTATGGATTATGAATTTTCTATATATAAACTAATTTCATCTGCAAAAAGGGATAGTTTTACTTCTTCCTTTCCAATTCAGATGCCTTTTATTTTGTTTTCTTGTCTAATTGCTCTGGCATGTACTTCCAGTGCAGTGTTGAATAGCAATAGTGACAATGGGCATCCTTGTCTTTTTCCAATCTTAGGTGGAGTGTTTTCTCTCTTTCACCATGATTGTCATGTTAGCTCTGGGTTTTCATATATGCTCTGTATCATATTGAGGAATCTCCCTTACATTCTTATTTTTCTGAGGTTTTTTTTTATAATGAAAGAGTGCTGGATTTGATCAAATGACTTTTCTTTGTCAATTGAGGTGTTCATGTGTTCTTTTTTTTTTTCCTTTCCCTTTCATTCTGTTAATGTGGTATATTACTTTGATTGACTTATGTTGAAACACTCTTGCATTCCTGGGATAAATCCCAGTTGATCATGGTCTATAGTCATTTTATATATTGCTGAGGAATTTTGAATCAACAAAACCAGAAGTTGGTTCTTTGAAAAAATCAATAAAATCAATGGACCCTTATCTAGGCTGACAAGAAAAAATGAGAGAAGATGGAAATAAAAGCAGAAATGGGGGGGGGGACATGACTACTGACCCTGCAGAAATAAAGGAGTTAATGAGAAAGTACTATAAACAACTATATTCTAACAAACTAGACAACTTAGACAAAATGGGCAATTTCCTAAGAAAGCATGAACAACCAGCATTGACTTGAGAAGAAATAGAAGACCTGAACAAACCAACTGTCAACCTACTTGTAACTTTGAATTTATCACGTGTCATAAACAGCACATGGTTAGGTCATGCCTTTTTGTTCACTCTGCCAATCTCTGCCTTTTGACTGGGAGTTTAACTCAATTACACGTAAAGTAACTACTCATATTGCAGCACTTGATTCTGTCATTTTCCTCTTTGGTTTTTGTAAATCTTACATGTTTGTTTGTCCCTGAATTCTTCTATTACTGCCTATTCTTGTATTTAGTTGATGTTTTGTAATGAACCCTTTAGAAACACTTCTCATTACTTTTTGTTCATAATTTTCTGGTATTCTTTTTGTGGGGCTTAAATTCAATACCCTAAATCTATAACACTCTTGTTTGGTTTAATGCTGATTTAATAACATACACTACCTAGTTCCTATACCTCCCCAAATCCCACCTTTATGTAGTTCTCATCACAAATTGCATATTTATACATCATATGTCCAAAACCATTGATTTATCATTACTCCTTATGCATTTGCATCTTAGATCCTGTAAGATCTAAAAGGTGGATCCTGTAAAATGGGGAGTTACAAGCTAAAAATATAATAGTACTAGCATTTATGTTTACCCACATCATTATCTTTACCAGAGATCTTTATTCAATCTATTGTCTACTGTCTTTTCCTTGCAACTGCAGAACTCCCTTTAGCATTTCTTATAGGGCCAATCTAGTAGTTTTGTACTCCCTCGGCTTTTGTTTATCTGGGAATATCTTAATCTCTTCCTCATTTTTGAAAGGCAGTTTTGCTGGACATAGAATTCTTGGGTGGCAATTTTTGCTTTCAGCACTTTAAATATGTCATCCCACTGCCTTCTTGCCTCCATGGTTTCTCATGTGAAATAGG
This sequence comes from Choloepus didactylus, assembly GCF_015220235.1. NCBI lineage: Eukaryota > Metazoa > Chordata > Mammalia > Pilosa > Megalonychidae > Choloepus > Choloepus didactylus. The sequence continues at coordinate 106,319,902 of NC_051334.1, read as the reverse complement.
CACTTAAATCTTACTGAGGTGCACCTTATATGTGATGCATTCTTTCTCTCTTGCAGCTTTCAGAATTCTCTCTTTCTCTTTGGCATTTTACAGTTTGATTATATGTCTCCTTATGGGTCTATTTGGGTTTATCATGTTTGGAGTTCATTGAGCTTCTCGGATATATACATCTTTCATTAAATTTGGGGAGTTTTCAGCCTTTATTTATTTGAATATTCTATCTGCTCTCTTTTCTCTTTCTTCTTCTTCTAGGACTCCCACAATATGTATATTGGCACATCTGATGGTGTCCCACAGGTCTCAGTTTCTGTTCACTTTTCTTCAGTATTTTTTTCTTTCTGCTGCTCCTCAGAGCAAATAACTTCAATTGTCTTACCTTCAGGTCTACAGATTCTCCTCTGCCAGTTCCAGTCTGGTGTTGAGCCCCTATAGGGATTTTTTTAACATCTGTTTCTGTGGTCTTCATCTCTGTTTGGTTCCATTTCATGATTTGTCTCTTTATTGCCTTCTCTTTGTGTTCATCTATCATTTTCTTGCTTTATTTTATTTCTTTGCTCTTGCTTTCCTTTAGTTCTTTGTGTATATTTATCTTCTTTTCTGATTTGTCCAAGGTCTGGTCTTCCTCATTGATGGTTTCTAATTCTTTATCCATCAACTTTGTATGGGCCATCATTCCCTGTTTCTTTATACACTTTGTAGTCTCTTGTTGTGATCTGGACCTTTTGACATTTTACTGTATTGTTTCTTGAATTTATACTTTGAGGCATCTGTTCCTTGAGCTTGCATTCAGCTAGTGCTATGACAGAGATTTCCTTGAATATCAGGCACTAACAAAAACAAAAAAAGGAAACACCTTTCCCAGTTTTTTCAGTTTTGCCTATGCTACTGCTCTCTTCAGAGCTTAGATGTCATAAAAATTTAGAGTTTAGATAACAGCCCAAGGCAAAATTGTAGCATGCTCCCTGTTCATTCCTGTTCATGCATCTTGTCATGAACATGTGTGTGTGGCTGTAGGAATTCTCCATTTACACATATCCTAATGTCCATTCTACCCTAGGAAACAGTATTTCCTCACATTCCCAGACAGTCCACTGCATGCCCCCACTGCTGGAAATCCTTTGCCCCAGGAGGCTGTGATTTGATTATTCTCCTGTAGCATTCAGGAGGAGGGCTATGTGAGCCACTTCTACATGCAAGGCAAGTTCTGGGATGCGAGCATGAGATAGTTGTCCTTGTTCAATCTTTCAGGCTGCCACTAGACAGATTAGTAAAGACATACATGCACCTAGTATGTGAACGGAAGTGGGACAAGGTACATACACTGGAGGTATGACTGGTTTCCTGGTGAGCCAGTGAAGGGAGGGGTCAAAGGTCCACAAACATGTCAGGATATATTACAGTTTTGAAGTCACCTTTTCTTGATTCAGTTCTCACTGTGTTACTGCAACCATTTATCTATTTTCTGGAGCTTTGAGAAAGATGCTTCTTCCAGTTTTTGTTGCTGAAAGCATCAGTAGGAGGATGGAGCCCTGGAGTGTCTCACTCCACCATCATGATGCTATCCCTCCATAAGTTAGAATTTTGAATAGTGGTATTATAAAAAATTATCAAAGGGTTAAGTAATATTTTCACAATCTTAGTTATTTTCAGTAGCCACATCCACAATTATAAAGTTTTGACTCACTAAAATATTTTATCCTCTTTAGTTACTAGACTCAGAAAAGACAAGTATTTGCCTGCAGCAAATGTTCTAATTTTTCCCTCAGGCCCAAGTCATGTGCACATACACAACCGGTCTACTTGGTTTAAGGGAACTTATATCATGCTCAGCCACAGGCAGTTAGTGAATAGTTTTGTCCATATTTTTCAATACGAGGGATCAGCAATGACCTGTCACCATGGTGATGTCTACAGAGAGACTGATTCTTTGAGTTCTCTGCGCATTCTACTGCCATGTAGATTGTGCAGCTGATTAGATCAAGCTGAAGTTGTGTTGGGAAATATTTTATCATGACCCTGCCTCCTGGGATAGTGAGATGGCCACATTTCCCTTGGAAATTCAATAAAATAACTCATCAACAAACATGTAATTCGGTGATAAATAATTTTTTGGCTGGCATTGTAATTTAAAAACACATAACCCTACACATACCTAACCCAGATTTTTTTTTTTTTTTTTAAATCATCATTTTATTGAGATATATTCACATACCACGCAGTCATACAAAACAAATTGTACTTTCGATTGTTTACAGTACCATTACATAGTTGTACATTCATCACCTAAATCAATCCCTGACACCTTCATTAGCACACACACAAAATAACAAGAATAATAATTAGAGTGAAAAAGAGCAATTGAAGTAAAAAAGAACACTGGGTACCTTTGTCTGTCTGTTTCCCTCCCCTACTTTTCTACACATCCATCCATAAACTAGACAAAGTGGTGTTTGGTCCTTATGGCTTTCCCAATCCCATTGTCACCCCTCATAAGCTACATTTTTATACAACTGTCTTCGAGATTCATGGGTTCTGGGTTGTAGTTTGATAGTTTCAGGTATCCACCACCAGCTACCCCAATTCTTTAGAACCTAAAAAGGGTTGTCTAAAGTGTGCATAAGAGTGCCCACCAGAGTGACCTCTCGGCTCCTTTTGGAATCTCTCTGCCACTGAAGCTTATTTCATTTCCTTTCACATCCCCATTTTGGTCAAGAAGATGTTCTCCGTCCCACGGTGCCAGGTCTACATTCCTCCCTGGGAGTCATATTCCACGTTGCCAGGGAGATTCACTTCCCTGGGTGTCTGATCCCACGTAGGGGGGAGGGCAGTGATTTCACCTTTCAAGTTGGCTTAGCCAGAGAGAGAGGGCCACATCTGAGCAACAAAGAGGCATTCAGGAGGAGACTCTTAGGCACAAATACAGGGAGGCCTAGCCTCTCCTTTGCAGCAACCGTCTTCCCAAGGGTAAAACTTATGGTAGAGGGCTCAACCCATCAAACCACCAGTCCCCTATGTCTGTGGTCATGTTAGCAACCATGGAGGTGGGGTAGGCGAATACCCCTGCATTCTCCACAGGCTCCTCAAGGGGGCACTACATCTTTTTTTTTTTTTTTTTTTTTTTTTTCCCCTTGTTTGTCTTTTCTCTTTTTTTTTTTTTTTTTTTTTTTTTTTAACTTTCCCTTCTTTTTTCAAATCACCTGTATGAAAAAAAAAGTTAAAAAGAAAACAAACATACAATAAAAGAGCATTTCAAAGAGACCATAGCAAGGGAGTAAGAAAAAGACAACTAACCTAACATAACTGCTTAACTTCCAACATGTTCCTACTTTACCCCAAGAAAGTTACATAATATAGCAACATTTCAGTGAACTTGTTCCTACTACAACCATCAGAAATTAACAGACCATAGTTATTTCTGGGCATCCCCAGAACGTTAAATAGCTTATCTGTTCTTCCTGGATTATTGTTCCCCCTTCCTTAATTGCTCTCTACTGCTAGTTCCCCTACATTCTACATTATAAACCATTTGTTTTACATTTTTCAAAGTTCACATTAGTGGTAGCATATAATATTTCTCTTTTTGTGCCTGGCTTATTTCGCTCAGCATTATGTCTTCAAGGTTCATCCATGTTGTCATATGTTTCACCAGATCGTTCCTTCTTACTGCCGCGTAGTATTCCATCGTGTGTATATACCACATTTTATTTATCCACTCATCTGTTGAAGGACATTTGGGTTGTTTCCATCTCTTGGCAATTGTGAATAATGCTGCTATGAACATTGGCGTGCAGATATCTGTTCGTGTCACTGCTTTCCGATCTTCCGGGTATATACCGAGGAGTGCAATCGCTGGATCGAATGGTAGCTCTATATCTAGTTTTCTAAGGAACTGCCAGACTGACTTCCAGAGTGGCTGAACCATTATACAGTCCCACCAACAATGAATAAGAGTTCCAATTTCTCCACATCCCCTCCAGCATTTGTAGTTTCCTGTTTGTTTAATGGCAGCCATTCTAACCGGTGTTAGATGGTATCTCATTGTGGTCTTAATTTGCATCTCTCTAATAGCTAGTGAAGCTGAACATTTTTTCATGTGTTTCTTGGTCATTTGTATTTCCTCTTCAGAGAACTGTCTTTTCATATCTTTTGCCCATTTTATAATTGGGCTGTCTGTACTATTGTCATTGAGTTGTAGGATTTCTTTGTATATGCAAGATATCAGTCTTTTGTCAGATACATGGTTTCCAAAAATTTTTTCCCATTGAGTTGGCTGCCTCTTTACCTTTTTGAGAAATTCCTTTGAGGTGCAGAAACTTCTAAGCTTGAGGAGTTCCCATTTATCTATTTTCTCTTTTGTTGCTTGTGCTTTGGGTGTAAAGTCTAGGAAGTGGCCTCCTAATACAAGGTCTTGAAGATGTTTTCCTACATTATCTTCTAGGAGTTTTATGGTACTTTCTTTTATATTGAGATCTTTGGTCCATTTTGAGTTAATTTTTGTGTAGGGGGTGAGGTAGGGGTCCTCTTTCATTCTTTTGGATATGGATATCCAACTCTCCCAGCCCCATTTGTTGAAAAGACCATTATGGCTCAGTTCGGTGACTTTGGGGGCCTTATCAAAGATCAGTCGGCCATAGATCTGAGGGTCTATCTCTGAATTCTCAATTCGATTCCATTGATCTATATGTCTATCTTTGTGCCAGTACCATGCTGTCTTGGCAACTGTGGCTTTATAATAAGCTTCAAAGTCAGGGAGTGTAAGTCCTCCCACTTCGTTTTTCTTTTTTAGAGTGTCTTTAGCAATTCGAGGCATCTTCCCTTTCCAAATAAATTTGATAACTAGCTTTTCCAAGTCTGCAAAGTAGGTTGTTGGAATTTTGATTGGGATTGCATTGAATCTGTAGATGAGTTTGGGTAGAATTGACATCTTAATGACATTTAGCCTTCCTATCCATGAACATGGAATATTTTTCCATCTTTTAAGGTCCCCTTCTATTTCTTTTAGTAGAGTTATGTAGTTTTCTTTGTATAGGTCTTTTACATCTTTGGTTAAGTTGATTCCTAGGTACTTGATTTTTTTAGTTGCTATTGAAAATGGTATCTTTTTCTTGAGTGTCTCTTCAGTTTGTTCATTTCTAGCATATAGAAACATTACTGACTTATGTGCATTAATCTTGTATCCCGCTACTTTGCTAAATTTGTTTATTAGCTCTAGTAGGTGTATCGTTGATTTCTCAGGGTTTTCTAGATATAAGATCATATCATCTGCAAACAATGACAGTTTTACTTCTTCTTTTCCAATTTGGATGCCTTTTATTTCTTTGTCTTGCCGGATTGCCCTGGCTAGCACTTCCAGCACAATGTTGAATAACAGTGGTGACAGCGGGCATCCTTGTCTTGTTCCTGATCTTAGAGGGAAGGCTTTCAGTCTCTCACCATTGAGTACTATGCTGGCTGTGGGTTTTTCATATATGCTCTTTATCATGTTGAGGAAGTTTCCTTCAATTCCTACCTTTTGAAGTGTTTTTATCAAAAAGGGATGTTGGATTTTGTCAAATGCTTTTTCAGCATCTATTGAGATGATCAATTGATTTTTCCCTTTCGAGTTTTTAATGTGTTGTAATACATTGATTGTTTTTCTGATGTTGAACCATCCTTGCATGCCTGGAATGAACCCCACTTGGTCATGGTGTATGATTTTTTTAATGTGTCTTTGGATTCGATTTGCAAGTATTTTGTTGAGGATTTTTGCATCTATATTCATTAGGGAGATTGGCCGGTAGTTTTCCTTTTTTGTAGCATCTTTGCCTGGTTTTGGTATTAGATTGATGTTAGCTTCATAAAATGAGTTAGGTAGTGTTCCATTTTCTTCAATGTTTTGAAAGAGTTTGAGTAAGATTGGTGTCAGTTCTTTCTGGAAAGTTTGGTAGAATTCCCCTGTGAAGCCATCTGGCCCTGGGCATTTATTTGTGGGAAGATTTTTGATGACTGATTGGATCTCTTTGCTTGTGATGGGTTGGTTGAGGTCTTCTATTTCTTCTCTGGTCAGTCTAGGTTGTTCATATGTTTCCAGGAAATTGTCCATTTCTTCTACATTATCCAGTTTGTTGCCATACAGTTGTTCATAATATCCTCTTATAATTTTTTAATTTCTTCAGGATCTGCAGTTATGTCACCTTTTTCATTCATTATTTTGTTTATATGGGTCTTCTCTCTTTTTGATTTTGTCAGTCTAGCTAGGGGCTTGTCAATCTTGTTGATCTTCTCAAAGAACCAACTTTTGGTGATATTTATCCTTTCTATTGTTTTTTTGTTCTCTATGTCATTTATTTCTGCTTTAATCCTTGTTATTTCTTTTCTTCTACTTGGTTTAGGATTGGTTTGCTGTTCATTTTCTAGCTTCTTCAGTTGATCCGTTAGTTCTTTGATTTTGGCTCTTTCTTCCTTTTTAATATATGCGTTTAGTGCTATAAATTTCCCCCTTAGCACTGCTTTTGCTGCATCCCATAGGTTTTGGTATGTTGTGTTCTCATTTTCATTCGTCTGTATATATTTAGCAATTTCTCTTGCTATTTCTTCTTTAACCCACTGATTGTTTAGGAGTGTGTTGTTTAACCTCCAGGTATTTGTGAATTTTCTAAGTCTCTGATGGTTATTGACTTCTAATTGTATTCCATTGTGGTCAGAGAATGTGCTTTGAATGATTTCAATCTTTTTAAATTTATTGAGGCTTGTTTTATGTCCCAGCATATGATCTATTCTGGAGAAAGTTCCGTGAGCACTAGAAAAGTATGTGTATCCTGGTGATTTGGGATGTAATGTCCTGTAGATGTCTGTTAAATCTAATTCATTTATCAGATTGTTTAGGTTTTCAATTTCCTTATTGGTCTTCTGTCTGGTTGATCTATCTATAGGAGAGAGTGATGTGTTGAAGTCTCCCACAATTATTGTGGAAACATCAATTGCTTCCTTTAGTTTTGCCAATGTTTCTCTCATGTATTTTGTGGCACCTTGATTGGGTGCATAGACATTTACGATTGTTATTTCTTCTTGCTGAATTGCCCCTTTTATTAGTATGTAGTGGCCTTCTTTGTCTCTCAAAACATCCCTGCATTTGAAGTCTATTTTATCTGAGATTAATATTGCTACACCTGCTTTCTTTTGGCTGTAGCTTGCATGAAATATTTTTTTCCATCCTTTCACTTTCAATTTCTTTGTGTCCCTGTGTCTAAGATGAGTCTCTTGTATGCAACATATTGATGGTTCATTTTTTTGATCCATTCTGCGAATCTATATCTTTTAATTGGGGAGTTTAATCCATTTACATTCAACGTTAAAACCGTGAAGGCATTTCTTGAATCGGCCATCTTATCCTTTGGATTATGTTTGCCATATTTTTTCCCTCTCTCTATTAATATCCTTTATTGTACCCATACCGAATCTCTTTAGTACTGAACCTTTCTCCAAGTCTCTCTGTCCTGTCTTTGTTTCTCTGTCTGTAGGGCTCCCTTTAGTATCTCCAGTAGGGCAGGTCTCTTGTTAGCAAATTCTCTCAGCATTTCTTTGTCTGTGAAAAATTTAAGCTCTCCCTCAAATTTGAAGGAGAGCTTTGCTGGATAAAGTATTCTTGGCTGGAAATTCCTCTCTCTCAGAATTTTAAATATATCGTGCCATTGCCTTCTCGCCTCCATGGTGGCTGCTGAGTAGTCACTACTTAGTCTTATGCTGTTTCCTTTGTATGTGGTGAATTGCTTTTCTCTTGCTGCTTTCAGAACTTGCTCCTTCTCTTCTATGTTTGACAGTGTGATCAGTATATGTCTCGGAGTGGGTTTTTTTGGATTTATTCTATTTGGAGTTCGCTGAGCATTTATGATTTGTGTATTTATGTTGTTTAGAAGATTTGGGAAGTTTTCCCCAACAATTTCTTTGAATACTCTTCCTAGACCTTTACCCTTTTCTTCCCCTTCTGGGACACCAATGAGTCTTATATTCGGACGCTTCATATTATCTATCATATCCCTGAGGTCCATTTCGAGTTTTTCAATTTTTTTCCCCATTCTTTCTTTTATGCTTTCATTTTCCATTCTGTCATCTTCCAGGTCACTGATTCGTTGTTCAACTTCCTCTAGTCTTGTACTATGAGTGTCCAGAATCTTTTTAATTTGGTCAACAGTTTCTTTAATTTCCATAAGATCATCCATTTTTTTATTTAGTCTTGCAATGTCTTCTTTATGCTCTTCTAGGGTCTTCTTGATTTCCTTCATATCCCGTACTAGGGTCTCATTGTTCATCTTTAGTTCTTTGAGTAGCTGCTCTAGGTGTGTCTCTTCTGGTCTTTTGATTTGGGTGCTTGGGCTTGGGTTATCCATATCGTCTGGTTTTTTCATATGCTTTATAATTTTCTGTTGTTTTTGGCCTCGTGGCATTTGCTGTCCTTGATAGGGTTCTTTTAGGGTTTGTAGACCAGTTGAAGTCCTTATCTCTAATTTATCAGATCTACAGCTTCGTGGAGTACACTTTCTCTAACTAACCAGCAGGTGGCGTCCACGAGCCACCTGTTCTCCACAAGCCAGATCTCCCCTGCTTAGCCTTTTTGGTGAGTGGGGGAGTGAGTCTTGTGGGGCCCAATTGGTGTCCCAAGCTTGCGTGTGTAGTTGGTGTTGCTTGCCCTGTATGTGGGGCGTGTTTCTGGGCAGTCGGGGAGGGGGGTGGCCCTAACAATCAAATCTCCCTGATGATCCTAGAGTTTTAAAGCTACTGCAATAGTCTAATCCTTCAGTTCAGTCCTGCCACAGTTTGTCTCTGCCACTGACCCACAAGTCTTTGGTATTGGCGTATGGCTCCTGAGACTTGCAAGTGGGCCCCTCTTCCAGGCTGTGCACCCCGGGTCCTCTGTTGAGGGATGACTGTGCTATGTCACAGGTGAGTGCCGTCCCCCCAGGGCAGTTCTGGGCTGCTGGGCTGTGTTGGGAGGCTCCCAGTCTGCTCAAATGATGGCTGAATGGGGCTCTGTTAATTCACACTGCTCCCCCTTCCCAGCTCTGGGACATTCAGCTGAGGTTGCAGGGAAGGCTAATGTCCACGCCCAGTTTTGTGGTGTGTGCCTGTTATTTGAAGCACTTCCGTCACACTGGGTTGTCTGGGGCAGCTCTGGGCTATGGGGCTGGCGATGGGCAGGAGTGTTTCCTGTCCACCAGGATGGTGGCTGTGAGCGGACACCCCCCTTTTCTTGGGAAGTTGTGTTGTTTAGTGAATTTTCTCAGCCACTGGATTATTGCCTTTTGTCTCAGAGCTCTCTTATTTCTGCTCTTGACTTGACGTGCCCAAATTTCAATTCTTTGAAGCTTTCTGTATTGAGCTTCTTAGAGTAATTGTTTTAGAAAAAGCAAAAAGGATTTAAAAAAAAAAAAAAAAAAAAAACGGCCCTCCTCAGAGATCTAATGGGTTATTGAAATGCTAATGGACAAAGCAACCAGGGCCATTAAGGAAAGGTGCCCTGGGCAGAGAGATCAGCCTTGCTTCGGGATTTGCATATGCGCCTCAAGGCCTGATCTCCGCCCTTCCCCTTTCTGTGTTCACCAGAACTCCAAAAATCCTCTGCTTTTACTTTGGAGCTTCTCGTGTTGTTTTCCTTCTATGCCCGTCTCCTCTCTGCTGGGCTGGCTGCTCTCAGAGTCTCTGGTGTTTGGCCTCAGTCTATCTATGGTTGGAGTTTGAATCAGTAGAATGAGTTTCCGATGAGAGCAGCCACTGCAATTCTCCCTTCTCCTTCCTGGAGCTGACAGCCCCTCCTCCCCCGGGACTGAGCCTGGCAGGGAGGGGCGCGGGTCCCCTGGCCGCAAAAACTTACAGATTTCGGTGATCTCAGCAGTTCCACGTTTTCATGAGTGTTGTATGAAGTATGCCCAAAGACAGATTGCTCTGTGGTGTCCAGTCCACGCAGTTCCTGGCTTTTACCTACTTTCCTGGAGGAGTAACTAAAACATACAGCTCACCAGTCTGCCATCTTGCCCCGCCCCCTAACCCAGATTTAACTAAAAATTTCTTTTCCCCAAAAGTTGTTTTGAATCTATTAATTCACTTATTTAACAAATATGTATTATGCATTTGCTATGAACCAGGCATTTTTCTAAGTCCTAGGGATACAAAAATAAAATAAGATACAGTTCATGCCCTCAAGTGTAATAGGTAAACCTTCATCTAAACAGACAATTATAAAAACAGGGTGTTCTGTTGACAGCCTTTGTTTGTATAGTTCTTTACCAAATTTAATTTAGGACTTCCATCTAACATTTAAGCCTAGCTTTCTTTCCTGTAGGGTCAACATACATCCTTACTAATTGAAAGGGTTCAGTTAACATACTAGACAATTAATGTTATAACAAATCTGCTGATTTTTGTTTTTGATGCACTCAAATTTTTTTCTGTTTTTGACCTTTGCCACTTATACTCTAATATACTAATTATATTGGATTAATATGGTTGTATAGTAAGAAAAAGACAAGAAAAAGACTGTTAATCATATATCCAGTTCTGTTGAAATTCTACTTTAAAGGACAGCTAAATAGATGCATTATTAAAACCAAAAGGGATTGAGGTTTTGTGTGTGTGTGTGTGTGGTAACTTTTTAAGATACTTGTGAAGTGGGTCAGCATTTGAATATTGTTGCTGGTTCAACAATTTTCATTTATAGTTCTATTAAACTGTAGCAGAATACATATTTGGCATTTCATCCTAGATTGCACAAGTGATATAGTGTTTTGTTTTGAGGAGTTCAATATTGTTTCTTACTTGACATAACTCTGACTTCCAGATGTATCAGTTGCATGTAACAGAGCCAAACCACACAGGTTTGGAAAAGTAGGAAAAGTAGACAATATGATCCAAATCAACTAATTCAATTTCAGGCTTATTTTTCACCTATAGAGAGAACATCCAGCTGTGGATGCAGAACCTTTAATTAAGCAATGTTTCCTTTACCTAGGCTTCACTTTACTGTCTTTGTGTTTCAGCATGGAGTTCAGGCTCCTTACTTAAAGATACCCCTTTGGGTTCTGCTAGTCTTTAAAATTAAGGGATTCTTTTTTCACCTAATATCTTATTTTTCTATAAATGAAGTGTTAGTGTTAATATTTGCTTAAGAAAATGTAGCATTCACCAAGGGAAATCAATTTAAAGAATCAAAGCCTTTTGAAGATGTAAGGCAAAACCTAAGACCTGTGTGCCATCACACGGTCACTTTCCTCAAGTAAAATCACTCTTGCCAGAGGTTTTGGCTTGGCCTTTGTGGCCTCTTTTCAAAAGAAATAATCCTAAAAGGACAGCCCTCCCTAATATGAACAATCTTTAGAAATATTTACTTTCCACACACTTATTAATCAATTCCATTTGTTTTTAGAAATAGACATTTAAATAAACTGAAGAAAAATTTTTCTTCAAATATATCATAATCAGGTTTCTCATCAGTAGTTTTTACTAGATTAATTTTTTTGAATAATGATATATGTAATTCTTTTCAATGTACAATTTGATGGGAATAATTAAAGGATCAAAGTTTCTTTGAACTAAGTATTTCAACCTGAGGGTTAACAAAATCTCTAGATATTTAATCTTAACCAAATAATTTTTAAATACAGAATGAGACTTTCACCCTGTGATATTAGAGATGATGAAGTATTGATCTAATTAGTTTTTTATTCAGTATTCTATTCTTAAAAGATGTTTTTGGCAGCACCCAAGTTGGCAGTAAGAGAAATTTCTATGATGAAAAAGTATGCATATATCAGAAGCTTTGTAGTGCACAGAACCCTTCAGCTTTCCAATGATCATTGTACTGGCACAATTAGTAAGAGAGTTAAGTCACTGAATTAAGATAAAAATGAAATAGTTGGCTCATTAAAACAGCAATCTGAAGACATCAAATACTTCAATAAACCTTCTTTCAATATATCACAGCTGAGTTGAGATGGATCACTAAGCCTCCTCAGAGAAACTTTGTTTGAATGACTCCAGTGCCCATACCGGCTCTAGCCGTGGCAGAGAGCCTCATTTCTGCTATTACCTGCTTCTGAGAAGGACATTTCCTTAGGTAACAAGACATATTCTCTTAATACTTCAATATTCATGTGTTTTACTTGATTGACAATTTTGTCTTTACACTCCATCTTTAAGTTAAGCTGACATGAAGAAATATACACACATACATATTGTTAATCTAATACTTATAATAGAACCTTTAAGAGAAGAATGAAGCACAATTGATAATTTTTTATCATGAGAACAAATTTTATTTATCTCAGTATTTAGAAATACAGATGCATAGTTTTGGCAGTAAAATACAAAAACAAAAAGAAGGAAACATTTTATAATTTTTAATAAGTACATGTTGGCATTAAGGATGCTGTTTTGAATTCCTAACCTTCCAAAATTGTGGCCTTTTGGGAATTTATTTCAGAGAGTTGTCCCTCTCCAAATGCCTTAGTGTCTTAATTCCCTGGTGGTTTTCTCTTTCATATTCTCCTCTTTCCTTGTAAAAACACATGCAGTATCTATTCTCCCAAGTTATAGTCTCTATTGAAACATCCCCCTCTTACCTACTTTCCATCACCAAGAGAAGACAATGAATCCAGGAAATATTTATAAAATGGAAAAATAATCCAACAAACACTTTACTGCTTATCACCTAAAATCACCTATGAATTTTAACTGATACGATGACATGAGTGCTTAAGGTGATGTAGTTTACATAATTTTGTTAAGGTATGCATTTGAATCATATCCCTGATACCTGCCTATCTCACAGAAAAGGAAGTGATCATTTTCAGTTGGATCATATCTGCCCCCTGCCCCCCTCACTCTCTCCTATCTCTGACCAACAGCTATTTTATCCAATTTATGGAAAATTGGTTGTCTCCCTAATAACATTAATATTTTGAAATAAAATATTTTCTCATAACATTTTTCTTAAAATAATATTTTTCATCCCAGAGATAACTTTATGTTACATAGTAAGTGTAGTATGTCTGTTTTACTAATTTTGCATAGGACTAGACAAGTACTCCCCAAATTATTTTGATAATGGTAATGGAGATGATCAGATAACTACTAGAATAATATTGTGAGGAAACGTATCTTTCATATTTTACTCTATAGGATTCACCAGATTTATAATACATTATTAACAGTAACTTAATGATAAAAACATGTTAATATTAAAGCATATGCTAAATCTAGATGTATAAACATAATAAAATCTTAAGTGCTCAAAATCATTAATTAATACCCTAAGAATCTTAGAAACACTTCACATAAGTGCTGTTCAAACAAAAGCAGCTTCATATTTTGTCTTGTTCCAATGATTTCCTTTTCTTTCACATAATGTACTCACTTAATATATTGCACAATTAAACTAGAAAAAAGTTCTTATGATCTAGCTGTTTGTAAATTTAAAATATAAAAATAAGTACTGCATTAATATAAAAATATGGAACAGTGTCAGCAAAAGTGGCAGAGTAAGGAACTACAAATTTTGTCCCTTCTTAAAAGTAATGTAAAAACAGGAAAAATCTGTCAAAATCAAATTTTTTAGAACTGTGGAAATTAACCAAACACTTGTAACAACACCAAGAACACTTTTACAAGAAAAATGGCAGATTTTTTTGGTAAGAAGAGTGAACTTTCTGATGTTTTGATTTATCCCAGTTCCATTCTCTGCTTTCTAGCACAGAGATAGCTATGATAATAACATCCTGCATTCCCAGGACTTGAGGGAGCAGGAAAGACCACATTTGCAAAGAACAGTGATTAATTATTTGTCATGAACTGTCTGGTGACTCCCTGGAAGATTTACCCTAGAGTTGGCCTTTTGATAAAACTGTTTCCTGGAGGGCACTTGTTAAAATTACAGACAAATGACTTAGTTGCTTCTGCCAGAGGCAATAAATAACAGTTAGGGCAAACAATAGACTTGAAAAAGCTTTGGAGGAGAGGCTAGGGAATGAGAAGCCTTTAGTGGCTTTTAAAGGTTCTGACATATTCCTGAGACTCTGTATGGCCATGTGTGTATTCATAACTATATGTATGCTCAAGAAAGACCTGCTGACTTTGAGGCTTTGCGGAAGCAAGAAATGAAGGCTAAGGCAGAGTTGTAAACTGTCTGAATGTATGTAGAAGGTGTAGCTCAACACACATACAAAGATTGGCAAAGATTGGAAGATTTTTTGGTTCCAGATGGTTTAAGGAAATTTTTGTCTAATCATTAGCTGAATGCAAGCTAATGGAACAGAGACTTCAGGTACAACACCCAGCAAACAATGCAAACATTATAGAATTAGTTCAAAAAAGTCACTAAATAAACAACAGCAACTACAAGCAACAATAGCAACAAATCCAGAGGAGGGGAGAGAAAAAAATTTCCAAAATTGTCACATTATAATATCCAATATGTCCAGTTTTCAGTGAAAAATTAGAAGGCATTCAAAGGAATGAGAAAGTAAAGCCCATACACAAGAATAAATAAATCATTAGAAACTGAGCCTAAGGAAGCCTAGACACGGGACTTTCTAGACAAGCACTTTACATCAGCTATTTTAAATATGTTTAATGAGCTAAAGGAAATGATGTCTAAACAATTGTGCTGGTTTGAATCTATTATGTATCTCAGAAAAGTGATGTTCTTTTAATCTAATCTTGTGGGGGCAGACCTACCGTGGGTGGGACCTTTTGAGTAGATTATTTCCATGGACATGTGACCCAACCCATTCAAGGTGAGTCTTAATTAGTTTGCTGGACTCCTTAAGAGAGCGCAGGGAGAGAAAGAGAGCTCAGAGCCAACACATTCCCAGGAACTTGGAGAAGCAGACAGAAAGATATTTGGAGATGCTAAGCTAAAAGATGAAGCCCAAATTTTGCCCCAGAGAAGCTAAGTGAGAACCCACAGATGCTTAAAGAGAAAGAAAGTGGAATCAGAAGCTGCAAGCAATGCAACCTGGGAGCAAAGGATCAGCAGACGCTAGCCACATGCCTTCCCAGCTGACAGAGGTGATCCGGAAACCATTGGCCTTTCTTAAGTGAAGGTATACTCTTGCTGATGCCTTAGTTTGGACACTTTTATGGCCTTAGGACTGTAAATTTGTAACCCAATAAATCCCCTTTTTAAAAGCCAATCCATTTCTGGTATAATCATTCTGGCAGCTTAAGCAAACTGAAATAACAACTAAAAGAAAGTATGAGAACAATGTCTCACCAAATAGAGAATATGAATAAGGACATAGGAATTATAAAAATGAATGAAATAAAAATTTTGGAATTGAAAACTACAATAACTAAAATGAAAAATTCACTGGAGTGAATTCAATGGCAGATTTGAACAGGCAGAAGAAAGAAACAGAAAACTTGAAGATAGGCCAATTGAAATTATCCAGTCTGAGAAACCAAAAGAAAAAAGAATGAAGAAAAATGAACATGGCCTCAGAAACTTGTGATATACCATCAAGGGTACCAACATATGCACAATGGGAGCTCCAGAAGAAGAGGAGAAAGAGAAGGGGGACAGAAAGAATATTTGAAAAAATAATGGCTGAAAACTTCTTAGAAGTTTAAAGACATGAGTCTACACATCCAAGAAGCTCAACACCAGGGCACATCATAATCAAACTGTCATATGCTAAAGGCAAAGATAGAATTTTCAAAAAAAAAACAGGAGAGAAGAAATACAAGGTATTTGTTATTCCAGTTCCCTCAGTCCTCTATGGTTTCTGATAAGAAATCTGCTGTTAATTTTATTGAGCATCCCTAGTTCATGATTGTTCTGGTTTGCTAATGCTGCCAGAATGCAAAACACCAGAAATGGATTGGCTTTTTTAAAAAGGGGGTTTATTTGGTTACACAGTTACAGTCTTAAGGCCATAAAGTGTCCAAGGTAACACATCAGCAATTGGGTACCTTCACTGGAGGATGGCCAATGGTGTCCAGAAAACCTCTGTTAGATGGGAAGGCACGTGGCTGGCATCTACTCCAAAGTTCTGGTTTCAAAATGGCTTTCTCCAAGGATGTTCCTCTCTAGGCTGCAGTTCCTCAAAAATGTCACTCTTAGTTGCACTTGGTATATTTGTCCTCTCTCAGCTTCTCCAGAGCAAGAGTCTGCTTTCAATGGCCATTTTCAAACTGTCTCTCATCTGCAGCTCCTGTGCTTTCTTCAAAGTGTCCCTCTTGGCTGTAGCTCCTCTTCAAAACATCACTCACAGCTGCACTGAGTTCCCTCTGCCTGTCAGCTCATTTATATAGCTCCACTGATCAAGACCCATGCTGAATGGGCATGGCCATGCCTCCATGGAAATATCTAATCAGAGTCATCACCCACAGCTGGGTGGGGCACATCTCCAAAGAAACACTCAAAGAAATCTAATCAACACTGATAATGTCTCCCCACACAAGATTACATCAAAGATAATGATGTTTGGGGGACATAATACATTCAAACTGGCACAATGATGAACATCATGGTAGGTGTTTAGCTAGAGCAAATTAGGCAAGAAAAATAAATGAAAGGCATCCATAGTGAAGAGAAAATATAAAATTATCTCTATTTGCAGATGGCATAATCCTATATATAGAAAGCCTTAAAGAATGTACAACTTCACACCATATTCAAGAATTAAATCAAAATGGATCAACAAGCTAAATATAACAGCTAAAACCATAAAACTTTTAGAGGAAAACATAGGGAAATATATTCAGGGTATCGTATTCGGCAATGGATTGTTAGACTTTACCCCCAAAGTATGAACAACAAAAGAAAAAATAAATTGGGCTTTATTAAAATTAAAAACTTTTGTGCATTGTGGTAGTTAGGAGCAATGTACACCAGAAAAATATGTTCTTAAACTTAATCCATTCTTGTGGGTGTGGACTCTTATAAATAGGATTATTTGATGAGGTTACTGCAGTTAATGTGTGGCCCAGCTGAATCAGGATGGGTCTTAATCTTATTACTGAAGGCCTTACAAGGTAGGTCATGCAGAGAAAGAAAGCCACACAGAGCAGCCAGCAGCTGAAAGTTAACAGAAACTGGAAGAGAAAGGAGAAACCAGGAGAGGCTACCATGTGTTTTACCATGTGGCAGAAAATCCAAGGACCAAGGATCTCTGGCAGCCAACCCCAAAAGCCTTCTGGGAGAAAATATCACCTTGCTGATGCCTTAATTTGGACTTCTCCTAGCCTCAAAAACATGAGCCAATGCATTCCCATTGTTTAAGCCAACCCATTGCATGGTATTTGCTTTTGCAGCCAAGAAACTGAAACATGCATCAAAGGACATTATCAAGAAAGTGAAAAGGCAACCAACAGAATGGAAGAAAATATTTGGAAACCATATACATGATAAGGGTTTAATATCCAGTATATACAAAGAAATCCTACAACTCAACACACACAAAAAACACACAATCCAGTTAAAAATGGGCAAAGGACTTAAACAGCCAGTTCTCCAAATAAGATATACAAATGGCCAATAAGTACATGAAAAGATGTTCAACATCATTAGCCATTAGGGAAATGCAAATCAAAACCATTATGAGATCCTAACTCATACCCACTATGATGGCTATTATTAAAAATACAGTAAAGAACAAGTGCTGGTGATGATGTGGAGAAATAGGACCTTAGTACATTGTTGGTGGGAATGTAAAATGGTGCAGCCACTGTGGAAAACAGTTTGGAGGTACTAAAAAAGTTAAACATGGAACTACCATATGACCTGGCTATTCCACTTCTAGAGATATACCCAAAAGTATTGAAAGCAGGGTCTTGGATAGATATTTGTACACCAATTTTCATAGCAGCATTATTCTCAACAGCCAAAAGATGGAAGCATCTCAAATGTACATCAGCAGATGAATGAATAAACAAAATGAGGTATATACATAAATGGAATATTACTCAGCCTTGAAAAGGAATGAAGTTGTGATACATGCTACTATATGGATGAACCTTGAAGACATCATGTTGAATGAAATAAGTCATACACAAAGGGACAGATATCATATGATTGCTCCTATATGAAATAAGTAAAATATGCAAATTCACAGAGACAGAAAAAGCAGGATTGGAGTGTGGTAGTGGAGGAGGAATGGGGAGCTAATTCATAATGGGTGTGTGATTTCTGTTTGAGGTGTTGGGAACATTCTAGTACTAGATGGTGTGAGTGCAGCACAACCTCCCAAATGTGATTAATCCCATTGAATAGTATGCTTGGGAGTGGTTGTGATGAGAAAGTTTCCATTGTGTACATGTTTATACAATTAATAAAAAAGAGTGACTAAAGAGATGATGGCAATTAAATGCCTTATGTGATCATGGACTAGATCTAATAATGGAGGAGAAAAGACCCAAAGGGCATTATTGAGACATATGAAAAAATTGAAATACAAACTGTAAGCTTTTTATTCACATAAGTGAATGTTCTTGTTCTTATGAAATGTACAAGGGAGTATTGTGTTCATAGAGTATGATATAAACAACTCACTTTCAAAGGTTTAGAAAATATGTAAATAGATTAACAGATGGATGAATGGATAGATAGATGAATAGTTAAGAATGATATGGCAAATGTGGCAAAATGTTAAAAGTTGTTGGCTCTGGGTATCTGAGTAGGGGATATTATGGAATTCTCTGTATGTGTTTTTAATTATTTTTGCAGTTGTCCTGTTAGTTTGAAATTATTTCAAAAGAAAAAAGTGAAAAATAAAGGAGTAAAAAAAGGTCCTACAAAAATACTATTAGAGCTAATCAATGTGTTCAGCAAAGTGCATGATACAATATCAATATACAAAAATTAGTTGTACTTCTGCATATTAGCAGTTTGCAATCTGAAAATGAGATTAAGATAATTCGATTTACAGTTGCATCAAGAAGAATAAAATACTTTGGAAAAATTTAACCAAGGAGGTACAAGACTTACACTTTGGAAATGACAAAATATTGTTGGAATAAATTTAAAAAGATTTAAATAAATGGAATGACATCCAGTGTTCACCAATTTGGCAGACTTAATACAGTTAAGATGGCAATACTACCCCAATTGCTCTATAGATTTAATGCAATCCCTGTGAAGATTCTACTGCCTGATTTTCAGAAGTGGGCAAGCTGATCCTAAAATTCGTTTTGAATTTCAAGGGACCCAGAAGAACCAAAACAATCTTGAAAAAGAACAAGTTTGAAGAATTTGCATTTCCCAGTTTCAGAACTAACTTCCAAGCTACAATAATCAAAACAGTGTTTCACTGGCATAAAGATATATCTATAGACCAATGGGATAGAAATGAGAGTCCAGAGATCAACTCATACATTTATGGTAAGTTAGTTGTTGACAAGTGTGCAAAGACCATTCAGTGGAGAAAGAATAGTTTTTTCAACAAATAATGCTGGTACAACTGAATTTCAACATGCAAAAGATTGAACTTGCACCCTTACCTCACCCCATACACAAAAATTAACTCAAAATTGATCAAAGATCTAAACATTGGAGCTAAAGTAATCAAACTCATAAGGAAACATAGGATAAAAATCTGTGTGACCTTGGATTAGGCAATGGTTCATTGGATATGACACCAAAAAGTACAAGCAAATAAGGAAAAAATAGATTTATTGGACTCCATCAAAATTAAAAACTTTTGCACATCAAAGGACACTATCAAAAATGTGAAAGGAAAACCCACAAAATGGGAGAACATATTTGCAAATTTTTTACCTTATAAGGGCCTAGTATCTAGAACATAGAAACAACTCCTACAACTCAACAATAAAAAGACAAATAATCTGATTAAAAATGAACAAATGATTTAAGTGATTTTTTCAAGGAATGTATACCAGTGATACTATTTCATACCCAGTAGAATGGCTCTTATTTTCAAAAGACAGAAAATTAGAAGTGTTGGATAGGATACAGAGAAATAGGTACACTCGTTCATTGCTGGTAGGAATGTAAAATAGCACAGCCACTGGGGAAGACAGTTTGGCAGTTCCTCCTAAAGCTAAGTGAAGAAGTAACATATGACCCAACAATCCCACTGCTAGGTATATATCCAATAGAATTGAAAACATAGACTAGAACAGATATTTGCATACCAATGTTCATAGCAGCGTTATTCACAGTTGCCAAAAGATGGAAGCAACCCAAGTGTTCATCAGCCAATGAATGGATAAGCAAAATGTGGTATATACATACAATGAAATATTATTCATCCATAAAAGGAATGTAGTTCTGATACATTTGACAATATGGATGAACCTTGAAGATGTCACATTGAGTGAAATAAGCCAGGCACAAAAGGGAAAATATTGTATGATCTCACTGATATGAAATAATTAGAATAAGCAAACTCATAGAATCAGAATCTAGAATACAGGTTCACAGGGGTAGAGAATGGGGAGTTAATGCTTAAATTGTACACAGTATCTATTTGGGGTTATTGCAAAGTTTTGGTGATGGTAGCACAACATTGTGAATATAATTAACAGCACTGAATTATATAAGTGAATGTGGTTAAAAGGGGAAATTTTAGGTCATACTTATGTTACTAGAATAAAAATAAGAAAAAACAGGACTGTACAACACAGTGAACCCTATGGTAAACAATGGACTATAGTTAATAATACAATTATAAAAATGTTCTTTCATGAATTATAACAATGTACCACCCCTAATGCAAAGTGTTAATAATAAGATGGTATACGGGAACTCTGTATTTTATATATTTTATGCACAGTATTTCTTTACACCTACAACTTTGCTAACCAAAAAGTATTAATTAAAAAATGATGAAAATAAACAGGTTGCAGAGGTCAGATTGGCCCAAGGGACATAGTTTGCTGACTCCTGAAAGAAACAATTAAATTCTCTTGTTTTCAGTACTTACCAAGCAAAACTCATATTAGGAAAACAATGCCATTTATCAATAATGACAAAATGAAAAATCCCCAAAATAAACTTAACAGGAAATATGAAAGAGCAACAAGGCAAAAATTACAAAATTATTTTCAGGAGCATAAAATTCACATGAAAATACACGATCTTTGATGGAAAACCTGTATGTTGTAATGATGCCAGTTCTCTGCAAATACACCATGGGTTTAAAGAAATTCCAACTGAATGTGTTTTTTTGCATGACAAAGATAGTCTAAACTTCAATAGGAAAAATTGACTATAAAGAAGCACAAACATTTTCTGAAAGATAAAGGAGAGAATTTGGCATAAAGATAGAGGAAATTTTTGAAGCTTTTGTCTTTAAGTAACTGGAAATTAGTCTTAAAATGGTTTAAACAATAAAGACATTTATTGGCTCATAAAACTGGAAATTTAGAGGTAGGTAGATTTCAACTTTGTTTTAATCCAGTCTTTCCAAATCGATTTCTCTGAGATTCTCTAAACCAGTGGCTCTCAACCAGGGGAGATTTTGCCTGCCAGAGGACATTTGCCAATGTCTGGAGACATTTTTGGTTTTCACACTGGGCAGCGGGGATGGGTGCTACTGACATCTAGTAGGTAGAGGCCAGGGACATTGTTAAACATCCTACAATGCACAAGACAGCCCCCCCCCCAACAAAGAATTATCCAGTTCAAAATGTCAATATTGTTAATGAAACCCTGCCCTAAGCCATGTGCTCCTCTTTGAGTTGTATTTATTCAGACATAATAACATCCAGAGGAAAAAAAGGCACTGTATTTTCCTAGGGTCAGTGCCTAACAGGAAATAAATTTTCTAGTCTCATAAAATGAATTTGAAAGCTTTCTACCATTTTAAAAAAAAACTAAATCTAACATTTTTTGGAAAGAATTATCTGTACCTTGAAGGAAACATAGTTTATGACTGTTGAATCTTCTTAGTGAATTGGTTCTTTAGCCAATATGAGATAACCCTTATTTTTAAAAAAATTCAGTTTTATTGAGATATATTCAGATATCATATAGTCACCCATGTTGTACAATCAGCTGTTCACAGTACCATCATATAGTTGTGCATTCATCACCCCAATCTATTTTTTTGAGCATTTTCCTTACACCGGAAAAAGTAAAAATAAGAATAAAAAATAAAAGCAAAAAAGAACACTCAAATCATCCCCCCTCATTTTTCATTTAGTTTTTGTCCCCATTTTTCTACTCGTCCATCCATACACTGGAAAAAGGGAGTGTAATCCACAAGATTTTCACAATCACACTGTCACCCTTTGTAAGCTACATTGCTGTACAATCATCTTCAAGAGTCAAGGCTACTGGGTTGGAGTTTGGTAGTTTCAGGTATTTACTTGTAGCTATTCCAATACATTAAAACCTAAAAAGTGTTATCTATATAGTGCGTAAGAATGTCCACCAGAGTGACCTCTCGACTCCATTTGAAATCTCTCAGCCACTGAAGCTTTATTTTGTTTCATTTCACATCGCCCTTTAGATCAAGAAGATGTTCTCAATCCCATGATGTTGGGTCCAGATTCATCCTCAGGAGTCATATCCTGTGTTGCCAGGGAGATTTACACATCTGGGAGTCAGATCCCATGTAGGTGGGAGGGCAGTGAGTTCACCTGCCAAGTTAGGTTAGGCCACATTTGAGCAACAAATAGGTACTCAGGGGGAGACTCTTAGGCACAATTATAAGCAGGTTTAGCCTCTCCTTTGCAGTAACAAGCTTCATAGGGGCAAGTACCATGATAGAGGGCTCAGCACATCAAACCACGTCCTCAATGTTTGTGAGAACATCAGCAACAATCCAAGTGAGGAAGTCCAACACTTCCGCATTTTTCCCAGCTCCTCAGAGGGGCCCTGCATATATATTTTTATTCTCTGCCCAAATTACTTTGGGATGTGGTGCTATTTCACACTAACCTATACAAACTTACCAGGTCTCACTTCCTATTTAAAGTTGCATGTAATTATGGTATTTGAACAAACTGTATGGAAGTCCCAGGCATCTGGGAGCCCCTACTAGGCCCAGGGCTGGAGCCACCTACCCCCTAGCTGCACCACTAACCTGCCATGGCCCCACAGGTGACCCGGAGATCTGGCCAAGGAAGTCATGTCCAGCCACAGGGTCATGCCTCTCTGCAGCCCTCTGATAAGGCTTTAATATCCAGAATATAGAAAGAGATCCTGAAAAACAAAAAGACAAACAACCCAATTAAAACATGGACAAAAGACATGGACACTTTTCTGAAGAGGAAATATAAATGGCTCAAAAACATATGAAAAGATGCTCAAACACTCTAGCTATCAGGGAAATGCAAATCAAAACTACAATGATATACCATCCCACACCTACTAGGATGGCCATTTGCAACCCCCCCCCCAAAACAAACAAACAAACAAAAAAACCCAGAAAACTACAAGTGCTGGAGAGGATGTGTAGAAATAGGTATATTTATTCACTGTTGGTAGGAATGTAGAATGGTCATCTGCTCTGGAAGGCAGTTTGATGGTGCCTCAGGAAACTGAGTATAGAGTTGCCATAAGATCCAGCAGTCCCATTACTAGATATATACTCAGAAGAAGTGAAAGCAGGGTCACAGACATTTGCACGCCAATGTTTATAGCAGTATTATTCATGATTGCTAATAGATGGAAACAGCCCAAATGTCCATCAACTGACAAGTGGATAAGCAAACTGGTATTTATATACAATGTACTATTATATAGCTGTAAAAGAGAATAACTTCGTGATGCATGCAACAATGTGGATGAACCTTGAGGACATTACATTGAGCAAAATAAGCCAGAAACAAGAGGACAAATACTGTATGGTCTCACTAATATCATATTAGTTCTGAGAGTTAAATTAGAGAGCACAGGTTATCAGGAGATAGAAAAGGGGCATAGATTGGGCAATTGATGCTTAAGGAGTACAGAATGTTCAAATAAAGTTGATTGTAAAGATTCAGAAATGGATAGCACAGTACTTTAAGTGTAATTAACAAAGCTGAGTGTGAATATGGTTGAAAACGGAAGACTAGAGTCATGTATGTCACAAGAAGGAAAGCTAAAGGATAAAAACTGGGACTGTGTAACTTAGCAAAACCTAGAATACACAATGATGGTGGTTAATTGTGCAAATATAAAAAAGTTTTTACATGAATGAGAACAAATGTATGTCACTATTACAAGGTGTTAAAAATGGGATGGTATGGAAAAAACACAATTAAAGCAAAATAAGGTCTATAGTTAACAGTAACACTGTAATATTTGTCATAAATTATATCAAAAGCAATATACCAAAGCTAAATGAAAATAGGAGGATATAAGGAAGGGGTATGGGATTTTTTTCCTTCTTTCTTTTTGGAAGAAATGGGAATATTCTCATGTAGACTGTGGTGGTGAATGCATTACTGTGTGATTATAACAGGAGCCACTGATTGTAAAATTAGGATGGAGTGTATGGTGTGTGAATAAAACTGTTTAAAAAATTAACAGAAAACTACCAGTGCTGGAGGAGATGCGGAGAAAGAAGTATACCTATTCACTGTTGGTAGGGAAGTAGAATTGTGCAGCCCCCCTAGTGGACAGTGTAGTAGCTCCTCAGGAAGCAAAGTATAGAACTGCCATATTATCTAGCAATCTTTTTACTAGATATGTACTTGGAAGAACTGAAGGCAGAAACACAAATAGACATTTGCACAATGTATATGGCAGCATTATTCATGATTGCCAATGGTTGGAGGTGGCCCAAGTGTCCAATAACTGATGAGCAAAAGAGAGCTTTGGTGTATACATATAATGGAATATTGTGTGGTTGAAGAAAGGAATGAAGTCCTGAGGCATGCAATGAGGTGAATGAACCTTGAAGACATTATGTTGAGTGAAATAAGCTAGAAACAAAAGGACAGACACTGTATGGCCTCATTACTATGAACTAACTATAATGAGCAAACTCTGGGAGTTAAAGTCAAAAGCATAGGTTACCAGGAGATAGAAAGAGGGCAGAGATTAGACAATCGATGCTTAAGGAGTACAGAATGTTCAATAATGTTGATAGTTAAGGTTCATAAATGGATAGTACAATACTGTGTGATGGTAGCACAATGCTGTAAGTGTAATTAACAAAGCTGTGTACAAGAGTGGTCAAATGAGGAAGTCTAGAGTCATGTATGTCACCAGAAGGAAAGTTAGAGGATAAAAACTGGACCTGTATAACTTGATGAAACCTAGAGTGGACAATGATGGTGGTTAATTGCATAAATATAAAAAAAAATAGAGCAAATGTACATCACTATTACAAGCTGTTAATAATAGGGTGTTATATGGGAAACATACAATTAATGGAAACTAAGGTCAATAGTTAACAGTAACATTGTAATATTCCTGCCTTTATGGTAACAAAGGCACTAAACCAAAGCTAAATGTCAATAATAGGGGGAATAAGGGTTATGGGATTTTATCTTCAGAAGAAATGAGAATGTTCTTATATTAACTGTAGTGGTGAATGCATAACTATGTGATTATACCAAGAGCCACTGATTCTACACTTAGGGTGGATTGTATGGTGTGTGGATAAAACTGCAAAAAAAAAAAAAAAATAAGGGAGGATAAGGGGTATGAGATATTTGGGGTTTTCTTTCTTATTTTTTCCCCTTTTTTGTAGTAATGAAAATGTTCTAAAATTGATATTGGTGATGAATGCACAATTATGTGATGATACTGTGTCCCATTGATTGTATAATTTGTATGGATTATATGGTGTGTGAATATCTCGATAAAATTACATTTTATATATATATATTTTTTATTGAGATTGCTCACATACCATACAACTATCCAGAGATCCAAAGTGTATGACCAATTGCCCATGGTACCATCATACAGCTGTGCGTACATCACCACACTTAATTTTTGTTCAATTTTTAGAAACTTTTCATTACTCCAGACAAGAAATAAAGACAAAGAAGCAAAAAAAAAAAAAAAAAGGAAACTCAAATCCTCCCATATCCCTAACCAACCCCCCTCTACTCCATTGTTGACTCATAGTATTGGTATAGTACATTTGTTACTGTTGATGAAAGAACATTGAAATATTACTAACTATAGTATATAGTTTGCAATAGGTATATACTTTTTTCTATATGCCTGTTATTAACTTCTAGTTTTAGTGTCATACATTTGTTCTAGTTTGTGAGAGAGATTTCTAATATTTGTATAGTTAAACACAGACATTGTTCACCACAAGATTCACTGTTTTATACATTCCCATCTTTTAACCTCCAACTTTCCTTCTGGTGACACCTGTGACTCTGAGCTTACCCTTTCTACCATCTTCACATGCCTTTCAGCACTGTTATTCTCACAACATGCTACCATCACCCCTGTCCATTTCCAAATGTTTACGTTCACCCTAGTTGAACATTCTGCTCATAATAAGCAACCGCTCCCCATTCTTTAGCCTCATTCTATATCCTGGAAATTTGTATTTCATGTCTATGAGTTTACATAATTATAATTAGTTCATATCAGTGAGACCCTGCAATATTTGCCTTTGTGTGTCTATCTTATTTCACTCAATATAGTGCCCTCAAGGTTTCTTCATCAACCCATTTCTTTCAAGACAGTTTTGTTCACACACCATACATTATGTCCTAAGTAAACAATTACTGGTTCCTTGTATAGTCATGTATTTATGTATTCAGCACCATCACCACTATTTATGTAAGGACATCTCCATTTCTTCCACAAAGAAGGCAGAGAGACAAAAGAAAAAGAAAAGAGAGAGAGAGAAAAAAAAACAAACAAACATGACAGCTAGGAAGCAACAAAAGGAAGGATAGCATTAATCTAAAGTAGAACAAAGAGACAACATCACCAATGCCAGGAGTCCCATACACTTCCTCTATCCCCCCCATATGAATTTAGCTTTGGTATATTTCCTTTGTTACATTAAAGGAAGCATACCACAATGTTTCCATTAATTATAGTCTCTAGTCTGCATTGATTATATTTTCCCCCAATCCCACCCTATTTTTAACACCTTGCGATGTTGACATTCATTTGTTCTACCTCACATAAAAACATATTTGTACCTTTTATTACAATCATTGAGCACCCTAGTTTTCCCTGAGTTAGACAGTCCCAGTCTTTATCCTTCGTCTTTTGTTCTGGTATCCCACATGGTTCCAACCTTTCTCTTTCAACCATACTCACAGTCAACGTTGTTCAGTGTACTTACATTGCTGTGCTACTATCTCCCAAAATTGTTTTCCAAACCTCTCACTCCTGTCTTTTCCTTTCTGTCTGCAGTGCCTCCCTCAGTGTTTCCTGTAGAGCAGGTATCTTGTTCACAAACTCTGTCGTTGTCTGTTTGTCTGAGAAAATTTTAAGCTCTCCCTCATATTGGAAGGACAGTTTTGCCAGATATAGGATTCTTGGTTGGTGGTTTTTCTCTTTAAGTATCTTAAATATATCACCCCACTTCCTTCTTGCCTCCATGGCTTCTATTGAGAAATCCGCACATAACCTTATCAAGCTTCCTTTGTATGTGATAGATCACTTTTCTCTTGCTGCTTTCAGGATTCTCTCTTTATCTTTGATGTTTGATAATCTGATTATTAAGTGTCTTGGCATAGGCCTATTCAGATCTATTCTGTTTGGGGTATGCTGTGCTTCTTGGATCTGTAATTTTATGTCTTTCATAAGAGATGGGAAATTTTCATTGATTATTTCCTCTATTATTGCTTCTGCCCCTTTTCCCTTCTCTTCTCCTTCTGGGACACTAATGATATGTACATTCCTGCTATTCATTTTATCATTAAGTTCCTGGAGACATTGCTCATATTTTTCCATTCTTTTCTCTATCTGTTCTTTTGTGTGTAGGCTTTCAGGTGCCTTGTTCTCCAGTTCCTGAGTGTTTTCTTCCACCTCTATAGATCTGCTGTTGTATGTTTCCATTGTGTGTTTCATCCCTTGTGTTGTGCCTTTCATTTCCATAGATTCTGCCAGTTGGTTTTTTGAACTTTCAATTTCTACCTTATGTATGCCCAATGTTTTCATTATACGGTTCATCTCTTTTGCCATATCTTCCCTAAAATTTTTTAATTGACTCAGTATTAGTTGTTTAAATTCCTGTATCTCAGTTGAAGTTGAAGTCTGTTCCTTTTACTGGGTCATAACTTTGTTTTTCTTAGTGTAGGTTGTAGTTTTCTGTTGTCTAGTCATGGTTTCCTTGCTTACCTCAATCAGGTTTTCCCAGACCAAAAAGTGCTCCAGTCCCAGAAGGAATACTATTCAGTATCCAGTTTCCCTGAGGGTGTGTCTTAGAAAACTGGTACACCCTATGAGGCTTCACTGAGGCCTCAGGTCACTGTGCTTTTCTGCCCAGCAAGTGGTGCTTGTCAGCCTGTCACTCCATGCTGGTGTAAGGAGGTGTGGCCTGTGGCTCTTTTCCCCCAGGCTCTGGTGTCTGGTTCTGAATGGAAGGCAGATAGTAGAGCTGGGCCCCACCCCTTTCCACTTAGAGAAAATAGACCCCCTAGGGAGAGGTCATTAGCATTTGAATGGACTCTCTCTGTCTGTGCTATCTCCACCCTTGTCTGGGTCAGTGTGCGGGGAACTGAAAATGGCTGAGGCTTTCTTCACTGAGCTGAAACAGGGACAGAAAGCCCCCTTCAGGGCCAGTCTGCAGCCACCCTCTGGCTCTCCAATGTCAGTCATCACCCAAAGCCTCTGCTTGTTGGGGATTTGTAGCTTGTATCAAACTGCCCACGTATGTTAATTAAAACCTCAGTTGGAGCTCAGCTGAGCTGTATTCACTGACTCTGAGAGAGCGCTCTCTAGTGCCATGAGGCTTTGCAGCTCAGGCCATTGTGGGGAGGGGGCTCCTGGCTTGGATCCACAGTTTTTACTTACAGATTTTATGCTGTGATCTTGGGCTTTCCTCCCAATTTAGGTTGGTGCATAATGAGTGGACGGTCAAGTTTGTCCCCCCACAGTTATTCTGGATTATTTATTAGTTGTTCCTGGTTGTTTATTAGCTGTTCCAGGGGGACTAACTAGCTTCCACTCCTCTCTATGCTGCCATCTTAGATCTTTCCCTAAAATTGCATTAAAAAACCACCTCTTAGCAAAGAGAATCTCAGAAAAATATGGCTTCACAGGTGAATTCTACCAATAATTTCAAGAAGGATTAATACAAATCTTACTCAAACTCTTCCAAAAAAATTTAAGAGTAGGGAACACTACCTAACTCATTTTTTGAAGCCAATATCACCCTAATATGAAAGCAAGATAAAGATAATACAAGAAAAGAAAACTACAGGCTAATTTCTCTAATGAATATAGATGCAAAAATCCTCAACAAAATACTAGCAAGTCGAATCCAAAAGCAAGATAAAAGAATTATACACCATGATCAAGTGGGTTTTATCCCAGTTGTGGGAAGGTGGTTCAACTCAAGAAAATCAATTAATGTAATACACCACATTAACAAATCGAGGATGAAAAACACATGATCTTCTCAATTGATGAGGAAAAGGTATTTGACAAAATTGAACATCTTTTCCTGATAAAGACTCTTTAAAGATAGAAATCAAGGGAAACTTCCCCAGCATGATAAAGGGCATACATGAAAAAAACACCACTGACATCGTATTCAATGGTGAAAGACTGAAAGCTTTCCCTCTAAGATCAGGAACAAGACAAGGATGCCCACTGTCACCAGTGTTATTCAACATTGTGCTGGAAGTTCTAACAAGACCAGTTAGGCAAGAAAAGTAAATGAAAGGCATACATATTGGAAAGGAAGTACTAAAACTTTCAGTATTTGCAGATGACATGATCCTATATATAGAAAGTCCTGAAATATCTACAACAAAGCTACTGGAGCTAATAAAAGAGTTCAGCAAAGTGTGGGATATACGATCAACCTGCAAAAATCAGTAGTGTTTCTATACACTAGTAATGTGTAATCTGAGGACAAAATCAAGAAAAAATTCTATTTACAATAGCAATGAAAAGAAACAAATATCTAGGAATAAATTTAAACAAGGATGTAAACGACTTCACAGAAAACTACAAAACATTGCTTAAAGAAATCAAAGAATAGAGGGATTGAGAGGTGACTACTAATTGAAGTAATGAAAATATTCTAAAATGATTGCTATGATGAATGCACAACTCTGTGATTATACCAAAAGCCACTGATTGTACATCTTGGATGGATTGCATGGTATATGAATATGTCTCAATAAAACTGCTAAAAAATGGTTAATTTTGTGTTATGGGAATTTCACCTCAATTTAAAATAAGAATAGGAGAAAAAGTGTTTTAAAATATCCTCTTTTTGAAAATAATGCTATAGTTGATAAATTTTTATCATGGATTTATCTGTCAGAATAAAATGCTGAAACTCTATTTGGCCAACAATATTTTTAAAAATTGTAGTCTATGAAACCTCAAAGATTGAGAGTCACTGGCCTAAGGAATGTCCTTTCTTATATAAGTTTCAAACTCTTAATAATTTATAGCTGCTGTCCTTACAAAAGTTAAATAATACAAAAAAGGAAATTTTACATTTTCAGTAAATTTAGAAGTAGCCCTAATTGAAGCAGGAATAGCATATATTACTAATCAACAAGTTTTTGTGATCTTTAAAAATATTTAAATATTTAAAATAAAATATTGTGTTCTTTTAAAAGTTGTGTCACTGTCTATAGAGTACAAGGCTTTTTATTTTAAAAAATTAATCAAAAATTCTATAGGGCTGTTTTTCTACCATTGTAATTCAAAGTTTGGATAATTTACCTGTGTAAATTATGACACTATAAATTTTTACATATGTACTTATATTTAAATATCAAAAAGGAGAAAGTATCATTTAAATGAAAATGAGTTTGGTTAACTTTGTTTCAGATATAACACAATTATTTTTCTTTTCATTTGCATTTACCTTTTAGTTTTTTTTATTGGAGAAGTTGTAAGCTTACAGAAATATGGAGAAAATACAGAGTTCCCATAAACACCTGCTCCTTCACTCTGACAGTCTTCCCGATTTATTAGCAGTTTGTATTGGTATGGTAGCTTTCTTACACTTGATGAAACAATATTATTATAACTGTAGTATTAACTATAGTCCACAGTTTACATTAAGGTTCAACTTTTGTGTTGTGCAATTCTATGGTTTTATGTTTTTAAAAAATTTTATCCTAGTACCATATATACAACCTAAAATTTCCCCTTTTAACCACTTTCAAATGTATAATTCAGAGGTGTTAAATGCATGCACAATGATTGCTACCATAACCACTATCCATTATCAAAACTTTTCCATCACCTAACAGAAATTCTGTACAAATTAAACATTATCTTCCCATCCCCTAACCCAACCCCAGCCCCTGGTAACCTGAATTTTAGTTTCTGACTTGATGAATTTGCTTATTCTAATTATTTCTTATCAGTGAGATCATACAATATTTGTCCTTTTGTGTCTGGCTTATTTCAATCAACATGATGTCTCCAAGGTTCATCCATGTTGTCACATGTATCAGTACTTCATTCCTTTTTATAGCTGATTAATACTCCATTGTATATATATGTGTTGCCTCTACTTTTTGGCTATTGTGAATAATGCTGCTATTGACATTGGTGTGCAAATATCTGAGTCCCTGCTTACAACTCTTTTGAGTTTATACCTAGAAGTGGGGTTGCCGTTCATATGGTAATTCTATACTTAACTTTCTGAGGAACTGCCAAATTATCTTCCACAGTGCCAGCACCATTTTACATTCCCACCAACAATGAATGAATTTTCATATTTATCCACATCTTCTCCAATATGTATTATTTTCATTCTTTTAATAGTAGCCATTCTAGTTGGTGTGAAATGGTATCTCACTGGGATTTTGATTTTCATTTTCCTAATTGCTAATGATGTTGAGCATCTTTTCATCTACTTATTGGTCATTTATATATATTTTTTGCAGAAATGTCTATTCAAGTTTATTACCCATTTTAAATCAAGTTGTTTATATTTTGGTTGATGAGTTGTAAAATTTCTTTATATATTATGGTAATTAGCCCTTATTGGATATGTGGTTTCCTAATATTTTTTTTTCTATAGGTTGTATTTTTACTTTCACAATGAAGTCCTTTGATATGTAAGGCTTTATAATTTTTATGAAGCCCCATTTATCTCTTTTTTCTTTTTTTGCTCATGCATCTAGTGTAAAGTCTAAGAAACTGTTGCCTAACACAAGGTACTGAAGATGCTTTCCTATGTTTTTCTCTAGGAGTGTTATTGTTTTTGGTTCTTATGTTTAGGTCTTTGATCCGTTTTGAGTTATTTTTGTACATGATATGAGGTACAGGCCCATCTTCATTCTTTTGTGTATGGATACCTAGTTGTCCTAGTACACTTTGGTGAAGATACTATTCTTTCCACATGGAGTGGACTTTCCCTGTGGACTAATCAATTGGCCATAGACATGAAGATGTGTATCTGAACTCTCAGTTTGATTCCATTGGCTTATTTGTATGTCTTTGTGCTAGTACCATGCTATTTTGGTTATGTAGCCTTGTAATAAATATAAAATTGGAAGGTGTGAGTCTTCCAACTTCATTCTGCCATTTCAAAATGGTTTTGGCTTTTTGGGGCCCTTTTAAGGGGCCCTTCCTTATAAATTTGATGATTGACTTTTCCATTTCTGCAAAGAAGGCAGTTGCAATTATGATTGGGATTTCATTGAAAGTATACATTGCATTGGGTAATTGATATTTTGACAATATTTAGTCTGCTAATCCATGAACATATAATATCCTTCCATTTATTTAGGTCTTCTTTTTTTTAATCAGTGCTTTCCATGTACACCTTTACATCCTTCATTAAATTTATTCTTACTTGATTCCTTAGTTGCTATTATAAGTGGAACTTTTTCATGATTTCCTCTTCAGATTGTTCATTACTAGAGTATAGAAACACTACTGCTTTTTCATTGTGAACTTGTACTTTGTGACTTTACAGAATTTGTTTATTATTTCTAGTAGCTTTGTTGTGGAATTTTCATGATTTTCTATTTATAGGATCATATCATCTGCAAATAGGGAAAGTTTTACCTCTTCCTTTCCAATTTAGGTGCATTTTTTTCTTTTCTTCCCTAATTGCTCTTTCTAGAAGTGTCATTACAATTCTGTATAACAGTGGTGACAGTGAACAACCTTAACTTGTTCCTGATCTTAGAGGAAAGGCTCTCAGGCTTTCACCATTTAGTATGATGTCAGCAGTGTTTTTTTTCATATATGCCCTTTATCATGTTGAGGACATCTCCTTCTATCCCAAGTGTTCTACGTGTTTTATCAAGAAGGGGTTCTGGATTTTGTCAAATGCCTTTTCTGTATTGATTGAGATGACCATGTTTTTTTTTTTTTCTTTCCTTCATTCTATTAATGCTGTGTATTTCATTAATTTATTTGCTTATGTTGAACTACCCTTGCATAACTGGGATAAATCCCACTTGATCATGATGTGTGATACTTTTAGTGTGCTCTTGGTTTTGGTTTCTTAATATTTTGCTGAGGATTTTTGCACCTATACTGAGAAGGGATATTGGTCTGTAATTTTTTTTCTTGTGATATCTTTATCTGGCTTTGCTATTAAAATGATGCTGGCTTCATAGAATGGGTTAGGAAATGCTCCTTCTTCAAGTTTTTGGAAGATCTTGAGCAGGACTGGTGTTAATTCTTCTTGGAATGTTTGGCAAAATTTACCTGTGAAGCAATCTGGTTCTGGGCTTTAATTTGTTGGGAGGTTTTTGATTACTGATTCAATATCTTTACTTGTTATTGGTCTGTTTAAATCTTCTATTTCTTCTGAGTCAATGTACACAGTTTGAGTGTTTCTAGGAGTTTGTCCATTTCATCTAGGTTAATCTGTTGGCATACCATTGCTCATTATACAATTTTATAATCCTTTTTATTTCTGTGGGGTAGGTAGTAGTGTCTCTCCTTTCATTCCTTGTTCTGTTACTTGTGTCCTCTCTTTTTTATCTTATTCTGTCTACCTAAAGGTGTGTTGATTTTATTAATCATTTCAAAGAACAATATTTGGCTTTGTTGATTCTATTGTTTTTTTTATTCTCCATTTCATTTATCTCTGCTCTAATCTTTGTCATTCCCTTCCTTCTGCTCATTTTGTGTTTGGTTAACTCTTAGTTTCTAGATCCTCCATTTTTCAGGTTAGGTCTCCAATTTGAGATCTTTCTTCCTTTTTAATGTAAGCTTTGTCTTCTTGTTGAATTTGCCTTCTTTTGTCTCATAACTGTTTTTGGTTTAAATTCTATTTTATTTAATATTAATTTAGCTACCTCAGTGTGTGTGCATGTGTTTCTCTCTCTGTGTGTGTCTCTCACTCTCACTCTCACTCTCACTCTCTCTCTTTCTTTACTGTTCATATGGTGTATTTTTTCCATCCTTTCACCTTCAACCTACTTGTTTCTTTGAATTTAGTCTGAGATTCTTGTAAATAGCATATATTTGAGTCATGCTTTTTAATCCATTCTGCAATCTCTGCCTCTTGACTGTAGAGTTTATTCCATTTAAATTTAAAGTAATTACTAATAGTGTGTGACTTTCTTCTGCCATTTAGATATTTGGTCTTTGTAAGGTTTATATAATTTTTTGCCCCTTAATTATTCCATTAATGTCTACTTTCATACACATTTAATTTTTTGTAATGTACCATTTTTAGTCCCTTCTTATTTATTTCTCTCTATATTTTTCATATATTTTATTTTTCATTTCCATGGGGTTTAAATTTAATATCCTGAAACTATAGCAATAACACTTCATTTGATACTAATTACTTCAATAGCATACACATACTCTGTTCCTATAACCCTCCATCCTCCCATTTTGTTACAAATTATATCTTTATACATTGTATGTTCAAAAACTTAGATTTATCATTATATTTTATGCATTTGCATTTTAGAAACTTTAAGTTATAAAAAGTGTGGTTGCATACCAAAAAATACAATTCCATAGCACTGGCATTTATAGTTACCCAAATGATTACCTTTACTAGAGGTCTTTATTTCTTTAGGCCACTTTGAACCACTGTCTAGTGTCCTTCCCTTTCAGTCTGAAGAACCCTCTTTAGTATTGCTTGTACTGTTGGT
Organism: Choloepus didactylus; assembly: GCF_015220235.1. Classification (NCBI taxonomy): domain Eukaryota; kingdom Metazoa; phylum Chordata; class Mammalia; order Pilosa; family Megalonychidae; genus Choloepus; species Choloepus didactylus. The sequence continues at coordinate 106,284,772 of NC_051334.1, read as the reverse complement.
TGAGTTGTGACTTTTGTTATCTGGGTATGTGTTAACCTCTCCCTCATTTTTGAAAGACAGTCTCACTAGATATAAAATCCTTGATTTGCAAGTTCTTTCAGTCACCACTTTAAATATTTCATCCCAGTTGCCTTCTTGCTTTCAAGATTTCTGATGATAAATCAGCACTTAATCTTGAATCTCAGTTGTACTTACCACATTGCTTTTCTCCTGCAGCTTTCAGAACTCTCTCCTTGCCCTTTGCATTTGAAAGTTTGACTACTATGTGTGTTTTCATGGTTCTCTGCAAGTTTTTCTTGTTTGGGGTCTATTGGAATTCTTGAATGCATATTTACACATACTCTAAGATTTATGACATTATTTCTTTGAGTATTCCTTATTCAGCTTTCTCTTTTACTTCTCCTTCTTGTACCCCCATAATATATATATTGGTATGCTTGATGGTGTTCCACAGGTCTCTTGGGTTCTGTCCACTTTTTTCCATTCTTTTCTTCTTTCAGTTCCTCATCTAGAGTCACTTAAATTATCTTGAATTCACTGGTTCTTTTTCTGCCCTCTTCATTCTGCTGTTGAAACCCTTCAATAAAGTTTTCATTTCTGTTATTATAGTCCAATTCTGGTATTTCTGTTTGGTTCCTTTTAAAATTTTCTATCTCTTTATTGGTATTCTCATATTGTTCATTGTTTTCCTTATATCCTTTAATTTTCTTTCCATGTTTTTCTTTATCTCCTTAAGCACATTGAGGTTTGTGGTTTAAAAAAAATCTCTGCCCTGTATATCCAAAGTCTGGTCCTCTTCATTGATGGTTCTGGATTTTTATCTTCTTCCTTTGTATGGGCCATGATTTCCTGCTTCTTTGTCTTGTAATCTTTTCTTACACACTGTACATTTTAATATTTTGAAGTGTTAACTCAAGGATTTAGTCCCTGATCTGTTAGTTCCTTAAATTTATATCCAGCTATTAATATGACAGAGAATTTCTTGAGTGCCAGGAGCTAACAAAAATAAACAAAACAATGCAATAACCACCTTTCATAAAACAATGAAACAAACATCTTTCATAGTTTTTGCCAATTGGCCCTGCAGTGACCCATGCTCTCCTTCAGAGTTTAGCCCTTCTATCAAGATTAGCCCAAGCAAGATGAATGTGAAATGCACTGTCTTCTGTCATTTCTATACATGCACCTTGTCCTGGGCTTGTGACTGCTTGTGACCTTAGGAATTCTCCAGTATACAGGAAATCAAATGCCCCCCCCCATTCCCTGTGAAATAGACTTTCTCCCATCCCAGGTGCTCTATTGTATGACTTATAGCAGGTAACCCTTTGCCAAAGGCTGTTTTGACTTAATTGTTTCTTACACTGCTTTTCCTGTTAGAAAATTGCTTCTGCCTGCAGGCAAGTTCTGGGATGGTAAACCAGAGGTAAGTTTCCTGGTTCTATCTTTCAGGGTGCCATTCCATAGATTGACACCAACTTACAGGCTCCCCAGTATGTTCATTGGGGTTACTCTGCTCCCTCTGGAATAAGACCACAAACCCACAATGGGAACACAGGCTGGCTCCACTCTGCACCAAAGATGGTGTGCAGAAGGGAGCCAACAAGAATGCCATGAGCTTCTCCTACCATTTCTAAAGCTGTAATGTATTGATTAGGCACTCACACAGTTATTTCATCCCTTTAACCTTTTACTGGAGTTTTGAGGAAGTAACTCTGCCAGCATTTGCTAGTTGTTCAAAGATTCTTTTTGGGAATGGCACTCCAGAGCAACTTATACTGTCATCTTCATCTACTGGCCAAAAGAGGACAATTTTGAACACAGTATTCATCTCTGCTACTAGTGGCTTCATTTTCTCCCAGAAAATTTGCACTGTGTATTCCCAAAACATTTTCTCAAGTTTGTCCTAGAATTACCCAGAAGATCATTTCAAAGGGATGGACATGCTAAAGTAAAGAAATCCTCTACTTTTGGAAAGGGAGAAAAAATTATAAGGGAAAATGGAAGCTTATGTGTTCTAGTTTGCTAATGCTGCTGGAATGCAAAACACCAGAGATGGATTGGATTTTATAACAGGGGATTTATTTCGTTACACAGTTACAGTCTTAAGGCCATAAAGTGTCCAAGGTAACACAACAGCAATTGGGTACTGTGCCGGTTTGAATGTACTGTGTCCCCCAAATGCCATTATCTTTGTGATCTTGTGGGACAGACGTTTTGGTGCTGGTTAGATTTGCTTGGAATGTGCCCCACCCAGCTGTGGGTGGTGACTTTGGTGGGATACTCCCATGGAGGCGTGACCCCACCCATTCAGGGTGGGCCTTGATCAGTTGAGCCATATAAAACATGCTGACTCAAAGAGACCAGACGGAGTGCAGCTGTGAGTGATGTTTTGAAGTAGAGCAAGCTTGCTAGAGAGGAATGTCCTGGGAGAAAGCCATTTTGAAACCAGAACTTTGGAGCAGACGCCAACCACGTGCCTTCCCAGCTAACAGAGGTTTTCCGGACACCATTTGCCATCCTCCAGTGAAGGTACTTGATTACTGATGTGTTACCTTGGACACTTTATGGCCTTAAGACTGTAACTGTAGAGCCAAATAAACCCCCTTTTTATAAAAGCCAGTCCATCTCTGGTGTTTTGCATTCTGCAGCATTAGAAAACTAGGACAGACTTTGGTACCAGAAGTGGGGTGCTTTGCTGCTGAGTTTGCAAATACCAAACATGCTGGAACGGCTTTTTAAATGGATAATGGGGAGTTTCTGGAAGAATTGTGAGGAGCTTGATAGAAAAGGCCAAAACTGCTTTAAAGAGACTGTTTGTGGAAATATGGACTCTAAAGATACTTCTGATGAGGCCCTGAGCAGAAATGATGAATGTGTTGTTGTAAACTGGAAGAACGGCGATCCTTGTTTTAAAGTGGCAGAGAATTTGGCAAAATTGAGTCCTGGTGTCAGATGGAAGGAAGAATTTAAAAGTGACAACCTGGAGTACTTAGCTGAGGAGATCTCCAGACTACGTGTGGAGGATGTAACCTGGCTTCTCCTTGCAGCTTATAGTAAAATGCGAGCAGAAAGAGATAAACTTAGAACTGAACTCTTGGGTTCAAAGAGACCAGAAGCTGAAAATTATGAGCTTCCAGGGGGTGGAATCCCAGAAGCTACAGCCCAACGTGAGGATGTAACTGAACATGGAACCCAGCCGCCATTTCAGTACAAGCCAAGATTGGAGATGGAATTATCCAGAAAGGATTTGTGGAAACTCCTATTGTCTGATGGCTTTGACCCCTGTGTGCTTCATGCGAAGCCAACAGAATTTTTGCGAGATCTTTATAGACAGAGCCGCTGCCAGTCTGGACTGGAGGAGACAGACAAGGAACAAATTGCAGGAAAAATTTCTTCAAAGACAGAGCCATGGAGGTTGAGGTCTGGAGTCAAGAGGCCTTGGGCTGGGAGAGTGGAGCAGCCCACACGCATGGAAAGGGTGAGTTTGCCCTGGAGGTCGAGGGTGGGCATTCCACCTCGATGCTCTGGAAGAGTTTTGCCACCCGAGGTCCCAAAGAGGGTGGAGCACATTCCCAGGGAATTGGGGAGAGCCTGGCTGCCACCCCACTGTTCTGAAGGGGTTGAGCGTGTGCCCCGGAGATGGAAGGGAATCCGGGAGCAGCCCCGATGTTTGAGGAGGGTGGGGCCGAGAAGGTGGTCTCCCCAATGTGTGGGTATGTTGGAGCACTCACCTAAGCATTTGGAGAGGAAAGGGCTGCCGAAAAGGCCCTTAGGAAGGGTTAGGCTTCCACTCTCTCAAGCCCCAAGGATGCAACGTTGTTCTGTAAATGACTCTCAGACTTTGAAATCTAATGGAGTTTGTCCTGCAGGTTTTAGGAACTGTTTTGGTCCTGTTAACCCTGTTTTCCTTACTGTTTCTCCTTATGGCAATAGAAATGTTCATCCTATGAATGTCCCTCCTTTGTATATTGGAAGCATATAACTTGTTCTAAGTCCACAGATCCAAGCTAAAGGAAAAGTATGCCTTAGGACTGACCACACCTATATTTGATTTTGATGGGATTTTGTACTTAACTTTTGTTACTGAAATGGTTTAAGTTTTTGTGATATTGTGATGAAATGAATGTATTTTGTATTTGGAAAGATAATGTCATTTTGGGGTCCAGGGGGTGGAATGTGCCGGTTTGAATGTACTGTGTCCCCCAAATGCCATTATCTTTGTGGTCTTGTGGGACAGACGTTTTGGTGCTGGTTAGATTTGCTTGGAATGTGCCCCACCCAGCTGTGGGTGGTGACTTTGGTGGGATACTCCCATGGAGGCGTGACCCCACCCATTCAGGGTGGGCCTTGATCAGTTGAGCCATATAAAACATGCTGACTCAAAGAGACCAGACGGAGTGCAGCTGTGAGTGATGTTTTGAAGTAGAGCAAGCTTGCTAGAGAGGAATGTCCTGGGAGAAAGCCATTTTGAAACCAGAACTTTGGAGCAGACGCCAACCACATGCCTTCCCAGGTAACAGAGGTTTTCCGGACACCATTTGCCATCCTCCAGTGAAGGTACTTGATTACTGATGTGTTACCTTGGACACTTTATGGCCTGAAGACTGTAACTGTAGAGCCAAATAAACCCCCTTTTTATAAAAGCCAGTCCATCTCTGGTGTTTTGCATTCTGCAGCATTAGCAAACTAGGACAGGTACCTTCACTGGAGGATGATCAATGGTGTCTGGAAAAACTCTGTTAGCTAGGAAGGCACATGGCTGGTGTCTGCTTCAAAGTTCCTGTTTCAAAATGGCTTTCTCCCAGGACATTCCTCTCTAGGCTGCAGTTCCTCAAAAATGTCACTCTTAGTTGCACTTGGGATAATTGTCCTCTCTCAGCTTCTCCAGAGCAAGAGTCTGCTTTCAACGGCCATCTTCAAACTGTCTCTCATCTGCAGCTCCTGTGCTTTCTTCAAAGTGTCCCTCTTGGCTGTAGCTCCTCTTCAAAACATCACTCTCAGCTGCACTGAGTTCTCTCTGTCCATCAGCTCATTTATATTGCTCCAGTGACTCAACTTAGACTCACCCCAAATGGGCGGGCCAACACCTCCATGGAAATTATCCAGAGTCATCACCCATAGCTGGGTGGGGCACATTCCAAAGAAACACTCAAAGAATTACAATCTAATCAATTCTGATAACATCTGCCCACACAAGATTATATCAAAGATAATGGCATTTGGGGGACACAATGCATTCAAACTGGCACACTATGTTTCACTCACACATTAGTGGACTTCTTTTGAATTGTATTGCACAAGTATGTCCCTATCAATAGATTATAATGGTCCTTCTGTAGACTATTTCTGTAATGCCCAACTAAAGGATTATGAAGTATTGTCTCTGCTGCAGAGCTGAAGGGCTTTGCCTCAGTATAAACTGGTTTAAATAATTTCTGTTAGTAAGATGGGCCATGGATATTCTACTGCATTACCAAAGTAAGTGATTGTTTCTGTCCACATTTTATATTTGTCAATGGTTAGATCAATTATCTACATAATTGACTGACTTACCCCCTCCATTTTTGTCAGCATGCTTCATGTCTTGACTTTAGACATTGGCTTTCTACTAACAAATTTTCCATCCTGGTAAAGTCTGAGAAATGAAAGTTATCTGTACAGTTAATGAGGGCAAAAAGTTTTCTCCCTTCAAAATGGTGAATCAATGTCATACAAATATAGCATTGATAGAAAAATATAAGAAGAGAAAACCAAAAGACATAGCAAGGATAAAAAGAAGATAAACACCTTCATGAACCAGAAACCAAACTGACATGCAATGTAGTGCAAAGCTGAAGGCATAAGGTTTTTAGGCTCCATGCTTGGAAGTTAAGTTGTATTATGTTAAGGTTCTGCAGAGAAACAGAACCAACAGGATATATATGTGTGGGTTTTGTGCATGTGTGTGTGTGTTTAAATATTAAGAGATTTATTATAGAAATAGGCTGACATCATACTGGAGATGGGTAAGTCTGAATTCTGTAGGGCAGGTCACAAGCTGGCAACTCCGATGAAGGTTTTCAGTGAATTCTCCAGGAAATGCTCTCTGGCTGAAGTAGCAATGGGAATTCTTCCTTATGACTGCTGAAATCATCAATTTTCCCTCTAAGGACTTGTTTTAGTTTCCTGGGCTGCTCAAGCAAATATCAATTCAATGGTTTGGCTTAAACAATGGGAATTTATTTCCTTTCAGTTTTGAGGCTAAAAGAAAGTCCAAATCCATGACTCACAGTAGTATAAATCTCCCTGGCAACATGGGATAGGACTCCTGGGGATGAGTCTGGACCTGGCATCATGGGATTGAGAAAGTGTTCTTGACCAAAAGGGGGAAGAGAAATGAAACAAAGCAAAGTTTCAGGGGCAGAGAGATTTCAGTTAGAGTCAAGAGGTCATTCTGGGGGTTATTTTTATGTGCTATATATTGGTTTTTAATGTATTGGAATAGCTAGAAGGAAATACCTGAAACTGTTGAACAGCAGCCCAGTAGCCTTGATTCTTGAAGATGAGTTTATAACTACATAGCTCATATGGTGTGACTGTGTGATTGTGAAAACCTTGTGGCTCAAACTCTTTATTCAGTGTATGGACAGATGAGTAGAAAAATGGGGACAAAAAAGTAAATGAATAACAGAGGGAGATGGGTTATTTTGGGTATTCTTCTTTACTTTTATTTTCATTCTTTTTGTTATTTTTTGGAGTAATGAAAATGTTCAAAAATTGCTTGTGGTGATGAATGCCCAACTATATGATGATACTGTGAACAATTGATTGTACACTTTGGATGATTGTATGGTATGTGGTATGTGACTGTATCTCAGTAAAATTGCAAGGAAAAAAAAGTCCAAATTAAGGAATCATCAAGGCTATGCTTTCTCCCCAAACACTATGGCATTCTGGAGCTGGCTGCAGGTAATTTTGGGGTCCTTAGCTTGTCACATGGAAAGCCACATGGTGACATCTCCTGGTCTCTCCCTTATCTTCCCAGTTCAGCTCCTTGCCTCCTGTGGCTTTCTCTCTGTGTGTCTGAATTTCAGTCTGCTTATAAAGACTCCAGTGATAGAATTAAGACCCATCTTGATTGAATGGGCCACACCTTCTTAACTGAAGTAATGCCATCAAAAGGTCTTGCTTATAATGAATTCACACCCATAGGGATGGATTAAGTTTAAAAACATGTTTTTCTGGTTTACATACAACTTCAAACCACCACAGGTCTTCAGCTGATTGGATGAGACTTCTCTCATTGCTGAAGGCAATCTCCTTTGTTGATTATAGATGTAATCAGTCATAGATATTATCAACTGACTAATGATTTAAATGACTATAAAATACTCTCACAATACAATCAGGCCAGTGTTTAATTGACCAAACTAGACACCACAACCTAGCCAAGTTGACACATGAAATTAACTATCACACAAGCTTTGGCTTCCAGGAGTCAGGCTAAGTAGCAATGAGACTAAAATTCCTCTTCACAATTTAGAGGACCTGATTTAAAAAGGAATAACAAGGAGACATGAAAAATATTTACCACTAACCAATGGAAGCACAATATATCAAAACATGTGATACAGGGGAGAGGATTGTGAGAAGATGACGGAGAAATAGGAAGCTCCAGGAATCAGTTCCTCCACCAAAACAACTATTGAGCTGGCAGGAAATATCTTAGTCAACCACTTGGAAACTGGATTATAGTAAAACACTGTGCAGCATCCATGGAGGAGTGGGAGGAAGAAGCTAATACAGTGCATAGTGAACAGGGAGTTTCACCCTGCCTGCAGTGGCTACCATCCCCCATCTCCCAGCCTCACGGCTGGCAGCAGTGGGGACTGGAGCCAGGGAGGAACATAAAGAACTAATCCTCCAAACTACAGGAGATGTGTGATCTAATCCCAGATCTCTACCTTTGATCAGCTGCTTCACTTTGCTGGCTCTGAGGGTTGCCATTTTTTGAACCACCACCACCCCCCTAGGTCAAAGATGGCAGTGGAATCTTAAAGACAGTAACCTTCCTCAAAATTTAGATGGCTGTGTTAACTGAGCAAGTGCTGAATAAAGAAAACACAGCTTCCTAAAAGCTATAGAAGAAGCTCTTGGTACATTTGCTGGCCCCTCCTCCAGCCTTTCCACAACACAGGGTGGAGCAAGCTTGGACTCCCATTGTGATTCCCTGGACTTGTACCAGAAAAAGCAGAGTGGCTCCTGTGTGTCAGTATGTCAGGAGTGCATTTATGTCAATGCCTGTCTGTTGGGAGGGAGTCTGAGAGACTGAGCCAAGGAATTTGTAACCTTCCCAGAGTTTGTCCTGAAGGCAGAGAAGCCTCTTGCAGACAGCCAGGACAGTATGAGAAACAATTAAGTTGAAACAGCCTGGGGCAAAGGACTACCTGCCTAAAGTCACTAAAAAGAGCACCCAGGTGGCAGAAATGGTCTATTTCAAAGGGAATAGAGGGACCATTCACTCAAACTCCTGTAAAATGTAAATGGAGAATTCCTTAGGCCTCCTTCAAGTACAAGCCCAGGAGAAGAAGCAGGCTCCCTGGCTCCAGCCCCAAGGAGGTTAAGATAAGACAGAGAAGACCCTGCAATTCCCTCTTACTTCAGGCTGATGTGCTTGATAGGCGAGCTAAGCTCTGAAGGAAACCAACAGCCAAAGCAGAGCCAATTTGCAGAGAGTGAAAGGTGCTTTTTGCCTTGACTTGTTTGTTTTGATTAGCTTCTGGCATTCAAGAAAATCTCTGTCATACCAATAGCTGGAAACAAATTTAAGGGACAGCCAAAGGACTAAATCCCAGAGTTAACACTTTAAAATATTAAAATGTACAGTGCACACACACACACACACACACAAAGATTGCAAGACAAACAAGAAACAGGAGATGATGGCCCATACAAAGGAACAAGATAAAAATCTTGAAACTGCCAATGAAGAGGACCAGACTTGGACTTATTGGAGAGACTTTACTGATCCTCAGTATGCTCAAGGAGATAAAGGAAAACACAGAAAGAAATAAAGGATGTGAGGAAAACAATGAAAAAAGAAAAGGCATTTGACAAAAACAAGCACTCTTTTTTGATAAAAGCACTTAGAAAACTAGGAATAGAAGGAAACTTCCTCAACATAATAAAGGGCATATATAAAAAACCCACAGTTAACATAATAGTGAAAGGCTGAAATCTTTCTTCTAAGATCAGGAACAAGAGGATGCTCACTATAACCAGATATTCAACATTGCACTAGAAGTTCTACCTAGAGCAATTAGGGAAAATAGAGAATTAAAAGTCATTGAAATTGGAAATGAAGAAAAATACTTTTCCTATTTGCAGATGACATGATCCTGTGTACAGAAAATACTGAAAAATCAGCAACAAAGCCACTGGAACTAACAAATGAATTGAGCAAAGTGATGGGGTTCAAGATCAACACACAGAAACCAGCAGTGTCTCTATATACTAATAATGAACATTCTGAAGGAGAAATCAAGAAAAAAAGTTCATTTAAAATAGCAACTAAAACAATGAAATTTCTAAGCATAAATCTATCCAAGGATGTAAAAGACTTGTACATAGAAAACTACAAGACATTGCTAAAAAAAATCAAAGACCTAAATAAATGGAAAGACATTCTGTGTTCATGGATTGGAAGACTAAATATTGTTAATATATCAATTCTACTCAAAACAATGTAAAGATTCAATGCAATCCCAACTGTAATTCCAAAAGCCTTCTTTGCAAAATTGGAAAAGCCAGTCATCAAATTTATATAGAATGGTAAGTGGCCTTGAATAGCCAAAACCATCTTGAAAAAGAATGAAGAAAAATGAATCCATTGCATTTTTGCATTGAGTAACCAGCATCACATATCCCTTCCTTTAGATTAAGGATTTCCTTTTTTATTACCTACTGGGTTGTTCAATAGATTACTATGATTCTAATTCATTGAATGCAAGCATTAAAATCTGAAACACATTATAAACTTCTCTCCTGAATTATGGGAACCAAATTGGATGATCTTTATTGAAGGATATTAATGCATCATTGAAAAGGAGATTAACTTGTACAAGCTATGAACTTCTCTTTTTTCAATAAATTGTCACCTTATTCATTAACTACACTGCTAGAGTTCAAATTTAAAGAAAGATACAGATATTATCTTACTTCAATGCTGATTTGTTTTCCAAGATGACAAAAAACAAAGGGCTTCAAAATGGTTGTTATAATTCTATAAATTAATTGAAAATATTTTTCTAAAGAGGTTGAAAATCAGTACCTCATATTAAATTAAACTTCTGTTATTGTCTAGTAAAGATAGTCTTAAAACAATAGATCACAGATATTTAGAGATAAAAAGAAATATAAAGAGTTCAAGTCTCTTATTTTCCAAAAATATTATGGGTCCCAGTGATGGGAAGTGACTTGCATTAAACTATCTATCTAGTTAGTTGCCAAGCCAGGTTCAAAGAACTAGTCTCCTTTCTGTGTTTTAGTGGACTTTTCACAAGTGTCTTACTCATGGTTAAAACCATTTATTATTATTTTGAAAATTCAGTGGGTGAAGAGAGAAGCCAGCAAGTATGTGCCATTGTAAGCAGAGCACTGCATTTCGTACATTTCACCTTCAATACAATCCTGTATTCAGTTCAATTTACACAGCACAAAGAATAGAGTTGGAGCATCAGTTTAAAATAAAATAATCAGTTAGCTCACAGAAGAGTAGAAACAAACCTGGGCAATGTTATAGGCATTTCATCAGAGAAAAATTTCATTGAGATTTCAGGGCAGGGTTGTAAGGTTGGCTCATTTCCTATCTTAATAAATACAACCTGGGGCTCATTTTGTTATTTCTGCTTACTATTTTTTTATAGTAGCAAATTGACTTTAAAAATGTAAAGGGTCTTTTACACTTCTCAAGCCTGGAAACTCCCCTGCCCCCCACCCCCCACACAGATACAAGTTTTCATATCAATTGTTGGACCTTATGTTGGTAATTACTAGGGAGATATATCTAGTTGTGTTATTAAAATGCTGCCTTTTACCAGCCTTTGCTTAGTGACATAAGGGTAGAATAATGCAAGGGGCCAATTATTATATCAAAAAAGAGGTGTATGAATGGGAATCAGCATTGCAATTGACACTTGCTTGTGATAAAAGTTGGAGGGGAGAAGCAATGGTTACCCCTTCATAGCAGTGCATCAGAGCCTGGGTTGGTTTATCTGGCACTGAGATGAAATGAGCCCTCTATTCATGAAATTATACAAGAGCTTTTGATCAGGGAAAACCAAGACTCTGATCAAACAGCAGCTACCTGCAGCCTAAGGGGTCCAGGTACACATCTAATGTAGACATCCAAGAATCCTTCAAAATCAAAAACCTCTATAGAAAGCCAGGGTCCAATAAAGAATTTTTTTTTAGCGAATTAGGAATGTGAGAATCTAGGAATATTTTGAGAAAACATCCTTTTAATATGATCATTTATCCTGCACTCTTGACAAAAAGGATGCAGTACCCAACCTCTCCTTGGAGTGACATCAACCAAGGAATCCAAGAGATACTTTGATGCCTATAAAATAAATAATTACTAATTGGAAATAGACTGAGTGTGCATTTTTTATAGTAAGCTTTCCTCAATACAATGAGATTTTCTCTAAGTCTAAAATAAATGAAAAAATTAATTGGGCAATACAAAAATGTTGCGTTTCACCAGTGAAAGTATTATGAGAGCCTAAAAAAGGTAAGGTAGAAGTTGTGAAACTGAAATTCTTCAAAAGAAAATTGTTTGATGCACCTAAATGATGGTTACCATAAGTGCCCAGAAATAATGCGTTTTCATCTTCAGCTTTTAAGTTGATCATGTCATGAGCAGTCAGAACCAAGAGCCAGACAAACCACATGTAGTAAGAAGCCATGTAGGATATACAGTTCATTGTTTTATTGTGAATACCTCATTCTGGGATTGTCACTTTCTTTTTATTCCTCAATATCATTGTGCAACTGCAAGACTGGAGGAAACTCTTTGATGTATGAAGTGAATGCTGAATAAAACTTTTGGCAGATTTTCCTGGCAAGATAGGCTACTGTAAAGAAAATTAAAAGCAAAAACAAAAATTTACAGACTATTTAATTGATGCCTATTCATCAGGTCTGTTTTTTCCTCAGTTCTCAGTTAACCTGAATGGATCCATTATTACCTGCACATTTCTTAAAATCAATAACTCACATTTCTGTCACTGCTTTGAGGAGCTGTTACCATTTTTCATTCCCAAAAAGAGTATAAGACTGTCCTGGATTTTCTTATCTATTGTATGACTAGTCACAAACTGAGTATTGGATTTCAGTGTAGAGGTCATTTTAGTTAATCAAATATGCCTGCATATGTTATGCAGTTACTAGCTGTGTCCCACTTGTCATAATAGAACCATCATAACTGATAGGATATGAGGTGTTGTTTTTCCAATTGAATTGCAAAAAATCTTCAAAGTAGCCATCCACTAGATTTAACAAGAATATGGTGCACACACAAATATATTATTTTATCAGGGAGTGTGTATAAGAGCCTCTTAGAATTTTTTAAAACTGGATTAAGGATTGGCAAGTAAATCCTTGGGTAAACTGGACACAGAAAAAGTATGTAAAGCCATTCTTCTTAATGAGACTATTTGTTGTAGAACTTTATGTGTAGGGATACAGTTATAGCAAAAGTATATTGTATTCCTGACTTTACTGTTAATAATTAATGCCTTCAAAGGTATGGATTGCTCCACATCTGTGATGGTTAAGTTCACCTGATAATTTGGCCAGGTTATAGTGTCCAGTTGTTTCATCAAGCAAGCCAGCCACCTTCTCCTGGGAAATTCATTGAAGTCCTTCATCAGAGTTCCCAGCTTCTGGCCTGCCCTACAGAATTTGGACTTGCCAATCCCTAAGTCAGGTGAGCCAATTCTTATAAAATATCATAATATTTATATTATATATAAAAATAACCCCCTGTCAGTTCTGACTCCCTAGAGAACCCTAATACAACATATTTTCTAGGTAAATGAGACCTGGCAAAGAATTCTTTTTTTTCTTCTTTTTCTTTAGCAAGTCCTCCCTCCCTGCCTAGTTTGTCATGTTTGCTATGACAAATACCACGCATTGGCTGACTTAACAACTGGCATTTATACTCTTATGGTTTTGAAGGCTAGAAATCCAAAATCAAGATATTGGCAAGACCATGCTTTCTTCCAGAGTAGGTAAAATTCTAGTGATAGCAGTCCTCCATCACATGGCTGTCTGTCTCTCCTCTCTGATTTCTGACTTCTGGCTTCTTGCAGTTACTGGTTTCTATGTCTTCTGAATGCATTGAAATTTCCTCTCTTTACAAGCCTCCAGGACTATGGATTAAGGTACACCCTGATTCAGTTTGGCCTCAACCAAAATAGGATCTTTGATGATCCTATTCACAAATGAGCCCACACTTTAATAATAGCATCCTCAAAGGTCCTATTTACAAATGGGTTCACACTCATAGCAATGTGGATTAAGGTTTGAACATATTTTCTATGGAGAACATTCAATCCTCAACACACCTCTAATTTCTTTTAATAATGAGACATACAAAAGTCCTTTAAATCCATGTTTGCTCAAAAATAAAGCAGAGGATGTCATCAACATGGCAACATACATAGCTACTGAAAACTCCTCTCCAGAGATTCAATGAAAAAAGGACAATTCTGAATTGTTTGAAACTCTGGAGGAGGATATAGACTGGATAAGGACCCTGCCAATGCTGAATTGAAGAAAGAGAAGAAATATCAGGTAGGAATCTTCTGTCCCAGGCCAGCTGGTTCTCTCTCCTCCCCTTCACTTGGTCTCAGTGTTGGAAAGACACAGAATCAGCAGATGGGACCCTTCAAGTGGGGATACAGATTATAAAACCACTCACAGCAGTGAGAAAGACCCCATCATTTTAAGACCCAGGGGACAGGAGAGGACATTTCAAAGCCCAGGTCAGTGAGGGACAAAGAGACTGAGGAAAGGTGGACAAATACTGTGTTTCCAGCCCTGGGTCTGAAAGCCCTACCCCCACCCTTGAGGGAAGCAGCAGCCATGGTCATTTCCTTGCTTTGGGGGTGGCACAAGAACTGGGTCAGCTGAGGAAGTACCCTGCCACAGGTGTAGCCCTACATCAAGCCAGATTTTGGCTGACAACATGAGGGCATAGGAATCCCACAGTTTTAGCTCACCTATATAGATGCAGCTAGTGCTGGGAGGCAAAACAGCCTCTGAGGACAAGTTACCAAAAATGCCATCTGCTGGACAGTCCTGAAAGTGTAAGGGAATAGAAACACTTTTAAAAAGATGCTCCAGACCCTTTATTAGGATCACAGGAGCTGGTTTACATGCTCTGCACAGAAACCTGGCCCTCTTTTGGCTGAGAAATATGGATAACCCATTAGTTAAATTACAGCTATAAAACAAACCCAGGTCTTGTTGGCTGACAGAAAACAGAGCACCACTGGAAGCCAGCAGACCTATGCTATCACACACAGTGAACTTGCTAGGATGCCCACTGCCTACATCCCATCCCTGTGACAGGCCACAGTGGGTGCCTGATTTGGGGGGGGGGAGACTGGGGACCAGAGCCAATATGACAACTGGCCAGCAAGAGGAACAAAGTAAAGATGTAGATCAAAGACAACCAACAGGAAAACTCAAGGCAAAAGAGAGAAAAGAACCTCCAGAATAAGCTAATCAAGAAAATCAGATGCCTAGACAGCAAAAAATCACAAGCAACACCAGGAAATATGAAGATATGGCCCAGTAAGAGGAACAAACTAACACATCAACTGAGATTTGAGTTGAAACAACTAAAGATGTTCAAACAAATCTTCTAAATCAAATCAACAAGTTGAAAGAAAGTGTGACAAAAGAGATGAAGGCTATAAATAAGACATTGGGTGGCCATAAGGAAAAATTTGTAAGCTTGAAAAAGCAAATGGAAGAACATATGGAAATGAAAGGCATAATAGAAGACATGAAAAACACAATGAAGACTTACAACAGCAGACTTGGAGAGACAGAAGAGAGGATTAGTGAACTAGAGGACAGCACATCTGAAATCCTACACACAAAAGAACAGATAGGGAAAGAATTGAAAAATATGAGCAGGGTTTCAGGGAATTGAAGGGCAATATGAAGTGCATAAATAAACATGTCATAGGTGTCCCAGAAGGAGAAGAGAAGGGTAAGGGGGCAGAAAGAACAATAGGGAAAATAATCAATGAAAGTTTCCCAACTCTTATGAAAGACATAAAATTACAGGTCCAAGAAGTGCAGCAGGCCCCAAACAGAATTGATCCAAATAGACCTACTCCAAGACACTTACTAATCAGATTTTCAAATGTCAAAGACAGAGAATTCTGAAAGAAGCAAGAGAAAAGCAATTCATCACATACAAGGGAAACTCAATAAGACTAAGTGCAGATTTCTCAGTAGAAACCATGGATGCAAGAAGGCAGTGGTATGATATGGTCAAGATACTGAAAGAGAAAAACTGTGAACCAAGAATCCTATATATGACAAAACTGTCCTTCAAAAATGAGGGAGAGTTTAAAATATTTGCAGATAAAAAGGCACTGAGAGAGTTCATGAACAGGAGACCTCCCCTACAAGAAATACTAAAGGGAGTGCTACAGACATATAGGTAAAGACAGGAAAGAATGGTTTGGAGATGAGTGTAGAAATGATGATACCAGGAGACAGAAAGAGGGTAAATATCAGGCATTTGATTCAAAAAGAGTATAGAATGTTCAACAGGATTGATTGTACAGATCCAGAAAAGGATAGCACAATACTGGGTGATGGTAGCACAGTATTGTAAGAACACTGAACAAAGATGACTGTAAGTACAGTTGAAAGAAAGGTTATGGGCATGTAGGACATGAGAAGGAAAGAGAAGACAGACTGGGGTGGTATAACTTTGTGAAATGTAGAGTGGTCAAAGACTGTGATTAATTGTACAAATATAAGAATTTTCACATGAGGGAGAACAAATGAATGTCATCTTTGTAAGGTATTAAAAATGGGATGGTATTGGGGAAAAATACAATCAATGCAAACTAGAGTCTATAGTTAACAGAAACATTGTAGTATGCTTCCATTAATTGTAACAAAGGCTATATACCAAAGCAAAATGTCTATAAAAGTGGGATATAAGGGAGGGGTGTGGGATTCTTGGCATTGGTGGTGTAGTCTGACCTTTTTATTCTATTTTTTTTAAATTTTATTCCTTTTGTTTTTTTTGGTCATCATTTTTGGTCCTTCTTTTTCTTTCTTTTTTTTCTTTTTTCACCTCTTCCTCTTTCTTTGTGGAAGAAATGGAAATGTCCTCATATAGAAAGTGGTGGTGAATGCATAACTACATGATTATACAGGGAACCATTGATTGCTCATGAGGGAATGCATTGTGTATGAACAAAACTGTCTAAAAATAAACAGTGATACAAGTGCTGGAGAAAATGTAGAGAGAGGGATGTGCCTAATCACTGTTGGTGGTGAAGTAGAATGGTGAAGCCCACCTGGAGGGCAGTTTGGTGGCTCCACAGAAAGCTAAGCATGGGGTTGTCATATAGTCCTGCAACCCTGTTCTTGGGCATATAATTGGTAAAACTGAGTACAGGGACACAAATGGACATTTGCACAGTGGGGTTTATGGTAGTGGTATTCACAACTCACAGTGGATGGTGGTGGCCTAAGGGTACACTGACTGATAAACAGAATGGAGAAATGTGATGTATTCATACAATGGAATATTGAGCTGCTACAAGAAGGATTGAAGTTGTAAGGTGAATGGACATTGAGGAGGGTATGTTGAGTGAAATAAACCAGAAAGGAAAAGACAAACATCACAATGCCTCACTAATATGGACTAACTATAATGTGCAAACTCTGAGAATTGAATCTGAGAGCATAGATTATCAGGGATAGGCTTACTATAATAACTACAGGAAACTTTGAATGTGGAGTGAAACTGGTTGGTTTTGTACAGGTTAGGGTAAAGCCCTGATACATTCCACAGTAATTTGAGGCAGAGAATAAAAATGTATTTTCAAAGTCCCCTTGAGGTACTGGGGGAAAATGTGGAAATATTGAACTTCCCCACCTGGGGAATCACTGATATTCTCACAAGCATTGGGGACTACCAATTTAGAAGGCCAAGCCCTTGATCACTGTAGGTGATGACTCTGATTGGATAATTTCCATGGAGGTGTTACCCCACCCATTGAGGGTGGGTCTAAATTAAATCACTGGAGCCAAATAAATGAGCTGACAAACAGAAGGAATTCAATGCAGCTGTGAGTGACATTTTGAAGAGCAACCGAGAGTGACATTTTGAAGAGGAGCTACAGCCAAGAGGGACACTTTGAAGAAAGCACAGGAGCTGCAGATGAGAGACAGTTTGAAGATGGCCATTGAAAGCAGACTCTTGCTCCAGAGAAGCTAACAGAGGACAAATACCCGAAGTGCAACTAAGAGTGACATTTTTGAGGAACTGCAGCCTAGAGAGGAACATCCTGGGAGAAAGCCATTTTGAAACCAGAATTTTGGAGCAGACACCAGTCACATACCTTCCCAGCTAACAGAGGTCTTCTGGACAACATGGGCCATCCTCCAGTGAAGGTACCTAATTGCTGATGTGTAACCTTGGACACTTTATGGCCTTAAGACTGTAACTGTGTAATCAGATAAACCCCCTTTTATAAAAGCCAATCTATTTCTGGTGTTTTGCATTCTGGAAGCATTAGCAAACTAGAACAGTGCCTATCTCATCAGTTCTTATAATGATTAACTGAGATAAAGCAGGTACTATGGGCCTGGCATGTAGTAAGTGCTCAATGAGTAGTTGATATCTTTAGGGAGGTTTTAAAACATTGTCATTTTAAAACTTTTTTATGTTAGCTCTCTTTAAAGTGACCATATTTGCTTAAATTCAAAGATCAAAATTAAAATTTTCTGACTTCTTAGTCTATCAGAATCTTATTTCCCAGATTCATCCTTTTTTAAATGCAATTTTATTGAGATATATTCAAACACCATCGAATCCATCAAAGTGTACAATCAGTGGCTCACAGTATCGTCATATAGTTGTGCATTCATCACCACAATCAATTTTGGAACATTTCATTACTCCAAAATAAAGAAAAAATAAAAATAAAAATGAAAAAAGAACACTCAAAACACCCCATCCCCTTATCCCCTTATGATATTTGTATGTCTTTATTTTATTACTCATCTGCTCATACACTGGATAAAGGGCATATCAGTCACAAGGTTTTCACAATCACATGGTCACATGATAAAAGGTATATAGTTATATATTTTCTGTAGCACACTAGGTAATTTAACTTGTACAATCAGTTTGATTGAACACCATAGGTGCAGGGAGTGGTGAATGAGAAGTGGGATTTGGTGAGTTTGTACAGGCTGGGGTGAAATCCCAACACATCCCAGAGTGATATGGGCAGAGAGTATAAGTGTATTTGTGGGGTCCTCCAAGGAGCTGGGGAGAAATGTGGAAGTGTTGGACTTCTCCACCTGGACTATTGATGATTTTCCTCCAAAGGTTGAGGACTTCCAATTTAGTGGGCCAAGCCCTCGATCTGGGGGCTTTCCCCTGTGAGACTAGTTGCTGCAAGGGAGAGGCTAAGCCCACTTATAAGTGTGCCTAGGAGTCCACCCCCCCCCACCCAGAGAGCCTCTTTGTTGCTCAGATGTGGCCCTCTCTCTTTCTAAGCACACTCAGCAGGTGAACTCACTGCACTCACCCCTCTGTGGGACATGACTCCCAGGGATGTGAATCCCCCTGGCAATGTGGGAAATGACTCCTGGAGATGAGCCTGGACCAGCACTGTGAGATCGAGAGGATCTTCTTGACCAAAAGGGGGAAGAGAGATGAAACAAAATAAGATTCCAGTGGCTGAGAGATTTCAAATGGAGTTGAGAGGTCACTCTGGAGGGTATTCTTTTTTTTTTTTTTTATTTTAATAAACTTTATTTTAAAATAAATTCAAACTTACAGTAAGAGTTGCAAAAACAGTTCAAACCCCATACATAGAACTCCAGCATACCCCAACCCCCTCCCCCGATACCTCGATCAACCACCTTTAACATCCTGTCACACCACCATTTCTTTCTTTCCCTCCCTCTCTCCCACCATCCCTCCCTGTCTATCATCAATCATCTATTGCTCTGTCCTCTGAACATATGTGAGCAAGCTGCACATATCTTTGAACAAACTATAATTCACGTATACCTTTCCCATGGACAAGAACATTCTTTTATGCAATCCCATTAAGTGCAGCTAAGAAGTACAAGAAATTCAACATTGATACAAAGCTTACATTCTACATTTCCTTTTTTTTTTCTTATGTCCCATCTGTGTCCCTTTGAGCCTCCTCTCCTCCATCCTCAGATCCCACCCAGGATCATCCTTGGCATTTAATTGTCGTCTATTTAGACTGTCTTTTTTTTTTTTTTCAATTGTGGAAACATATATACAGCCTAAATCTTCCTATTCCATTCATGGGATTAATCACATTTAGAATGTTGCAATGCTATCACCTTCCCACCATCCATTTCTAGAAGTTTCCCTTCACCCCAAACAGAAATCCTACACTCATTTCTTAACTCCCCATTGCCCCTTCCCCCACTTCTCGTAACCCATACTCCACTTTTCATCTCTATAGTCATATTCTCTGATACTTTCTTTGTGTTTACCATGGGGCTTAAATTTAACATCTTAAATCTATAACAATCTTATTTTTCTTTGATACCCACTTAACTTCAATAGGACACAAAAACTATGTTCCTATACTCCATCATTCCCCCACCTTTATGTAGTTCTTGTCAAAAATTACATATTTTACCTTGAGTCCAAAACCACTGATTTATCTCTACAGTTTATGTATTTTAGATCCTGTAGGAAGTAAATAGTAGAGTTACAAATCAAAAATATAGTAGTATTAGTATTTATATTTGCCATGTGATCTTTACTGGAAATCTTTATTTCTTCATGTGGTTTCAGTCAATTGTTTAGTGTCCCTTCCTTTCAGCCTGCTCAGTTCCCTTTAGCATTTCTTATAGGACTGATCTACTGGTGACGAAGTCCCTCAGCTTTTTGATTATTCAGGAATGTTTTCATCTCCCCCTCATTTTTACCCGCCAGGTGTTTGTGAATTCTTCAAGTCTCTGATGGTTATGAACTTCTATTTGTATTCCATTGTGGTCAGAGAATGTGCTTTGAACAAATTCATTTTTTTTTAATTTATTGGGGCTTGTTTTTATGTCCCAGCATATGGTCCATTCTGGAGAAACATCCATGATCACTAGAGAAGAATGTGTGTCCCAGTGACCTGGGATGTAATATTCTATATATGTCTGTTAAAATTCTCTCTCTCTCTCTCCTTTCTTTGTTTCTCTGTCGGTAGGACTACTTTAGTATCTGGAGTAGGGCAGGTCTTTTATTAGCAAAATCTCTCAGCATTTGTTTGTCTGTGAAAAATTTAAGCTCTCCCTCAAATTTGAAGGAGAGTTTTGCTGGATAAAGTATTCTTGGTTGGAAATTTTTCTCACTCAGAATTTTAAATATGTCATGCCACTGCCTTCTTGCCTCCATGGTGGCCACTGAGTAGTCACTACTTAGTCTTATGTTATTTCCTTTGTATGTGGTGAATTGCTTTTCTCTTGCTGTTTTCAGAACTTGCTCCTCTTCAGTGTTTGACAGTGTGATCAGAATATGTCTTGAAGTGGGTTTATTTGGATTTATTCTATTTGGAGTTTGCTGGGCATTTATGCTTTGTGTATTTATATTGTGTAGAAGGTTTGGGAAGTTTTCCCCAACAATTTCTTTGAATACTCTTTCTAGATCTTTATCCTTCTCTTCTCCTTCTGGGACACCAATGAGTCTTAAATTTGGATGTTTTATTTTATCTATCATATCCCTGAGATCCATTTTGATTTTTACATTTTTTCCCCATTCTTTCTTTTGTTCTTTCATTTTCTGTTCTGTGGTCCTTGAGGAGGCTGAGTTGTTGTTCAACTTCCTCTAATCTTGTATTATGAGTATCCAGAGTCTTTTTAATTTGGCCTACAGTTTCTTTAATTTCCATAAGATCTATTTTTTTTCTTTCTTTTTTTTTCATTTTTATTGAGATTGTTCAGATACCATACAATTATCCAAAGATCCAAAGTGTACAATCACTTGCTCCTGGGTACCCTCATACAGCTGTGCATCCATCACACTTAATTTTTGTTCAATTTTTAGAAACTTTTCATTACTCCAGACAAGAAATAAAGTGAAAGATGAAAAAAGAAAAAAAGAAAAGGAAACTCTAATTCTCCCCTATCCCTAACCAACCCCCCTCAATTGTTGACTCATAGTATTGATATAGTACATTTGTTACTGTTTACAAAAAAATGTTGAAATACTACTAACTAGTATATAGTTTGTAATAGGTATATAGTTCTTCCCTATATGCCCCTCTATTATTAACTTCTAATTGTATTGTCATACATTTGTTCTGGTTCATGGAAGTGATTTCTAGTATTTGTACAGTTGATCATGGACATTGCCCACCATAGGATTCAGTTTTATACATTCCCATCTTTTGACCTCCAACTTTCCTTCTGGTGACATATATGACTCTGAGCTTCCCCTTTCCACCTCATTCACACACCATTCGGCGCTGTTAGTTATTCTCACATCTTGCTACCAACACCCCTGTTCATTTCCAAACATTTGAGTTCATCCTAATTCAACATTCTCCTCATATTAAGCAACCACTCCCCATTCTTAAGCCTCATCCTATATCTTGGTACCTTATATTTCATGTCTATGAGTTTACCTATTATAATTAGTTCCTGTCAGTGAGACCCTGTAATAATTGTCCTAATGTGTCTGGCTTATTTCACTCAGTATATTGCCCTCGAGGTTTTGTCATCAACCCATTTTTTTTTTAATATGGTTTTGTTCACTCACCATACATTCCATCCCAAGTAAATAATCAATGGTTTTCTGCATGGTCATACATTTATGTGTTCACCACCTTCACCACTATCTATATAAGAGCATCTACATTTCTTCCACAAGGCAGGAGGGAGAGTCAAAGAAGTTAGAGAGACAAAAGAAAGAGGGAAAAAAAATGACAGCTAGGAAGCAGCAAAAGGAAAAATAACCTTAAATCAAAGTAGAATAAAGAATCAGACAATACCACCAATGTCAAGTGTCTAACATGCCTCCCCTATCCCCCCCTCTTATCTGCATTCACCTTGGTATATCACCTTTGTTACATTAAAGGAAGCATAATGCAATGATTCTATTAGTTACAGTCTCTAGTTTATGCTGATTGCATCCCTCCCCCAATGCCTCCCCATTTTTAACACCTTGCAAGGTTGACATTTGCTTGTTCTCCCTCGTAAAAACATATCTGTACATTTTATCACAATTGTTGAATACTCTAGATTTCACCAAGTTACACTTTCCTCCTTCTTGTGGTGTCTCACATTCTCCCCACCTTCCTCTCTCAACCGTATTCATAGTTACCTTTGTTCAGTGTACTTACATTGTTGTGCTACCATCTCCCAAAATTGTGTTCCAAACCACGCACTCTTGTCTTCTATCACCCTGTAGTGCTCCCTTCAGTATTTCCTGTAGGGCAGGTGTCTTGTTCACAAAGTCTCTCATTGTCTGTTTGTCAGAAAATATTTTGAGATCTCCCTCATATTTGAAGGACAGCTTTGCTGGATACAGGATTCTTGGTTGGCGGTTTTTATCTTTCAGTATCTTAAATATATCACACCACTTCCTTCTTGCCTCCATGGTTTCTGCTGAGAGATCCGCACATAGTCTTATGAAGCTTCCTTTGTATGTAATGGATCGCTTTTCTCTTGCTGCTTTCAGGATTCTCTCTTTGTCTTTGACATTTGATAATCTGATTATTAAGTGTCTTGGCATAGGCCTATTCAGATCTCTTCTGTTTGGAGTACGCTGCGCTTCTTGGATCTGTAATTTTATGTCTTTCATAAGAGATGGGAAATTTTCATTAATTATTTCCTCTATTATTGCTTCTGCCCCATTTCCCTTCTCTTCTCCTTCTGGGACACCAATGATACTTACATTATTGTACTTTGTTTCATCCTTGAGTTCCCGGAGATGTTGCTCATATTTTTTCATTCTTTTCTCCATCTGCTCCTTTGCATGTAGGCTTTCAGTTGTTTTGTTCTCCAGTTCCTGGGTGTTTTCTTCTGCCTCTTGAGATCTGCTGTTGTATGTTTCCATTGTGTCTTTCATCTCTTGTGTTGTGCCTTTCATTTCCATAGATTCTTCTAGTTGTTTTTTTGAACTTTTGATTTCTGCCGTATACATGTCCAGTGCTTCCTTTACAGCCTCTATCTCTTTTGCAATATCTTCTCTAAACTTTTTGAATTGATTTAGCATTAGTTGTTTAAATTCCTGTATCTCAGTTGAAGTGTACGTTTGTTCCTTTGACTGGGCCATAACTTTGTTTTTCTTAGGGTAGGTTTTAATTTTCTGTTGTCTAGGCATGGTTTCCTTGGTTATCCAAATCAGGTTTTCCCAGACCAGAACAGGCTCAGGTCCCAGAGAGAAGAAATATTCAGTATCTGGTTTCCTTGCGGGTGTGTCTTAGAAAATTGCTCCACCCTTTGATGCCTTGGGTCACTGTGCTTTTCTGCCCAGCAGGTGGCGCCTGTCAGCCTATAATTCTTGACTGGTGTGAGGTGGTATGGCCGTGTTCCCCCAGGCTCTGGGGTCTGGTTCTGAATGGAAAGGGCCCCACCCCTTTCCTCCTAGAGAAGACAGAGCCCCCAGGTGGAGGTCATTAGCATTTCAATGGTCTCTCTCTCTGCTTGTGCTGTCTCCGCCCTTCCTCGAGTCACAGCTCTGGAAACTGAAAATGACTGGGGCTTTCTCCACTGAGCCAAAAAAGAAACAGTCCCCTTCAGACCCAGTCGAAGGCGACCCTCCGGCTCTCCCAGGTCAGTCGTCACCCAAAGCCTCTGTCTGTTTTTGGGGTTGCGTACCTGTAGTGAGCAGTTCACACTTGCTACTTAAAACCCCAGTTGGAGCTCAGCTGAGCTGTATTCGCTTGCTGGGAGAGAGCTTCTCTCTGGCACCACGAGGCTTTGCAGCTCGGACTATGGGGGAGGGGGTCTCCTGACCTGGTTCTGCAGGTTTTACTTACAGATTTTATGCTGTGTTCTCGGGCATTCCTCCCAATTCAGGTTGGTGTACGATGAGTGGATGGTCTCGTTTGTCCCCTCGCAGTTATTCTGGATTATTTACTAGTTGTTTCTGGTTTTTTGTAGTTGTTCCAGGGGGACTACTTAGCTTCCACTCCTCTCTATGCCTCCATCTTGCCCGCTCTCTCATAAGATCTATTTTTTATTTACTCTTGCAATTTCTTCTTTATGCTCTTCTAGGGTCTTCTTTATATCCTTCATATCCTGTGCCATGGTCTTTTTCATGTCCTTGATATCCTGTGTCATGCTCTCATTGCCTGTCTGTAGTTCTTTGATTAATTGTGCCAATTAATTGTGCCATTAATTGTGTCTTCTGATCTTTTGATTTGGGTGTTTGGGTTTGTGTTCTCCATATCATCTGGTTTTATCATATGCTTTAAGATTTTCTGTTGGTTTTGGCCTCTTGGCATTTGCTTTACTTGATCTCTAATTTTTCAGAACTGCAGCTTGCTGGTGTACACTTTCTCTAACCAGCAGATGGCATCCTTGAGTCACCTATTCCCCTCAAGTCAGTTCTCCCCAACTTTGTCTTTGTGGTGTGTGGGGATCTGATTCTTGTGGGGTTCAATTGGTGCACTAAATTTGGGTGTGTTGTTGGTGCTGTCCACCCTGAATGAGGGGTGTGTGTCTGAGTGGTTAGGGAGGGAGAGCAGCTTTAATAATCAAACCTCCCAGGTGCTCCCAGGGATTTAAAGCTGTTACAAGAGTCTAAGCCTTCATTTCAGTCTTGCCACAGATTGTCTTTGCCACTGACCCACAAGTCCTTGTTATTGGTGTAGGTTCCCTGGGATTTCCAAGTGGGTCCCCCTTCCCAGCCGTGCTCTTCCAGGACCTCTGCTGAGAGAGGGCTGCGCCACATCACAAGTGTGTGCTGGCCTCCAGGGAAGCCCTGGGATGCCGAGCCATGCAGGGGTGTTCCCAGCCCGCTTCAAAGATGGTTGAATGGGACACATTACCTTCCCCCTTTTCACACAGCTCTGCCCTCCTAGCTCCAGGACAATCAGCTGTGGGTGTATTAGAGGCCACTGTCCATGGCTGATATTGTGGTGTGTGCATGGTGCTGCAGGAAGTATTCTCCATCACACTGGGTTTCTTGATGCAACTTGGCTGTGGGTCTGGCCCTGGCCAGGAGTGTCCCCAACCCACTGGGGAGATGGCTGCAAGTGTTGTGGTTTTTTCTCCTTTTGGCTCCCCTTTTCTCCCTTGGCCCTGAGACAATCAGCAGCAGGTGTGGGAAGGGGTATCCTCCACACCAGATACTGTGGCATTAGCCTAGCCCGCTCCCTCTGTGCTTCACTGCATGGCTCTCCCCATCGTATCTGCAGCTGCTCCTGGGCTTTTTTTTTTTTTAAAGAACTAGTCCATCTCTAAATGCCAACCCACCATTTCCCCACACCGCAGCATGGCCAAGGGACTTTCAGCCAACTCACTCACATGTTTCAGAATGCAGACTCCTGGTTTCACCAAATGCATGGTCCCTGTAGATTTAGCAGACCTTGTCTGGCTGGTGCTACACTGGAACTGGTGTTCTGGGTCACTTTCTGGTTTTTATCTAATATTTTTCACGGACGTGTTTTTTTGCCCTGTCTCACCTAGCTGCCATCTTAGGTTCTCCCTGGAGGGTAGTCTTATGCACTATATAGATATCACCTTTTAGTCTTTAGTGTGTTGGAATGGCTAGAGGGAAATACCTGAAGCTGTCAAACTGAAACTCAGTGTCCTTGATTTTTGAAGACAATTGTACAACTATGTAGATTGCATAGTGTGACTGTGTGACTGTGAAAACCTTGTGGCTTGCACTCCCTGTATCCAGTATATGGACAGATGAGTGGAAAAATGGGGACAAAAATTAGATGAAGAATGGGGTGGGATAGAGGGGATGGAAAGTTTTGGGTGTTCTTTTTTGCTTTTATTTTTATTTTGCAGTAAAGAAAATGTTCAAAAATTGATTCTGGTGATGAATGCACAACTGTATGATGGTGCTGTGAATAATTGTACACTGTGGGTGACTGTAGGGTGTGTGAATATATCTCATTGAAACTGTGTTTAAAAAAAGTAAATGAACAATGGGGAGAGGAGGGTTTGCCAGTTCAATGTATTATGTCCCCCAAAACACCATTATTTTTGATGCAACCTTTTGTGGGCACACATATATGTGTTGATTAGATTTTGGAATCCTTTGGGTGTTTCCATGGAGATGTGATTCAATCAGTTGTGGACAATAACTTTGGTTGGATAATTTCCATGAAGGTGTTGCCCCACCCATTCAGGGTGAGTCTGAATTAAATTACTGGAGCACTATATAAGCTCAGACAGAAGGAACAAGCTTGCTACAGCCAAGAGAGATACTTTGAAGAATGCACTGGAACTGGGAGAGGAGCTTCAGCTTACAGAGACATTTTGGAGATGGCCTTTGAAAGCAGACTTTTGCTCCAGAGAAGCTGAGAGGACAAATGCCCCAAGAGCAACTAAGAGTGACATTTTTGAGGAGCTGAAGCCTAGAGAGGAATGTCCTGGGAGAAAGCCATTTTGAAACAGGAACTTGGAGCAGACACCAGCCACATGCCTCCCCAGCTACCAGAGGTTTTCCAGACACCATTGGCCATCCTTCAGTGAAGGTACCCAATTGTTGATGTGTTACCTAGGACACTTTATGGCCTTAAGACTGTAACTGTGTAACCAAATATACCCCCTTTTATAAAAGCCAATCCATTACTGGTATTTTGCATTCTGGCAGCATTAGCAAACTAGAACAGAGGGGAATGGGATGTTTTGGATGTTCTTTTTTATTTTAACTTTTATCTTATTTTTTGGAGTAATGAAAATATTCAAAGTTTGATTGTGTTGATGAAAGCACAACTATATGTTGATACTGTGAACAACTGATTGTACACTTTGAATGATTGTATGTTATGTGATTATATCTCAATAGAATTGCATAAAAAGCTACATAGTTATACAATTATCAAGAATCACATCTATTGGATTAAAGTTCAACAGATTTAGGTATTTCATTCTAGTTCTTCTAATACACTAGAAGCTAAAAATTAATATTTATATATTGCATAAGAATAACCTCCACAGTGACCTCTCAATGCTATTTGAAATCCCTTAGCTACTGAAATATTGTTTCATTTCTTTTCCCCCTTTTGGTCAAAAAGGCATTCTCAATCCCACAATGCCAGGGCCAGGCTCATGTCCCACATCGCCAAGGAGTCATATCCCACATTGCCAGGGAGACTCACATCTCTCAGTATTATGTCTCAGGTAGGGGGTAATATACTGTGTTTGTTTGCAGAGTTGGCTGAAAGAGGCCACATCTGAGCAACCAAAGAGGTTCTCCGTCAGTGACTCTTAGGCATAACTATAAGTGGGCTTAGCTTCTCATTTGCAGGAATAATTTTCATAAGGGAAAATCCCAAGATTTGGTTTTTGACTTATTAAATTGGGATTCCCTAATGCTTGCAAAAATATCAGGAAATCCCCGTGTGAGGAAGTTTAATAGTTCCACATTTTTCCCCAGTCCCTCAAGGAGACTTTGCAAGTACTTTTTTATTTTCTGCCCAAAATACTCTGTGGTGTATCAGGGTATTACATTAACCTATACAGAATAAAAAGATCTCATTTCCTCTTCTAGGTTCCATGTAATTATGTTGTTTAAGTAAACTGACTTTACAGGTTAAGTTAACAAGTGTGCTACAGAGAATATAAATTTTGTACCAAATAAACATCTCTTGAATAACAGTTAAAACTGAGGAATAGATGTGACTGCTGTAACAGCTTACAATCTACAAACCCTTACAATAAACCTTATTGAAAGTTATGTTCTCCTGCATCATCAATTGCAGAATCTCTGTCCACATTTTATGTCCTGATAACCTATGTTCTCGAATTCAATTCTCAGCATTTGCTCATTATGCTTAGTTTACATTAGTGAGGCCTTACAATATTTGTCCTTTCATTTCTGGCTTATTTCACTCAACATAATGTCCTCAAGGTTCATTCATCTATTTGCATGCCTCACAACTTCATTGCTTCTTGCAGCTGTTCAATATTCCATTGTATGTATACACCAGAGTTCACCCTTCCATTCACCCGTCAATGTACCCTTAGGCCACCTCCATTTATTGCAGATCATGAAAACTGCTGCCATAAACACCAGTGTGCAAATGCCTATTCTTGTCCCTGCTTTCAGTTCTTCCAAGAATATACCAAATAATGGAGTTGCAGGATTATATGTCAACCCTATACTTAGACTCCTGTGGAACCACCATACTGCTCTCCAGAGGCTCTGCACCATTCTACTTCCCTACCAACAGTGAATAGGTATATCTCTCTCCACATGTTCTCCAGCACTTGTATTTTTCTGCTTATTGTTTAAACAGTTTTATTCAAACACCATACAGTCCATTCTAAGTGAACAATCAAAAGCTCCTGGTATATCACATAGTTACGCTTTCACCACCACACCACAATCTATATGAGATCATTTCTATTTCTTCTTCAAAAAAAGAATAGGAAGAAAAAAAGAAAAAAGAAAAGAATACAAAATTAAAACAGTTAAAAAATTAATGAAATAAAATTAAAAAGGAGAAACAAGAATCTGATACCCCTCACTTATATCCCCCTCTGTTGACATTTAGCTTTGTTATATTGCTTTTGTTACAATTAATGGAAGAATATTACAATGTTACCTTTAACTGTAGACCCTAGTTTGCATTGATTTTTTCCCACATACCATCCCATTTTCAACACTTTGCAGTATTGATATTCACTTGTTCTCCCTCATGAAAAACTTTCCTATGTGTCTATATTTAATCACAATCATTGTCCACTCTAGTTTTTGCTAAGTTATACAGTCCCAGTTTTAATTCTCTATCTTTCCTTCCAGTGCCATACATACCCCTAGGCTTCCTCTTTCTACCATACTCCCACTCAGTTTTGTTCATTATACTTACAATATTGTGCTCCATCAGATAGTATTGTACTATCCATTTCTGGATCTTTATAATCAATCCTGTTGAACATTATGTACTCCATCAGCATCATATGCCCAATCTCTACCCTCTTTCTACATCCTGATAATTTGTGTTCTTAACTTGAACTCTCAGAATTTGCTGATTATAGTTAGCTCATATTAGTGAGACTGTAAAGTATTTGTCCTTTTCTTTTTGGCTAATTTCACTCAACATAATGTCCTCAAGGTTCATCCACATTGTTGCATGTGTCATGACATTATCATGTCTTACAGCTGTGTAATATTCCATCATATGTATATACCAGTTTGTTTATCCACTTGTCCATTGATAGACATTTGGGCTCTTTCCGTCTCTTAGCAATCATGAAAAATGTCACTATAAACATTGGTTTACAAATACCCATTCATGCCCTAGCCTTCAGTTCCTCCAAGTATATACCTCATGATGGGATTTCTGGATTATATGGTAGTTCTATACTCAGCTTCCTGAGGAACCGCCAAACTGCCTTCCAGAGCAGTTGCACCATTCTATGTTCCCACCAAGAGCAAATAAGTGTACCTCTTTCTCCACATCTTCTTCAGCACTTGTAGTTTTCTGTTGTTTTGATAATGGCCATTCTAGTAGGTGTGAGATGATATCTCATTGTGTTCTGACTTGCATTTCCCTAATAGCCAGTGAAGTTGAGCATATTTTCATGTTTTTGAGCCATTTGTATTTCCTCTTTGGAAAAGTGTCTGTCCATATCTTTTGCCCATTTTTTAATTGGGTTGTTTGTCTTTCTGTTGTTGAGTTGTAGTATCACTTTATATATTTAAGATATTAAACCCTTATCTGATATGTGGTTTCCAAATATTGTCTCCCATTGTGTAGGCTGCCTTCCCCCCTTTTATTAAAAAACAAAGAATAAAAAAAAAACATTTCAAACAAAACCAAAATAAGCTGCTTTTACTTTTGTGACAAAGTCCTTTGATGTGCAAAGGTTTTCAATTTTGAGGAGATCCCATTTATCTATGGTCAATTGTCAATAGATGAGAGGGTCTATTTCTGAATGCTTAATTCAATTCCATTCATCAGTATACCTCTCTTTATGCAAGTACCATGCTGTTTTGACCACTGTAGCTTTGTAATATGCTTTAAAGTCAGGTGGTGTGAGACCTCCCATTTTATTTTTCTTTCCCAGGATATTTTTACCTATTTGGGGCATCCTGCCTTCCAAATAAATTTGATTATTGGTTTTTCTATTTCTGAAAGGTAAGTTGTTGGGATTTTAATTGGTATTGCATTGAATCTATAAATCAATTTGGGTAGAATTGACATCTTAACTATATTTAGTCTTCCAACCCATGAACACAGTATGTTATTCCATTTATTTAGGTCTTCCTTGAATTTTTTTAAGCAAGTTTTTGTAGTTTTCTCTGTATAGGTCTTTTATGTTCTTGGTTAAATTTATTCTGAAATATTTCATTCTTTTGGTTGCTTTTGCAAATGGAATATTTCTTGATTCCCTCACCAGATAGATCTTTACCAGTGTATAGAAACACTATTGATTATTGCATATTGATCTCTTATGGTACCACATTGCTATACTTATTATATCTAGAGCTTTGCTGAATTTTTTGGGGGGATTTTCTACATATAGGAACATGTCATTTGTAAACAGTAAAAGTTTTACTTCTTTTTTTCTTTCTGATTTGGATGCTTTTTATTTCTTTTTCTTACCTAATTTCTCTAGCTAGGAATTCCAGCACAATGCTGAATAACAATGGTGAAGTCGCATCCTTTCCTTGTTCCTGATCTTAGAGTGAAAGTTTTCAGTCCTTCCCCATTGAGTATGATGTTAGTTTTTCATATATTCCCATTATCATGTTGAGAAAGTTTCTGTCTATTCCTATCCTTTGTAATGTTTCATCAAGAAAGTTCACAAAATTTTGTCAAATGCCTTTTCTGCATCAATTGAGATGATCATTTGGTTTTTCCTCTTTAAATTATTGAGATGGTGTATTACATTGATTTTCTTGTGTTGTACTACTGTTGCATACCTGGAATAAAACCCCTTGGTCATGGTGTATAATTCTTTAATGTGCTGCTGTATTCTATTTGCAAGTATTTTGTTGAGGATTTTTGCATCTATATTCTTTAAAGAGACTGGCTTGTAATTTTTTTTTCTTGTAGTGTCTTTGGCTTTGGTATTAGCATAATTTTGACTTCATAGAATGAGTTAGGTAGCTTTCCTACATCTTCAGTTTTTTTTTTTGAAGAGTTTGAGCATTATTGGTACTAATTATTTCTTGAATTCTTGGTAGAATTCACATATAAAGCCATCTGGTCCTGGACTTGCCTTTCTTGGAGTTTCTTTGATGACTAATTTGATCTCTTATCTTGTGACTGGTTTGTTGAGATCTTCTATCTCTTCTTGAGTCAATGTTGGTTGTTCATGCCTGTTCCAGTTTGCTAATACTTCCCATTATGCAAAATACCAGAAATGGATTGGCTTTTATGAATGGGTTTATTTGGTTACAAAGTTACACTCTTAGGCCATAAAATGTCCAAGTTAAGGCATCGATGATAAGGTACCTTCACTGGAGAAAGGCTGTTGGCATCTGGAAAAACCTCTGTTAGCTGGGAAGACACATGGCTGGCATCTGCTTGCTCCCTGGTTGCATTTCAAAATGACATTCTCCAAAATATTGCTCTTGAGGTGTTTTATCCTCTCTTAGCTGCAGCTCCTCTTCAAAATGTCACTCACAGCTGCTCTGCATCCAGGGCTTATGTGGCTCTTTTTAAAGTACTTCAGTGATCCAATAAAGACCCACCCTGAATGGATGGGGCAACGCCTCATAGAAGTAATCCAATGAAAGCCCTTGCCCACCGTTGATTGAGTCAATCTCCGTGGAATCCCTGAACCAATAGGTTCCAACCTAATCAACACTAATGTGTCTGACTCTACAAGATTACCTTAAAGATAATGGCATTTTGGGAGGCCATAATACATCCAAACCAGCACAATGCCTGTCTAGGATGCTGTCCATTTCATCTAAGTTGTCTAGTTTGTTAGCATATAGTTTTTCATAGTATCTTCTCATCATCTGCTTTATTTCTGCAGGGTCAGTGGTTATGTTTCCCCTCCCATTCTGATTGTATTTATATGCTTCCTCTCTTACTTTTTCTAGCTAGGAGTCCATTGATTTTATTGATTTTCTCAAAGAACAAAACTCTGGTTTTGTTGATTCTCTCTGTTGTTTTCATGTTTTCAATATCATTTCTGCTCTAATTTTTGTGATTTCTTTCCTTCTGTTTGCATTGGGGGTTAGTTTGCTGTTCTTTCTCTAGTTCCTCCAGGTGAGCAGTTAAGTTCCTGATGTTTGCTCTTACTTCTTTTTTTAAAATAGGCATTTAGGGCAATAAATTTCCCTCTCAGCGCTGCTTTTGCTGCATCCCATAAATTGTGAAAGGCTGTGTTCTTATTATCATTTACCTCAAGATATTTAATGATTTGTCTTGTAATTTCTTCCTGGACCCACTTGAGTGTTTTGTTTTGCTTCCATATATTTGTGAATTCCATATATTTGTGAATTTTCCAGGCTTCCACCTGTTATTGATTTCTAACTTCATTCCATTGTGATCTGAGAAGGTGCTTTGTATAATTTTGATATTTTAAAATTTATTGTGACCTGCTTTGTGACTCAACATGTGGTCTATCCTGGAGAATGATCCATGAGCACTTGAGAAAAGTGTATATCCTGCTGTTGTTGCATGCAATGTTCTGTAAATATTTGTTAAGTTTAGTTCATTTATCATTTTATTCAAAATCTCTGTTTCCTTATTCATCTTCTGTCTAGATATTCTATCCATTGATGAGAGTGGTGTATTGGTCTCCAACTATTGTAGAAGCATCTACTTCTCTCTTCAGTGTTCTCACTGTTTGCCTCATGTATTTTGAGGCACTCTAGCTTGGTGCATAGATATTTATGGTTGCTTATCTTCTTGATGGTTTGTCCCTTTTGTTAATACATAGTTTCAATCCTTGTATCTTCTAATTTGAATTCTAATTTGTCATATTTGTATAGCTATCCCTGCTCTTTTCTGGTTGTTGTTTGCTTGAAATATCTTTTTATAACCTTTAATTTTCAACCTGTTTTTGTCCTTGTGTCTTAAGTAAGTCTCTTGTACACAGCATATACATGGATCCTGTTTTCTAAACCATTATGCCAATCTGTGTATTTTGATTGGGGAAATTAATCCACTAATATTTTATGTGATTACTATAAAGTTCTGACATTTGTTTTTTCAAGATTTTGAATTCTTCTGTATGGACACCCTGTGTCTTCTTCAAGCATTTTTTTCTTTTGGATTTTATACATCATATCTTTTTTTTCATTCTTTTAACCCTTTTAGTTATCCTTACTGCTAACCTTTATTTCTACACTCTTCTCCAAACCTCTCTCTCTTGTCTTTTCCTATCTGCCCATAGTGCTCCCTTTAGTGTTTCTTGTAGACCATGTCTTCTGCTCACAAACTCTCTCAGTGTTGTTTTCTCTGTACATATTTTAAACCCTCCCTTACTTTAAAAGGACATTTTTCCAGATGTAGAATTTTTGGTTTATAGTTTTTCTTTCAGTATCTTAAATATATCATACCACTGCCTTCTCACCTCCATCATTTCTGCTGAGAGATCTGCACTTATTCTTATCAAGCTTCCCTTGCATGTGATGGATCACTTTTCTTTTGCTGCTTTCATAATTCCCTCTTTGTCTTTGACACTTGACAATCTGATCAGTAACTGTCTTGGATTAGGTCTATTTGGATCTATTCTGTTTGGGGTATGCTGTGCTTCTTGGACCTGTAATTGTATGTCTTTCATAAGAGTTGGGAAATTTTCATTGATTATTCCCTCCATTATTCTTTTGTCCCCTTTTCTCTTCTCTTCTCCTTGTGAGACCCATGTAACATTTATATTCTTGTGCTTCATGTTGTCATTCAGTTCCTTGAGACTCTGCTTGTATTTTTCCATTCTTTTCCTATCTGTTCTTTTGTGTGTCTTCTAGTTCACTAATCCTTTCTTCTGCCTCTTAAAAGCCTTCTGTTTTATGTCTCCATTGTGTTTTTCATCTCTTCTATTATGCCTTTCATTCCTGTAAGTTCTGACATTTGTGTTTTCAAGATTTTGACTTCTTCTCTATGGACACCATTTGTCTTCTTTATATCCTTCAGCTCTTTTGCCAAATTTTCTTTCAACTCCTTTAATTGATATAGAAGATTTGTTTAAGCATCTTTTATTAGTTATTTCAACTCCTGTATCTCGGTTGAGATGTTTGTTCCTTTGACTGGGCCATATCTTTTTGCTTCCTGGTATGACTTGTGATTATTTTGTTGTCTATGTGTCTGATTTTCTTGATTAGTTTATTCTGGAGGTAGTTTTCTCTCTTTTGCATAGGGTTTTCTTTTTGGTTGGCTTTGATCTCTTTCTGTTCTTTGTCTCTCTCACCAGCCAGTTGTCAGATTGGCTCTATCCCCCAGTCTTTGCCCAAATATCAGGCACCCACAGTGGCCTTCCTCAGGGATGGTGGGTAGCCACTGGTTACCCCAGCAAGGTCTCTGTGTGTGGTAAAACAAGTCTGCTGGCTCCCAGTTGTGCTCTGTTTTTCACCAGCCAGCAGGACCTGGGTTTGTTTCAGGGCCCTGCTTTAGCAGTTGGGTCATCCCTATTTCTCAGCCAAAACAGGGCCTGTTTTCCTTGTAGGGGCTGTAGACCTGCTCCAGTAGTCCTCTGATAGTGTCTGGAGATTCTTTTAAAAGCCCTTCAATTCCCTTTCACTTTCTTGTCTGTCTAGCAGATGAAGTGTTCCATGACTTCACTGTCCTCAAAAGCTGTTTTGCCTCTGAGCACAGGCTGCATCTGAATAGGTGGGGCTGAAACTGGAGGATTCCTTTGCCCTCACTGTTCTGGTTTGCTAATGCTGCCATTATGTAAAATACCATAAATGGATTGGCTTTTATAAGGGGGGTTTATTTGATTACAATGTTACAGTCTGAAGCCCATGAAAATGTCCAAATTAAAGCATCAACACAAGTATATCTTCACCAAAGGAAGGCCAATGGTGTCTGGAAAACCTGTGTTAGCTGGGAAGGCACGTGGCTGGCATCTGCTGATCCCAGGTTGTGTTCCAGCTCCTCTGTGCATTCTTCAAAATGTTGCTCTTGGGGTGTCTTGTAGCCTCTTAGGTTCTCTGGAGCAAAGTGTCAGCAAAAGTCTGCTTTCAATAGCCATCTCCAAAATGTTCTGTCTTGGCTGTAGCAGTGAGCTTCTTCTGTCTGAGCTCTTATAGGGCTCCAGTGATTTAATTAAGACCCACACTGAATGGACAGGGCCACACCTCCATGGAAATAATCTAATCAGAGTTTTCACCTATAGTTGGTTGGGTCACTTCTCCATGGAAACAACCCAATCCAAATGTTCCAACCTAATCAATACTAACTACATCTGCCCCTACAAGATTGCATCAAATAACATGGTGTTTTGGGAGACAATGTATCCAAACCATCACACTCGCTTTGCCAGCCAATATCAGCTTGATATGTGGCTGTGTCCCCCACTTTACTTGTGGTAGAGGATTCCCCCAGCTGTCCCAGATTTCCAGCCATCAAACAGGCAAGGAATTTGGCTGCCTGCTGCTGTTTTCTTCCAGGGAGGGGTAAAGGTTTTGGACTCAGGGCTGGAAACACAGTCTCTGTCCCTGTTTTCTCAGACTCTCTGTCCCTTAATGACCTGGGCCTTGAAATGTCCTCCCCTGCCCCCCAGGTCTCCAATGAGGGTCTGTTTCACTGCTGTGAGAGATTTCATAGTCTGCATCCTCAGTGAAAGTGGTCCCAGCTGCTGTTTCTGTGCCTTTCCCATGCTGTTTGAGACTGAGCAAAGGGGGAAGGGAGAGGACTGGCTGGTCCAGGATGGAAAATCTTATCTGATATTTTTTCTTTCTTCAATTCAACATTTGATGGGTCTTTCTTCAGTCTATATCTCCCTCCAGAGTTCTGAACAATTCAGAATTCACCTTTTTGTTGTTGAATCTCTGGAGAGATGTTTTCAGTGGCTGTTTACATTGCCATGTTGATTATGTCATCTCTCATGTTCCTCTTATACCTTCTAGGAAATTACACTTAAAAGAAGAATCAGATCTGTTAATTTACTGAAAGTTGTGTCAGCAAATATAAGCCATTTTTTTTCTATGTGTACATTTCTATCATGAATCACTTGGTTTAATTTTATAAAAAAATTAACATTATACTATGATTTGTACATATCGTAAGTAATACAGATACATGGCTTCAAAAATTCAAAGAATTATGTGATTTCTTTTTCTGTGAAATGTATTTTCATATAATTTGCCTATTGTTCTTTGGGTTATGTTTCTTTTACTTTTTTTAAGTTAAGACCTCTGCTCATTAGGGATATAAATCTACTAGAAGTATTGCAAGTATTTTCTCAGTTTGTTGTCTTTGACATTGTTCATGGGTTTTATTTTATTTTGTTTTCACAGGGCATGAATTTTAAATGTTTGTCTAACAAAATTCATGAAAATTTCCTTTGACATCTGTAGTTTCTGTCATCTCTTGCTTAAGATAAAAAAAAACTAAACTTCCACCTAATAAAATTATATTTATTAACATTAAGGTCATCATTTAATTTTGAATTTATTTTTGTATATGTTGTAAGATAGGGATATATATTTATTTTTCTCCATATAGGTAACAAATTATGCCAAAACCATTTATTTCAAAAGCCATAATTGCATTGCCACACTGAATTAAAAGACAATATCTCTCAAATAACAGGTTCCAATAAATATACATATATATCCTGAGTACATCGATTATGCATACATAAATATACAGACTCACTCAGCTTTGTGGACTTGTTTATGTTCTACTGTTTATTTCTATCCATCATTTATCTATCTCTATCTGTTATCTGTGTATCACCTATATCTATCATCTCTCTAGCTATCATCTATCCCTCTATCTATTCTGATCATTTTACCATATTTTTAATATATGGCAAGGCTAATCCCCATGTGGCATTCTTATTTTCACAAGTTACTTAAATATGCCCAGATATTATTCTTCCATTTGAATTTAAACTAGTTCATCTGGTTTCAAAACAAAAATCATTGAGCATTTTGGTTTGTATTTGAATTGCATTATATTTATGCAGGAGTATGGGATGAATCAATATTCTTATAATTCTCCTTATGTATAGGAACATGTAATGTCTCTCCATTTTTGGAGACACATTTTAAATATTTCAAGAAAATCTTATAACTGTCTTCATATAGGTCCTATACTTTTCTTTATTAAATGTAATTTTAAGTATTTTATATGTTTATAATTATTATGACATATAGTTTCCT
This sequence comes from Choloepus didactylus, assembly GCF_015220235.1. Classification (NCBI taxonomy): domain Eukaryota; kingdom Metazoa; phylum Chordata; class Mammalia; order Pilosa; family Megalonychidae; genus Choloepus; species Choloepus didactylus. The sequence continues at coordinate 106,247,049 of NC_051334.1, read as the reverse complement.
TTTGGTTTTCTAACTGCTTATTCCAGGTATAAAGAAAAGCTATTTATATTCTGTAGTTGCAGTCTATCCATCTACAGTATGAAATTATCTTGTAAACACTATTCATTTTAATGGTCTTGGATTTTCTAGGTATACAACTGTATGACATGATTATATATGTCTTTATTTCTGAAATTTATATGACATGTCCATTGTCTTAGTGCATTCACCAGGTCTCCAAGATAATATTTACTATTGAGTAAAATTAGCATCCCTGATTTGATTCTGATTTTAATGGAAATTTATTGACTTTAGTATATCTCACTTTGCAGTTATGTTCCCATGGTTTGTGATAAATATTTTTATCATGGTAATGTGTTTCTATTCCAAATTTACTCAGAATTTTTCTTAGAAATGCTGGCTGAATTCTAGTAACTAATATTTATGCATCTACTTATATAACTTTATGGTCATTCTCCTTCAATTTTTGGAATAATGAATTATGTTAATAGATTTCCTAATGTTGATCCATATTTATATTCCTAAAATATACTCTACTCAATCATGGGGTATTATTACTTAATTATCTACTTTATTCAATTTGTTAGAATTTCATTTAGAGTATGGCATCATATGAGTAAGAAACATGGGTCTGTAGTACATTAGGTACACTGAGTCCCAGGCAGTACCCAAATCAAATCAGAACCTCTAGCCTGGGCCTGGGCCTGGACATTTTCAAAAATTCCCCAAATGATTATATCCATTGGGGTTGAGAACCACTGCTTTGTATTTGTGTGTATGTGTGTGATTATCAGATTTTGATATTATGAGTATGCTATATTCATAAAATGTACTACCTTTATGAAGTAACAGTAATTATTTGTAAAAGTCCATCTGGACCTGCTGCCTTTTTGAATAGAAATTCGAATAGGCCAATTAACATATGACAAGATGCTTAATTTCACTCATTAAAATGCAAATAAAAATGATATACCATTCCCAGTTTGCACATTATTGAGAAAAATGTTAAAGATTTATAACTTTCAGTGCAGCCAAAGTATAGAGAAAGAAGCACTCATACAATGCTGGTTGGAGTAAGAATTGCTAAACATTGTAGAAAATATGAAAAAATAACTAAAATTGTATGTAGTGATCAATAAGTTATAAAAATGAGAATAGCAATTTGCAGAGCAACCTGTATAGTATAGCCCAGTTTCTGAAATGAAGAAAATTTTTATATATGCATGTGTTTACATGAACATAGAGGAAGATGTGGAGATATACACAGAGGAAGATGTGGAAATATACATGGCAAACTCTTAATTTTGGTTACCTGGTGTGATGATTTGAAACCAAATGGACTCCAGAAAGTTATGTTCTTAAAGTAAACCCATTCCTGTGGTTATGGAATTACTTGAAGGAGGACCTTATGGTGAGTAGTATCTTAAGATGTGATCCATCTCATTCAGAATGTGTCTTAATTCCTTACTGGAGAACTCTACAAGAGAATGGAATTCAGAGAGAAAACGACAGAAGCCAGAAGCTGAAAATAATGAAAACCAGAAGAGAAGGGAGGAACCAGCAGATGCCTCCATGTGCCTTGCCATGTGACAGAGGAGTCCAGGATCACTGGCAGCCTGTCTTCAGGAAGAAAGTGTCATCTTGATGACTTGATTTGGATATTTTCACCACCTCAGAAATGTTAGGCTTGTAAGTTAACAAATTCTCATTGTAAAAGCCAATCCATTTCTGGTTTTGTAAAAGCCAACCCATTTCTATTTGCTTTTGGCAGCCTAGCAGACTAAAACACCTGGGTTAGAGACAGGAACAAAATTGGAGAGGAAGAGATTGTAAATGTTTTTTATACACTTCTGTGTTGTGTAACTTGCTAAAAAAAAAGCATGCATTATTTTTGTATTTCTAATGTAATAAAGAAGTTAAGGATAAAATGAAACAATTTTTAAAAACTTATCTCTAAAATGAAACTAATGGAAAATTAAAACTAAAAGTCCCCCTGCCTACCAAATCACTCATCATCCCTAACCTCTTTGAACAGTTTCTTGGATATGCTTAAAAAATAATTTTGCACATAAACTGCAAATATATGTTGTGGCATGATGAGTGAGGGCAAATTCAACCATGTAATGTGTAAAGTAAGAAAAGGGTCTTACTGGGGAAGTTAAGGGTCAGCAAGAGGAGTCATGAGGTCCCTGGTCTGTTGGACTCCAGTAGAGAAGCTTTTCTGATCCAAGGCCTGATAGAAATATCATGGCTGTGATCCAGGAGGGGGACTGTTCCCCCTTTTCTTTCCCTTTTTTAGAAGTTAAGTGTAAAGATGGCCTTACAAGAAGGGGGCAAATTCTGTGAGCACCAACACTGAAGGACATGAATGCCAGCTGTGCTAGGAAAACCAATTTTCTAGCACCTGGAGACCCTGAAAACCCATGGGAAGTTATACTCCCTCCTGATGGGGAGAAACCATAGTCCATTGGCAATTTGGGTTGTGAACCTGCTCTTGTAATTTGGGTAAAAGTGGTCTCAGCTTGTCAGGCAAGACAAAAATTGCTCCCTGGGGCATTTTGTACAAACAACTACACAAATGAGAGCATGCTGCTCTGTGGTTTACCACTTTCATTTAATAACATGTTTCAGATCATCTCATATCTTCATATACAGATCTAATTCATTTGTTTTGTTGTTGTGGCACTATATGGGTATACCATAATTTATTTAACCAATTCCCTATTGATATACATTTAGGTTTTTCAGTTTGTTACTGCAGACAATGTTGCAATGAATATCCCCATGGCTATATTTTGGCACACTTTTGTGAGCATATCATTTAGTTAAATTCTTAGTAATGGAATCAAGGCATTAAGTAATTTTGAATTTTTATATATACTGCAAATTTGCCTTCTAAAAATGCTGCCCCAGTTTACACTACTATCATTACACTACTATTAATAATATAGAGGGTCTGCTTCCTGTACTCTCCAAGAATAAGTGCTAGCATATTTTTTAACTGTTTGTATTAAACTTTCCAATCTGATAAATGAAGCATGGAAATTTATTGTTGTTTTACTTTGCACTTCTTTAATTGTGAAAAAATTCTAGAGCATGATTCCATATGTCTATTATAAACTTATATTTCCTATTCAGTGAGCCAATTTTCCTATTGTGTTGTCCATCTTTTTGCTTGTTGATATATAGGAACATATTGTGAATTAAAAAAAAAAAAACTATTATATGCATTGCACTTTTTTCCCAATGTACTTTTCGACTTTGTTCAAGTTTCCACGACAGTGAAATATTTTAATGTTTTTATTGTGGCAATATGTATACAACAAAAAAATCACCATTTTAGCCAGTTTTATATGTATATTTCAATGGTGTTAATTACATTCCCAATGTAATGCTGCCATCACCTCCATCCAACACCAAAATTTTTTCACCACCCCAAACACAAACTTGGTACCCATTAAGCAATAACTCCTCATTCCCCCATCTCCCCAGCCCCTGGTAACCTTTAATATACTTTTTGTCTCCATGAATTTGCTTATTGTAGGTATTTCATATAAGTGGAATCTTAAAAATATTTGTTTTTATGTACCTTGCTTATTTTACTTGGTATAGTGACTTCAAGGTTTATCCATGTTGTATCATGTATGAGAACTTCAGCATTTTTTATAGCTGAATAATATTCCATTGTGTGTATATACCACATTTTGTTTACCCATTTTTCTGCCAATGGACACTTGAGTTGTTCCTACCTTTTGGCTGTTGTGAATAATACTGTTATAAACATTGATAAACAAGTATCTGTATGAGGCCCCATTTTCAATTCCTTTGGGTATTCACTTAGAAGTAGAATTGCTGGGTCATGTAACTCTTCTTTTTTAATTCATATTTGTTGAGATATATTCACATACAATGCAGTCATACAAAACAAAGCATACATTCAATTGTTCACTGTACCATTATATAGTTGTGCATTCATCACCAAAATTAATTTTTGATGTTTTCATTACCACACACACAAAAATAATAAGAACAATTAAAGTAAAAAAGAACACTGGGTACCTTTTTTTTTTGTTCCCCCATTTTTCTACTCATCCATCCATAAATGAGACAAAGGGGAGTACGGTTATGTTGATCACCTTTTCATGTGCTTTTTGGCCATTTGTATTTCCTCTTTGGAAAAGTGTCTATCCATGTCTTTTACCCATTTTGTAATTGTTTTGTTTCTCTTTTTATTGTTGAGTTGTAGAATTTCTTTATATATTCTGGATATTAAACCCTTAGCAGGTAAGTGGTTTCCAAATATTTTTTCCCATTGAGTATGATGCCTTTTTATTTTTGTGACAAAATCCTTTGAAGCACAAAAGTATTCAAATTTGAGGATATTCCATTTATCTATTTATTCTTTCATTGTTTGTGCTTTGGGTATAAAGTCTAAGAAACCAAGGTGGTTGGAATTTTGATTGGGATTGTGTTGAATCTGTAAATCACTTTGGGTAAAATTGACATCTTAACAATATTTATTCTTCTAATCCAAAAATGCAGAATGTCCTTCCATTTATTAAGGTCTTTTTTGTTTTGTTCTATTTTAGCAAAGATTTAGTAGTTTCTCATGTATAAGTCCTTTACATCCTTGATTAAACTTATTCTTAGATATTTAATACTTTTTGTTTCAAATGTAAATGAAAATCTTTTCTTGATTTCCTTCTCAGATTTTTCATTACTAGTATATAGAAACACTAATGATTTTTGAGTGTTGCTCTTGTACCCTGTCAATTGGCTGAATTTGTTTATTAGCTCTAACAGCTTTTTTGTGGATTTTTCAGGATTTTCTATACATAGGATCATGACATCTACAAATAGGGAATGTTTTATTTCTTTCTTATTTTGGTGACTTTTATTTCTTTTTCTTGCCTAATTGCTCTGGCTAGAAATTCCAGTACAATGTTGCATAACAGTGGTGACAGTAGGCATCCTTACATTGCTCCTGATCTTAGAGGGAAAGCTTTCAGTCTTTCATCATTGAGCATGATATTAGTGGTGGATTTTTCATATATGCACTTTACCATGTTGGAGAAGTTTCTTTTTATTCCTACTTTTCTAAGTGTTTCTATCAGGAAGGGACGCTAGATTACATCAAATGCCTTTTCTGCATCAATTGAGATGATCATGTGGATTTTTTCTTCATTCTACTAATGTGGTGTATTACATTAATTGATTTTCTTATGTTGAACTACCCTTTCATACCTGGGATAAATCCCACTTGATCATGATGCATAATCCATTTAATGTGCTATTGTTTTCAGTTTGGAAGTATTTTGTTGAGGAGTTTCCCATCTATATTCATTCAGGATATTGGTCTGTAGTTATTTTGTGATATTTTTATATTGCTTTGTTATTAGCATGGTGTTGTTCTCATAGAATGAGGTAGGGAGAGCTTTCTTATCTTCCATTTTTGGAAGAATTTGAGCAGGATTGGTGTTTTTTCTTCTTAGAATGTTTGATAAAATTCCTCAATGCAGCCATCTGGTCTTGGAATTTTTTTGATAGGTTATTAACTACTGATTCTATATCTTTGCTTGTTTTTGTTCTGTTGGGATCTTTAATTTCTTCTTGAGTCAGTACAGGTAGTTTGTGTGTTTTAGCAATTTGACCATTTCATCTAGGTTATTTAACTTTTGGCATACAATTGTTCATAGTATTCTCTTATAAGCCCTTTTATTTCTGTGGGGTTAGAAGTAATGTATCCCCTTTCATTTCTGATTTTAGTTATCTTCATCCACTCTCTTATTTTCTTTGACACAGTAGCTAAATTTTGTCAATTGTATTGGTCTTTTCAAGGAACTAACTTTTGGTTTTCTTGACTCTTTCTATTGTTTTTATGTCTATTTCTTTATCTCCACTCTAATCTTTGTGTTTTCCTTCCCTCTGAGCACTCTGGGTTTAGTTGGCTTTCCTTTTCTAGATCCTCCAGTTGTTAGGTCTCTGATTTGTGAGCTTCTTTTTTAATGAATGAATTTTGAGCTATAAATTTCCCTCTCAGAAATTCTTATGCTGCATCCCATAAGTTTTGGTATGTTGTGTTTCTGCTTTGTTTGCCTCAAGCTACTTCCTAGTTTCCCTTGTGATTTCATCTTTGACCCATTGGTTGCTTAAGCATGTCTTGTTTAATTTCCAAATATTTGTAAATTTTCCAGTTCTCCCTGTGTTATTGATATCTAGCTTTATTTCATTGTGGTAGGAAAGGATACATTGTATGATTTCAATACTTTGGAATTTATTAAGACTTGCTTATGACCTAACATATGGTCTATCCTGGAGACTGTTCTGTGTACACTAAAGAAGAATGTGTATTCTGCTACTGTTGGGGAAGTGTTCTACATGTGTGTTAGTTCTAGTTGGTTTATAGCATCATACAAGTATTATATTTATGTATTTATCTTCTTCTAAATGTTCTGACCTTTATTGAAAGTGGTGTATTGAAGTCTCCTGCTATTAATGTAGAACTGTTGATTCCTCCCTTCAAATGTCAGTATTTTCTTCATGTACTTTGGAGCTATGCCATTAGGTGTATATATATTTATAATTATCATGTCTTCTTGTTGAATTGACCCCTTATTAGTATATAGTGACCATCTTTGTTCCTCATAACAGTTTTTGAATTAAAGTCCACTTTATCTGAGATTAGTATAACTACCTCAGCTCTCTTTTGATTACTATATGCATAGGATATTTTTCCATCCTTTCACTTTCAACCTACTTGTGTCTTTGAATTTAGAGTGAGTCTCTTTTTTTTTAACTGAGAAGTTTAATTTTTGTTTCTTTCATTGTATTGTTTTCATTTTAAACATTATCTATAAGCTACAACAAAACACAAGTATCAAAAATCACCACTTTAAAATAAAACAAAGCAAAGTTTCAGAAAAGCACTTTACATGAAACTTCTTCACTCTCTGCACTGCAAAAGCTTGCATTAATGGGATATCTTCAAGGCATTTGATTAAAGATTTCTAATACAATAAACAGTCTACTTCATACAATCCGTGTATCTTCTTTGGGGTATTGTTTATTATGCCACGGTTCTAGGTTTCCTTTTTCCCACCCTTGTCATCTAGTTACAGTTACATGACTTCACATCCTTCATATCCACTTTCAAATAGAGGCTACTCTGATAAGCCTTGTTTGCACAAGCAGCTACTCACCACACCAAATGTTTCTGAATCTTTCCCATTACAGAGTGAGTCTCTTTTAAACAGTATATGGTTGCATCATGATTTTTTCCCATTTTCCCAATATCTGTCTTTGGATTGGAAAATTTAATCCTTTTACATTTAAAGTAACTACTGACAAAGCAGGATTTTCTTACGCCATTTTGCTATTTGGTCCTTGTAAGTCTTATACCTTTTTCCCCTTATTCTTCTGTTAATGCCTATTTTCATATTCCTTTGATTTTTTGTAGTATACCTGTGACCATTTTGAATTAATTGTTTCTTACACTGCTTTCCCTGTCTACAAGCTGCTTCTGCCTGCCATGGAATTTCTGGGAGGGTGAGCCAGAGAGAAGTTTTCTGGTCCAATTTTTCAGGTTGCCACCCAATAGATTGACACTGACATATAGGTACCCCAGTATGCACATAGGGGTTACTCTGCTCCCTCTAGAACAGGGACAGGGCCCACAATGGGAGTTCAGTTTGGCTCCCCACTGCACTAGAGAGGAAGGAAGGAGGCAGAAAGGGTGCCACATGTTTCTTCTACCACTTTCAAAGCTGAGTTTACTTGAGTCAAAACTCACTCATTTACTACAACCCTTTAACCATTTTCTGGAGTTTTGAGGAAGATGGCTCTGCCAGGTTTTGCTACTTGTACAAATGTTTTGTGGTGGAATGGCATCCTAGAACATCTTATGTCACCATCTTCTTTGACTTGAAGCCACACTTGGTTATTTTTAATACTATTTTGCAGCATTTTCTTAACTGTAGGAAGGTAAGCATAAGAAAGAAAGGAAGGACAGGAGGAAAGACCAAAAGAGGGACACAGAGGAAGGAAGGGAAGACAAAGAAAGCAAGAAATGCCTTTAAAATGCACACCAAATACCAATCAAGTTTCAAACACTCTGCCAAAATGTTGATTGCTGTAGTTTAAAGAGTTAAATTATAGTCAGATATGAATTTCCTAGATTTAATTTGAGAATGTAAATTGTAGGACACTTTAAAAACCAAAGCAGCCTTTACCATTTGGATGCTTATAATCACAGAAGCATTATTTTAATGATGTTCTTGTGCTTCTCAGCTAATGTATTTAGAAAAAACATAACATGAATGATACAAATAGGGACTTCCCTTATTTATTTTGTAGTTCTAGTCATATTATCTAAAAGTATGCATTCTAAATGGTAGGACTGGAAACTGGCTCTTTGAACCCACATTTGTTGATCATTGGTTTCATTTGGTTCAATTTCATATGCCTGAAAATATTGCTGTTCCTACCTTAGGGAGTAAAATGGATTACATGAAGAAAGTAGAAAATGTGTACAAAACTTGAAACACCTTTTGAAAAGCAAAAATATCCCTTCAATTTCATCTAGGTTATAGAATTGAAGAAAATACAACTGTACTGATTAAAACAATTAAACTAAACTGACACAGTATAATATACAACAAAAAGAAAGCTATTAGACTGAATTGAATACATTTTTTTTGTTTTGTTTTGCTTTTTTACTATATCCATTCAAATCATTCTATGTTTAGCAAGTGTAGAGTGATTATAGACTTATAAAAGTGTACAGGGATTATATACTTACAAAGTTTACTGAAAGTTTTGTACTAACTTTCTTTTGTAACAATAAGCAATCAACAAATCATAACTGTACAGATGATTATTTAAAAATAACAGCTGCTAACCTTAGCCTTCTATTTTTCTAAAATGAATAGGAAACATGTTATTAAACTCAACCTGTATTTCCAAGGTTAAAAAAATAGGTCATAAGCACACAGTTTTTGTCTATAAGAAGTTTGAGAATCTTTTGCAAAATTAATTTTCACATTTCCTTCAGTGTTCCCAATCTAGGGATAGTTCAGTTAGATCATTTGTCTAAAAAGTTACTATTAGGTCAGGGGAAGGGCGGGGCAAGATGGCGGACTGGTGAGCTGTATGTTTTAGTTACTCCTCCAGGAAAGTAGGTAGAAAGCCAGGAACTGCGTGGACTGGACACCACACAGCAATCTGACTTTGGGCATACTTCATACAACACTCATGAAAACGTGGAACTGCTGAGATCAGCGAAATCTGTAAGTTTTTGCGGCCAGGGGACCCGCACCCCTCCCTGCCAGGCTCAGTCCCGTGGGAGGAGGGGCTGTCAGCTCTGGGAAGGAGAAGGGAGAACTGCAGTGGCAGCCCTTATCGGAAACTCATTCTGCTGATCCAAACTCCAACCACAGATAGACGGAGACCAGACACCAGAGAATCTGAGAGCAGCCAGCCCAGCAGAGAGGAGACAGGCATAGAAAAAAAACAACACGAAAAACTCCAAAATAAAAGCGGAGGATTTTTGGAGTTCTGGTGAACATAGAAGGGGGAACGGCAGAGCTCAGGCCCGAGCTCAGGCCCTGAGGCGCATATGCAAATCCTGAAGAAAAGCTGATCTCTCTGCCCTGTGGACCTTTCCTTAATGGCCCTGGTTGCTTTGTCTCTTAGCATTTCAATAACCCATTAGATCTCTGAGGAGGGCCCTTTTTTTTTTTTTTTTTTTTAATCCTTTTTTCTTTTTCTAAAACAATTACTCTAAGAAGCCCAATACAGAAAGCTTCAAAGACCTGCAATTTGGGCAGGTCAAGTCAAGAGCAGAACTAGGAGAGCTCTGTGACAAAACGCAATAATCCAGTGGCTGAGAAAATTCACTAAACACCACAACTTCCCAAGAAAAGGGGCGTGTCTGCTCACAGCCATCATCCTGGTGGACAGGAAACACTCCTGCCCATCGCCAGCCCCATAGCCCAGAACTGCCCCAGGCAACCCAGTGTGACAGAAGTGCTTCAAATAACAGGCACACACCACAAAACTGGGCGTGGACATTAGCCTTCCCTGCAACCTCAGCTGATTGTCCCAGAGTTGGGAAGGTAGAGCAGTGTGAATTAACAAAGCCCCATTCAGCCATCATTTCAGCAGACTGGGAGCCTCCCTACACAGCCCAGCAGCCCAGAACTGCCCTGGGGGGACGGCACTCACCTGAGACATAGCACAGTCATCCCTCAACAGAGGACCCGGGGTGCACGGCCTGGAAGAGGGGCCCACTTGCAAGTCTCAGGAGCCATACGCCAATACCAAGGACTTGTGGGTCAGTGGCAGAGACAAACTGTGGCAGGACTGAACTGAAGGATAAGACTATTGCAGCAGCTTTAAAACTGTAGGATCACCAGGGAGATTTGATTGTTAGAGCCACCCCCCCCCTCCCTGACTGCCCAGAAACACGCCCCATACACAGGGCAGGCAACACCAACTACACACGCAAGCTTGGTACACCAATTGGACCCCACAAGACTCACTCCCCCACTCACCAAAAAGGCTAAGCAAGGGAGAACTGGCTTGTGGAGAACAGGTGGCTCGTGGACGCCACCTGCTGATTAGTTAGAGAAAGTGTACTCCACGAAGCTGTAGAACTGATAAATTAGATATAAGGACTTCAATTGGTCTACAAATCCTAAAAGAACCCTATCAAGTTCAGCAAATGCCACGAGGCCAAAAACAACAGAAAATTATAAAGCATATGAAAAAACCAGACGATATGGATAACCCAAGCCCAAGCACCCAAATCAAAAGACCAGAAGAGACACAGCACCTAGAACAGCTACTCAAAGAACTAAAGATGAACAATGAGACCATAGTACGGGAGACAAAGGAAATCAAGAAGACCCTAGAATAGCATAAAGAAGACATTGCAAGACTAAATAAAAAAATGGATGATCTTATGGAAATTAAAAAAACTGTTGACCAAATTAAAAAGATTCTGGACACTCATAGTACAAGACTAGAGGAAGTTGAACAACGAATCAGTGACCTGGAAGATGACAGAATGGAAAATGAAAGCATAAAAGAAAGAATGGGGAAAAAAATTGAAAAAATCGAAATGGACCTCAGGGATATGATAGATAATATGAAACGTCCAAATATAAGACTCATTGGTGTCCCAGAAGGGGAAGAAAAGGGTAAAGGTCTAGGAAGAGTATTCAAAGAAATTGTTGGGGAAAACTTCCCAAATCTTCTAAACAACATAAATACACAAATCATAAATGCTCAGCGAACTCCAAATGGAATAAATCCAAATAAACCCGCTCCGAGACATATACTGATCACACTGTCAAACACAGAAGAGAAGGAGCAAGTTCTGAAAGCAGCAAGAGAAAAGCAATTCACCACATACAAAGGAAACAGCATAAGACTAAGTAGTGACTACTCAGCAGCCACCATGGAGGCGAGACGGCAGTGGCACGATATATTTAAAATTCTGAGTGAGAAAAATTTCCAGCCAAGAATACTTTATCCAGCAAAGCTCTCCTTCAAATTTGAGGGAGAGCTTAAATTTTTCACAGACAAACAAATGCTGAGAGAATTTGCTAACAAGAGACCTGCCCTACTGGAGATACTCAAGGGAGCCCTACAGACAGAGAAACAAAGAAAGGACAGAGAGACTTGGAGAAAGGTTCAGTACTAAAGAGATTCGGTGTGGGTACAATAAAGGATATTAATAGACAGAGGGGAAAAATATGACAAACATAAACCAAAGGATAAGATGGCTGATTCAAGAAATGCCTTCACGGTTATAACGTTGAATGTAAATGGATTAAACTCCCCAATTAAAAGATATAGATTCGCAGAATGGATCAAAAAAAATGAACCATCAATATGTTGCATACAAGAGACTCATCTTAGACACAGGGACACAAAGAAACTGAAAGTGAAAGGATGGAAAAAAATATTTCATGCAAGCTACAGCCAAAAGAAAGCAGGTGTAGCAATATTAATCTCAGATAAAATAGACTTCAAATGCAGGGATGTTTTGAGAGACAAAGAAGGCCACTACGTACTAATAAAAGGGGCAATTCAGCAAGAAGAAATATCAATTGTAAATGTCTATGCACCCAATCAAGGTGCCACAAAATACATGAGAGAAACACTGGCAAAACTAAAGGAAGCAATTGATGTTTCCACAATAATTGTGGGAGACTTCAACACATCACTCTCTCCTATAGATAGATCAACCAGACAGAAGACCAATAAGGAAATTGAAAACCTAAACAATCTGATAAATGAATTAGATTTAACAGACATATACAGGACATTACATCCCAAATCACCAGGATACACATACTTTTCTAGTGCTCACGGAACTTTGTCCAGAATAGATCATATGCTGGGACATAAAACAAGCCTCAATAAATTTAAAAAGATTGAAATTATTCAAAGCACATTCTCTGACCACAATGGAATACAATTAGAAGTCAATAACCGTCAGAGACTTAGAAAATTCACAAATACCTGGAGGTTAAACAACACACTCCTAAACAATCAGTGGGTTAAAGAAGAAATAGCAAGAGAAATTGCTAAATATATAGAGACGAATGAAAATGAGAACACAACATACCAAAACCTATGGGATGCAGCAAAAGCAGTGCTAAGGGGGAAATTTATAGCACTAAACGCATATATTAAAAAGGAAGAAAGAGCCAAAAACAAAGAACTAATGGATCAACTGAAGAAGCTAGAAAATGAACAGCAAACCAATCCTAAACCAAGTAGAAGAAAAGAAATAACAAGGATTAAAGCAGAAATAAATGACATAGAGAACAAAAAAACAATAGAGAGGATAAATATCACCAAAAGTTGGTTCTTTGAGAAGATAAACAAGATTGACAAGCCCCTAGCTAGACTGACAAAATCAAAAAGAGAGAAGACCCATATAAACAAAATAATGAATGAAAAAGGTGACATAACTGCAGATCCTGAAGAAATTAAAAAAATTATAAGAGGATATTATGAACAACTGTATGGCAACAAACTGGATAATGTAGAAGAAATGGACAATTTCCTGGAAACATATGAGCAACCTAGACTGACCAGAGAAGAAATAGAAGACCTCAGTCAACCCATCACAAGCAAAGAGATCCAATCAGTCATCAAAAATCTTCCCACAAATAAATGCCCAGGGCCAGATGGCTTCACAGGGGAATTCTACCAAACTTTCCAGAAAGAACTGACACCAATCTTACTCAAACTCTTTCAAAACATTGAAGAAAATGGAACACTACCTAACTCATTTTATGAAGCTAACATCAATCTAATACCAAAACCAGGCAAAGATGCTACAAAAAAGGAAAACTACCGGCCAATCTCCCTCATGAATATAGATGCAAAAATCCTCAACAAAATACTTGCAAATCGAATCCAAAGACACATTAAAAAAATCATACACCATGACCAAGTGGGGTTCATTCCAGGCATGCAAGGATGGTTCAACATAAGAAAATCAATCAATGTATTACAACACATTAACAAGTCAAAAGGGAAAAATCAATTGATCATCTCAATAGATGCTGAAAAAGCATTTGACAAAATCCAACATCCCTTTTTGATAAAAACACTTCAAAAGGTAGGAATTGAAGGAAACTTCCTCAACATGATAAAGAGCATATATGAAAAACCCACAGCCATCATAGTACTCAATGGTGAGAGACTGAAAGCCTTCCCTCTAAGATCAGGAACAAGACAAGGATGCCCGCTGTCACCACTGTTATTCAACATTGTGCTGGAAGTGCTAGCCAGGGCAACCGGCAAGACAAAGAAGTAAAAGGCATCCAAATTGGAAAAGAAGAAGTAAAACTGTCATTGTTTGCAGATGATATGATCTTATATCTAGAAAACCCTGAGAAATCGACGATACAGCTCCTAGAGCTAATAAACAAATTTAGCAAAGTAGCGGGATACAAGGTTAATGCACATAAGTCAGTAATGTTTCTATATGCTAGAAATGAACAAACTGAAGAGACACTCAAGAAAAAGATACCATTTTCAATAGCAACTAAAAAAATCAAGTACCTAGGAATTAACTTAACCAAAGATGTGAAAGACCTATACAAAGAAAACTACATAACTCTACTAAAAGAAATAGAAGGGGACCTTAAAAGATGGAAAAATATTCCATGTTCATGGATAGGAAGGCTAAATGTCATTAAGATGTCAATTCTACCCAAACTCATCTACAGATTCAATGCAATCCCAATCAAAATTCCAACAACCTACTTTGCAGACTTGGAAAAGCTAGTGATCAAATTTATTTGGAAAGGGAAGATGCCTCGAATTGCTAAAGACACTCTAAAAAAGAAAAACGAAGTGGGAGGACTTACACTCCCTGACTTTCAAGCTTATTATAAAGCCACAGTTGCCAAAACAGCATGGTACTGGCACAAAGATAGACATATAGATCAATGGAATCGAATTGAGAATTCAGAGATAGACCCTCAGATCTATGGCCGACTGATCTTTGATAAGGCCCCCAAAGTCACTGAACTGAGCCATAATTGTCTTTTCAACAAATGGGGCTGGGAGAGTTGGATATCCATATCCAAAAGAATGAAAGAGGACCCCTACCTCACCCCTACACAAAAATTAACTCAAAATGGACCAAAGATCTCAATATAAAAGAAAGTACCATAAAACTCCTAGAAGATAATGTAGGAAAACATCTTCAAGACCTTGTATTATGCGGCCACTTCCTAGACTTTACACCCAAAGCACAAGCAACAAAAGAGAAAATAGATAAATGGGAACTCCTCAAGCATAGAAGTTTCTGCACCTCAAAGGAATTTCTCAAAAAGGTAAAGAGGCAGCCAACTCAATGGGAAAAAAGTTTTGGAAACCATGTATCTGACAAAAGACTGATATCTTGCATATATAAAGAAATCCTACAACTCAATGACAATAGTACAGACAGCCCAATTATAAAATGGGCAAAAGATATGAAAAGACAGTTCTCTGAAGAGGAAATACAAACGGCCAAGAAACACATGAAAAAGTGTTCAGCTTCACTAGCTATTAGGGAGATGCAAATTAAGAGCACAATGAGATACCATCTAACACCGATTAGAATGGCTGCCATTTAACAAACAGGAAACTACAAATGCTGGAGGGGATGTGGAGAAATTGGAACTCTTATTCATTGTTGGTGGGACTGTATAATGGTTCAGCCACTCTGGAAGTCAGTCTGGCAGTTCCTTAGAAAACTAGATATAGAGTTACCATTCGATCCAGTGATTGCACTTCTCGGTATATACCCGGAAGGTCGGAAAGCAGTGACACGAACAGATATCTGCACGCCAATGTTCATAGCAGCATTATTCACAATTGCCAAGAGATGGAAACAACCCAAATGTCCTTCAACAGATGAGTGGATAAATAAAATGTGGTATATACACACGATGGAATACTACGCGGCAGTAAGAAGGAACGATCTCGTGAAACATATGACAACATGGATGAACCTTGAAGACATAATGCTGAGCGAAATAAGCCAGGCACAAAAAGAGAAATATTATATGCTACCACTAATGTGAACTTTGAAAAATGTAAAACAAATGGTTTATAATGTAGAATGTAGGGGAACTAGCAGTAGAGAGCAATTAAGGAAGGGGGAACAATAATCCAAGAAGAACAGATAAGCTATTTAATGTTCTGGGGATGCCCAGGAATGACTATGATCTGTTAATTTCTGATGGATATAGTAGGAACAAGTTCACAGAAATGTTGCTATATTATGTAACTGTCTTGGGGTAAAGTAGGAACATGTTGGAAGTTAAGCAGTTATCTTAGGTTAGTTGTCTTTTTCTTTCTCCCTTGTTATGGTCTCTTTGAAATGTTCTTTTATTGTATGTTTGTTTTCTTTTTAACTTTTTTTTCATACAGTTGATTTAAAAAAGAAGGGAAAGTTAAAAAAAAAAAAAGAAAAACAAGGAAAAAAAATGATGTAGTGCCCCCTTGAGGAGCCTGTGGAGAATGCAGGGGTATTCGCCTACCCCACCTCGATGGTTTCTAACATGACCACAGACATAGGGGACTGGTGGTTTGATGGGTTGAAACCTCTACCACAGGTTTTACCCTTGGGAAGACTGTTGCTGCAAAGGAGAGGCTAGGCCTCCCTATGGTTGTGCCTAAGAGACTCCTCCCGAATGCCTCTTTGTTGCTCAGATGTGGCCCTCTCTCTCTGGCTAAGCCAACTTGAAAGGTGAAATCACTGCCCTCCCCCCTACGTGGGATCAGACACCCAGGGGAGTGAATCTCCCTGGCAACGTGGAATATGACTCCCGGGGAGGAATGTAGACCCGGCATCGTGGGATGGAGAACATCTTCTTGACCAAAAGGGGGATGTGAAAGGAAATGAAATAAGCTTCAGTGGCAGAGAGATTCCAAAAGGAGCCGAGAGGTCACTCTGGTGGGCACTCTTACGCACACTTTAGACAACCCTTTTTAGGTTCTAAATAATCGGGGTAGCTGGTGGTTGATACCGGAAACTATCAAACTACAACCCAGAACCCATGAATCTCGAAGACAATTGTATAAAAATGTAGCTTATGAGGGGTGACAATGGGATTGGGAAAGCCATAAGGACCACACTCCACTTTGTCTAGTTTATGGATGGATGAGTAGAAAAATAGGGGAAGGAAACAAACAGACAAAGGTACCCAGTGTTCTTTTTTACTTCAATTGCTCTTTTTCACTCTAATTATTATTCTTGTTATTTTTGTGTGTGTGCTAATGAAGGTGTCAGGGATTGATTTAGGTGATGAATGTACAACTATGTAATGGTACTGTAAACAATCGAAAGTACGATTTGTTTTGTATGACTGCGTGGTATGTGAATATATCTCAATAAAATGAAGAAAAAAAAAGAAGAAAAAAAAAGTTACTATTAATGAGGGCTTTTTTTGTTTTGTAACTAGGAGATATACTCTAGGAATTTTAGTTGAAATTTCCAGATAAAAATTAAACTAAAAGGTTAAATATTAAAACTTAGTATTAAATTTCACCAGTTTAAAGACAGGAATAAGAAAATGATACCTTTAAACTTTATGTTCTCTTTAGCACACTAATTTAAACTGTATGGTCAGTTTCTTTAAACAACATAATTAAATGGAACCTAGAATAGGGATTGAGATTTGTTATTCTGTACAGGTTAATGTAATACCCCAATACATCCCAGAGTATTTTGGGCAGAAAATAAAAATGTATCTGCAAAGTTCTCTTGAGGGACTGGGGAAAATTTTGGAACTATTAAACTTCCCTACCTGGGTAATTCCCACAAGTATTAAAGGATCACAATTTAATAAGTAAATCCCTCAATTTGGGGCCTGCACTTATGAAACTTGTCCCTGCAAATGAGAAGCTAAGCCTAATTATAATTATGCCTAAGAGTCACCCCCAGAGAACCTCTTTTGTTGCTCACATGTAGCCCCTCTCTCTCAGCCAACTCTGCAAATAAACTCACTACCCTCCCCACTATGTGGGATATGACTCCTAGGGGTGTCACTCTCCCTGGCAATATAAGACATGACTCCCAATTGTGACTCTGACCCTGGCATTGTGGGATGTAGAATGCCTTCTTGACCAAAAGAGGGAAAAGAAATGAAACAAAATAGTTTCCGTGGCTAAGAGATTTCAAACAGAGACAAGAGGTCATTCTTGAGGTTAGTCTTATGCATTATATAGATATTCCTTTTTAGTTTCTAGTGTATTAGAATAGCTAGAAGTTAATATATGAATCTGTTGAACTGTAATCTAGTAAGCTTAATCTTGATGATTGTATAACTATATAGCTTTTATCGTGGAACTGTGTGATTTTGAAAAACTTGTGACTGACACTTCCTTTATACAGTGTATGGGCAGATGAGTAATAAAATAAACACAAAATATATATAAGTAATAGGGGGATACAAAGGGTATGGGATGTTTTGGGCATTCTTTTTCTTTTTCTTTTTGTTTTCTCTTTATTTTGGAGTAATGAAAATAGTCTAAAATTGATTGTGTTGATGAATGCACAACTATATAATGATACTATGAGCTACTGATTGTATACTTTGGTTAGATTATATGTTGTGTGAATATATATCAATAAAATTGCATTTAAAAAAGGATTCCCATGATTACTTCTATAAGTTAATATTGTTCTGGGAGTGTCAGTAAATTCAGTAAGATAATAGAAAAGGAATAAAAAATGTTATAAATGAAGAGGCAAGTTTACTATTATTCATAGATAATATGATTATCTACCTAGAAAATTCATAAGAATAAATTGAATGATGATTAAAATGTATATGAGAGTTTAGGACAGTGAATGGTTAGAGTAATAATATATAAAAATAAATATCAAAGTAACAATAAAAACTTAATGGAAGGAAATATCCCTCCAAAAACAGGGAGAATATGACATAAAATATTTAATATTGAACCTATGAAATATCCAGGAAGAAAATTCAATATTCTACCCACAAACATAAAAGAAGACAAATATGAAAAGATATATTAATCTTTGTAATATAAAAGGAGATTTCATAAATTAAAAAGGAAAAAGAACCCAAGAGATTAAATATAGAGAAAAGGGATCAAGATAGTGATGTGAAAAACTTCAGGGTTCCATCCCCCCATGAAAACTTTTAAGAACCATTAAAAGGCAGAAACATCTTTCTTAGAGTTACAGAAAGCAGTTAAATGATTGCAGTAACAGGGCAAGCACTGAATCAAGAATCAGGCCACTTAAAAGTGATAGACTCTCCTGGCACCCTAGCTGGACCTCCCCCGCCCCCTCTCTGGCTCAGCACAGTGCCAGCCCACAATCTCCATGCAGGACCTTGATCCTGGTTCCAGAGAGAGAAGACCATCATACACATAATTGGGGCACATATGTCTGGCACCATCTGTTTGTTGGTGACCTTAGGGATTTGCCATCCCAGAACTTGCCTTGCTGTGGGAGAGCATTCAAGTGGCTCCCTGGGGCATGGGATTGCTGGCTGTAGGACATACAGTGAAGTGCCCCAGGCCGTGAGGAAACTGTTTCTTAAGGAAGAGGGGACACTCATATCCATGTAAATTGGGGGATTCCAAAGGCAAAACAAACATGCTCAAGATAAGATACATGTGCAGAAGTGCATCAGGAAGAGCCTATGTTTTGGCCTGCAGCTATTCTCTAAACTCATTGTATGGATAAACTCTGAAGTAGACACTTGCACAGGCAAATCTGCAAAAACTAGGAAAGGTGTTTTCTTTCTTTGCTTTCTCTTTTTTGTTAACTTCTGGCATTCAAGGAAGCTCTTCCATAACACTAGCTGAATATAACCTTAAGGAATAGACAATTAGGAGTCTGAATAACAGCAACAACACATTAAAATACCAAAATGATTCAGGTTTCAACAAAGGTTACAAAACATTCAAAGAAACAGAAAATGACCCAGGGAAAAGAAGATTCAGACATTTGAAACCATCAGTGAGGAGGATCAGACCTGGGACATTCCAGACAGATACTTAGAGAAAATGTTCCTAAATATGGTCAAAGAACTAAAGGAATAAATGGACAAAGGACCAAAGGAATTCAGGAAAACTATGGATGAACACAAAGAGAATATCATTAGAGAGATGGAAATTATGAAAATGTACCAAATAGAGCTGAAGATCATAATAACAGAAATTAAAAATTCCTTAGAGGTATTGAGCAGCAGATTGGAGGTGGCAGAAGAAAGAATCACTGAAGATAAGGCAGTTGAACTCATTCAGTCTGAGGATAAGAAATAAGAACTAATGAAGAAAAGTGAACAGATCCTGAGGAACCTATGGGACACCAAGTCTACCAATATGTGCATTGTGGCAATTTCAGAAGGAAAAGAAAGAGAACAAAGAGCACAGAGAATAGCCAAAGAAATAATGGCTGAAAAATTCCCAAATTTTATATATGGCATGAATATACACATTCAATATGCTCAATGACTCCAAACAGTATAAATGCAAGTAGACCCTCACTGTGCCATATTATATTTAAATGGTCAAATGCCAAAAATAGAGAATTCTGAAAGCCACAAGAAAGAAGCAAAGTATCACATAAAAGAGAGCCTCAATAAGATTAAGTGACAATTTCTCATCAGACACCATAGAGGCATTAAGGCAGTGGGATGACATATTCAAAGGACTGAAAGTAAAAAAATTTCCAACTAAGAATTCTATGTTTGACAAAACAGTCTTTCAAAACTGAGAGAGGTATTAAGATATTCCTAGATAAACAAAAGCTGAGGGAGTTGATCACCAGTAGACTGGCCCTAAAAGAAATGCCAAAGGAAGTTCTGCAGGTTGAAAGGCACGGGCACTAGACAATTCACTGAAGCCACATGAAAAATAAAGATCTCTGGTAAAGATAATGACATGGGTAAATTAATTTGTAATTTCAGTTTTAACTTCCTACAGAATCTAAAAGGCAAATGCATAAAATGTAATCATAAATCAATGTTTTGGAGTCAAAATGCATAAACATGTAGTTTGTGACAAGAACTACAGAAAGGTTGAGGTAAGGAGGGATATAGGAGCATAGGTTATGTACGCTATTGAATTTAAGTTTGTATGAAAGCAAATGAGATTGTTATAGATTTAGGATGTTAAATTTAAGACCCATGATAAAGAAATTATCAGAGATTATGCAAACTCATAGAGACAAAAAGTAGAGTACAGGATACCAGGGGAGGAGGCAGGGCTGGAGGAGAGTTAATGCAAAATGAATGTAGGGCTTCTGTTTGGGGTAAAGGGAAAGTTCTAGTAACAGACTGTGGTAAGGGTACTGCAAAATTGTGAATGCAATTAATCCCACTGTATGATATACTTGACAGGGATTGGGATGGGAATATTTATGTTATACATATGTTTCCACAATTGCATAAAAAGGAAAGAGAAACTTAAGAGATAATGACAATTAAATGTAATACATGACACTGGGTGGGATCTAAGAATGGAGGAGAAAGGGTTCAAATGGCATCACTGGGGCATAAGAAAAATTGGAACATAGTATATAAGTTTTATATCAATGTTAAATTTCTTGAACTTGATAGTTGCCCTTAAGGTAATTACATAAGTGAATGTCTTTATCATGGAAAATGCACATGTTCAAGGAGTATGATATGTGAAACCTGTCAAATGTTCAGAAGGTAAATAGATAAATGATGCATAGATAGCTATAAGGTAGGTAGTTAGGTAGGTAGAATGATAAGGCAAAGTGGCAAAATATTAGAATTGGTGGGTCTGATAAGAGCATGGAGTGAGTTTGAGTTCTTTGCATGGGGTATGTATTATTTTTGCAACTTTTCTGTGTTTGAAATTATTGCAAAAAAAGTTTTTTAAAAAGACAATAGAAAAATTGGAGAAAAAACATCAATAAGGAATGAAAAAGATATTCAATTATCACTAAACATAGAAAAAAGATTGGCAATTGAAATACAGTATATCTTAATTTTCAAATGATAAACACAAAATCATGTTAACACTCAGTATTAGTGAGAGTACACAGCCTGTGGTACTTCAAATGGCTGCATCTTTCTGGAGGACACTTTGGCAATGCCAAGCAAAATTCTTAACATAGTGCATTCCCTTTTTTAAACATTATCAAAAAATTAAATAAACAAACAAAAACAAAACATTTCAAACAAAAAAAGCTAAGGATTAAGAAAAACAAAAAACCTAAAATAATTATTTTGCTTTCAACATGTTCCTACCATACCCCAAGAAAACTGACAAACCATAAGCAAACAATGGAATAAGAAAAACAATCTAAAATAACTACCTTGCTTCCAATATGTTCCTACCATACCCCAAGAAAATTAACAAACCATAATAAAACAAAGGCATAAGAAAAACCAAATAACCTAAAATAACTACACTGAAGCTAATTTTGTTAATGCAATGACTATTTTTTACTTTATAAAAAATTTCAAAAAAATTAAAAACAAAACAAGGGAATAAGAAAAACAAATAATCTAAATAACTGCATTGCTTCCAACATGTTCCTACCATACCCCAAGAAAATTAACCAACCCTAAAAAAACAAAGGAATAAGTAAAACAAAAAGTCTAAAATAACTGCATTGCTACCAACATGTTCCTACCATACCCCAAGAAAATTAACAGACCCTAACAAAAAAAGAAATAAGAAAAACAAATAACCTAAAATAACTACATTTTTTCTAACATGTCCCTACCATACGCAAGAAAATGTGCAAAGTGTAATCATTCCTGAGCATTCCCATAACATTGAGCTTATCCTCAATAGCTTATCTGTTCTTATTAGATTATTGTTTCCCCTTCACTAGTTGCTGTCTCTCTATAGGTCCCCTACATTCTATAATATAAAATTTTTATTTCACGTTTTTCACAGAGTTCACATTAGTGGTAACATACAATATCTCTCTTTCTGTCCCTGGCTTATTTCATTCAGCATTATGTCTTCAAGGTTCATCCATGTTGTCATATGTTTCATGACCTCGTTCCTTCTTACTGCTGTGTAGTATTCCATACCACATATTGTTTGTCCACTCATCTGTTGAAGGACACTTGGATCATTTGCATTTCTTGGCAATTGTGAATAATGCTGCTATGAACATCAGTGTGCAAATATCTGTTAGTGACACTGCTTTCAGAAGTTCTGGGTATATACCAAGCAGTGAAATGGCTGGATTGAAGGGTAAATCATTACCTAGTTTTTGAAGGAATCACCAGACTATCTTCCAGAGAGGCTGTACTATTATTCAGTCCCACCAGCAATGAATAAGAATTCCAATTTCTCCACATCCTCTCCAGCATTTGAAGTTTCCTGCTTGTTTAATGGCAGCCATTCTAATTGGTGTGAGATGATATCTCATTGTGGTCTTAAATCACATCTCCCTAATAGCTAGTAAAGATGAATATTTTTTCATGTGCTTTTTAGCCATTTGTATTTCCTATTCAGTGAAATGACTTTTTATATCTCTTGCTCATTTTATACTTGGGCTGTCTGTACTATTGTCATTGAGTTGTAGGATTCCTTTATATATGCAAGATATCAGTCTTTTGTCAGATACATGGTTTCCAAATATTTTTTCCCATTGAGTTGGCTGCTTCTTCACTTTTTTGACAAATTCCTTTGAGGTAAAGAAGGTTTTAATTTTGAGGAGTTCCCATCTATCTATTTTTTCATCCATTGCTTGTGCTTTGGGTGTAAGGTCTAAGAAGTGACCTCCTAATGCAAGGTCTTGAACATGTTTCCCTACATTATCTTCTAGTTTTATGATACTGTCTCTTATATTGAAATCTTTGGCCCACTTTGTATTAATTTTTGTTTAGGGTGTGAGGTAGGGGTGATCTTTAATTCTTTTGGATATGAATACCCAGTTCTCCCAACCCCATTTGTTGAAGATACTGTTATGTCCCAGTTTGGTGGATTTGGGGACCTTATCAAAGATAAGTTGACTGTAGATCTGGGAGTCTATTTCTGAATTCACCATTCAGTTCCATTGATCAATATTTCTATCTTTGTGCCAACACCATGCTGTTTTGACTACTGTGGCTTTATAGTAAGCTTCAAAGTCAGGAATTGTAAGTCCTCCCACTTAGTTTTTCTTTTTTAGAATATTTTTAGCAGTTTGAGGCATCTTCCCCTTCCAAATAAATTTCATTACTAGCTTTTCCAAGTCTGCAAAGAAGGTTGTTGGAATTTTGATTGGAAATGCATTGAATCTGTAGATGAGTTTGGGTAGAATTGACATCTTAATGACATTTGGCCTTCCTGTCAATGAACACAGGATATTTTTCCATCTGTATAGGTCCTCTTCTATTTCTTTTGGTAAAGTTATGTAATTTTCTATGTATGGGTCTTTTACATCCTTGGTTAAGTTTATTCCTAGGTATTTGATTTTTTTAGTTGCTATTGAGAATGGAATCTTTTTCTTGAGTGTCTCTTCAGTTCAGTCATTTCTAGTGTATAGGAACATTATTGATTTATGTGCATTAATCTTGTATCCCATTACTTTGCTAAATTTGTTTATTACCTCAAGTAGCTGTGTCATCAATTTCTCAGGATTTCCCAGATATAAAATCATATCATTTGCAAATAATGACAGTTTTACTTCTTCCTTTCCAATTTGGATGCCTTTTATTTCTTTGTCTTGCCAGATTTCTCTGGCTAGCACTTCTAGCACAATGCTGAATAACAGTGGTGATAGAGGGCATTCTTGTCTCTTTCCTGATCTTAGAGGGAAGGCTTTCAGTCTCTCACCATTGGGTACTATGCTGGCTGTGGGTTTTTCAAATATGCCCGATATCATACTGAAGAAGTTTCCTTCAATTCCTACCTTTTGAAGATTTTTTTATAAAAAAAAAAGGATGCTGGATTTTTTCAGCATCTATTTATTGAGATGAACATTTGATTTTTCCCTTTTGATTTGTTAATGTGTTGTATTACATTGACTGTCTTATATTGAGTCATCCTTGCATGCCAGGAATGAACCCCACTCGATCTTGGTGTATGATTTTTTAACATGTCTTTGGTTTCAATTTGCAAGTATGTTGTAGAGAATTTTTTAGTCTATACTCATGAGTGAGATTGGCTTGCAGTTTTCCTTTCTTGTAGCATCTTTAGCTGCTTTTGATATTAGAGTGATGTTAGCTTCATAAAATGTGTTAGGTAGTGTTCCATTTTCTTCAGTGTTTTGAAAGAATTTAAGTAGTGTTGGTGTCAGTTCTTTTTGGAAAGTTTGGTAGACTTCCCCTGTGAAGCCATCTGACCCTGGGCATGTATTTGTGGGAAGCTTTCTGATAACTGATTGGGTCTCTTTGCTTGTGATTGGTTTGTTGAGGTCTTCTATTTCTTCTCTGGTCAGTCTAGCTTGTTCATATGTTTCCAGGAAATTGTCCATTTCCTCTACATTATCCAGTTTGTTGTCATACAGTTGTTCATAGTATTCTCTTGTATATATATTTTTAAATTTCTTTGGGATCCACAGTAATGTTGCCTCTCTCATTTATTATTTTGTTTATTTGGGTCTTCTCTCTTTTTGATTTTGTCAGTCTAGCTAGGGGCTTGTCAACCTTGTTGATCTTTTCAAAGAACCAATTTTCTGTTTTATTTATTCTCTGTCTTTTAGTTCTCTATGCCTTTTATTTCTGCTTTAATCCTTGTTATTTCTGTTCTTCCACTTGGTTTAGGAGTAGTTTTCTGTTCACTTTCCTGCTTCATCAGTAGTACCATTAGCTCTTTGACTTTAGCTTTTTCTTCCATTTTAATGTATGCATTTAGAGCTATAAATTCCCCCCCTCAATACCGTCTTCACTTTATCCCATTAGTTTGATATGTTGTGCCCTCATTTTCATTCATCTCTAGATATTTAGCAATTTCTCTTGCTATTTCTTCTTTAACCCACTGATTGTTAAGGAGTGTATTGTTTAACCTCAGATATTTGTGAAAGTTCTAAATCTTTGCTGGTTATTGATTCTAATTCCATTCTAGTGTGATCAGAGAATGTTCTTTGAATAATTTGAGTCTTTTTCAATTTATTGAGGCTTATTTTATGGCCCAGGTAATGATCAATTCTGCAGCAAGTTCCACGAGCACTAGAGAAGAATGTGTATCCTGGTGATTTGGGGTGTAATGCTCTATATATTTCTATTAAGTCAAATTCATTTGTCTAGGTTTCAATTTCCTAATTGGTCCTCTGTCTGGTTGACCTGCCTATAGAAGAGAGTGATGTGTTGAAGTATCTCACAATTATTGTGGGAGCATCTATTACTTCCTTCAGTTTTGCCAATGTTTGTCTCATGTACTTTGGTGCACCTGGCTTGGTTGCTTAGATATTTCTGATTGTTATTTCTTCTTGTTGAATTTTCCCTCTTATTAGTATATAGTGACCTTCTTTTTCTCTTTTTTCTTGCATTTAAAGTCTATCTTATCTGAGATTAATATTGCTACTCCTGATTTCTTTTGGCTGTAGCTTGCATGGAACATTGTTTTCCATCCTTTCAATTTCAATTTCTTTGTGTCTCTGGGTCTAAGATAAGTCTCTTGTAAGTAATATATTGATGGTTCATATTTTTTAACCCATTCTGCCAATCTATATCTTTTAATTGTGAGGTTTAATTCATTCACATTCGATGTTATTACTGAAAACACTTCTTGAATCAGCCATCATATTCTTTTTTTTTTCAAGTAAATTTTTCCCTCTCTGTGCCAGTTTGAATGTATTGTGTCCCCCAAACACCATTATCTTTGATGTAGTCTTGTGGGGCAGACATTTTGGTGATGATTAGATTTGCTTGGAATGTGCCCCACCCAGATGTGGGTGATGACTCTGATGAGATATTCCCATGGAGGCATGGCCCCACCCATTTAGGGTGGGCCTTGATCAGTGGAGCCATATAAATGAGCTGACTCAAAGAGAAGGAACTCAGTGCAGCTGTGAGTGACATTCTGAAGGGGAGCAAGCTTGCTAGAGAGGAACGTCCTGGGAGAAAGCCATTTTGAAACCAGAACTTTGGAGCAGACGCCAGCCACGTGCCTTCCCAGCTAACAGAGGTTTTCCGGACACCATTGGCCATCCTCCAGTGAAGGTACCTGATTACTGATGTGTTACCTTGGACACTTTATGGCCTTAAGACTGTAACTGTGTAGCCAAATAAACCCTCTTTTTATAAAAGCCAATCCATCTCTGGTGTTTTGCATTCCGCAGCATTAGCAAACTAGAACACTCTCTTTCTTTATTTCCTTTAACATACCATTACTAAACTCTTTAGTTCTGAGCCCTTCTCTGTACCGCTCTCTCCTTTCTTTTTTCTCTGCCAGTAGGTCTCCTTTAGTATCTTTGTAGGGCAAGTCTTGTTAGCAAATTCTCTCAACATTTGTTTTTCTGTGAAGATTTTAAGCTCTCCCTCAAATTTGAAGTAGACCTTTGCTGGACAAAGTATTCTTGGTTGGAAATTTTTCTCTTTCAGAATTTTAAATATGTCATATCACTGCCTTCCTCACCTCCATGGTGGCTGCTGTGTAGTCACTACTTAGTCTTATGTTGTTTCCCTTGTATGTGGTGAATTGCTTCTCTCTTGGTGCTTTCAGAACTTGCTCCTTCTCTTCAGTATTTGTCAGCCTGATCAGAATATGTCTCAGAGTGGGTTTATTTGGATTCATTC
This sequence comes from Choloepus didactylus, assembly GCF_015220235.1. Classification (NCBI taxonomy): domain Eukaryota; kingdom Metazoa; phylum Chordata; class Mammalia; order Pilosa; family Megalonychidae; genus Choloepus; species Choloepus didactylus. The sequence goes on along the minus strand of NC_051334.1, from coordinate 106,219,831 downwards.
TATTTGGAGTTTGTTGTGTGTCTATGATTTGCATATTTATGTCATTTAAAAGGGTTGGGAATTTTTCTCCAGCAGTGTCTCTGAATACTCTTCCTAGACCTTTACCCTTCTCTTACCCTTCTGGAGCACCTATGATTCTTATATTGTGTGCTTCATGTTGTCCATCATATCCCTGAGATCCATTTCAAATTTTTAAATTTTTTTCTCCATTTGTTATTTTGTGCTTTCACTCTCCAAAGCACTTTCTTCAAGTTCACTTATTCTTTCCCCTGTTTATCTAATCTGCTGCTATGTGTTTCCAGAATCTTTTCAACTTGATCAATACTTTCTTTTATTTCCATAACCTCCTCTATTTTTTTATTTACTCTTGCAAATTCTTCTTTACACTCTTCTAGGGTCTTCTTCATGTCCTTTATATTCTGAGCCATGATATTGGTGTTTGAGATTAATTCTTTGATTAATTGCTCCAAGTTCTGTGTCTCCTCTGGTGTTTTGATTTGGGCTTTTGGGTTATCCATAACTTCTGTTTTCTTCATATGCTTTAAAATTTTCTGTTGTTTTTAGCCTCTTGGCATTTGCTTATCTTGATAGGGTTCTTTTAGGATATGCAGGCTTATTTAAACAATTATTTATAATTTGACAGAGCTACAGCTTGGTGGAGTGCACTTTCTTTGGCCTAAGAGCAGATGGTGCTCCCAAGCCACCTCTTACCCTCAAGCCAGTTCTCCCCAACTTCATCTATGTAGCAAGTGGGGGTCCAAACCTTGTGGAGGTCCAATCAGTGCACCGATTTTCCATGTGAAGTGTGGACTGCCAGCCCTGTGGGTGGGGTGCATGCCCTGTGCCATTTGGTAGGGGAGACAGCTTCAAGACTCAGTTGTCCCAGCCATTCCTGGGACTGCAGCTGGAATACCTTGGGGGTGTAGCACACATCTAATGCTTCAGCTCAGATTCCCTGCATTCCTTCTCTTCCATGGACCTACAAGTCCCTGGGATTGGTGTAGGGCTCTTGGCACTTCTGTGCAGCACACCTGCCTCTTGGCTGTGCACTCTGTGGGCTCCTGCAGAGGAAGGTTGTGCACCATCACAGGTGAGCAGAATCCCTATGGATGCTCTTGGCTGCAGTGCTGTGAAGGAGTTCTCCCAGCCTGCTGAAAATATGGCTGTATGGGGCATGGAGACTACCCACCACTGCAGTCCTCCACCTGCTGTAGTGGCCCATTCCTGGTACCACACTAAACTACAGCTCTCACTGCCAACTCTCGGGTCACTGCTTTCCAGGTATTTAAACTAACCTGCCTCCAAACACTGTATCTAGGTTTCTCCCCACCACAGCTTGGCTCAGCTGCCATTTCCCCAGCAGCCGCAAACACTCACAGGATTCTGAATGCAGTCTCTCAGTTTCTGCAAGTGCATAGTCACTGTGAATGTATAAGACCTTGCTCAGCCAGTGGAACCCTAAAACAGCTATTCTGGAGCACTTTCTGTCTTTTATCTAGTGTTTTTCATGGAGGAGAATTTTTCTCTGTGCTAATCTGCCAATTTGGATCTCTGTCCATTCCCTTTTATTCAAACATTCCACTTTTAGGAGTTTACATCAAAGAAATAACCTTAATTATTTATAAGTATATTTATTTATAAGCAGTTCTTTCCAACATTACTTGCAATTATGAAAAATTTGAAACTGTCTAAACACTGAATAATTTAAAATTAGCTAAATAAATTATAGATCTACTTGATGGAATCCTATGCAGACATTAAAAATGACAAAAGCATTCATTTTATTTTTGTGTTAAAGGCATTTCAAAAATAATAATTCCATTTTTGCTGGTAATATATGCAATTATGCTCTTTGCTCATTTATTAAATAAATGATGTTGAGCATGCACTTATTTTTTCTCAATACCTCAGAGTAATTTTATTAATCAATTCACTAATCATTAACATAAATAATTGGATATTAATCAATGTATTGTTATTAATCATTAATTCATTAATTATTATACAGGTCTATAATAAGCAACCTCTAAGTGACCTTGGCAATTACTGAAGTATATACATCTATGTAGTCTCATGCTAAGTGATGCCAGATTGTTCCATCCCTACTTCCAGTTTAGCAGGAACTAGAGAAACAGAAGCTCAGGCTAGAGGCTTGTGTCCCAAGCCCAGCAGTGGGCATTAATTACCCAAGGGCTCCAGTGCTTGGAACCCAAGGGGAAACTCAAAAAGTATCTTCATGGAAACATGCTGAAACAAAATTACGGGCAAACCAGAGGGAAATTCTGGGAATAAAATCACAACAATGGAAACTGTGGGGCAAACATTTAATGTAAACAGTTGAAGAGAAAGTCTAGAGCAATTTCCCAAGCCAACTATTTGCAGCTGCAGTGAGGGTTTTTTTATGGTTCCTATGACTAAAATTGGGAAATAAACTACAACCTAAAGTGTTCCACTCACAGTACATACTGGTCTGCTTTTCAATTTTTAGGGTTATTATTATACTTTTTCTCTCTTCCACTGTAATCTGTCACTTCTGCTGTCAGTGTATCTTCCTCTTGTTTTCCTGAACACCCTTCTTTCTAATTTGTTGCTTATAATTTGCTATGAACTGGGAAATCACATAGCCAAGTAATTTAGAATGACCTTAGTATTAAAAAAAATAGTGACAATAAAAATGATGGTGTTACATAGACATAAAATATAGAGTATAGGTTACCAGGATATAGAATGAGGCTAAAGAATGGTGAGTGGTTGCTTAATATGTGCAGAATGTTTAACTGGATTGAACTTAAACATTTGGAAATGGATAGCATATTACTGTGAGAATAATAGTACTGAATGGTGTGTGACTGTGGCGGAAAGAGGAAGTTTAGAATCATGTAAATCACTAGAAGGAAAGTTGGAGTTTAAACATGGGTATGTACAACACAGTGAATCTTGTGGTGGACAATGAGTGTAATTAACTGTACAAATGTTAAAATGTTCTTTCATGACCTAGAACAAATGTATGACTCTATTACAAGGAATTAATAATAGAGGGGTATATGGGAAAAATGTACACATTGTAAACTATCAACTATAGTTAACAGTAATATTTTAATATTCTTTCATCAATAGTAACAATTGTACCATGCCGATACTATAGGTAAATAATAAGGTGCATAAGGGGTTTGAGAGGATTTGAGTTTTCTTTTTTATTTCTTTTCTGGAGTATTGAAAATGTTCTAAAATTGACCATGGGGATATATGCACAACTATGTTGTGATATCCTGAGCCACTGATTGTATACTTCAGATGGTTTGTGAGGTGTGTTAATATATCTCAATAAGATTGTATTTTTAAAAAATAAATGATGGAGTTAGAAAATCACCATTTTGCAACTATCATTGTAATAATTTTTTCTAAGTATCATCAACAGGTGCAAAAATTATTTGGTGAACCATGAGGAAAAATATATTTACGTAGACTCAAAGCATTTCTCCACAAATTATTTATTAATTACAAAGGGCAAAATAATGACAACAGCAGAGAAGCCTGACAAACACTATCTTAATAAAATGATTAAACTAAACATCACTAGTAATAATATGTGATGCATCTTAAAGGACACAGCATCTCTTCTATGATATTCCCACCAAACATGCATGACATGAATATAATCAAACAACAAATGAATACAAACTGAGGTACATTCTACTAAATGCATGGTATATGTTCTTCAAAATTATCAATGTCATGAAAATCAAAGAAAGGCTGAGGTAACATATTTTAATTAAAGAAGAGTAAGTAACATGGCAAGTAAATGCAATATGTGATCCTGGATTGCTCAAAGGGACATTAATGGAGCAATTTGCAAAATTTGAATATAAGCCATATACCAGACAGTAGCATTGTGCCTATTATCTAAGAGAAAGCATGGCAGGCCCATGGTAAAAATTTTAACAATTGCTGAATATGCATCAAAGGTAATAGAAGTTCTTTGTACTATTTCTATAACATTTTTGTAAATTTGAAATTATTTCATATTAAAGTTAAAAAAATAGGTGATGACTTTTATTTTCCTCTAAGCAAAATACATTGGTTTTACTGATATATATATTTTGACTACTCAGATAACATCTTTGTTATATATCCTTTTGCTAATTAAAACAAATATAAAGAAATTAAATGTTAACAATTTACAAATTATTTATTGCTATGCACTGAATGTATTGATTTTATTGATATTAAAATCACACTTATATACTCCTTGAAGTTATAAGTCTGAAAGTCACACAATTCATTACATCCCAGTAGTAAACTAGCAATTACCTGGAAGAAACAGAAAATCTATAGACTATATAGAAACTTGTCAAAGTATCTTAGCCTGAGGTTTCATTTAGTTGGCATCATATATTTGTACTGGAGTTGATACTTTTCTATGCATATTGTCACAACAATTGCATTGCTTATTAATGGGAAGTGAGTATGAATACAGAATTCAATAGTATCATAAAGAATAATCATGAAAATTATTTCTCCAAAGAAAAAGGCTCGACTCAGAGAAATTACCAGCATTTTTACTGATAACTTAGAGCTACCAGTACTTCTAGAAATAGCCAATAATACACCAGCTAGATAAGAAATGAATATAGAGTTCTCCATCTCTTCTGATGAACAATGTTTCCCCAATAAGAAGGAGAGACAGTGCTATTAATCCACCTTTGTTATAAATCAGAAAGACAACATGAAACATACCTGGACTAGAGAAAATATGGTCCAGAGGGATCTGCTGTAAATAGGAATCATACAGTGTGAATGAAAAACTAAATTCTGTTGAGAATTTAATTAATGTTTAATTTGATATGTAAGTGAGAACCTATCATCTGAAGAGAAGTGATTTGAATTTTTTTATCCTAGAGATTTGCTATTTTGTTAATTTAAAATAACTGCTATTCCAATTAATCTGTATACTTGAATGTTTTAACTATATATAAAAAATTACAATATTACTTTTGCTGCCCAGATCACAATCCTAATTGTTCTTTCCTTCAAAAATAGTTTTCCATAGAACTTTAGTAATCTGTCTTTAGAATAATAATGATGATGATAATATATAAATACAACATACTATTTACATTAATTGAGCACTTACTACTCCTACTGCTACTAATAATTTTTATTATTGTTGTTATTATTATGTTCCTGGCACTGTTTAAAGTATTCTACATAAAATTCATTTAATCCTTCCAACAACTCTGTGAGGTGGATACTATTACCTCCATTTTAAAAATAAGGAGACAGAAGCTAAATTACTTGCCCAAAATAACATAGCTAGTAAGTGATGACTCTGGCATTTGAATCCAAGCAACCTGGCTTGAAAGTCCATTCTCTTAAGTTTTCATTAAACTTATTCAATTACTATGTATGTAAGCACAGTGCTAAGCACTCCACACACTTCTCTATTCCTCTTATATCAATTAAGATAATTTTGGCTAAATAACAGAAAATACTATTTAAACTCAATTAACCAATAGGGAAATGAAGTAATTCACATATTTTGTTCAGAAATAAGACAATCTTCAGGGTTGGTTGATTCAACCTTTTACTGACATCATCAAGAAACCAGATCATTTCATTTTTCCATTCTTCTGCCCAATATGTCAGCTTCATTTTATGACTTGTTTTCCTTGGGTTGTAGTAAGATTTACAATAGCAGTTGGGGTATATACTTCTACATTCTTGTCTGTGTCAGTCAGGCTCCTCTGAGAAGCAGAAACCAAGGTGGAATTTTACATTCAAGAGATTTCTTGACTTTCCCCCTACATGAGACAGATCCCCAGGGCTGTAAGTCTCCTGGCAACATGGAACATGACTCCCAGGGATGAGCTTGGTCATGGCATCATGGGATTGGCAATGCTTTCTTTTTCTTAACGTAATTTTATTGAGATATAATCACATACCATAAAATCATCCAAAGTGTACAATTATTCACAGTATCATCATATAGTTGTGCAGTCATCACCGCAATTTTTTGAACAATTTCCTTACTCAGAAAAATAAAAATAAGAATAAAAATTAAAACAAAAGTAAAAGAGAACACCCAAAACTTCTATATTCCTCTCCCTCCCAATTATTCACTTACTTTTTGTCCCCCTTTTTCTAGTCATCTGTCCATACACTGGATAAAGGGAGTGTGAGCCACAAGGTTTTCACTGTCACACAGTCACACCATATAAATTATATAGTTAAATGATCATCTTCAAGAATCAAGGATACTGAATTGCAGTTCAACAGTTCCAGGTATTTACTTCTAGTTATTCTAATAAACAAAAACTAAAGAGGAATATCTATATAACGCATAAGAATAACCTCCAGAATGACCTCTGAACTCCATTTGAGATCTCGCAGCCACTGAAACTATTTTTTCTCATTTCTCTTTCCCCTTTTGGCCAAGAAGTCCTTCTCAATTCCACAGTGCTGAGTCCAGGCTCATCCCCAGGAGTCACTTCTCACATTACCAGGGAGATTTACAACCCTTGGAGCCATGTACCACAAAGAGGGGCAGGGCAGTGGGTTTACTTGCTGAGTGGGCTTAGAGGGAGATGGGCCACATCTGCAGAACAAAAGAGGCTCTCTGGGGGGTGACTCTTAGGCACAATTATAAGTAGGCTTAGCCTCTCCTTTGCAGTAACAAGCTTCATAAGGGAAAGCCCCAAGATTAAGGACTTGGCCTATTACAATGGTAGTCCACAATCCTTGTGAGAATATCAGGAATTCCCCAGGTGGGGAAGTTTAATGTTTCCACATTTTTCCACAGGCCGTCATGGAGGCTTTACAAATACTTTTTATTCTCTGCCCAAATTACTCTGGGGTGTATCAGAGTTTCATGCTAACCTGCACAAGCCAACTGGATCTCACCCCCTATTCAAGGTTCCATGTAATTATGGTATTTGATTAAAGTGAACATACAAGTTAAATTATATAGTATGGTACAGAAAATACAGTTTTTGCACCAAATAAAAATCTCTTCCTTTGGTCTCACATAGAAGTTGAGGTTTTAAAACACAGTCAATCATCCTTTTCCCTTTAGTCTGGTTTACCTTAGTTCTGATAAAGTCTATTTCATTCATATCTCTAATTGAAATCTGATCTCTTTTTCAGCTTCTTTAACATTTGCTGATGGAGTAATGCTGACATTCATAATTGCTGAACTCTGACTCTGAGCCTCAGGTGTCACAGAGATATCCAGAGTTCTGACAGTGCCTTCTTGACCAAAAGGGGGGAAGGGAAATGAAACAAAATAAAGTTGCAATGGCTGAGAGATTTCAAATAGAGTCGAGAGGTCATTCTGAATGCTACTCTTAATGCAAGCTTCAGGCAGATATTTCCAATTGCCACAGTATGCCAAGCCCCAACCAACAGTATTTCTGAAAACCATAAAGAATACCCTGGGCTCTATCTAAGACTCTATAGAAGTTTTACCTATTGAGTTTATTTTTTCAGAAGCTTAAAGCCTCCAGATGACTCCTATGCCAAATAAACCCTGAAACCCAGATGTACCAGTCTCTCCAAGAACATCAACTAGTTTCATTCTCCTACCCTGTAATGTCAACATCCCTTTACACTTTTCAGCACAAAGAAATTAGAATGGTCATTGCCCAGATATTCTGAAGATTGAGAGAATGATCAAATGAGAGGGAGGCATTGTAACTGAGAAATTAGGATTTAACAAATGATTATGACTACTGACTCATTATATAGATAATTCTTTTTAGTTTCTAGTGTCTTAGAATAGCCAGATGGAAATATCTGAAATTATTGAGCTATATTCCAGTAGCCTTGATCTTTGAAAATTACTGTAACTATATAGACTTCATCTTGTAACTGTGTGATTGTAAAAAACTTGTGAGTGGTATCCCCCTTTATCCAGTGTATAAGTAGAAGAGTAATAAAATAAAGATATACATGAAAAACAGTAATAATAATAGACTGAATATAGGGACAAAAACCCTACATAAACTATGGACAGTAATTAATAGTACTATAATAATCTTTCATCAATTGTGAAAAATGTAGTCACTGTTTAAAAAATAGAACTACCAAAAAAAAGTGCTATTATCAATTGTAACAAATTTTCCATACCAATGCAAGTGTTGATGGTGGGGAGATGTATGTGTATGGGAATCCTGTATTTTTATGCATGATTGTTCTGTAAATCCAAAACTTCTCTAATAAAAATTAAAAAAAAGGATTTATTGGGAGAATGCCTGTGAAGGATAAATGGGAAAAAGAAAGAGTAGTCAGGAGGATCCTTCAGCCCATGATGCAGGTCTCACACCTATGAAAGGAAAAATGAAGGGAAGGAGGATTGAGTAGGAAGAATCTTAGACTACAGTATGGTTCTAAGAAAGTTTTAGTCAGGTTGATGGAAAGCCCTCAAGCCAATGTTGCTCATTAGAGGAGACCAGTGTCCCACAGGAATGGACCTATGCCATTATACCGACTGTACTCAGTCATTTACCTTTCTTCAAATGCAGTGGTAGATCAGAGAGGTGGCAGCTGAGGTCATCAGTCAACTATGCTCACCTCAACAGAGATCTGAGGGGCATGTTTTACATGGTTGTTACAACATCTAGTGGGAGAGAGTGACTTCCTATGGCTCTGTCTTGAAAGGGAAGAAGAATTTTATCAGAAACCTCCAGCAAATCTCTTCTTAAATATCATTGATCATAATTAGATCCTCAAACAATTACTTGATGGTAAGATACAGATATTCTTTTTTTAAAAATTAAATTGTTTTATTGAGATGTATTCACATATCACACAATCATCTATAGTGTACAGTCAACTGTTCACAATACTATCATATAGTTGTGCATTCATCACCCCAATCTATTTTTGAATGTTTTCCTTTCTGATTCAGAAAGAATCAGAATAAGCATAAAAAATAAGTAAAAAAGATCACCCAAATCATCCCCCATCCCACCCTATTTTTCATTCAGTTTTTGTCCCCATTTTTCTACTTATCCATCCGTACACTAGATAAAGGGGGTGCAATCCACAAGGTTTCCACAATCACACTGTCATCCCTTGTAAGCTACACTGTTATACAATCATCTTCAAGAGTCAAGGCTACTGGGTTGGAGTTTGGTAGTTTCAGGTATTTACTTCTAGCTATTCCAATACATTAAAACCTAAGAGGTGTTATCTATGTAGTGCATAAGAATGTCCACCAGAATGACCTCTCAACTCCATTTGGAATCTCTCTGCCACTAGATACAGTTATTCTTAAGTCACTAAGACCTACTGCTGGATTTGAAGGTGGAATTAACATCACCTGATGTACATGGCTAGATGTGCATCAGATGGACACCAAAACAAAACATGTTTCCATCAGAAACAAGGAAAGGGGAAGAGATGATGGGTAGGCAACAACGAATATCCACTACATATCTAACAATCATAAGTGATTAGTGCTATGGAAACTACTGAATAAAACTGAAGAATAAGAGAAAGTGTACAATCTTTCATTGAGTCATGAACTTGTGGCTTCCTCTTTCTTTGAAAATTATTTCTTATGAGAAGGAGGCAAATTTCTTTTATTTAACAATTGTCAAACTAACAAAATGAACTATCTCAAAATCTAAAGTTATTTTTTTTTTATTTCTTTCAACAGAAGACACTGATTCACGTTTGGCCTGGAGTCCAATAGAATCCCTGTTCTGAGGGTACCCTGTTTCTCAGACTGTCAAAACAATTGTTCAGCATTTTAAAATTCATTCATTCTCAGCACAATTTTAAATTCCGCAGCATTCTTATCCTATGTATATATAGATATTTCAGAAATTATTTCCATACTCTTCCATAGCAACTCAAAATTTTCTGTTGCATTTTCTATGAAAGTGGTAAGATATAAAGTAGCTATCTTGTGATTGTGACAAATGTATATTTGGAGCCTCAAATCCTACATGAAGGCCCAAGCTTTCACACTGACTTTTGTAAGCCTTGTCACCAATGTTAGTCTCAATTTTGTCATCATGGAAATGGGAATCAATGCTTACCTCATATATCTGTTGCAAGAATTTAATGAGCTAATCAATTAAAAGCAATTTATGAACTGTAGAGTGTTTATAAACTATAAATTCTGTAGAAATTTATAGTTTTTAAATTTCTCACTTCAACCAAAGCTTTGTGGATGCAACAATAAATCCTTCACCATAGACCCTTTGAAGCCTTTCTATGGTACATATTAAGTTCCATCAATTTCTCTCAGTATAAGACTTATACACAAACCACTACAATTATATAGGGTACTATAATGCCTAAGACAGTGCCTCATATCAAATCTGTAAAGTTTCAAAAGAATGTCACTATGGGGTTCTTCCTTTTAGCAAAATCAATTGACTATTATTTAATAATGTTCATACAAGGTATTCTGAATCAGAAACAGATTTTTTTATTAATTACTTAACAGTAAATAATAAATGTGTTGCCCTCCTTTCCTTGCTCCAGGCCTTACATGTGAGGTAATGGATAAGCTTCATGTCAAATTTTGAACTCAAGTAGGCAGACATTTCATAGGAGATTTTGTACTCAAGTAGCCAGACATTTCATAGGAAAGAGGTGGAGAACAATGGATTTTTTCAATTTATACACAGGAGAGATGACTTCCACCATCCCCCTGGTAATTGAGAGGAAAACAGAATAAAACAAAAACAAACATTTGCTCCTTTGAAATGGTATGGAAATCTTCCTGGATTCTCACCCTAATGTTTTGAAATGTAAATACATTTTTCCAAAGATCAAATAAACCAAGGGTGACTCCCTATTTTAGGATCTAAAGATGTCTGCAAAGTCTGGGAAACACTTAGGGATGTAGTGCTGCATGCTTCCTGGCACCTTGGAGCTTAATTTAGGGACCCAGTCTGGGCTATAATCATTTGACCCTCTGGGATCAGATCAATTAACCAGACAAATGGTGATAGATCTAATGGTATGTTCCTAGGGGATGTGAAAGCAAACATCTATCTTTATATCTTATGCATAGTTTTGTCTGAGGCGGCTAGGGCTTTTAAGAGGAGCACTGAGAAATCCATGGAAGTTTTGTTTCCCCAATGCCATTTATTTAAAATACAAATTAGCCCATCTACTCATTCTGTTCCTAAAGGACATAACTTTCTGGAATATATTCTTGGACAGTAGTAAAATTTATATTAATAGCAAAGAAGGAAATTATTTAGGAAATTTGCATCAATAATTCAATGAACAATTTGTAAAGGGTGCTCCTCTTTCTACAGATGAGAATAGAATTGATATATATATACAAACATATAAATATGTAAGCCATATATATGTATATATATATAAATTTCATTACTTTAGTGACTTTTTATTCACTATACAAGAACTGCCTAAATCCAGTGGTCCACTGCTATTACTGGAACCATTACAAAAACTGTCTTGTTCATTTTTATTGCATGGACAGATAAACTTTTATTCCAGTGATATTTTGTCAGAGTGATGGATTAGGAAAGTGAGAGTCATGTTGCTTGAATTGACTCTATAAGTGGCCAAGTATTTCTGAGTACTTTCAAGACTTTTATAGTCATAATAGACTTTCATCCCAGTTGGGAGTGAATGAATGCAGTCTGTTATTTTATTTCATTCACTACATATCAATAAATTACAACAATCAAAACCATAGTTTGGATCAAGATGGAGGACAGAGAAGCTTCAGGATTCTGTTCCTTCACAGAAGCTTTGAACAAACTCCAAGAACTGGCAGAAACATCTTTCTCAAATCTCTAGAAAACATATAAAGTACTGCAATAACAGAGCAAGTGCTGAATAAAGAAAAAGACTACTTAAAGGGGGTAGGATCTAGTAGCACCTTGAATGGCCCCTCACCCATCCCCTCATCAGCTTAGTGCAGAGCCAACCCATGCTCCCAGCATGGAACTGGGTCCTGGTTCCAGAGGGAGCAGAGTAACACTTGTGCTCATACTGGGAGCTAATAGGTCTGATCCAATTCCTAGGCACTAAAGGAAATCAGGAAAATGATGAATGAACACAAAGTGAATATCAATAAAGAAATGGAAATTATTATCACAGCTGAAGACCCCAGTAGCAGTAATTAAATATTCCTTAGAGGGAATCAACAGCAGATTGGAGGTGGCAGAAGAATCAGTGAACTTGAAGATAAGGCATTTGAAACCGTACAGTCTGAGAAACAGAAAGAAGAAAGAATGAAGACAAGTGAACAGAGCCTGAGGAACCTGTGGGATACCATCAAGTGTTCCAATGTATGCATTGTGGCAGTACCAGAAGGAGAAGAAAGAGAGAAAGGGGCAGAGAAATTGTTCAAAGAAATAATGGCCTAAAATTTCCCAAATTTAATGAAAACATGAATCTACACATGCAAGATACTCAACAAACTCCAACCTAGGTAAGGTCAAAATGAGCCAAACTGTGAAACATTATAATCAAACTGCTGAAAACCAAAGACAGAGAAGTCTTAAAGCTGCAAGAGAGAAGCAGCATGTCATGTACAAGAAATCCTCAGTAAGATTAAGAGATTATTTCTCACAGGACACTAAGGAGGCAAGAAAGCAGTGGGATGACATATTTAAAGTGCTGAATGCAAAACAAAGAAAAAAAAAACAACTAAGAATTCTATGTCTGGCAAAACCATCTTTCAAAACTGGGAGAGGGATTAAGACATTCTCAGATAAAAGATAAAGGAATTTATCATTAGACTGGTCCTACAAGAAATGCTAAAGGAAGTCCAGCAGGTTGTAAGACAAGGACCCTAGACAATTGATTGAATCTACATGAAGATATAAAGAGCTCTGGTAAAGATAATGACAAGGGTAAATATAAATGTCACTACTATTGTATTTTTGGTTTGTAACTCCGCTTTTTACTTCCTACAGGACCTAAAAGGCAAATGCACAAAACATAATGATAAATCATTGGTTTTGGACTCACAGTGTATAAACTTGTAATTTGTGGCAAGAACCACATAAAGGTAGGGGGCAGGAGGGATATAGGATCATAGTTTTTTATACTACTGAAGTTAAGTTGGCATCAAAGCAAATGAAATTGTTGTAGACTTGGAATGTTAAATTTAAGCCCCATGATAACCTCAAAGAAAATATCAGAGAATATGCAAGCTCATAGAGACAAATTAGGATACAGATTGCCATGGGGAGGGGTTATGGGGAATGGGGAATTAATGCAGAATGATATGGTAAATGTGGCAAAATATTAAAATTAGTGGATCTGGGTATCTGGGTGGATACAGGTATGTTGGAGTTCTCTGTATGGGGTTTGTACTGTTTTTGTAACAATCCTGTAAGTTTGAAAGTATTTCAAAATCAAAAGTTTAAAATTAAAAAAAAAAGTTACCACAGTTGGGAAATCTTTGTGGACAACAAACGGCACTATAATAAGCCCTAAAATGACATGCTGAAAGGCTTTTTATATGAATGCTCTCTAGCAAAGAGGCCATTCTTCCCTCAAGTTCCTCAAAAAGTTTGAGATGAGATTGATCTAGTCTCTTTATATTCACTCCAACAGATAGCAATTCTGTTTTCATAGCCTCAGTTTTCACCTGGACAAAGTGAATCTGCATTTAACCTTTCACATTCTTTTTTATTATTTAAGCAATTTTATTGAGATATATTCACATACCATACAATCCATCCAAGGTCTACAATCAATGGCTTATATTATAATCACAGAGTTGTGTATTCATCACCACAATTTTAGAACATTTTCATTACTCCAAAAGAAAAACTCCATACCCCATAGCAGTCACCTCTCAATCCCTTTATCCTTCCCCACCCCTATATAACCTGTGACCTAATTCTGTCTCTATAGATTTATTTATATTTAAAGAATGTTAAAATATTACTGTTAACTATAATCCATAGTTTTCATTAGACGTATTTTTCCCATGTACTCTCACATCATTAACACCATGGAATAGTGATAATATGTTTGTTATAGTTCATGAAAGAACATTCTTATATTTCTATTATTCACCACAGACATTGTCTACTACAGGGTTCCTATCTTATACAGTCCCATGTCTTATCCTCTAGCTTTTCTTCTGGTAACACAAACAATCTTAAAATTTCCCTTTCAATCACATTCACCAACATAATTCAATGATTTTGATTATACTCAGAGTAATGTTGGACCACAACCTCTATCCATTTCCAAACATTTACAATCCACCGAAATAGAAATTCTGCAGAAATTACACATCAGCTCCCCATTCTCTACCCCCATTCTATCTCCTAGTACTGATATTCTAGATTTATTTCTATGAGCTTGCTTATTATACACAGTTCATATCAGTAAATAATATAGTAGTCCTCTTGTGTCTTGCTTATTTCACTCAACATAATGTCCTCCAGGTTCATCCCTGTTGTTCCATGCATCACGACTTCATTCCTTCTTACTGCTGAATGATATTCCATCCTATGTATATACCACATTTTGTTTATCCATTCATTGACTAATGGACATTGGGGTTGCTTTCATCTTTTGGCAATTGTGAATAATGCCACTATGAATATCAGTGTGCAAATTTCTGTTGGTGTCCCTATTTTCAGTTCTTCTGGATATATACCTACTAATGGTATTGCTATATCATATGGCAATTCTACACATAGCTTCTTGAGGAACTGCCAAACTGTCTTCCACAGTGGCTGTACCATGTTAAATTTCCACCAGCAGTGAATGAGTGTTCTGCTTTATCCACATCCTCTCAAACACTTGTAGCTTTCTGTTTTTTTAATAATATCCATTCTAGTAAGTGTGGAATGATATCTCATTGTGGTTTTGATTTGCATATCCCTAGCAGCTAGTGATGTTGAGCATCATTTCATGTACTTTTTGGCCATTTGTATTTCCTCTTTGGAAAAATGTCTATCAAGTCTGTAGCCAATATTTAACTGGGTTGTTTCTCTTTTTATTCTTGAGTTGTAGGATTTCTTTATATATTCTGAATATTAAACCCTTATTAGATACAAGGTTCCCAAATATTTTCTCCCATTGCATGATGCGTCTTCATTTTCTTGACAAGGTCTTTTGAAGCACAGAAGTTTTAAATTTTGATGAGGTCTCATCTGTTTTTTCTTTCATTACTTGTGCTTTGGATGTAAAGTCTAAGAAACCATTGCCCACAGCAAGATCTTGAAATTCCTTCCCTAAATTTTCTTCTGGGAATTTTATAGCCCTGGTTCTTATATTTAGGTCTATTATCCATTTTGAGTTAATTTGTGTATAAGGTGTGAGGGAGGGGTCATCTTTCATTTTTTTTGGATATGGATATCCGGTTGTCCCATCATAATTTGTTGAGAAGACTATTCTATCCCAGTTGCGAGGACATGGTGGCCTTGTCAAATATCAACTAGCCATAGATATGAGGATCTATTTTGAACCCTCAACTCAATTCCAGTGGTCAGTATATCTATCTTTATGCCAGTACCATGCTGTTTTGAACACTGTAGCTTCATAATATGCTTTAAAGTCAGGAAGTGTATATCCCCCAACCTTGTTCTTCCTTTTCAGTTTGTTTTTGGCTATTCAGGGCCCCTTACCCTTCCAAATAAATATGATAGTTGGTTTTTCCAATTCTGCAAATAGGCTGTCAGAATTTTGATTGGCTTTGAGTTAAACTTGTAAAACACTTGAGGTAGAATTTACATCTTAATGATATTTCATCTTCCAATCCATGAACATAGAATGTCCTTCCATTTATTTATGTCTTCTTTGGTTTCTTTTAGCAATGTTTTATAGTTATCTGTTTACAGGTTATTCACATCATTGGTTAAATTTATTCCTAGATATTACATTACTTTAATTGCTATTGTAAATGGATTTTTTTCTTGATTTCCTCCTCAGATTGCTCAGTACTATACTACTCAGAATGCTCAGTATTATATACTAATATAGAAGCATTATTGATTTTTGCATGTTGATCTTTCATCCTGCCACTTTGCTGAGCTTGTTTATTAGCTCTAAGCTTAGTTGTAGATTTTTCAGGACTTCCTATATATAGGATTGTGTCACCCACAAATAGTGAATTTTTCACTTCTTCCCTTCCAACTTGAATGCCTTTTATTTCTTTTTCTTGCCTAACTGCTCTTGAGATAATTTCTAGCACAATGTTGAATAATAGTGATGACAGTGGGCATCCTTGTCTTGTTTTATATGTTAGAGGGAATCTTTCAGTCTTTCATCATTGAGTACAAGTTAGCTGTGTGTTTCTCATATATGCACTTAATCATGTTGAGAAAGCTTCTTTCTGTTCCTACCTTTCAAAGTGTTTTAATCAAGAAAGAATGCTGGACTTTGTCAAATGCTTTTCCTCCATCAATTGAGGTGATCATATTTGTTGTCTGTTTTGATTTGTTAATGAGTTGCATTATGTCAATTGATTTTCTTGTGTTGAACCACCCTTGCACACCTGGGATAAAATCCACTTAATCATGGTGTATAATTCTTTTGATGTGCTGATTTCCTTTAGTTCTTGTCTATGTTTTCCTTTAGCTCTTTGAGCATACTAGGAGCATTTTTTTTGTCTTTTGTATGCCCCTGGTCTAGCCCTTCTCTTGATGGTTTCTAAGGCTTTAATCTCCTTTCTCTGGGCCATTGTTTCCTCTTTCTTTGTATATGCTGTAATCTTTGGTTTCTGAAATTTAGACTCTGAGGTGTCTGTTCCTTAAGGCTGTATCCAGCTAGTGTTAAGACAGAGCTTTCCTTGAGTGCCAGAAACTAAAATAGGAGGAAATAAATCACCTTTCCCAGTCTTTTCAGATTGACCTGTGTAAGTGTCTACTTCTGAATTTATCCATTTAATGATTTCAGAGAATAGTTCCAGGCCAAAGCATAGGGCCTCCCTGATGTTTTCTCTGTATTTGTCTTTTCTTGGGCATTTCATATAGCCCTAGAGAAATTGGTATGTAATTTTCTTTTTAGTATCTTTGTTTGGCTTTGTTATTAGGATGATGTTGGCTTCATAGAGTGAGTTAGGTAGTGCTCCCTCCTCTTCAATTTTTTGGAAGAGTTTGAGCAGGATTGGTATTAATTATTCTTGGATTGATTGGTAGAATTCACCTGTGAAACCATTTTGTCCTGGGTTTTTCTTTGGGAGGTTTTGGTGACTGATTTGATCTCTTTAATTGTAATTGGTCTGTTATGGTCTTCTATTTCTTCTAGAGTCAGTGTAGGTTGCTCTTGTGTTTCTAGGAATTTGTCCATTTCATCTAAGTTTTCTAATTCTTTGGTATAGTATTTTCCATAGTATCCTCTTATGACCCTTTTTTATTTCTGTGGGGTCAGTAGTGAGGCGCTCTTTCCCATTTCTGATTTTATTTATTTGCATCCTCTCTTTCTTAGTCTAGCTAAGTGTTTGTCAATTTTATTGTTCTCAAAGAACCAACTTTGGTTTTGGCAATTCTATTGTTTTTTTATTTCTAAATTTCATTTATTTCGGATCCAATCTTTCTTATTTCTTTCCTTCTGCTTGCTTTAGGATTAATTTTCTGTTCTTTCCTATTTCCTCCAGGTGTGCCATTAGGTTTTTAACTTTAGATCTTTCTTCTGTGTAAATGTAGGCTTTTAGGGCTACAAATTTCCCTCTAACACTGCCTTCATGCATTCTGTAAGTTTTGATATGTTATGTTCTTCTTGTCGTTCATCTCAAGGTATTTATTGATTTCTTTTGAAATTTCTGCTTTGACCCAAAGATTGTTTTTGTGTTGGTTAACCTTCTCATATTTGTGAATCTTCTGGTTCTCCACTTGTTTTTGATTTCCTGCTTTATTCCATTATGATCAGAGAAAGTGCTTTGTATAATTTCAGACTTTTTAAATTTATTGAGGCTCATTTTGTGACCCAGCTTGTGTCCATCTGGAGAATGTTCTGTAAGCGTTTGAGAAGAAAGTATATCCTGCAGTTTGGGGGTGCAATGATCTTTATATAGCTGCCAGGTGTAGTTTATTTATCATATTATTCAAATTCTGTGTCTTTATTGATCTTCTGTCTAGATGTTCTATTAATTAGAATGTTGTATTGAAGTCTCCCACTGTTATTGTAGAGACTTCTATTTTCCCTTCAGTTTTGCCAGTGTTTGCCTCTTGTATTTTGGGGCACCATGCTTAGGTGCATAATATTTATGACTGTTATTTCTTGTATTGCCCATTTTATTAATATGTAGTGTCCTTCTTTGTCTCTTAAAACAGCTTTGCATTTAAAGTCTATTTTGTCTGATGCTAGTATAACTATCCCAGCTCTTTTTTCATTAATGTTTGTGTGGGATATATTTTTCCAACCTTTAAATTTCAACCTATTTATATCCTTGGGTCTAAGGTGAGACTCTTGTAGACAGCATATAGATAGATCATATTTTTTATCTAATCTGCCAATCTGTGTATTTTGATTGTGAAGTTTAATCCATTATCAGTCAACATTATTACTGTAAAGGCAGTACTTACATCAACCATTTTTTCCTGTGGCTTTTATAAGTCATATCTTATTTTTTACTCTCTTTTTACCCTTTTAGTTACCCTTACATGTCTTCTTCATTACTGCACTGTCCTCCAAAACTCTCTCTCCTGTCTTTTTATTTCATCCTGCAGAACTCCCTTTAATAGTTCTTGTAGGGCAGGTCTCTAGTTGACAAACTCTCTCAATTTCTGTTTATCTGTGAATATTTTAAACTCACCTTCATTTTTGAAGGATAAATATGCTGGATAGGGAATTCATGGATGGCGGTTTTTATCTTTCAATACCTTAAATATATCAAACCAATGTTTTCTCACCTCCATGGTTTCTGATGAGAAATCAGTGTTACTGAGCATCCCTTTTTTGTCATGAATCCCTTTTCTCTGGATGCTTTCAGAATTCTTTCTTTATCATTGGCATTTGACATTATGATTAGTATGTGTCATGGAGAAATTCTCTTATGATTTATTCTGTTTGGAGTATGTTGAGCTTCTAGGACATGTATATTTAAGTCTTTCATGAAGGTTGGGAAATTTGGGGCCATTATTTCCTCAAATATTCTTTCTTTTCCTTTTCCTTTCTCTTCTTCTTCTGGAACACCCATGACACATGTGTTAGTGTGCTTCATCCTGTCATTCAATGCCCTGAGTCCCTGCTCAATTTTTACATTCTTTTTCTGTCTCTTCTACTGTCTGTATGATTTCAAATGTCCTTTCTTCTAGTTTTCTGATCCTTTCTTCTCCCTGTTCAAATCTGTTGTTGTATGCCTTTAGTGTATTTTTAATCTCTTCCATTCATTCCCATAAGTTATTTTTCTTTGCATGCTTTCAAATTCTTCTTTATGCTCATCCAGTGTCTTTTTAATAGACTTTATCTCAGTAGCCATATTTTCCTTCATCTTATATTCATTTAAGAGATTTTTTTCAAGATCTTTGATTAGTTTTTCCAAATTCAGTGTCTTCTCTGACTTTTTAATCTGTTCTTTGACTGTGCCATATCTTCCTATTTCTTAGTATGACTGTACATTTTTGCTGGTGTATAAGCATCTGATTTTCTTGATGAGTTTGCTCTGTTTATCAGTTTACCTCTCTTGTTTAGGCTTTTATTGTTGATTAGCTTTGAGTTAAGGCTCTTCTTTGACACTTGGTTCAACTTATTCTAGGTCTTTAGAATTGCTCCTGTTTAACTGATCAAACCAGGGCCAGGTGTCCTCCAAGTGAGTGTAGTACAGTTCCAAGGGTCCCTGGTGAGAGGGTCAGGAAAGATCAAAAAGTCTTTTCTGAGGAGTTCCTAAAGCTGTGCTTTCCTAGCCTGCCCAGCAGATTGTGCTCTTTGGTAAATTATTTCCCACAGCCCTAAGGATGGAGTGTGTTATTTAAACTCCACTAGCTCCACCCTTGGTAGCAGTGGTGTTGAAACAATTTCCACAGGGTATCCTGTTCAGGCAGAACAGAACCACAATTCAAAACTGCAACCCAGTGTTCCAAACTCACCATTCAGGAGCTACACTCAGCACTCAGCCTTGCCCTCCCCCTGAATTCCCAGGGATGAAGGACCCCATGTTCTCTCTGTCTGCAGCAGCCAACCATAGACCATAACAAAGCTGCTTGCCTTGAGGGTGGGGGATGGGTGGTGGCCACTGCTACAGTGCAATTCACTCACAGTTTCTTTCCTACAGCTTCTTAGTCTCCCTCCCCACTCTTTCCTGAATGCTGTATAGTGTTCTGTTCTCCAGAATCCCAGAACCATTGTTCCAGACAGTTTCTGTCTGTACATTAGCTGCTTTTGGAGGAAGGGTGTGTGCTGCAGCTCCCTACTCTGCCCTCTTCCCCAGAAGTTCCCTCAAAATTTACCATTTAAAATGTATTTTAAATTGAACAATGCAGTGCCACTTAGCATATTCACATATTGTTCAAGTGTCATCTATACCTAGTTCCAAAACAATTTCATCAAAAGATAAGGCAACCCCATACCATTAAGCAGTTACTTCCCATTTCCCCATAACCCCAGCCTGGACACTACCACTCTGTTTTCTGTCCCAGTGAATTTACTTATTCTAGATATTTCATATAAATGCCATCATACAATGTATAACCTTTTGTGTATGGCTTCTTTCACATAACAATGCTTTTGAGATTCATTCACTTTGTAACATTTATAAATAATTCCTTAATTTTATGGCTGAATAGTATTCTAATGTATCTATGTACCTCATCTGTTTATCCATCCCTCCATTGACAGACACTTGGGTTATTTTTGCTTTTTTGGCTGTTAGGGACAGTGGTGCTATGAATATATGCATATGATTATTTGTTTACATGCTTGTTTCTAATTCTTTGGGGTATATATCTAGGGGTGGAATTTCTTGGTCTTATGCTGATTCGATTTAACATTTTGAAGAAACACAAAACTATTTTTCATAGCTACTGAAACAAGCATCAGCAATGAATGAGGGTTCCAATTTGCTTTATCACACTGCTTGTTGATTTCCAATCCTTATGGGTGTTAAGTGGTATCTCACTGTGGTTTTACTTTCCATCTCCCTGGTGGCTAATGATGTTTAACTTCATTTTATGTGCTTTTGCTCATTTGATATCTTCTTTGGCGAAAAGTCTATTAAAGTCTTTTGCCCATTTTTTATTGAATTTATTGAGATATATTCACATACCATGCAGTCATACAAAACAAAGTGTACATTCAATTGTTTACAGTACCATTATATAGTTGTGCATTCATCACCAAAATTAATTTTTGACATTTTCATTACCATAAACACACAAATAATAAGAATAAAAATTAAAGTGAAAAAGAGCAATTAAAATAAAAAAGAACACTGGGTGCCCTTTTTGTTTTGTTTTCCTTCCCCCATTTTTCTACTCATCCATCCATAAACTAGACAAAGGGGAGTGTGATCCATACGGCTTTCCCAATCACATTGTCACCCCTCGTAAGCTACATTTTTATACAATCATTTTCAAGATTCATGGGTTCTGGGTTGTAGTTTGATAGTTTCAGGTATTTACTGCTAGCTATTCCGATTCATTAGAACCTAAAAAAGGGTTGTCTGTATTGTGCATATGAGTGCCCACCAGAGTGACTGCTCAGCTCCTTTTGGAATCTCTGCCACCGAAGCTTATTTCATTTCCTTTCACATCCCCCTTTTGGTCAAGAAGATGTTCTCCATCCCATGATGCTGGGTCTAGATTTCTCCCAGGGAGTAATATTCCATGTTGCCAGGGAGATTCATTCCCCTGGGTGTCAGATCCCACATAGGGGGGAGGTTTTGCCCATTTTTAAATTGAATTGTTTGTCTTTTTTCTTGCATTGAGATATAATATTGATTTGTATTCTTGATATTAGACCTTTATCAGATATATGATTTGTAAATATTTTCTTTCATTCTGTAGTTTTCTTTTCATGTTTTGATTATATCCTTTGGTGCACAAATGTTTTTATTTTGATGAAGTTCAATTTATCTATTTTTCTTTTGTTGCTTGTTTTGGCATCATAAGAATCCATTGCCAAATCCAAGGTCATGAAGCTTTAACTCTGGATTAGTTTCCTAAGACTACTGTTACACATTGCTGTAAATTTGGTGTCTTCAAATGACAGATTTTTTCCTCACACATTTCTGGAAGCAAGAAGTCTGAAATCATGGTGCCAGTAGAGCCCTGCTCTTTTGAGACCTAAAGGGGAGAATCCTTCATTGACAATTCCAGCTTATGTGGCTCCTGATTTTCCTTGGATTATAGTAATATAACTCAAATCTCAACTTCTGTCTTCAAGTGGCCTTCCTCCCTCTGTGTCTCTGTGTCCAAACATCCCTCTCCTTTCTCTTATCAAGGCAATAGTCATTGGATTAGGGCCCACCCTATATCCTGAATGACTTCATCTGGATATTTTGAACTAATTTCAACTGCAAAACCTTATTTCCAAGTAAGGCTAGTTTTTGATGTGCCAGGTGGACCTGAATTTTGTGGGGACAATGTTTAAACCACAACAGTCTGCCTTCTGTACCCCCCAAATTTCACACCTTTTCCACATGCAAAATACATTCACTCCTTTCCAACATACTCAAAAGTCTTACCCATTCTAGTGTCAACTCTGGGTAAAAAATTTAATCCAAATATCTACTCAAAAAAGTCCCAAATATGATCTAAATCCCATAAGGTAGATATGGGTGAGATTCTTAGTATGATTGATTATGGGACAAAAACTATCTCCTGTGAACTTGTGAGACTTGAGAATAAATTGTTTCTTCCAAAATATAATGGTGAGACAGGTATGGGATAGAAGTTTCCATTCAAATAGAGTGAAATTTCAAGGAATTCAGGGGTCACTGGTACCAAACATGTCCAAAACCCAGAAGGGCACATTCTATCATTCTATTAGGTTTCAAGACATGAGAATAATCCTCTGTGGCTTGAGTCCCTCTCTATGGGCTCTCATAGGCAGCAGCCCAACTCTCTGGGACTATAGCTGCACAGCACTACCCTCTAGGACTGTGACAGTGACAGCTCAATCTTCTGTGCCCAAGGCTTTTCCTTAGGAGTAATTCTTCCTTTTTCTGGAAGTTTATCACACATTTGAAGCCAAGCAGCCTTATCAACCTATTTCCTGCCTATAGAATTTTGGGTGTCCAACAACCTTCATTCATTTAATCTAGACTCTGTCCATTTCAGTCCAAGCTGCCAATTTTTCTACTGGTATTAGATTCTCAAAAACTTTTTGAGCCTCCTGTACATGCAATTAAATTAAATAGTTCTACAAGAACATTCTTAGATAAAACTAACTCTATTACTGGCTTATGTTGAAATGATTGATTGGATCCATGAGTCACATGCCTACACTTCAGCAAAAATGTTGTCCAACTATTCCCTTGGAACACTCTTCAGAACATACTTTAGAATCTTTTTTTGCATTGTGGATGGGAAAAGAATTTTCAAAAGGATCAATTGCTGGTTTCTTTTGATTAACATTTCCTTTCTCAGCTTATCTCTTTCCTCTTGCATTTTACTATGAACAGCAAGTAAAAACTAGGCCACACCTTCCAAATTTTGTTTGGAAATCTGCTCAGCTAAATATTCAAATTTGTTGCACCCATGTTCTGTTTTCTACCCAAATGTAAAACACAATTCAGCCATGTTTTCTGCCACTTTATAACAATGGTCACCTTTCTTTCAGTTTCTAGTAACATGTCCCTCATTTCCTTCTGAAATCTCACCATTAGTACTGTGGTGGTTAATTTCACATGACAAGTTTGCTAGGTTATGTTGTCCAGTTGTTTGTTCAAGCAAGTACTGGCCTGATTGTTACTGTGAGGGTATTTCATAGACATATTTAAATCATCAGTCAGTTGATTACATTTATGGCTGATTACATCTACAATCAACAAAGGAGATTGCCTTCAACAATGAGAGGAGTATCCTCATCCAATCATGTGAAGGCTTTAAAGGGAGAAAGGATGATTTAAGCAGTCAGAAAGAAGAGTGTCTTTTGTAATTCAGACACCCCAGGCAACTTCTCTTGGGGAACTCAATATCACAATTGAGTTCCCAACTTGTGGCATGCCTTACACAATTTGTATTTATCAATTCATATGGTCATGTGAGCCAACAGCTATTATATATATAGTCTCCATATCTATATCTATATTCTCTCTATATCTATATATCTATATATATATATATATATATATTTGAGTTATGCATTTGGCTGGTCTGACAGTTCCCTGAGGGACCAGTGCAAACATTAGCCTCAATTTCAGCCCAGTGGCACTTATCTGAAGAATTTATCAGAAGAACTAATGGGAGAGTACCCTTTTTTCTATTTCTCTTCTTTGGAGCCATATATTTAAGGAAATATTTGTCAAGCAACTGACTGAATGCAGAGATAATGGAAACAAATTCTCACTGACCACATACAACAAATACAGTTCACACAAGTAGATTGGAAAAATCACAAATGGATGGTGGCTACAATTATTACCAATAGAACTTCACCCTAAGAACTGCTAAAGAGAAATCTTCAGGCTGAAATGAAAGGACACTAGATAGTAACTCAAAGTCATAAGAAGATATAAAGAACACTAGTGGACTTAACTACATAGGTACATATAAAGTGTTATAGTACTTTTGCTTTGTAACTCCTCTGTTTTCCTACATTATTTAGAAGGCAAATGCATATAATGATAATTATAAATCTATGCTAATGGGCACTCAATTATAAAAATGTAATCTGTAACAGTAACAACATAAAGGGGGAAGTAGAGAGATGTATGGGGCAAGATGTACACAATTTAAACCAAGTTAGTATTATTAAAATTAGGTTGTTATAAGTTTAAAATGTTAATTGTAATCGACAAAGTAACCACTAAAACTTAACCAAAAAATAAAAAGAAAAAGAAAGGAATCAAAATGGGGCATACAGAAATCAACTAAATACAAAAAAAAGGAGTAAGGAAGAATTGTAAAACAAAAAAACATAAGACATACTGAAAATAAACAGCTAAATATCAAATGTAAATATTTCCTTGTTGATAATTTAATTGTAAATGAATGAAACTATCCAATTAAAAGGCAGAGATTGGCAGAATGATTTTTTTTTTAAATATCATGGTCCTTCAACCTATCCTTCAATGAAGAGGAGAGGTGCTCAGTGTTTGCATTGAGACATGCAGAATTTACTTCAGCCATTAAGGAACCATGCAGACTTACAAACTTGAGTTTGTACACCTGCCAATCTTACTAATGTCCCTTGACCATAGGTGCATGTTCATATTCATTTACATGTGATGCCTCAGGTTGGTGGCACACTTTTTTCTTAGTGTATTAACATTTAAGAACTTGTATCTGACTTGAGGGACATTTCAGGAAAGCTGTGAAGAAGAGAGTGTTATGGACTGGCATCTGCTTTGTGCCGTAGATATTTTGGAAGGTAAGAAAGAGTCTGCTCTCCAGTATATGTGCAGAATTTGTCCCCAAATAAGGATTTCTGAGTCCCTTATTGATGGTTGAGAACAGTAAAGTTTGTGACTATACTGGAAAGCACTTTTGTGTTCATTTATTTGTATTTTTTTTAGAATTTATTGTTGCCAAGTATACATAACTTACAATGACTTTAGCATTAGCATTAATTGGAAGGAGGAGAGAGAGAAAGGTAACAAAACTACATCTTAAACTCTATTAGATATTTAGACCCCAAAATGGATTCAACATAGTCTCATTTTTCCAAAAACTTTCTTTCCACCTGGAATAAGACAAGATGATCTGTGGAGAAAGGAAGGAGACATTTGAATGGGAAAGGCTTGTGGGCAAAAGAAAGTGGCCAAACCTTTGTAGGGTTACCTTTTCAATGGAAAGTACAGTGTCTAGGGATAAGAATATTTTAACAACAAATGACCATTTTTTAAACACAATCTTAAACAAGTAGAAGGTTTTAAACATTTTTTCTATTGCTGTTGTTTTTAAAATTTGCTACCCTGTGTTCTGAAATGCTGTAAAAGAGTTAATACCAAAAACACTTTTAATGCTTGACATCTCTTAATGGTCCTTTTAATTAAGATATCACCATAAATAAAGGACCATTAAATGGTCCTTTTAATTCAGATATCACCATAAATAATTAATAATAATTAATTCATATATCACCATAAATAAAAGTAAAGGATATATTTAAGAATAAACTTTTCATCAATGCAAAACTATAATTATGAATTTTTAAACTTACCCTTTGATCTAATGTACATTTTTAAATGTAGATCATTAAATTCTCTACTTTAATCTAAAAAAAATTCATGGTCCCTGTTTTTACCATGAAATGAAAGAAAACAAAAACAAAACATTGGATGCATCAAAAGCAGGGCTGTGGGGGAAAATTATACCTGTAAATGCCTACACTAAAAAAGAACAAATATCTCAAATCCACAAAGTAATAGTACACTGTAAGGAATTAGAGAAAGAGGAGCAAACTAAGCCCAGAACTAAGATAAGGAAAAAAATTAAGACTAGAGAACAGATAAATAGATAACAGAAAAACAATAGAGAAAATCAACAAAACCAAAAATGCTTTTTTTTTTTTGAGAAGATCAACAAAGCTGACCAAACTTTAGCTAGACTAAGAAAAAGAGAGAGGAGATACAGATTAATAAAATATGAACTGAAAGTGGGGGCAATACTAATGATTTTAAAGAAATTTAAAGGATTATAAAAGACTACTTTGAAAAAATGTACACCAGAAAAATGGATAACCTAGAAGAAATGGAAAAATTCCTAGAAACACGCAAGCTACCAAATCTGACTCAAGAAGAAATACAAAATTTGAATAGACTTTAAAAAGTAAAGAGGTTTACTCTGTAACAAAATCCTCCCAAAAAAGAAAAACATGGGAAGAGATGACTTCACTAAGGAATTCTGAAAAACACTTAAAGAGAATTAACACCAATTCTTATCAAACTCTTCCAAAAAATTTGAAGAGGGGGAACACTTCTTTACTCATTCTATGGGGCCAGCATAACACTGAACCAAAGACAGAGAGACTACAAGAAAAGAAAACTACAGGTGAAATACCTTTGATTATAGAGGCAAAACTCCTCAACAAAAATTCTCTCAACAAAACTGAATTCAGCAAACAGAATTTGGCAGCATAATAAAACAATTGGGATTTATCCCAGAAATGTAAGGGAAATTTGACAAAAGGAAATCAATTCATGAAATATAGCATATTAATATAATAAGGGGAAAAATCACAATAATCTCAATTGATGCAGAAAAGGTATTTGACAAAATACATAACACTTTCATAATAAAGATACTCAATCACTATCAAAATCTCAATAACATTTTTACAGAAATATAAAATCACATTCCTAGAATCCATAGAGAATTTAAAGGGATGCTGAAAAGCTAAAACAATTTTGCAAAAGAAGAACAAAATTGGAGTACTCACAGTTCCTGATTTCAAACTTACTACAAAGCTGCAATAGTCCAAAGAGTGTGGAATTGTCATAATAATAGACATATAAGCCAATGGAATACAATTGAAAGTCCACATATAAACCCAATTTTCTATGGCCCATTGAGGCCTCACAGGGTGTACCAATCTTCTAAGACACTCTCAGGGAAACTGGATACTATTCTCTCCTTCAAAGACCTGAGCCCATTCTAGTCTGGGAAAGCCTGATTGGGGTAACCAAGGAAATCAGATGCCTAGACAAAAGAAAAATACAACATACACTAAGAAAAATGAAGTTATGTCCCAGTCAAAGGAACAAACTTACACTTCAACTGAGAAAAAGAAATTTAAACAACTAATGCTAAAGCAATTCAAAAAGTTTAGGGAAGATATAGCAAAAGAGAAGAAGCATATAATGGAAACATGGTGTGCACATAAGGTAGAAATAGAAAGTTTGAGAAAACAACTGGCAGAATGTATGGAAATGAAAGGCTCAACACAAGAGATGAAAGACACAATGGAAACATATAACAGCAGATCTCAAGAGGCAGAAGAAAACAGTCAGGAACTGGAGAACAAGACACCTGAAAGAGTACACACACACAAGAACAGATAGTGAAAACAATGGAAAAATATGAGCAATGTCTGCAGGAATTGAATGACAAAACTCAGGAATGTGCATGTCATGGGTGTCCCAGAAGGAGAAGACAAGGGAAAAGGGGAAGAAGCAATAATAGAGGAAATAATCAATGAAAATTTCCCATTTCTTATGAAAGACATAAAATTACAGGTCCAAGAAGCTCAGCATACCCCAAACAGAATAGATCTGCATAGGCCTATGCCAAGACACATAATAATCTGATTATCAAACATCAAAGACAAAGAGAGAATCCTGAAAGCAGCAAAAGAAAAGCGATCCATTACATACAAAAGCAACTTAATAAGACTATGTGTGGATTTCTCAGTAGAAAACATGGAGGCAAGAAGGAAGTGGTGTGATATATTTAAGATACTGAAAGAGAAAAACCCCAACCAAGAATCCTATATCCAGAAAAACTGTCCTTCAAATATGAGGGAGAGTTTAAAATATATTCTGACAAGTAGGCACTGAGAGTTTGTGAACAAGATACCTGCTCTACAGGAAATACTAAACAGAGCAGTACAGAGAGATAGGAAAAGACAGAAGTGAGAGGTTTAGAACACAATCATGGGGGATAGTTGCACAGCAATCTAAGTACACTGAACAAAGCTGACTGTGAGTATGTTTGAAAGAGGAAGGTTAGGAGCATGTGGGACACAGAAGGAAAGAGGAAAGATAAAGACTGGGACTGTATAGCTCAGTGAAACCTAAAGTGCTCAACAACTGTGATAAAATGTACAAATATGTTTTTACATGAGGGAGAACAAATGAATGTCAATCTTGCTAGGTGTTAAAAATAAGGTGGGATTGGGGAAAATACAATCAATGCAAACTAGAGTCTATAATTAACAGAAACATTGCATTATGCATCCATTGATGTAACAAAGGCAATAGACCAAAGCTAAATGCATATAAGAGGGGGACATAAGGGAGGGTATCAGACTCATGGCATTGGTGATGTTGTCTGACTCTTTTATTCTACTTTAGTTTAATACTATCTTTCCTTTTGTTGCTTCCTAGCTGTCATGTTTTGTTTTGTTTTTTCTTTCTCTTTTCCTTTTCTTTTGTCTCTCTACCTTCTTTGACTCTTCCTCCTTCTTTGTGGAAGAAATGGAGATGTCTTTATATAGATAGTGGTGAAGGTGGTGAGTATATAAATACATGACTATACAGGGAACCATTGATTGTTTACTTAAGATGGAATGTATGGGGTATGAACAAAACTGTCTTTAAAAAAATGGATTGATGAAGAAACCTTGAGGACAGTGTATTGAGTGAAATAAGTCAGCCACATAAGGACAAATATTGCAGGGTCTCACTGATATAAACTAATTATAATATGTAAACTCATAGACATGAAATATAAGTTACCAGTATATAGAAAGAGGCTAAAGTATGGGAGCAGTTGCTTATTATGAGCAGATTGTTCAACTAGGTTGAACTTAAGTTTTTGAAAATGGACAGAGGTGACAGTAGCACTTTGTGAGAGTAACTAACAGTGCTGAATGGTATGTGAATGTGGTGGAAAGGGGAAGCTCAGAGTCATGTATATCACCAGAAGGAAAGTTAGAAGTTAAAAGATGGGAATGTATAAAACAGTGAATCCTGTGGTGGGCAATGTCCATGATTAACTGTACAAATATTAGAAATCTCTTTCATGAACTAGACCAAATGTATGACACTATAACTAGAAGTTAATAATAAAGGGGCATATAGGGAGAAAAGTATACCTATTGTGATCTATATACTACAGTTAGTATTGTAACATTGTTTCATCAACTGTAACTACTGCTCTATACCAATACTATGAGCCAATAATGGAAGGGAGATGGTTAGTGATATGGGAGGATTTAAGTTTCCTTTTCTCTTGTCTATATTTCTTTTCTGGAGTAATGAAAACTTTCTAAAAAATTAAAAAACTTAATTGTGGTGATGGATGCACAGCTATATGATGGTACCGTGGGCAACTGATTGTACACTTTGGATCTTTGGATAATTGTATGGAATGTGAACAATCTCAATTAAAAAATATACAGAAAAGGAAATGAGAAGGGATTAAAGTGGTTCATTACAAAAGATCAAATACAGAAGTGGGCAGTAATGGAGGAAATGAGGGAAAAAAGGTATGACATACAAAGAACAAATGGCAAAATGCAGAAGTAAATCCTGCATTATCAGTAAATACTTTAGATTTAAATGTATTGTCATCCAATCATAAAGCAGAGATTAGCAAAATGAATAAAAAAACATGATCCAACAATATGCTGTTCACAAAAGACTTCACCTTGAAGCCAAAATCACAAAAAGATTGAAAGTGAAAGCATGAGGCAGGGCAAGATGGCAGCATTGGGAGGTATGTAATTTAGTTGGTCCTTGTTCTAGTTTGCTAATGCTGTGGAATGCAAAACACCAGAGATGGACTGGCTTTTATAAAAAGGGGGTTTATTTGGCTACACAGTTACAGTCTTAAGGCCATAAAGTGTCCAAGGTAACACATCAGTAATCGGGTACCTTCACTGGAGGATGGCCAATGGCGTCCGGAAAACCTCTGTTAGCTAGGAAGGCATGTGGCTGGCATCTGCTCCAAAGTTCTGGTTTCAAAATGGCTTTCTCCCAGGACGTTCCTCTCTAGCAAGCTTGCTCCTCTTCAAAACGTCACTCACAGCTGCACTGAGTTCCTTGTCTTTGAGTCAGCTCATTTATATGTCTCCACTGATCAAGGCCCACCCTGAATGGGTGGGGCCATGCCTCCATGGGAATATCTCATCAGAGTCATCACCCACAGCTGGGTGGGGCACATTCCAAGCAAATCTAATCAGCACCAAAACTTCTGCCCCACAAGACTACATCAAAGATAATGGCATTTGGGGGACACAATACATTCAAACTGGCACAGTCCTCTAGAGCAGCTAGTTAACAGTCAGGAGCAGCTAATAAATCTGGAAAAGCTGAGGTACATCTGTGACAGTGTAGATGAGTCTGGAATGGGTTAAAGGGCAGAGACTACAGCATATGACTGTAAGTAAAGCCCCCCAAACTGAAGATGTGATGCACCTCCCCATTGGCCCAGAAAGCTGAGATGGAACACTTACTTGTGGGAAAAGAAGCAATCTCTGCTGGGAACAGGGAAGGTAGCTCAACCAGGCTCCAATCCAGTTTTAAGTAAATTTGGACTACTGAATACAAGCTATGAGCACAGATAAACCAGGAGCCAGCAGGAAAGGAACCCTGAGGTCACTCTAAACAGAGAGGAGGCAGGGATGGTGGAAAAAAATAAGACTAAAATAAAATAAAATAAAAAACAGAGGCTTTTGGAGTCAGCAATCTCAGAATGCTGGAAAAGGGCTGTGCCCCAAGAAAAGGGACACATAGAGCCAGGTACAAAATCCAGCTCTTGATGGTCAAAACTGGGGGGCTGGGAACTGGCTCTGAAAAGGGGTTTCTTTTTTCCTCTCTCCCTTTTTTAAACTATTCTAAGTAGCTCATTAGAGAAAGCCTCAGGCATTTTCAGTTGTCAGTGCTGACCCAAGCAAGGGTGGAGTTATCATAGGTTTGAGAGACTAAGGTGTCAAGAAAAGGAGATAATTCCCAAAAGGACATATGCGGGACAGTGGCAGCTCAAGTGGTGGCCTTCCTTCAGAGAATTCAGACAATGGGGCTGGAAAAAAAACAGAAACAGCTTAAGCATGGCTTCCGACTTACGTTGGTCTCAACTATGCCCCTGGCAAGGAGTGCTTATGCTGAGAATTAAAGGTATCACACCTCTTTATGCTTGTGGGGAGCTGCAGGCTGATAAGTGCCACCTGCTGGGCAGGATAGGAAAAACACAGAGACTAGAGGCCTCACAGTAAAGTCTGACAACCACTGGGTCTCATCCTCAAGGAATCTTGATACTGATTACACACTCCTACTGACATCTGGGGCTGTCTGGTGTAGGAAAAATCTGTTTGGGTTTGATCATATCTGGGTAGACTCTCTTCAAAAAAAGGTTACACATAGGCAAGGCAAGAACATGAATGGCAAGAGCTGAAAAATTCTGATCAGTTAAACAGAAGCTATGCTAGAGGTCTAGAAAAAGTTGAACTGAATTCCAAAGAACAGATAGAGAGCAAAGCAAACCAACAAGAAAACCCTAGATAAAAGAGTGAAAATGAACTTAAGAATAAACTAATCAAGGAAACCAGATGCCTAGACACCAACAAAAAATTATGAATCACATGAAGAAAATGAAGATATGGCCCAGTCAAAGGAACAAACTAACACTTCAAAGGAGATACAAGAGTTGAAAGAACTAATTAAAGATTTCAAACAAACATGCTAAATCAATTTAAAAATCAAATCAATAAGTTGATGGAGGATATGGCAAAAGTGATGAAGTGTTTAAAGAAGACATTGGGCAAACATAAGGAAGAACTCAAAAGTTTGAAAAAATAATTGGCAGAATTTATGGGAATGAAAGGCACAGTAGAATTGATGAAAAACAAAATGGAGACATAAAACAGCAGATTTGAAGAGGCAGAAGAAAGGATTAGTGAACTAAAGGACAGATTATATGAAATCCAACACATAAAAGAACAGATAGGAAAGGAATAGAAAAATATGAGAGGGGCCTCAGGGAATTGAATGACAAGATGAAGCACATGAATAAATGTGTCATGGGTATCCCAGAAGAAGAGGAGAAGGGAAAAGGGACAGAAAGAATAATGGGGGAAATAATCACTGAAAATTTACCATCTCTTATGAAAGACATAAAATTACTCCAAGAAGCACAGGATACCCCAAACAGAATAGACCTGAATAGACCTACTCCAAGACACTTACTAATCAGATTGTCATCTGGCAAAGGCAAAGAGAAAATCCTGAAAGCAGCAAGAGAAAAGTGATCCATCACATACAAGGGAATCCCAAT
This sequence comes from Choloepus didactylus, assembly GCF_015220235.1. Lineage (NCBI taxonomy): Eukaryota > Metazoa > Chordata > Mammalia > Pilosa > Megalonychidae > Choloepus > Choloepus didactylus. Next base: position 106,186,829 of record NC_051334.1, on the reverse strand, counting down.
AAGACTGCAGATATCTCAGCAGAAACCATTGAGGAGAGAAGCAGTGGTATGATATATTTAAGATAGTGAAAGAAAAAAACTGCCAACCAAGAAATCTGTATCTGACAAAACTATCCTTCAAAAATGAGGGAGATTTTAAAATATTTTCAGAAAAACAGACACTGAGTTTGTGAAAAAGAGACCTGCTCTACAAGAACTACTAAAGGGAGCACTACAGGCAGATAAGAAAAGACAGGAGAGAGAGGTTTGGAGAAGAGTATAGAAATGAAGACTATCAGTAAGGGTAAAAACAGAGAGAAAAAAATAAAAATAAAATAAGATATGACATATAAAATCCAAAGGATAAAATGGTAGATGGTACCACAATATTGTAAGTACACTGAACAAAGCTGAGTGTCAGTAGGGCTGAAGAGGAAGGCTAGGGGCATGTATGGCACCAGAAGGAAATATAGAAGGTAAGGACTGGGACTGTTTAACATAGCAAAACCTAGAGTGGACAATTATGGTGATTCAATGTACAAATATAGGAATGTTTTTACATGAAGGAGAACAAATAAATGTCAATCTTGCAAGGTGCTAAAAATGGGATGGTATATGGAAAAATATAATCAACATAAATTAGAGTCTATAATTAACAGTACCTTTGTAATATACTTCCATGAAATGTAACAAAGGCAATATACAAAATCTACGTGTCAATAAGAGGAGGCTATAAGGGAGGGGTGTGAGATTCTTGGTGTTTTTTTGTGTTTTTTTTTTTTTGTCTTCTATCTTTGAGGAGGAAATGGAAATGTCCTCATATAGAGTGTGGTGGGGAATGCATAACTATGTGATTATACCAGTAACCATTGATTGTTTCCTTAGGATGGATTGTATGGTGTTTGATTAAAACTGCTTAAAAAAATAAAAAGAAAGATAGGAGTGCCATAGAAGGTGTGGAGAGAGAGATATACCTATTCACTGCTGGTAGGGAAGTAGGATGGTGCAGCCCATCTGAAGGGCAGTGTGGTGGTTCCACAGGATGCCAAGTTTAGGGTTTCCATATGATCCTGCAGCCCTGTTATTAGGTATATACTTGGAAGAACTGAAAATAGGGTCATGAATGGACATTTGTACAGTGATATTTATGGTGGCAGTATTCATAAATTGCAATGGATGGAGGTGGCCCAGGGGTACATTGACTGATGAACAAAATGATGAACTGTGGTCTATGCATACAATAGAATATTGAATGGCTGCATGAAGGAATGAAGTTGTGAGGCATGCAACTAGATGAATGAACCTTGAGGACAGTATGTTGAGTGAATTAAACTGGCAAAGACTACTATTATAATGCCTCACTAATATGGAATAAATATAATGTGTAAACTCTGAGAATTGAATTTGAGAGCATATGTTATCAGGGGAAGGCTTGTTTTAAAGGTTCCTATATTGTAAGCTCTCACATCAGTCACATCTATTCCTGAGTTGTAATGGTTATTTCTAAATTCTGGGATGCTGAGCTCTTTGTGTATAACCTGGACATTCCCTGGAACTTCAGGTATCTGTGTGACACCTGAGACTCAGAGCTAGAGTTCTGCAGCTATGAAAGTCATAATTACCCATACAGCAACTGTTAAAGAAGATGAAAGGAGATCAGACTTCAATTAGAGATATGAATGAAGCTGATTTGATTAGGACTAAGGCAAATCAGACTAAAGGGTCAAGGATGATATTGACTGTGTTTTAAAACTTCAATTTCTGTGTAGTACCAAAAGAAGAGATGTTTATTTGGTGCAAAATTTATATTTTTTGTAGCACACCATAGAGTTTAACTTGTATGGTCAGTTTATTCAAACATCATGGTGGTCAGTATATTCAAACACCATAATTACAATAGGAAGTGAGATCTTGTTGGTTTGTACAGGTTAGTGTGATTCCCTGATCCATCCAAGAGTAATTTGGGCAGAGAATAAAAGAGTATTCACAAAGCCCCCTTGAGGTACTGGGGGAAAATGTGGAAATATTAAACTTCTCCACCTGGAGAAGTCCTGATATTCTCACAAGCACTGATGACTACCAATTTAATAGGCCAAGTCCTCAATCTTAGGGCTTGCCCTTAATAAATGTATTTCCACAAAGGAGAAGCTAAGCTTACTTATAATTATGCCTGAGAGTCACCCCCAGTTAATCTCTTTTGTTGCTTAATTGTGGTCTCTCTCTCTGTTCTGGTTTGCTAATGCTGCCAATATGCAAAATACCAGTAATGGATTGGCTTTTAGAAAGGGGGTTTATTTGGTTACAAATTTAAAGTTCTACAGCCATAAAAATGTCCAAACCAAGGCATAAACATGAGTATACCTACACTGGAGGAAGGCCATTGGTGTCTGAAAAACCTCTGTTAGCTTGGAAGGCACATGGCTGTTGTCTGCTTGCTTCCAGGTTGCATTTCAAAATGGCATTCTCCAAAATGTCTCTAGGCTTAGCTTCTCAGGGAAAACTCTGGACTAGTATCTTCAAAGTGTCAGCAAAAGTCTGCTTTCAATGGCCAACCCCAAAATGTGTCTCTCAGCTGCAGCACTGAGCGTCTTCTGTCTGAGCTCTTATAAGACTCCAGTAAACTAATGAATGGGCAGGGCCACACCTCTATGAAAATAATCTAATCAAAGGTATTACCCACAGTTGAGTGGGTCTCATCTCTATGGAAGCAACCTAATCCAAAGATTCCAACCTAATCAACACTAACATTTTTGCCCCCACAAGTTTACATTAAAGAACATGGCATTTTGGGGGACATAATATATCCAAACTGGCATACTCTCTAAGCCAGTTCTAGAGGTAAATGCACTGTCCTCCCCACCATGTGGGACATGACTTCCAGGGATGAGCCTGGACCTGGTATTGTGGGATTGAGAAAGCCTTGTTAGACCATAAGAGGGAAGAGAAATGAAACAAAATAATTCCAGTGACTGAGGGCTTTCAAATAAAGTTGAGAGTTTATTCTGGAGGTTATTCTCATGCATTATAGAGATATCCCTTTGTAGTTTTTAGTGTTTTGGGATAGCTTGAAGGAAATACCTGACAACTATTGAACTGTAATCCAGTAGCCTTGATTCTTGAAGATGATGGTATAACTATATAGCCTTTATGGTGTGACTGTGTAATTACAAAAACCTTGTGACTGACACTCCCTTTATCCAGTGTATGGACAGATGAGTAAGAAAACAAAGACAAAAATTAATAAATAATGGGTGAGGATGCATTGTTCCTGTTTGCTAAAGCTGCCATTATGCAAAACACCAGAAATGGACTGGCTTCTATAAAGGGGGTTTATTTGGTTACAAAGTTACAGTCTTAAGGTCATAAAGTATCCAAGGTAAGGCATCAACAATAGGCTGCCTTCACTGAAGGATGGCCGATGGCATGCAGAAAACCTCTGTTAGCTGTGAAGGCACATGGCTGGCATCTGCTCCAGAGTTCTGGTTTGAAAATGGCTTGCTCCCAGTTTGCATTTCAAAATAGCATTCTCCATAATGTCAGTGTCAGCTTCCAACGGCCATCTTCAAAATATCTCTCAGCTGCAGCTGCAAGCTCCTTCTGTCTGAGCCCTTATATAGGGCTCTATTAAACTAATCAAGGCCCAGGCTGAAAGGGCCAGGCCACACCTCCATGTAAATTATCTAATCAGAGTTACCAACTACAGTTGGATAGGTCACATCTTCATGGAAACACTCAATCAATAGGTTCCAACCTCATCAACACTAATACGTTTGCCTGCACAAGATTGCATCAAAGAACATGGCATTTTGGGGGACATGATACATCCAAACTGGCACAGGGATTAAGGGGGATGGGTTGTTTTGGGTGTTCTTTTTTATTTTTCTTTTTTTTTTGAATAATGAAAATGTTCAAAAATTGATTGTGGTGATGAATGTACAACTATATGACGATACTGTGAACCACTGATGGTACACTTTGGATGATTATCTAGTATGTGAATATATCTCATTAAAATTTCATTAAAAAAAGAAAGTGAAAGGATGAGGAAAATTGTCCATGGAAATAGCATATAATAGTATGAAGTAGCTCAACTTCATCAGCCACTAGGAAAATCAAAGAGAAACCACAATAAGATACTGCTTCACATCCACTAGGATTCATTTTATTCAAAAAAAGAGAGGAAAAGACAAGTTTTGGTGAGCATGTGAAGAAATTGTAACTCTTGTGCTTTGTAGCAATGTAAAAATCGTGCAGCCACTGGGAAAAACAGTTTGACAGTTCTTCAAAAAGTTAAACATATAATTACCATATGACTTGGAAATTCCACTCCTGGGTACCCCAAAAGAAATTGAGATCAGAGACTCAAACAGATACTTGCACACCAATATTCAACATAGCATTATTTACAATATGTGAAAAGTGGAGAAAACCCAATTATCCATTGACAGATGAATGAATCAACAAAATGTGGTATATACATACAATGGAATATTATTCAGGTGTAAAAAGAATTGAAGTTCTGATGCATGCTACAATGTGGATGAACCTTGAAAGCATTATGCTAAGTGAAATAAGCCTGACACAAAAGGACAAATTTTTTTTTATTCCACTTATATGAAATATCTACAATAAGCAAACTCATGAAGACAGAAAGTAGATTAAAGGTTACCAGGGGCTGGGGAGAGGACAGATTGAGAAGTCATTGCTTAATGGGTAAAGAGTTTCTATTTTTGGTGAAAAAGTATTGGTAATGAATGGTAGTAATGGTCACACCACATTGTAAACGTAATTAATGCCACTGAATTGTACAATTAAAAATGGTTAAAATGGCAAATTTTATGCTGTATAAATGTTACCACACTGAAAAATAAATTAGAAAAAACAAGGTTTTGAGCTGTCCACATATGGGATGGACATCTTAACACCAACATTTAGGGTGATTTTGATAAAATCAGCCTTGGATCAGGGGAATGGTCTAGACTATAAAGTCAGAGGTCATTATTGGGTAGCAAATCTGACCCCATTATTTTAATTGTGTATTTAAAATTAAATTGAAGCATTTCTGCTGGAAGGAGGTAAATGACCTGGTGGAACTGTAGCCTATAGCATCCTTTGAGATTTGCTCTATAGCTGCTCATTGAATTGTACCTTGAAGGTCTTCACCTTTCTGTATTTACCTTGTATTGCATAATAGGCAAGGAACTGATACTGTGGAACTGTAATCCATAACAATTTTTGAAATTACCTATATAAGTTCTTGTTGAGCTGTACATCAAGAGTTGACACCTTTCTGTATTTATGTTTGTGCCAGTTTGGATGTATTATGTCCCCCAAAATGCCATGTTCTTTGATGCAATCTTGTGGGGGCAGATATATTAGTGTTGACTAGGTTGTTATCCTTTGATTGAGTGTTTCCATGGAGATGTGACTCAATCAACTGTGGGTGAGACTTTTGATTGGATAATTTCCATTGAGGTGTTACCCCACCCATTCAGAGTGGGTCTGAATTAAATCGCTGGAGCCATATAAAACAGATGACAAACCAAAGGAACTCAGATCTGCTGCTGAGAGACACATTTTGAAGACAGCCATTGTAAGCTGACACTGACATTTTGGAGAATGCCATTTTGAAACACAACCTGGGAGCAAGCGGACACCAGCCACATGCCTTCAGAGCTAACAGAGGTTTTCTGGATGCCAATGGCCATGCTTCACTGAAGACACAAGATTGTTAATGCCTTACCTTGGACACTTTATGGCCTTCAAACTGTAACTCTGTAACCAGATAAACCCCCTTTATAAAAGCCTATCCATTTCTGGTGTTTTACATAATGGCAGCATTAGCAAACCAGAACAATGTTATACTTTACAGTAATGGAAATGGCTGAAGCTGTGGAATTGTGACCCATGACATTCTTTGAAATTTGCTAATGACTTGTGAAATCATACTTTGAAAGTTATCACTGTTATGCATATATGTTAAAACTCACAATAAATAAAATTTTAAAAATTGAAGCATTTTTTTGCAAATATTCTTTTAAGTATACCTTACCACAAAAGGGTCTAGTTTTCTAATCTCTTATAAATATAACATCCAGGGGGAATTATAAAAGGCAAAATGGAAACAGCAGGCAAATTGGGGTGGGGTGGGAACACAAAATAGAACTTTCTGGACTTCATTTCTAAAATTTGTTCTAAGGTAATTAAAATGTTACAAAATTTGTTCCATTTTTTAGGTATTTATAAATATGTGTATATATTATTCTGATATTCATATTCTTTGCAGTTCTATTTCATAGATAAAACAGAGGGTTTTTAATTTTTAATTCAGGAAAATATTGCATAATTTTTAATGTAAGCTCAGAGATCAGGACAAATTTATATGTGAACTGAAAGGTTTTTATCTTTTATTTTATTTTACAAAAGGGAAAAGGATGTATAAAATGCACTAGAATTTCTGTACAAAACTTAGCTTGAAGAGTCAAAGCATCCAAATGGATATTTTCTAAATTGTGATTAAGCTACAAAAGTCCCCTTTGTGCAGATAGAGATAGTTCATGCATTATGTTTAAGTTTTAAAGCTTACTGCAAATCAGACTATTCAGGGAATTGCTGACACTATTTGAACTATCTGGACTTACACGCAAATTATTAATATGCATTCTTTCCATTTGCTTCATGTATATATGACTGTTTCATTTTCCTCTTTGCTTTGCTTTTGTCTGTATCATTTTCAATCTAACTTACATTTAAGCATTTCTTCCCCTTTTATTAATTTTGACACTGCATTTATTTATAAATCATTTTTATTCTTAGACATCTTTTACCCTTTATTTTTCATTTTGTAGAGCTTTTGGTTTATATCAATGTGATGAAATAGCGCTCAATCTTTCTGGTTTCAATTATAAAATGTCTCATGGCAATTTTATTAAAAGACCAGTTTTTTACAAGATAAGAAATTTCATGAGAAAATGGTGATAAAAAGCAACTAGATCTCAGGCACAGTAGCTATTGTATTACACTGACTATCAAATTCTGCACTTCAAAAATTCTATTTTTTACATGCAAATAATTTTAGTATTTTATTTGTGGTTCAGTCTATTCATATAAGAGACGTTACACTAGAAATATTTTTGGATTTTTGCCTAGCCCTTCCATCCCTTTAATTTTTTCTTTTATTTCTTACTCATTTTAATCCATTTGTGTTCAGTGAAAACCTAATACCCCTGTCTACATTTTGTTTTTACCTCCTTTTCTACTCTACTCTAGAATAGTTGCTTTTATCATAGATTGACCAAAATCAGGCCCATTTCTTTTCTGTTTCCTTATGTAGGACTAGAGTGATTGTTTTTGGTTGATATTTTGCATTTTCATTCATTCATCATAAAATAGATTGCTTCTCTATATTGATGCTAATTATTCTTTAAAACATTTAATAGTCTTCCTCACTAACCAAATTCTTTCTCTGATTATATATTTAGTATTCCATGACCTGAGAGGCATACTTCATTTAATTTATTCACTTATATATTTATTAATCCAAAAGTGTACTCCATTCACCATTTTCTTGCCTATTCTTCATCTTTAGCAACATTTTTTAATTATTTTATTTTATTTATTTGTTTTTAAATTTAAAAAAAAATTCTCCAGAGTACATAGTACTTTTGGAGGCCTTGGCACTACTTTGATTAACTCTAGGAATTTCACTTCTTGAGCTGAAAATAGAATTCAGCTGAAAGGTAGTTCTTAATACTAATAATAAGCACTTATTAGTCTCAGCTTAATTTGTTTAGCTAACAGCAACTCTATTAAATTCTTCTCCAAAAGGACCCAAAAGAACCCTGACTTTTATATGACCTCCACCTAGGAAAGTATGATATGGGTCTTCTGTGTCTAATCACACTGAACAGAGTAAAGACTCTGATTTGGAATAGGTCTGTTGCGTACATAGGCCCAGCCTCAAAACCTATTGCCTCTGGCAACATTCAAAGTAAAATAAACAAAATGGTATAAAAAGTGTGCCAAATCCCCAATTCTTTAGAGCTCTCCAAATGTTCAGAATTGTCATAAAAGGATACTGTTAATTCCCTTCCTTTTCCATCAAAATGCTTGATGTTCAGACATAAGTAGTGGGCTGATTTATGGTCAGCTTTGCACAGTGTTGTGTATGCATACAATCTCATGCCCATATTTGACTCCAGAACTTTTCTTAGAACAAGCCAACACATGTTGACTGCTACACAATGAGCTTGTCTGGTGCTGTTATTTCTCAGACAACTATATTTGTTTTTCACTCTTGTAAGTTATTGTCACACTCCAGCTTAGCTCTAGGACAAAGAACACACCAGGCATGGAGTCAGACATGAATTTAATAGGACTTACTTACAGGAGTTATGGTTCCACAGCAGCAGTGGGCCAGGAAAGATGGAAGTTTGTGCAGGTGGTGCCAGGGAGTGGTTTATAAGGGATAGGACAAGGAGGGTGTGAGAGCAGAGTTTCAGCAGGGTCTCACAACACAAGAGTGTGGAGCTCTGTTATCAGCAGTGATTGGAGGAGGGGAGTTTGGATGCTTTGTTAACAATACACTTTTTCCTCCACTAGGGAGGTCTGATGAGTTTTAGTGTTTGTCCTAGTCAAGGAGGTGGCTATGTGAAATCACTATGGAGGGAAGGGGGCCTGGGCCCCCACAATCCACACCACATAAGTAGGCTACATTGGCCATAAGACAGACATCGCATCCATAGACAAAACACTAGAAGTCCCCCCGACAGAGATAACAATTTCACAGAGATGCCACCATGGCCAAGAAAGGGAATTAAACCATTTATACAAGGGGTCTATGGATAATTGCTGAATTCTGCCAGGCCAGTAGGATGTTCCATGCAGTCCAATTCACAGGGGTCACAGTCCAAGGAAGGCCAGTAGCACCTAAAGGTGGCAAGTCTGTGCAAACCTAGCATTGGGCTCAATTGTGGGCATGAGTTACTGCTGAGGTCCACTGCAAGAAGTTGTTTGCTAGGTGAAAAGAAAAATGTTTGTCCTGGTCAAGTAGGCAGCTATGTGAAATCACTATGGAGGGGAGGGTGCCCAGGCCCTGGACCCCCACAATTATACTTCAGTAAATCCATGTAAAGGTGTGTTCCTATAACTTCCCTTGCTTTCTGTTGCCAGCTTCAGCTGTGTGCTATCTTCTGGAATTCATTCACTGTCACTGCTAACCTTGTGGAGTTTTAAGAAACATTGAAAGGCTTCTGCACCCATTTCAAAGCATTTTGGAAATCCACAGCTGCAAATGAACTCAAAGTGCAAAATTCTTTTCTATCTTTTTCTACAGTGAAAACTTACAGTGTGCTGAACCCATGTACTTTTGAAGAGATCACCTTCTCATACTGTTTTTTTTTTTTCTTCCACCTTCCTAAATGATGCAGAGTCCTCCCAGTTTGGGCAGATTCAGGTCACATCTGAGCCTGATCCTTTCCTGATTATTCACCAATAAATAATCATCAAAATAAAGGGAAAAGTCACACAATCCTTCTATAGAATTAAATTTGTAATCAAACAAGACAAGTCATGAAATTCAGGATTATGGTTCCCACGGTAACCCTGCTCTTCCCCTACTGTGTATGCCCAACAATGCTCTCTTTACTTTAAAATGCTTTTCTTGCTCTGTATTCCAACTCACAGCATCAGCATCTTGAAAGAGCTGCCTGATTAAGTATTCGCCCTACCATATGAACAATAATTTATTCATTTCTGAAATCAAACTAAAATCAAATAAATCAAAATATCTAATAGGCATTCTGGCTAGAACAGAAAATAAGATTCACATTAAAACCAATTCTATAAATCTACCTTGTATTTTGTAATTTAGCCACTAGTTGTCATCTGCTCTGAGGAATTGTTTCTTGGGGGGTGAGCAAGCTCACAACCCAATGAGAAATGAAATCAGATTATCTTTTAGTTTGAAGTATTTTGTGATATCAGAAAATAGCTATTAAATGTTTTGAATTTTTCCTTTGTTCTAGAAAAGACTGTGTTTAGCATTCTGAAGTTTTAGTTTTGGTTGTCTATCACACTTGATAGTCCAACCATCTTTACTGGACTGTCAAATATCAGGAATAATCCTTATTCATATAGGAGGAGGATTATATGATGTCAAAAGACCAACACTTTCTGTTTAGTATGGATTTCTGGATGTTAGTGATTCAATAGCAAACCAACTTAACTTCTGGTTTCTGGGTCATTGCCTGAAGTAATATTTAAGTTTTGCTTAATCCCCTAAACCTTCCTTAACTCCCTGGATGCAACCTATTTTCCTCACTCATTCATTTATGCAATCTGTTTGCTCCAAAAAAACTGAACCAGATACCTTATATTTCTGGCCCTAGTCACTTATAATGACTTTTGCTTTGCTGCTTATAACTTCTAGGCAAGACATATGGGAACTCTTTCAACAACATTGTTCATCAGCCCCTTCACAGGTAAGCAATCACCACCTTTTGATTCTTCTATTGTGTCTATGGATTTGTCCCTTTCTCCATAGCCACCACTCTATTTCATGCTCTTATCACCTCATACTAAGATTACTAAAATTTACCTGTAATTAGATTTTTTCCTGTCTAGACACTACTAAAATTCACCCTGAGCATTGTTGCCTGGTAAAACACAGGGTATCTAGTTACCTTTGAATGTCATGTAAAGAACAAAGTTTTAATATAAGTACGTCCCAAATATTGCATGGGACATCCTAATACTAAAAATATCATTTATTGTTTATCTGAAATTCAAATTTAACTCAGAGTCCTATATTCATATTTGGTAAATCTGGCAATCCTAAAAAACCAGAAGTTACTCCCTATTGCATCAAAAATGGTAAGAATCCCTCCTTTTTACAGAAATCCACAGAGGGTGGTAATGAATTCAGCATGAGTGGAAGAGGTAGGCATTTCAGAAGTGATATGATAATGAACCAATTTCTTATGACCTTTGCATCTAGCAAGGAGGTGCTGATATTATCACAAAGCTCGACTGTCCATAAAGGTAGGAGAAGTATGTAATTATCTGCCTTTTTGTGATTTGAGAAGCTCTTAGAAATCTCACCTTCTCAAGAATATTTTCCCAATCCCCTCTCCATGCATCCTCTTTTAAAATGCAAATATTTCTGGAAGGGTTAACATTTTATACATGTTAGAGAATATATTTCTGAGACGAATAACATTATATATACTTGAGAGTATATATTCTATCGGGTTCTTTCCTACTAGTCCAAAAGTGCAAGTAAGCAGTAAATCATGGGGCACTGGGTGAGGAAAGAGCTATGAAAGTTAAGAGTAGAGAAAGGGAAGATTGAGTCAAGCCAGGCACAAGCTTCCCCAGTCTCACAAGTATGCCTAAGCTGTGGTTTTGTCATAAAGCTGAATCAAAATAACATGCAACTTTGTTGTAAGAGAGGCAGTATTGCATAGTAACAAGCAGTGTATGATTTGAAACCCCACTACCTGAGATTGAGTCTCAAATCTGCCTCTTTTGCAAAATGAGGATAATATTAGTAACTATTTCATAGGGTTTTATGAGTTTTACATGAGGTAATATATATTAATATATATTAAGATTACCTGGCACAGACAAAGTCCTACATGTGTTGGTTGCTTTGATGTTATTATCATTACCAAGTAAGCTTTTAAAACTATTTTATCTATTATTGGTATCTTTTTTTCTTATCATTAATTTCATGAGGGTATATGTCTCTCTAGTTTGTCTTATAGAATAAAAGACCTTGTAGTTGCTTTGCTGAGCAAAAAGAATACTATCAGAGAAAATATTTGCCTATAGTATCATCTTGATAACATTTCATCCTTTTCCCTGAAGTGGACATACCCTGAGCAGTCTCCCAAACTGTTCCCTTTTCAATAATGTTAAAAGATAATATGTCGACATGACCATTGTTACAACTATAATAGAAAAATTCTTAAAGGAATCTATATGAAAATAAGTCCCTCAGATACATAGAGGAAATAATCAAAAGATAGTGCCTAATCTATGTGTTAGTTCCCCTACTAAAAAAAAGCACATGCTCTGGCTCCTTTTGATATCGGAACCCTGCTCTCCATCTCACCCAATATATTCTGGTCCTGTCCACATTACCCAATGTATCCTCTCCTGGTCATCAACGTTTCCCTCTACTGTCTTCACTATGTTAAACCTGCATGAGTATCTGCCTACTAGAGATACATTCAAAGTCACTGCACAAACAGGGATATATATGAAAATTAAATGCAAAGACAAGAAAGGAAAGACAAATATGTCATTATATATTCTTTTGATTATAGCCTTACTCAGTAAACTGGTCACGGCTCATGTTCATGGCTGTATGAAATGAAGCTTAATGCGTTAAAGGGAGAAAGAGCAAAACAAGATACCAGGTTTTAAAATTTAGAAGTACTTGAACTATATCCATATCAATTTTTTCTTTTGAGGTCATCTGGTAGAGTCTTGATGTTTTGATCTTTAAAACAAAGGTTCAGATACTAAAGAGAAGTTACTATATGAACCACTTTTTTTTCCCTTAGAAGAGAAAGATTATGTCAGAAAACAGTAACCCTTTTGACAAATTATAGAGAATTCACATGACCATTGCTATCTGCTTTAGAGTGTAGCTATATTATCCACAGGGTACATCAAGCAGTCTGTTTTTTAAAATCACCTGCACTCTGTCTGTGTTGTCATTGATATGGCAACAGCCCATGAAGAGTTCCCAGAAAAATATAAATTGAATATCTTATTTGCCACTATCTCAGCACTAGGGCCCAAGGGATGACAACTGTAATATTTCAGGGGATATACTCATCAGATTTTACTTCTTAATTCCTTCATGCTTCTCTATAGGGCCTCATGTTTGGGATAGAACTGTCTCTGGTTAAATCAAAAGCTGAGTTGCAGGGCTCAAATTTATTTTCTGCTCATTGAATGTCTTCTTGTACATCTCTGGTCTACTTACATAGCTTCACCATATTTCATCAGTTTACTGATCCATAACAGTGCCTATTCCTCAGGTTAATTTCCTGGGGTGCTTTTGCAAAAAAAAAAAAGTATTATGATTTCTATCTTCACTAGTTCCAAACTATAAGCTTACTCTTTCTGCTATCCTGTCAGCTCTCCAATTCAGTCATGATAATATGTCTCCCAAGTTGGCACTAGAGAGATATGAAAATTGAAAAGGATTCAAAATCATAGCACATACCATGCTCATATGAAACATAATTTCATCCTATTTTATTATCCACCTACCTTTTATCTTAGTCTTATTACCTTTCCATTCCCCAAAGACTGCATTTTTTTGTATCCTATCTCCACAATACACTAGTCATTCTCTGCAACCTACCAAAATTCAAAGCAGGTTATAAATTTCCTATGTAATTCTGCAGTTATGTTACCTACACAGTTTGTCACCTCTCCCACATCTCTTCATCCTCACCCCTATGTATGGTTTCCATCTGCTGCTCCTTCTTAACCACCAACTGCTCAATACAATAGGATCTCAAATAACCCATCAATAAAAATCCAAGATTTTTCAGATTACATATTCTAGAAACCCTCTATCCCATAAACTTCCCTTCAGTAAAAAAACCAATTTGTACACATTGTTCTTTAAAGACATTTATTGAAAATCTACTGTATGCAAACTGTGTTGCCCGAAAGGCACACATGAAGCTTGCAAGGGAACACAGAGAATCACAATTTTCCAGGCTATCAAATGATTGTAAGTTTTATGTGCATTGCAATGAAATGATATAAATATATTCACATGCCTATCACCTGTATTTAAGGTATTAAGGAACTTTTAAAAGTATATATGCTGAACACCACAACTTTGTCAATATTTTTCTGCTTTATGTTGCCTAAAAGAAGGGATCTGAGTGGAAAACTAACATGCATTTTGGTTGTCTATGAGGTGCTAGGCTCTGAGCAAGCAGTCATTGCAAACATATAGTATAATTATCTTCACTAGATTGTAAATTCCTTAAGGACAGGGGCCATCCTATGTCATTTGATCTTTGTGTCCCCAGTGCAATGTAAACAAATGCATGCAATAACATAGAGGCTGTTACCAGACTTATATTTGGGGTACAGTAAAATTACAAAAGAGAAATGATCCATTCACAGATTATCAAAAGGCTTCACAATGTATGCAAATATCTAGAAATATAAAAAAAAACAAACGAAAAACCAACACCTCACACATTTAGGGAACTGTAAACAGATTAGTGTGACTGCAGTGATGAAGGTGGAAAAGCAACCAACTCACAAACATCCTTGTCAGAAATGCTATAGAGTTTGTACTTTGACATAAGGGCAATGGGAAGTCACTGAAGAATTATCTAACCCTCTGTGAATTTTCAAATTTTAGCCATCAGGACTTAATTTCTTAGAGTACTTTCTTATTCACTGAAAGTTACCTTTTATGGCAAACTGTTCTTGTTTCACAGGTACAATACATACTCATTTCTCTAAAAATATTACAGGTTTAAAAAAATGCAAAAAACTTATCTTCTGCTCCATGCATTACTTTACTTTCCTTCAAGTTTTTCTGTTTGTTTTTGTGTCTGCGTTTTCTGCTACAGGCTTTGTTCAAATATCAGATTTCCCTTGGCTTTATGTTCATTTTTAAGAATGAGAGACTAAAAAGCTGATTGGAATATCATATATGAACAGAATTCGTCAATTGGTGGACTCATTCTAAATTTATCTGGTGGGGACATGGTCATTTTTTGGGGTGACCCCTAAATATGTGTTCTATGGATCTTTATTCTTGGTCCAATCAGATTCCTCAGAAAGAATCTTCCAGTCTTCTCTCTGGGGTGTATAAGCCTGACTGCTAAATTTCTGGGAACTGAGCAGGAGTTTAGGGATTCCACAAGTATACAGGCTGTCATTATTCCTATATTTTGGGTATGAAACTTCACCCCTGCCCTTAGTTATGCTTGGTTCCCCAAAGCCCAGAGAATCTCTTATTTATCCTTTTTACAGAAGAAATCTTAATGCCCCTGATAGACTGGGGAAGTATAGTCAGTTATACACATAAGTTTTGAAAGGAGATTTGGGGGTCTTACTACTTATCCAAATTTTCAAGCAATTTTCCTGGTTCTATTTACCCACAACCAAAAAATCTGCCTTCAGAAGTACCTAGCGCCTCCAGTACCTGAGTCTTTCTGTAGCTGTGTTACAGGAATTGACATATACCCTTGCAGATATTTAAGTGTTATCTTTGTCTACTCTGTTCCAGCACTTACTTCTCATCCACTCACTTTCTATCTTCTAAAATGTATGGATTTGTCTAGACTTCTGGGTTTTCTCTCCCATATTCCTTGCCCTTGTGGTTTTATACCTTTTTAATTGCTTTTACTATCATGTTTTATGGGCTTCAAGAAATGGCTCACACATACGTGTTTATCTATAAAAACCCACTGAAGTAACTTAGTTAGGGGAGTAACATGATCAGATATACCTTCCATAAAAGGTAATGCAGGCAGTAGTGTGGAAAGAAAAATTTCGAAGAAAGCAAGATTGGATACAAGCAGAATTGCTGGAAAAGATGGCTAGAGACTAAAGTTGAAGCAGTCAGGATGTAGAGGAGGTGCCATATATGTAAATGGCTAAGGAGGTAGAATTATTAGAAAATGATTTCAAATTGGATGTACAAGTCTATATCCACACCATTGATGGAACCAGCAAAGAGAAAACAAGGTTGGGTAAAGAAATGCATGATTTCCATGTTGAGCATGTCAAGTTGAGGGACCAATGGGATATGCAGGTCAAGATACCCAGTAGACAGTTGACTATATAGACTTAAAATTCTGTGGGGAGGGCTATGCTGGAAATATAGATTTGAGAGCCATGCAGATTGATGTGCTATAACTTTTCAGGAACATGATTCCTCCAAATCAATACTAAATATATGCAAACACAGATGGCAACATCTTTGTTCTATTTCAATGACTTTAGATCTTTCTGAAATGTGAATATCATGTATGTAAAGCATACACATTGCCATCATTTCAGGAAAGCATTCTCAGATGCACATCTGATCATTATGTAACTCACAAGCAATTTTGTATTTGAATATCTTTCATCTAATAATGTTGTCATCATAATTTATAATCAGATGGATCAAATGGAATTTGGCTGACACCACATTGATCATCTGGGTTGAGTCTATACATCTAGCTTGCTAAGCAGGTGTCCACTTCCTTTTTCACTTCACTGTGTATGTCTCTCCCAAAGATATGTGAACACTCAAACAATCAAGCTGACATTTAATTAAGATTATATGTTAATCTTTTTCATGGCAGCAAAATAGTTACATAGCCCCACTGGTCACTGGTCTAATATTGTTTAGAAAGACTATGAAAAAGACATGTATTTTATGCTGTTTGAATTCTGATTTCTCCCATGTTTATGGAAGCATTTTTTCCTTGAGGCAGAAACAATAAACAAGTTCCATATTTTTCAGTTTTACTTATTATTGTCATAAAGCACTTTCATGTGCTCAAATGATTTTTTCATTTTATTATAAATAATATCATGTCTTTGAGAGTGGAGAAGTATAAATTATACCATTTCTTAATGGTATAGAACCTCTGTTAATCTCTAAATTACAAATTGTTTTCTCTGAACAGAAATCACCTCCTGGCAATATTCAATCAAATTCATTCCTCTTCTACTGTTGTCTCGATCTTTCCAAATATTCTACTAAAAAGGTCTTTAATATAATGTGATTTCGTTAAATCACATTTAAATCTGTATATTAAAAAGTATGCTCATTCGCTTCTGATTACAGTAACAGTTAAGTTTTCACGTAGGTTATTTTTTTGGGCAAGCTAACTGTCAAGAGCACCCAAGTTCAGCTGAACAGGAAGCTTCACTACTCACTGTTTTCCACTGAGTTTCTATGCCATGAAGAAAGCAAATGATATTTCATTACCTTTTTGGGCCCAGCAGTTAAATGTCAAAGACTTGGATTCTTGTCTCCTTATCAATCTTTCATGATAAAATTGAGGGTGATATTGAATGTTTCTACAAGTAAGTTTAGGATCAAAATTCTCTCTGGATGATCATTACTTCTTATATATTTTGTATCAAAAAATATTGTTTCCCCCAATTCCAGCAAATTAAGATATGATTGTAAGTGATTTTTCATAAATAAAATTCCCAAGTGTACTTTTGTCCAAGTTGTACATTTTCATCCCTTTGAGGGTCTTTTGCTCTCTTCTCAAGGTGTGTTCCCACACTGGGAAGCAGTTCTTGCTCTTTCACTTTCTTCCTCTTCCTTTTCTCCTCACAAGCTGCCTGTTTGTAATGTTCTCTTTGTTCAGCTATGGAGATTTTAACTGTACATGTGTACAATTTCAACCTTGATTTTATATTAAAATTATGAATTTCAAACTACCCATGATCAACTAAGTGCATGGAGCTGAATGATTTGAAGACAAATGATTAATATAATTTCCAAATGATGCTACGTATATCATACATAGATGCACTTGGTTGAAATGAACTTGACAACATATGCAATTATTAGCACCATTGTACTTACTCTCCTAACCCCCTCTTTACTAAAGAACAATAGAATGTCCTTTTGCTGCTGAATGGAACAAAATTATTATTTATTCAATTGTCAAAGTGATGTCATAGTTATGAGTATACATAGATAACACTGTGTTTTGTGTAAGTGCACATTTTACTGCATTTGCTCTATAAATTTTCTATAAGCTCATATATGCAGATCCTAATGAATCCAGAGATATGTGAGCTTATGGTATACTAGTGTCACAAATCATGGAAAAGGCACAGACAAGAAAACATGGTCCAGAAATCTGAAATTCTGAGGCCAAATTCCCATTCTCATGCATATAACGCTAAATCTTTCTCCTTATTTATTTACAGGGGTGTTATTCTCTACAGAAAAATGACGTAAAATGTCAATCACTTGTTCTGAGAGCAGTGTCAATCATTAACATACAAAGATTAAAATAAATCTCCATTTGACATTTGTCCAGTTTACAAGAGCAAACTTTATTCCTTTCTCATTTCTCTGACACAACATACACAAGCACAAGTTGAAAGAACAGAATTAGTATTTCTGCTGTACAGACTCACTACTGAACCTGAATTTTCACTAAAATGTATGCCTAGGCTGGAATGTAATGCCATAATTATATTTATTCCTTTGCAGAAAAAGCAGGAGGATTTGGAGGGTTTAAAAAAGACCATTTTAAAATAGCTGAAAAAAATTACAGTGCAATGATTCCCATCATCATGATGCAACTGATCAAATATTTTTTAAAATCTATTTCCTTAAGGAAAGCTACTTGTATTCATTAGGGAATTTGGTCTCATTTTTTAGTCATCCTTATGCTTGAAAAGTCAAATATAAGAACTATATATAGAAATCAAATCAAAGCTTACAGATACATGTAAACAAAATCTTAAAATAATAGCTATAGCTATTTACATGGCTGTCCTTAGGCAAAATTGTGAAGTAGGTAAAGTTTAGCTTCAGCAAATAAGGAAAAAAGAAAATGTGAGTGTGCCTGACCCAATGCTTGGCAGATAGTGATCACTTATTAAATTCTTGCCCAGAATCTTTGTTCATCTCCTTTTAGCCATTTTCCCCTACTTAGACATACTTTTGCACCATCCATATCCCCACAGTATCTTTATGCTATACATCCCACCCTTCTCTAACCAATCAAACTCACCCATACCAGATAATTTCCTAATTTCTTGGAAAATCTCCCACCAATAGATTTCTTTTGTTGGAAAGGATCTGATCAATTAATTCTCAATTAAGAATGAACAACACTTCATGGCTTAATACATTATCTCTTCCAGTGCTATTAACATCTTAACAAGGACTATCAAAATCTCAAGTCAAGAGTGATTAATGATTATTGCAGGCACCAGCAGGGTGCTCCTTGGGGTATAATTATGTTATTGTAAGAAGCGCCATTTTAAGTTTCCTGTATATACACTCACAGACAGCATAATATTCCAAAGGGCCCTTCAAACATTAAATGTGCATCTTAGGATTCTTAACAGTAATGAAAAGACTGAACCAACACTGCACAGGTGCATTCAAACAATGAACTGTCATATCTTCCTTTTCTTCCATCTTCGGGGTAAGCAGTGGTAGTCTTTAAGTGGTTCTATTCCCCAACTCCTTCTCTCTTCCAAAAGTGGTGCTAACAGTAATCCTGTTAAGAGGTGGCTCTGTAGCTAATAGCTTTCCTTATTTAGGATATGTGAGAAAGTTTGCAAACATATTGGTTTGAAGGATGCTCTCAAAGTTGCAGTGACTAAAATTTCCACTGACCCCACTGATATGTGAAACTTGCTAGTTTCACACCATTCTAATTAACACCCATATCATTTCCTGAGAAAACTGATTGTACTTCCAACTTAATCAGGCTTCTGGCAATAAAAACGGTAAGCAGAAAAAGTAATGTCTAAAAGCTGATTTTAAAAGAGCCTCTTTGCTTTTCTTAGGATTTGCCTGCATGATACAGAGATTGTTTGTAACTCTGCTTTTTTAATCTAGTGTGAGAGGCTCCTTCTTAGTATGCAATTTATTCCTTTGCTTGTGCTGTTCCTTTCACCTTCAAGGCCTCCTCTATCCCCAACTCTTATTCAATTCAACCTATCTAGGCATCCTATAACCATGATGATGACTGCTTTCCTGCACTGGCATCTTTCATACCCTAATGAGACTTTGTTGTAAGATAACCTAAGGTGTCATTTATTATGTCATTTATATGCCTTGAACTGTTCTAAGCTTTACCTATGGTATCTCATTTTTTTTTTAACAGCAACCTTTGAGTTAGGCAATATTATCCACATTTTGCTCAGCTAAAGCTCAAAGAGTAACATAATCACCCAAAGTCATACAACTGATAAATAGCAGAGCCTATATTAAATCCCTGGACAATCTGACTCTCTTTGATTACTCAAATGACTACCTACTCAAATGGACTTTCTCCCTCATTGCCTGCCCCATCCTTGTAAGTGCATCCATCTTTCCCAAATGTCCTCATTCGTTTCAACTAACCAAATCCTGACCCAGCTGTATTCACAGCTTATATAATGAAGATAGTTTACTTTCCTCATTGCCCCAAGTGACCTATAGAGTGTGTGGAAGAAGCACAGGCTAAAGGAGAGACCCCAGGAATCCTTATGACAAACAACCTTACTCACTTGCTCCTTTGGTAAGGTATGGAGTTGAAGCAGTATCAGAAGAGACAACTGGTACTTCAATATTCAAGCAATTTCAGAGGCCAGGAGGAACAGGTTGTGGAAGGCAGTGGAACAATTGACTTCCTTGTAGCACAGGGACATACTGTATTCCATAAACTGCACCTACCCATGAAATAAACATAACTCTTTCCAATAAACAAGTCTCCTGAAAATCTTAACTTCTCATATAAGTTTAGGATATCTAAACTATAACAATCAAAGACAACAGAGCTATTCCTCATTATGAAGTTAAAATATAGTATACACTTGACCTTGCTTTAGTGGTTGCAGCCCTGAGGCCTGCTCATAATATATGAAAAGACGCATTGGATGGGAATGTCCAGGAAAAACATGCTGGGGAATTTTATTTTTGTAGCCTCCTTATACTTAATAAATTTTTCCTACAATCTCACAGGTGCACTGTTATATATTAAAAAGCATCAAAGTGGACTAGTTAAAAACTTAGGCTCTAGAGTTGTACTACATATTTGGGCATATTAGTTTAACCTTCTCAGTCTCAACTTCCTGATCTGAAAAATGGAGATAATCGTAATGCTAAACTTACAGTGTTCTCAGCACCCAACAGGATAATTTGCGTAAAGCTACTTTACCCACAGTAAGCAGTAAGTAATTTTATTATTGTTTTCAATATTGAATAACAAAATATTTCTACATTTTAGGTCTTATACTGAATTCCATTACAGTTCTTAAGAATGACATTGGGTTAGTCTTCCAAAATAATAATTATTTCTCTCAGGTACAATATTATTTATTTATACCATAACAGTACATCACATTACAAACATAAAGGCAGCTATTTCCCAAATTAACCTAGCATTTATCCACTGAGCAAAAAAAGACATCTGTCTGTAATATTGGAATCCCATTTGAAGATATCTCTAAAATTCCATTGATCAGATCATTTTATAATAGAATAAGTCATTTACTCCACAATAATCATAATTAGGTTCCACAACATGTCAAAAGGTAAGGACCTTGGAAACTATACACCTTTTCTATTTTCATGTAAGGCTTTCAGTTTCTAGTGAGTCAAATCTCCTTTCCCTTATCCCACCCCAAAATAAGCATTTTTCTAGGCCATTGATCCCAAACACTCAGAGTAAATTGTGAAAAGTTAAGTCATTTCCCTGGTATTATCTGTGATGGTTGGGTTCATGTGTCAACTTGGCCAGATGATGGTGCCCACTTGTCTGATGAAGCAAGCACCGGCCTTTCTGTTGCTGTGAGGACATTTTCTGGACTTAAATCATTGATTGCATCTATGGCTGATTACATCTGCGGTCGGCTCAGGGGAGTGTCTTCCACAATGAGAAACATTTAATCTATCAGTTCAAGGCTTTTACCGGGGAGGTGATGACTTCAGCAGTCAGAAAAGAAAACTTTTTTCTCTATTTCCGTCAGCCAGCCTCATCTGGGGAACTCATGGAAGACCTTCATCAGAGGGCCAGCTTGCAGCTTGTCCTACAGAATTTGGATTCATGCATCCCCGCAGTTGTGTGAGACACTTTTATAAAATATCATACTATTTACAGATATTGCCTGTTGGTTCTGTTTCCCTAGAGAACCCTGACTAATACACTATCAAATAGGTGGATTTGGTGCCCACTTGTCTGGTCATGGAGCAAGTTTACATGGAGCAAACACCATGAATAATGGACCATGATTTTCACCTTTATACCCATAAGTTAATATGATATAGATATAGCTCTACACTGGAGAAGCCTATGAGCAAGGAAAAAAAAATGATCCTTCTGCTGTAAGTGAAAAGGTAATATTTCAGTAGAAGTTTTACATGATAATGAATAAAATGAAGGAGAAATTCTCTTTATCACTGGCAATAAGATAAAAAGTCATTATCACTATTTCCTTTTGTTGTTTCTTTTGCCTGGTATTCTTCATCCAATTTTCTGAGGATTGTCCTGGATTCAATAATTACCACTCTCAGAATATGCTGCTTTGAACTTTTAGAGCACTTTCCAGGAGACCTGAACAAAACATCACTCTGGTGTATGTGATGCCTAATGTATTCAGTCTGATGAGTACCACTCAGCAGCACTGTCTTTGTAACCATCTGAAAGTATTTTTTCACAAAGTTGGGTTCTACCTGTCATTATGGAGTGGCCTATATGCAGACTATCTGTCCAAATACAGCAAAAAAGCACTAAACTATCTCCACCATTGAAAATTTCTATATGACACACTCTTCATGTAAAACCTGTTAGAATAGGATAAGAGAGATGGCAGGGAGCCCAAGGAGCATAAATTTAAAATAGATAATTCTTATGGTCTGTTGTTCTCTGTACTTCCCATCAGTTCTCCAGGATTGTCATCTGATACCAGAGACCTGATAGCCAGTTATAGACCCTTACAGAACACCACTCCAGCTTTTTACCTAGCCATCAATTCCAAAGTGGGGTACTTGATACTCATAAAAGGAGACAAAAACCTAAAGGTATTTGGCTAAGGAGCATGTGCCTATTCAATAAATTTCTCTCTATTATGATGTCCATGGTGAACATTGCTTATATTTGTCCCTTGATTTTACTTGTTATTTTTCCTTTTGGATTAGAACTCTACCTCCTCACTCCCTGGTTCTGAGTTTTTGGAGAGGGGCTTTCAATGGCTTGCTATTGACCCTGACCTTAGCTTCCATTCTTTTTCATCAGAACATGAGACCTTGGCTTGCATGCTAAGTTCTTTCTCCTTTCACGGTAAATCTTAAATGTAGTAGGATATCTTATTCTGTATTAAGAATATCAAGAGGAAAAAAAGGTATAGTTAGGTGTATAAGCAGATCAAAGGAGCCAAGGGAAATTGTAATTGCTTGTTCTCTCGACATACCAACCAATTGGAGAGAGAGAGAGACGAATGACAATTCCGTACGTTTTATCAATGTCAAGGTCAAAATTAATAAGAAACTTAATAACAAGATTTTCATTCAATGGTTCCAATAATTGCTTCATATTCAGATTTGCCTATGTGCAACTGTCTTCAGCTCAAGGCAGAAACATCATAACATCTTTTCTACCTAGAGATGCATTTTTCTCAGTGGACAGATTTATATGACTAAAAAACAGTAGATATTTATATTTTTATTTGGGAGAATTTCAGTATCAACTTATGCAGATATCTTTGCCAATGATAATATATGTAATCAGGTACCTAATCCTTTGGTAAAAAAAAATATTTCTGTGGAGTTGAAAATTATATACAATAAGCAATAATTGAGTGTTTCTTCGTATTATAGACACTGTGCACCAAGCACCCTTGTTTCACCACATACTCTGGTCAGATATAGGTAATTTCCAGAGACAGTTTATATTCTGCATAGAGGCAGCTGTATTTGTAGAGCTCAGGAGATAGGGAGAGAGTGACATACTGACTCCATCTTAATATACATTTTTATAATGATTGTACTGCAAAATCCCAGGAGAAGCATTATTAAAGTTGTATAGCTACAGCCTTTTACCATGTACAGAGTAAGATAATTAGTTCAGAAAATAAAAACTTTCAAAAGCTGATGCTCATAGATATTATGTGGCTTGGACAAGGTCATGTGACCTGCAGCAGATACTGAGAAAAGCTTGCCTGAATGAAAATTAGGGAAGCTACATGCTTCTCACACTTCTTAAAACACAAGACAAGAATGTCTCAAAAGAGCTGTCATCACACTGGTAATTTAGTTACCTTTTTCTAACTCTTTCTTCTGGGAACCATATGTTTTTTATACTTTGGACAAATGATTTAAGAGGTTAGTTTTATTAAATGCAAACATAAATTAATGAGGTTTTCTAAATGAAAAGCAACATATTATTTTATTTTATTTAATCATAATTCATTTTTAGTGTAGTATTTAATGGAAATGATTAAACACAATAGCAGGACCATCTATCATAGGCTGTCTCTGAAAATATTTAGTTGTAGTAGGGACCTGTAGAGGCTATTAAAATGCCCTACAAACAAATGTAAAGAGGGGAAAATGCAAAAAAGAGAAAAAGGATCATTAATGAGATCTCTTGTGGGATAAATATTGAAAAGGAAGATAGCTGAAGCAAATCCTGACAGAAAAATGTAAAATGTACCTTTACTCAGGCAAACAAATCAGCATTACATATTTAATAGGCCTTGATATTCCATACTGTGCCGGTTTGAATGTATTGTGTCCCCCAAATGCCATTATCTTTGTGGTTTTGTGTGGGGCAGACCCTTGGGTGCTGGTTGGATTTGCTTGGAGTGTGCCCCACCCAGCTGTCGGTGATAATTTTGATGAGATGTTCCCATGGAGGCATGGCCCCACCCATTCGGGGTGGGCCTTGATCGGTGGAGCTATATAAATGAGCTGACTCAGAGAGGAAAGAGAGTGCAGCTGGGAGTGATGTTTTGAAGAGGAGCAAGCTTGCTAGAGAGGAACGTTCTGGGAGAAAGTTGTTTTGAGGCTGGAGCTTTGGAGCAGATGCCAGCTGCCTTCCTAGCTAACAGAGGTTTTCTGGAGGCCATTGGCCATCCTCCGGTGAGGGTACCCGATTGCTGATGTGTTACCTTGGATGCTTTGTGGCCTTAAGACTGTAATTGTGTAGTGAAATAAACCCCCGTTTTATGAAAGCCTATCCATCTCTGGTGTTTTGCATTCTGCAGCATTAGCAAACTAGGACACATACCCACCCCCTTTTTTCTCAAGCAAAACCAAAAACCAATTTTTATTTCTAAGTCATAAGTTATGTGTCATAAATCTACTTTGCTTTTATTCAAAAATGTTAGATATGAGGTCAATGATAAGCATAAACCCCATGAAAAATCTGCAAACATTGTCAATTATTTTGGTGAATCAGGATCACCTACTTGCTTCAGACTTCTTCATATATATCTAAATATTACTCAGCTTCTCTTAAGAAAAAAAAGGAAAATAAGGGAAGTTTCAAAATAAGTTGGAAAAAGCTAAAGTAAAATTTAAAAGCACAGACAGATGAAAACTGTTATTGTGGTGCCTGTATTATGAATATTATCACAACCCAAGATAGCATGTGCTATTTGATGTAAATCCTAATATCCATTGCTAAAATGGAGAAAAGACTACAAAATAAAAGATAACCCACCTAAACATAGGCTTCTTCTATATGATACCAAAGATTCTCAATTTCATTACTGTTAATAAAGTGAACAATAATGAAGGGATTTGATATGTGCTTCCACAACTTGATTCACCTTTACACAGTTTATTCAACAGTGAATATCTATTGAGTGATGGTTCAAAGTGATGGTTATCGATATAGTTGAATAAATTAGTCTCTGCTTTCAAAGACCTCTTCAAGTCAGACTAGGTCAAGGGACAAGATAAGACATGTACCCAAATTATTAGAGTGTTAAACAAACAAGGAAAAACAGCCAAGAATAGCTGCAAAATACTTTGGCAAAGAAGTAAATAAAGTGGTTTAACACTCTACCACATATTAAAATTTATCATTGTATTAATTAGTTATTGCTGCATAATAAGCAACCACAAAGTCTCGTGACATTTATTTAACTAATGGGTATATGAGTCAGCTAGGGCTAAGCTAATATAGTGCGGTCTAAGGTTTCTCAGCTTTATGGTTTTCACTATGATTTCTTATACATCTGTAGGTAGGCTAAGGGTCAGCTAAGATAGCCTAGGCCTAGCTGGGGAGACTTGGTTTGGGAAGATATTCTTTATATGTCTTTCATCCTCCTCCTGTGTCTAGCACAGTAACCTGAGCATGCTTTTCTGATGGCCCTGGCAAAAGTGCAAGCTCAACTCAAGAAGCACTTTTCAAGTCTCTGTTTATACCACATTTCTTAAAATCACATTAGCCAAAGCAAGTCATGTGGCCAAGCTCAAAATCAGAAGGGGAGGACTCTGCAAAGTTATATGACAAAAGATAAGAATATATAATCTTATTACTGGGGAGGGAATGAATATTTGGAATAATCCAGTCTACAACAATTATGAAAGATTTAAAACCTAGTTGTGCTTGTGAAAAAATTAATAGAGAAATCGCTGAAATAGATGGGCTAGAATAAGACATTAAAATAACAATTCATAATAAAGGCATCATTTAAAAACCAGTGGGGGAACAGGAAAAAGATGGCAGCATAGAGAGGAGTGGAAGTTAGTTAGTCCCCCAGAAGCAACTAATAGACAGCCAGGAACAACTAGTAAATGATCTGGAATAACTGCTGGGGGACAACCATGATTTTCCACACTTCATGCACCAACCTGGATTGGGAGGAATGCCTGAGATCACAGTGTGGAATCTGTGAGTAGAAACTGTGGACCTGTGCCAGGAGCCCCTTCCCCCATAGCAGCCTGAACTGCAAAGCCTCACTGTGATAGAAAGCAGCACTCTCTGAACAAGTTAATATACCCCAGTCCAGCTCTAACTGTGGTTTTGATTAACAAATGTGGACTGCTCAATGCAAGCTGCAAATCCCCAACAAGCAGACAGAGGCTTTTAGTGATGATGGACCTTGAAGAGCCAGGGGATTTCTCTTTCCTGGGAGGGGGAGACCAGAAGACTGGGTGCTGTCTCTGTCTGATGGGTGAAATTGGGAGCTGAGGACTGACCCTGAAATGATGCTTTCTCTCCCCTTTTCTCTTTCTCAACCTGAGCAGCTCAGTGGAGAAAGCCTCAGCCATTTTCAGTTCACAGTGCTCTGCAGTGAAGAAAGCCTCAGCCATTTTCAGTTTGCAGCACTCAGACCCAGACAAGGGTGGAGAGAGCAGAGTCAGAGAGACAAAGAACCTATTTAAATGCAAGTGAAAACTCCCTGAGGGGTGTACCTTCCCTAAGAGGAAAGAGGTGATGCCCAGCTCTACTACAAGCCTTCCATTTAGAAGCAAACCCCAGGGCCTGGGGGAAAAATAATCAAACCAGAAACAACAATTAAAGGGGCCACACCTCCTTACACCAGTTGGGAGTGACAGGCTGACAGGCACTACCTGCTGGGCAGGTTAGGAAAAGCACAACAACTTGAGGCATCACAGAGTGTATAAATCTAAGACACACCATCAGGGAAACCTGATACTGACTATTTCCCCCTTCTGGGACCTGAGCCAGTTCTGGTCTGGGAAAACCTGATTAGGGTAACCAAGGAAACCAGATGCCTAGACAACAGAAAACTACAACCTACATGAAGAAAAACAAAGGTATGGCCCAGTCAAAGGAACAAACTTACACTTCAACTGAGATACAGGAATTGAAACAACTAATGCTAGATCAATTCAAGAAGTTTAGGGAAGAGATGAAGCATATAATGAAAACACTGGGCGTACATGGGGTAGAAATCAAAAGTTTGAAAAAAAAACTGGTGGAATCTATGGAAATGAAAGGCACAACACAAGAGATGAAAGACACAGTGGAGACATACAAGAGCAGTTCTCAAGAGGCAGAATAAAACACTCAGGAACTGGAGAACAAGACACCTGAAAGCCTACACACAAAAGAACAGATAGGGAAAAGAATGGAAAAATATGAGCAACATCTCAGGGAACTGGATGACAACCTGATATGCTTGAATGTATGTGTCATAGGTGTCCCAGAAGGAGAGGAGAAGGGAAAAGGGGAAGAAGCAATAATAGAGGAAATAATCAATGAAAATTTCCCATCTCTTATGAAAGACATAACATTATGGATCCAAGAAGCGCAGCATACCCAGAACAGAATAGATCTGAATAGACCTATGCCAAGACACTTAATAGTCAGATTATCAACCATCAAAGACAAAGAGAGAATCCTGAAAGCAGCAAGAGAAAAGCGATCCATCACATACAAAGGAAGCTTGATAAGACTATGTGTGGATTTCTCAGCAGAAACCATGGAGGCAAGAAGGAAGTGGTGTGATATATTTAAGATACTGAGAGAGGAAAACTACCAACCAAGAATCCTATATCCGGCAAAACTCTCCTTCAATTATGAGGGAGAGTTTAAAATATTCTCTGACAAACAGACAATGACAGAGTTTGTGAACAAGATACCTGCTCTACAGGAAATACTAAAGGGAGCACTACAGACAGATAGGAAAAGACAGAAGTGAGAGGTTTGGAACACAATTTTGGGTGATAGTAGCACAGCAATGTAAGTACACTGAACAAAGATGGCTGTGAGTATGGTTGAAAGAGGAAGGTTAGGGGTATGTGAGACACCAGAAGGAAAGAGGAAAGGTAAAGACCAGGACTGTATAACTCAGTGAAACCTAGAGTGCTCAACATTTGTGATAAAATGTACATTTTTTTTTAATGAGGGAGAACAAATGAATGTCAACTTTGCAAGGTGTTAAAAATAGGGAGGTACTGGGGGAAAAATACAATCAATGCAAACTACAGACTATAATTAGCAGAACATTGTAATATGCTTCCTTTAATGTAACAAAGCCAATATACCAAACTGAATGCCTATAAGAGGGGGACATAAGGAAGGGATATGGAACTCTTGGCATTAGTGGTGTTGTCTGACTCTTTATTCTACTTTGTTTAATGCTATCTTTCCTTTTGTTGCTTCCCAGCTGTCATTTTTTTTGCTCTTTCTTTTTTCTTTTTCTTTTATCTCTCTACCTTCTTTGACTCTTTCTCCTGCTTTTTGGAAGAAATGGAGACGTCCTTATATAGATAGTGGTGATGGTGGTGAATACATATATACATGACTATACAGGGAACCATCAATTGTTTACTTAGGAAGGAATGTATGGTGTGTGAACAAAACTGTCTTTAAAAATGGGTTGGTGAAGAAACCTTGAGGGCACTATATTGACTGAAATAAGTCAGACAGATAAGGACAAATATTGTATGGTCTCACTGATATGAACTAATTATAACATCTAAACTCATAGACACAAAATATAAGTTACCAGGATATAGAATGAGGCTAAAGAATGGGGAGCGGTTGCTTATCATGAGCAGAATGTTCAACTAGGGTGAACTTAAATGTTTAGAAAGGGACAGAGTTGACAGTAGCATGTTGTGAGAATAACAGTGCTGAATGGTGCATGAATGTGGTGGAAAGGGAAAGCTCAGAGTCATGTATGTCATAAAAGGAAAGGTGGAGGTTAAAAGACGGGAATGTATAAAACAGTGAACCTTGTGGTGGGCAATGTCCATGATTAACTGTACAAATATTAGAAATCTCTTTCATGAACCAAACAAATGTATAACACTATAACTAGAAGTTAATAATAGAAGAGCATTTAGGAAAAAATATGCCTATTGCAAACTATATACTACAGTTAGTAGTATTTTAACGCTCTTTCATCAACAGTAACAAATGTACTATACCAATACTATGTGCTGACAATGGAAGGGGGATGGTTAGGGTTATGGGAGGATTTGAGTTTCCTTTTTGTGTCCTTATTTCTTTTCTGGAGTAATGAAAATGTTCTAAAAAGTGAAAAAAATTAGTTGTGGTGATGGATGTACAGCTGTATGATGGTACCATGGGCAATTGATTGTACACTTTGCATCTTTAGATAATTGTATGGTATGTGAACAATCTCAATAAAAAAAAACAATGGGGAAGTATGGGTTACTAAACAAAAAGTATTGGGATCCTTTTCTCATGTTTTGTAAAAAAAAATACAGAAACAAATTAGATCTTTAGTTCATAGCTATACATCAAAGTAAGTTCCACATAGTTTAAAAAATAAAATAAAAAGAGTGAAACCATAAAATCTAGAAGAACATGTAGGTAAATATGTAATTGATCTTGAAAGGATATGACTTTGTAATTCTCAAGGGAAAAATTAATAGACTTGTAAACACGAATGAAATGTACGTTAATAACAACATGAAAATTAAAAAGCAAACAAAAATAGGAAAATAGTTCAGACAAAGGCTCAATACTCGTTATACATGGAGCTTTTTAAAAAATTCATAGTAAAATTAACACTCAGATAAAAATGGACAAAAACAAACAAGAAAAAGCAATTCACAGAAGACATGTAAATAGCCAATAAGTGTAAAATAAAATGCCAATAAATGTAAAATAAAAATTCATCCTTTCTAGAAATCAGTGACAGGGAAATTAAAGCAAGAATTCATTTTCTTTTAATCAAATTGATCAAGAATGTGTTAACTGGTTGCTGCCTGGTTATGCAAATAGCAGATGTGCGTTTTTGGAAAACCTCTTCTTTCTTTCTTTCTTTCTTTCCTTTTCTTTCTTTCTTTCCTTTTCTTTCTTTCTTTCTTTCTTTCTTTCTTTCTTTCTTTCTTTCTTTCCTTTCCTTTCCTCCCTCCCTCCCTCCTTTCTTTCTTTCTTTCTTTCTTTCTTTCTTTCTTTCTCTCTTTCTCTTTCTTTCTTTCTTTCTTTCTTTCTTTCCTTTCCTTTCCTTTCCTTTCCTTTCCTTTCCTTCTTTCTTTCTTTCTTTCTTCTTTTAATGTATTGTTCAAGGAACACTTCAATGTTCAAAGGCTGATACTCTACCAGTTCATTTCCTACCACTGAATGCCTTCCTGCTTATCTGGCCTCATTTTTTTTCTTTGGAGAAATGTGTAAGAAAACAACCTGCTGTATTTTTCACAGTTGCAAATAAGCTAGGTCTGCTTTTCAGTATATTGCATGCTGTCATTTTTTTCTGTCTTGGAAATAGAAGAGGTTGGCATTCTTGTTGAAAGGACAGAATATCAGTCTGTGAAGGAATTCTGGTTCTAATTCTGTTTCCAATTCCATCTGGTCATTTCTATCAAATACTATAGGATGGGTCATTTTATTTTTTAGTAACCTTATCTATTCTTCCATGTGTCAAGTAGGTAGAATAATGTTACTGTATATGTGTACCTCAGGGACATTTGAAAAATAGTGAGGATTGTTATTACTTAGCATAATTAAATATTTATAAATCCTAGAATTGGTCCATATTGCTTATGTTATGTATACTTGATGTAAAAACTTTACATCTGCATTTCATGTGCAAAGCCAAGTGAATAAATCAGTTCATTTAAATTCCATATAAAGTTAAATGTGGCACTTTATATTTAAGAACCCACTTTCACATATATTTTTAAAACAATTTCATTAATACAGGCATTTCACATGTATCCGTTTTCTTTCTCTCAAAAGATTCTCTTAGACAACACACATTTTTTTCATAAAAGGCCTAGATAATACAAGCAAAAGTAAATTGTTTGGATAATCTCCATTTTCCATATCAGATCACATGGGTGAACATAGACTTAAACCAAAGTATACTGTTTTTACTTTTCAATTCTTTCCATTTCTTTTAAATAAGTCATGTTTTCATCAAATGGAGTCTAAGTTTGATTTACTCTGGGTCTTTATAGTAGCTTGCCTTCTATTCTTACTTCCTTAGTCACCAATCAACATTTTTTTGTTATTATTTGCTGTATGGAAAACTTCCAGCCACTGAGCTACCAGTTATTCCTTAGTGAGTTCCTTCATTAGGCAGTGCCTTCAGAAATAGAAACATAACAGGAAAACCAGCCAAAGGTGGTATAAACAATGAAGAAATTGAATTTTCTCATTTCAAGCAATTCAGAGTAGACAAATCCTGTGTAGGTTGTTTAATTGGCTAAGTGACATCATCAAGATTCCAAATTCTTTTAATGTTTCTGTTCTGATATCTTAGGTATGACAGCTTTGTCCTCAGGCTATGTTCTCTCATGGTCACAAAAGTGACTGCCTCAAAAAGAACAATGTTCAATGGAAAAAGATGGATTGTTTTTTCTACTTTAGGTCTGTTTATATGAAGAAAGATTTCTTTATTATAAGTCTCCAACAGATCTCTATTTATGTCTCATCGGCCAAAAATGAATCACATGCCCATCTATAAAGCAAGCACTGGCTAGCATTAAGAGATCACTGTGATTAGATGAAAATACTCAGGACTTGCCCCGAGTCACATGGTGGAGGGGTGGATTACTGAACTAAATTGTTATAGCAACAAGTTAAAAGGGAATAGTAGCTATTCAGTAGATAACCAACAGTGTCTGCCTGCTATATCTAGGAATTGACAACCTTCCATTAGAATTCTTCATAGGAAACTAACGTGAGGATCTTCCTAGCAGCCTGTTCACTTATTTTTTGCTTATAGAGCTTCCATTGAGAATTTCCTATTGAGTTTTCATTGATAATTTCCATTTTAAGTGACAATTCTGTGAGTTTTGACATATGTGTATACCTATGTAGCCATCACAACAATCAAAATCAGCATTTGCATAACTCAGAAATTTTCCTCGTGATCCCTATCTAGTCAGCTCTCCCCAATACAGACACAAGTAACAAATGACCTTCTTTTTGTAACTATATATTAGCTTTGTTTTTAATAGAATTCATTTAAAAACATATAAATAGAATCATACATTATATACTACATTGTATTTGACTTCTTTCACTACTTTTTAGATGTATACATATCATTTTGTGTATTAGTAGTTTGGTCTTCTTTATTAATGACTTGTATTATAATTTATGGCTATATGACAATTTATCTATTAACCTGTTGAAGGATATTTGAATTTTTTTCCAAGTTTTAGCTACCAAGAATGAAGCCACAATGAACATTTACTTACAAGTATTTGGACTGACCTAATTTTCTCTTCATGTTAGGTGATATTTAGGAGAAGAATTCAGTATGTGTTTGACTTATATAAACCTGTCAATCTGTTTTCCAACGTGGTCACACCATTTTACATTCCCAACACCAATGTACAAGAAATTGCTCTACATCCTCCCCAACCCATGGCATTTATAAACTTTAAAAAAGTTTAGCCATTGTAAATTTAATTTTTATTTACTGGGTGTCTAATGATGTTCTACATCTCATGGGCTTAATGTTCACATACATGTCTTCTTTTGTGCATAAATGAGACTTTCCCTCATTTGTTTATTGGGTTGCTTGTCTTATTATTATTGAGTTATAAAAAGTATTACTATATTCTGCATACAAGTCTCATGTCAGCTATTTGAATTGTGAATCAGTTGGCCATAGATGTGAGGGTCTATTTCTGAACTCTGAATTCAATTCGTCAGTATGTTTATCTTTATGCCAGTACCATGCTGCTTTGAACACTGTGGCTATGTACTATGCTTTAAAGTCAGGAAGTGTATGTCCTCCAACCTCATTCTTTTTCAAAATGTTTTTGGCTATTTGAGGACCCCTACCTTCCAAATAAATTTAATAATGGGCTTTTCCATTTCTGAAAGGTGGGCTGTTGGAATTTTGATTGGGAATGCATTGAATCTGTAAATCAATTTGGGTAGAATTGATTTCTTAACAATACTTACTCTTCCAATCCGTTAACACAGAATGCATTTCCATTTATTTAGGTCTTCTTTAATTTCTTTAAGTAATGTTTTGAAGTTTATCTGTGTACAGCTCCTTTACTTCCCTGGTTAATTTTATTCCTAAATATTTGATTTTTTAGTTGCTATTGTAAGCAGAATTTTTTCTTGATTTCCTCCTCATATTACTCATTACTAGTGTATAGAAACACTGCTGATTTTTGCATACTGATCTTGTGTCCCACCACTTTGCTGAACTCATTTATTAGCTCTAGTTGCTTTAGTTTTAGATTTTGGGGGCCTTTTTCTATTTAAGATTATGTCATCTGCAAATAGTGAAAGCTTTTCTTCTTCCTCTTCAATTTGAATATCTTCTATTTCTTTTTCTTGCCTAACTACTCTGGCTAGAACTTCTAGCACAGTGTAGAATAACCATGGTGACAGTGAGCAACCTTGTCTTGTTCCATATCTTGGAGGGAAAGCTTTATCATGTTGAGGAAGTTTCCCCTGATTCCTACCTTTCAAAGTGTTTTTATAGTGAAAAGATGCAGAATTTTGTCCAATGCCTTTTTTGCTTCATTTGAGAAGATCATGTGGTTTTTCCTCTTTGATTTGTTAATGAGGTGTATTACATCAATTGATTTTCTCATGTTGAATGACCCTTGCATGCCTTGGGTAAAACCCACTTAATCATGGTGCATAATTCTTTTGATGTGTTGTTGGATTCAGTTGGCAAGTATTTTGTTGAGGATTAGAGAAATTGGTCTGTAAGTTTCTTTTCTTACAGTGTATTTTCCTGGCTTTGCTATTAGGGTGATGTTGGCTTCATAGAATGTTAGGTAGTGTTCCCTGCTCTTCAAATTTTTGGAAGAATTTGAGCAGCATTGGTATTAATTCTTCTTGGAGTGATTTTTAGAATTCACCTGGAAGCCATCTGGCCCTGGTCTTTTCTTTTGGGGATTCCATCTCTTTACTTGTAATTGGTCTATTGAAGTCTTCTATTTCTTCTAGAGTCAGTGTAAATTGTTTGTGTGTTTCTATGAATTTGTCCATTTCATCTAAGTTTTCTGATTTTTCACATGCTATTTATTGTTCATGGTATCCTCTTATGATCCTTTTTATATCTGTGGAGTCAGTAATGAGGTCACCCTTCTCATTTATGATTTTATTTGCATTTTCTCTCTTTTTCTCTTTATCAGTCTACCTGAGGGTTTGTTAATTTTATTGTTTTTCTCAAAGAACCAACTTTGGTTTTGTTTATTCTCTATTATTTTTATTCTCAACTTCATTTATTTCTATTCTAATCCTTGTTATTTCTTTCCTTCTGCTTGCTGTGGGATTAATTTGCTATTCTTTTCCTAGTTCTTCCACATGTAACATTAGAACTTTGATTTTATCTCTTTTCTCTTTTTTTAATGTAAGTGTTTAGGGCTTCAAATTCCCCTCCTATAGGATGCCTTTGATGCATCCTATAGGTTCTGATGTGCTTTTTTGTTGTTGCTGTTTTCATTTGTCTCAAAATATTTACTGATTTCTCTTGCAATTTCTTCTTTGATCCACTGATTGTTTAAGAGTGTGTTATTTAATCTCCATATATTTGTGAATTTTCCAGATCTCCACCTGTTATACATTACCACCTTCATTCCATTGTGGTCAGAGAGAGTGCTTTGTATAATTTCAACATTTTTAAATTTGAGACCCAACAAGGAGTTTATCCTGGAAACTGATCCATGAGAACTAAAAAGAATGTATACCAGATTGTTTTGGGGTGCAATGTTCCATATATGCTTGCTGAGTTTAGTTCATTTATCATGTTATTCAAATTCTCTGTTTCCTTATTGATCCTCTGTCTAGATGTCCTATCCATTGATAAGAGCAGTGTATTGAAATATCCAACCATTATTGTAGAGACATCTATTTTTCCCTTCAGTTTTGTCAGTGTTTTCCTCTTGTATTTTGGGCACCATGCTTAGGTGCATAAATATTTAGATTCTTATTTCTTCCTGGTGAATTGCCCCTTTTATTAATATATATTGTCCTCCTTTGTCTCTATAACAGCTTTGCATTTAAAGTCTATTTTGTTTGGTATAAGCATAGCTACCCCAGCTCATTTTTGGTTATTGTTTACATGGAATATTTTTTTCCCAACCATTCACTTTCAACATATTTTTATCCTTGGGTGTAAGGTGAATCTATTGTAGACAGCGTATAGATGGACTGTATTTTTTTTATCCAATCTGCCAATCTGTGTCTTTTGATTGGGGTGTTTAAACCATTAGCATTCAATATTATTTCTGTAAAGGTAGTATTTACTTCAACCATTTTATCCTTTGGCCTTTATATATCATATCTTATTTTTGTCCCTCCTTTTACCCCTTTTACCCTTTTAGTTACCCTTACTGATAATCCTCATTTCTCCTCTCTCCACCAAGCCTCTCACTCCTGGATTTTCATTTCAGCTTGCAGAACTCCCATTAGTATTTCTTGTATGGGAGATCTCTTGTTGATGGACTCTCTCAGTGTCTGTTTATATGTGAATATTTTAAAATCTCCCTCATTTTTGAAGGAGAGTTTTGCCAGGTAAGGAATTCTTGACTGACAGGTTTTTCTCTTTAGTACTTTAAATACATCCTACAGCTGCTGCCTTTCTTCCCATAGTTTTTGATGAGAAATCAGCTCTTAGTCTTATTTAGGATCCCCTGTATGTGAAAAATCCCTTTTCTCTTGCTACTTTCAGAATTTTCTCTTTATCTTTGGCATTTAAAATTCTGATTAGTATGTGTCTTGGAGTGGGTCTACCAGGGTTCCTTTTGTTTGGAGTACATTATGCTTCTTGTGCATCTATATTTCTGTCTATCATAACTGTTGGAAAACTTTTGGCAATTATTTCCTAGATATTCTTACTGCCCCCTTTCCCTTCTCTTCTCCTTTTGGGACACCTGTGATGACACATGTTTTCATGCTTCATGCTGTCATACAAATCCTTGAGACACTGCTTAATTTTTTCTATTCTTTTCTCTATCTGTTCTTCTGTCTGTAAAATTTCAGATGCCCTGTTTTCTCGTTTGCTGATCCTTCCTTCTGCCTGTTAAAATCTGCTGTGTATACTGCTAGAATATTTTTAATCTCTTCTATTGTGCCTTGCATTCCTATAAGTTGTTATTTTTCTTTGCATGTTTTCAAATTCTTCTTTAGGCTCACCCTTTCTTCTTAATATCCTTTATCTCTTTAGTCATATTTGCCTTCATCTCCTTGAATTGATTTAGGAGATTTGTTTCAAAATCTTTGATTAGTTGTTCCAAATTCTGTGTCTCTTCTGACCTTTTAGTTTGTTTCTTTGTCTGAGCCATATCTTCCTGTTTCTTAGTATGGCTTATAATTTTTGCTGATGCCTAGGCATCTGATTGTCTTAATAAGTTTGCTTTGGTGGTCAGTTTCTCTCTCTTGTGTAGGGTTTTATTGTCAATTGGCTTTTGAGTTAAGGATCTTCTTTGACACAGCTCAATTTTTTATTCTATACCTTTGGAATTGTCCATGTTTAACTGATCAGATTTTTTTTTCAGCTGTTCTTCATCTGATTCTTGCCCTGGATGTGTGATACAATTTTTAAGATTGCAGTATTTGTTCCATTGTTTCACTCCAGGAGAAACTTCCTTTCCTCTGTTCCTTCTCTGAAAATCTTGAGCTCTTCTGTTTGGTTTTGCTTTGCCTCTATAGATATTTTACACTCTTTCTGTTGCCTCTAGCTGCTTTTGCCCAGAGGGAAAATTCTGGGAGGAAGGTCACCCTGGAGAGCACATTCCCAAGTCAATATTTCCCAGCTGAACAGAGCCAGGGACTTATGGAAGGGGTACAGACAAACTCCACAGAGCCCTAGGATGAGGGTCAGGAAACATGCCAGAATCCTTTTTGACTACTCCCCATAGCTGCACCTTCCTGGCTTGCCCAACAGATGGCAATCTTCAGCAAACTCTTCCCTGAAGCCCCAAAAAGTTGCAGTGCCTTTAAATTCCACTGCCTTCACCTCTGTTGTGTCATGTTGACAACCATCCCTGTCCTGGGCAGGCTAAAGCAGCAGCTTAAAACCAAAATCAGCAATCTGAATTCTCTGATCAAAAGCCGTGATCAAGACTTCAATTAGAGGTATGAATGAAGATGATTTGGTTCAGACTAAGGTGAGTCAAAATACAGCATAAAGGATGCTATTGTCTATATTTTAAAACTTCAACTTCTGTGTGAGACCAAAGGAAGAGATGCTTATTTGTCCAAAATTTAAATTTTCTGTAGCACACTATATAACTTAACCTGTCTGGTCAGTTTATTTAAACCACCTAAATACACAGAACCTAGAATAGGGAATGAGATCTTGTTATTCTGTACAGGTTATTGTAATACCCCTATATATTCCAGAGTATTTTGCACAGAAAATAAAAAAAGTATTTGCAAATCCCCTGAGGGATGGGAGAAAACTTGGGGAACTATTAAACTTCCCCACCTGGAGAATTCCTGATATTCTCTCAAGCATTAGGGACTCCCAATTTGATAAGCCAAGCCCTTGATCTTGAGGCTTGCCCTTATAAAACTTATTTCTGTGATGGAAAATCTAAGCCTACTTACAATTATGCCTAAGAGTCGCCCCAAAGAACCTCTTTTGTTGCTCAAATGTGGCCTCTCTCACTAAGCCAAACTCTGCAACAAACACACTATTCTCCCCCAAATGTGGGACATGACTCCTGGGGATGAGCCTGGCCCTGGCATCATGGAATTGACAATGTCTTCTTGACCAAAATGAGGAAGAGAAATGAAACAAAATAAGGTTGCAGTGGCTAAGAGATTCCAAATAGTGTTGACAGGTCATTCTAGAGGTTACTCATATGCAAACTTCTGGCAGATATTGCAAATTGCCACAGTATGCCAGAGTGGGGGATGGATACTGGCTGCTACTACTCAGAGGGAGCTACTCACAGTTCTTTAGCAGAGTTCTCAGCCTCTCATCTCACTCTTCCCTGGATCCTGTACAGTGCTCCTCTGGCCTCCAGAGCCCCAGAACAGTTGTTTCAGACAGTTCCTGCCTGTGCACTAGCTGTTTTGGAAGAGGAATGAGTCCTGGAATTCCCTCCTCTTCCATATTCCCTGGAAGTTTCCCCATTTTCATTTTCTTAACACTGTATTTCATAAAGCTAAGGCTTTTGATTTTTTTATGAAGTACAATTTTTCAATGTTTTCTTTCATGATTTTGATTTCTGTGAAATATAAAAGAGCTCTTTGGCTATCCCTAGGTTTACAGTGAAGACGTCGTTGTTGCTTTCTTGAATGGGATCATAAAACAATTTCTCTAAAGGGCCAGATAGAAAATATTTTCAGCTTTGTGAGCTACATATGGTCTTTGTTACATGTTTTCTCTTTTTTCCTCTTCCTTTTCTTCTCCCTCCTCCTTGTTTTTCTTCTTCTATTCTTCCTCCTCCCCTTTAAAAGTTTGAAAAATGTCCTTAGTTCAGGTGCAATGCCAAAACAGACTGCATGCCAAATATGGCCAGTGGGCCATAGATATGCCAACCCCTGTTCTCAAAGATTTATAGTTTTAGCTTTTATATTTAGGTCTATGATCTAGTTCAGGTTAACTTTTGTATATGGCATGAGTTCATTTTTATCTCCATATGTATATCTAATTGCTTAAGCACCTCTTGTTGAGAAAACTAGGATTTCCCCAGTGAATTGCCTTGTCATCTTCATAAAAAATGAGTTAACCTTATTAGTGTGGACCTATTTATGGGCTCTCACAGCTGTTTTATTGATCGATTTTTACAGCCTTAGGTGGACAGCACATTATGATGATGGATAGCTTAACAATATAGAATCTTTCAATCCATATACACAGCATACCTCTCAATTTATTTAGGCTTCATTTGTTTTCTTTTAATAGTATTTTGTAAATATTTTGTAATGAAAGTGAATATCCTTACCTTATTTTTCCTTTCAGAAGGAAAGAATTCAGAAATTACCTATAGAATTTTTTCATAGTTGTCCTTCATAAGGTTGAAGAAACTCTGTTCTATTCTTTTATTGGCAATTTTTATCATGAATGAATACTGAATCTTGTAAAATGCTTTATTCTGAATCTATGGAGGTGTCCATGTGTTTTTTCTTTCTCAGTATGTTTATATGGTGAAACATAATGATTGATTTTTGAATGTTATGCCAACTTTGCATTCTTAGGATAAAACCCACTTGGTTGTGATGAGTTCTTTTAATATATGGCTGGTTTTGCTTTGCTCATAGGCTGTTAAAGGATTCTGCATCTATGATAATGAAGGATAATTGTCTTTCTTGTTCTTTTGTCCAGTTTTGGTATCAGCATAATTTATCCGGTTTTGAGCAATTACTTGGGAAGGGTTCTCTCCTCCTATATTGCCTGAAAAATTTGTGAAGTACTGGGGTATTTCTTCCCTAATTTTTTGTCGTCACTTACAAATTAAGGCATCTGTACTTTGAATTTTCTTTGTGGGAATACTTTAATTATAAATTCAATATCTTTGGCAGATACAAGGCTAGTCAATTTTTAGAATTCTTGTGTCAGTTTTACTACTTGGTGTATTTCATGAAATTTTCCATTTTGTTTGAATTGTGAAATTTGTTGGCATAAGTTGATCACTATTTTCTCTTATTAACATTTTAAAGGTTGTAGTATTTGACCCTCTTTCATTTCTAATATTGTAAATTTTTGTCATCTTTCTTTCACCTTGATCAGTCTAGCTAGAGATTTATAAAATTTATTGATTTTTCAAAATCAAATAGCTTTGCTTCCATTATTTTCTCTATTTTTTCTATTTCATTGATTTAATCTATTATTTTTATAATTTCTGTCCTATTTTTGAAGAATTTAATTTACTATTCTTTTTCTAGAGTTCTAAGGTGGGAACTTTGATCATTTAGATATATGTCCACATAAAAAAGTCCTTAGTTCAAGTGCCATATCAAAACAGACTGGAGGCCAAATATGGTCCATGGGCCACAGTTGTGTGCACTCCTCATCTCAAAGATATATTGCATTAGCTTTTATGTTTAGGTCCATGATCCAGTTGAAGATAATTTTTTAGTATGATGTGAGGAAACAGCTGATGTTCATTTTTTTTCCATATGTATATCTGTTTCAGCACCTCTAGTTGTAAAGACTAGGATTTCCCCAGTGAATTATCTTGTCACCTTTATAAAAACCAATTGACTATTAGTGAGGGTCTATTTGTGGGATCTCAGAGTTCATATATATAAAGCACCCACCAAAACCAGTGCTATCTCCTCCTCCTCCTCCTGCTCCCCTTGGTAGGAGCGCAGTGTTGGGCGTGGGCTGTGGGGAGCGAGCTCAAGAGCAGGGTGTGGTGCCTTTTCCTCTGTCCCTATCCAGTGCCTGGAGCCCCCCTACCCTTCCTCCCCACCCCCTCCCTTCCCCAGCCCTGCCCTCTCCCCCTTGTCCCGGGATCGCTCTGTCGCACCCACCATGATGGAAGACTCTGTCTTTTTTTAGACAAGGACTGCTACATCCTCCTAGGTTTTACCCCTGCAGCACTTAGTTCACTTCCTGGAACATAAGAGACACATACAAGCTAAGACATGTGGCTCTATCTTCAGAAAACGATATGGTGTTTATAGCATAGATAATGTAGGTAATCTCTCTAGAGATGTAACTGAAGTCCTTATACTTCAATTATTCAGTCAAATTGGACCCTGTAAAAGCTGTAAAATGATAACAGAACATACAAGCAGCACCCATATTGCTTTGTGGAATTTTATGAACACAGAGATGCAGCTGCTGCATTAGCTGCTATGAATGAGAGAAATATTTGGGGAAAGGAGGTCAAAGTAAACTGGGCAACAACACCAAGTAGCCAGAAAAACAGATACTTCCAATCACTTCCATGTGTTTGTTGGGGATTTGAGTCCAGAAATTACAACAGAAGATATAAAATCAGCCTTTGCTCCCTTTGGTAAAATATCAGATGCCCAGGTAGTCAAAGACATGGCAACTGGAAAATCCAAAAGCTATGGTTTTGTATCTTTTTATGACAAACTGGATGCAGAAAATGCAATTGTGCATACGGGAGGTCAGTGGTTGTGTGGTCATCAGGTCTGAACCAATTGGGCCACATGTAAACCACCTGCACCTAAAAGTACACAAGGAAACAACACTAAGCAGTTGAGATTTGAAGATGTAGTAAACCAGTCAAGTCCAAAAATTTGTACTATATACTGTGGAGAATTGCTTCTGGGTTAACAGATCAGCTTA
The DNA here is from genome assembly GCF_015220235.1 of Choloepus didactylus. Taxonomy (NCBI): domain Eukaryota; kingdom Metazoa; phylum Chordata; class Mammalia; order Pilosa; family Megalonychidae; genus Choloepus; species Choloepus didactylus. The sequence continues at coordinate 106,145,015 of NC_051334.1, read as the reverse complement.
TGAGACAGACATTTTCACCATTTGGACCAATTATGGAAATAAGAGTTTTTTCAGAGAAGGGCTATTCATTTTTCAGGTTTTCAACCCATGGAAGTGCAGCCCATGCCATTGTTTCAGTGACTGGTACTATGATTGAAGGACATGTTAAATGCTATCGGGGTAAAGAATCTCCTGATATGACTAAAACCTTCAAAGAGGTTGACTATAGTCAGTGGGGTCAATGGAGCCAAGTTTATGGAAACCCACAGCAATATGGACAGTATATGGCAAATGGGTGGCATGTACTGCCTTATGGGGTGTATGGGCAACCATGGAATCAACAAGGATTTGGAGTAGATCAATCAACTTCTGCTGCTTGGATGGGTAGATTTGGTGCTCAGCCTCCCCAAGGACAAGCCCCACTCCATGTAATACCTCCTCCTAACCAAGCTGGATATGGTATGGCAAGTTCCAAACACAGTGAGCTGGGATTCTAAACAAAATTGTAATTCATGATAGGCTTCGGTTTTCCGATGACACTCTGAAGACATGAAAGTAGACATCAGAAAATGAAAATATTTATTTTAAAAATTGAAATGTTTGGAGCCTTTAGCACAGCTTTACTTTGGTGAAGAACACACGTCTTCTAGCTCTGCCTTTTTTTGTTCATGATGGATATGAAAATGATTTTTCTTTGTGTACAAAAACTAAAATAAAGTCAATAAAGAAAAAAACAGTGCTATAATTATTTAGTGAAGAAAAGAAAAAAAAGCATAGCCCTTCATATGTTCACATGTCTACCATTTCCACATTTCCAGTCCTTTTCATTCCCTAATGTAGACTGAGATTGCTAGATTGTGCTATTTTCCTTCATCCTGAGGTACTTCCATTACCAATTTTCGTACTACAAGCCTGCTTGTGGTGAATTATCACAGATTTTATTTATTTGAAAATATCTATTTCACCTTCATTTTTGAAGGATAGTTTTACTGGATTTAGAATGCTTGTTTGGCAATTTTCTGACTTTCAGCATTGGAATATTTTAGTCATTTTAATCTTCAGCTCTAGAATTTCCATTTTTTAAATAGTTTCCACTTTTTTGATTGGAGTCTCTCTCTTCTCATTCAATGATGCAGTATTTTCTTTTAATGTTTTGAATATATATTCAATAGCTGTTTTAAGTCATCTGATTAACACAACATCTGAGCCCATTTGGAATCATTTTTGAATGCCTTTATTTACTAAGTGTGGGTCGCAATTTCCTATTTCTTTGAATGTTTAGAAATTTTTGCTTCAAAACTGGACATTGTAGAATATATTTTAGCAACTCAAATCTGTTGTATTCTTCTGAACATTGTTTTTTGTTTGTTGGTTTGGTTTGGTTTTGCTTTATTTTTGTTTTATAATGCTCTCAAACTGCAAACTTTGCCTCATGTGATATATCCAGCAGTTGATATCTCTGCTTTATTCTTAAGGATTTCCATGGTTGCTTCATCTTAGCCTGACCCCTTCAAGTTCCCCTTGTTGGCACAGTTGAATCTGTGATTTATTTGCTTTTAGGGATTGACTCCTAATTTCGATATATTCTGGTGGACTCTGGCTTTGTCCTCTGATACTTCAAGCCCATAGAGCTTTAGATTTCTATCACTAGATTTCAACATGATTGAGGGAAATCTTACTGTTATTGATTTATCATTTAATTATGTTGTAGTCAGAGGTCATTGTCTTTTATGATTTCACTACTTTCTAACTAACTGAAATTTTTTAAGGCTCAATTTACAACTATTTCATGTGAATTTGAAAAGAATGTGATCTTCTTTTGTTGGTGCATATTCTATAAAATGCCAATTAGATCAATTTGGTTGATAGTGTTTTTCAAGCCTTCCACATACTTCCTTATTTCTGTCTATGTGTTCTATCAATTACCAAGAGAGAAATTTTGAAATTTCCTACCATAGTATAGGAATTGCCTATTTCTCCACTGAGTTCTATCAACCTAAATGTATTTTCAGTCTCTGAAATTAAGTGCACACACCCTTAAGATTGTTATATCTTCTGAATGAATTGATTTATTATCAAGAACTGACCTTCCTTTTGCTGACAATATCTTGTCATGAGGTTTAATTTCCTGATATTAATGTAGTCACTCAATTTATGTTATAATTAGTGCTTGCATGGTGTTATCTTTCTTCATCCTTTTACATTGAACCTTTGCCTTTTTTCTTTAAAGTGCTTATCTTAGATCATATAGAAGGATCTTTCTCTTTTATCCATTCTGACTACCTATGCTTTTTAATTAGTGTTTAAACTATTTACTTTAATTCAATTACTGATATAGTTGGGTTTATATCAAGTATAATGTTATTTTTTTCTACATTTCCCATTTATTTTGATCTAGAATTTATGATACATACATTTATATTTTCATAGTCTACCTTTAAATACTATTATTCCACTAATGTATAATGAGATGTTTATAAGAATATGCTTCCCACTTCATCATATGTGATGAATGCCATGATAGTTTGCTATTATTTTTATGTTAAACAATTAATTATCCTATAAAGAAATTTTGAAAAGGAGAAAATAGTCATATTATTCAGGGTTTTTCAGAGAAACAAAATCAATAAGATATATACAGATATTTAGAGATAATAATTCTAAGAAATGAGCTTATGTGAGTGTGAGGGCTGGTAAGTCTGAAATCTGTAAGGCAGACCACAAGGTGGGAACTCTAATAAAGGTGGTGTTGGAGTCCTTAGTTTGAATTTCCCAGGGGAAGCTGCTTGGCTAGAAATTCTGGTAAGAGCCAATCCAAAGTCGAATGCAAATTTCTCTTCTGACTTCTGAAATCCTCAGTTCTTTTAAGACTTCTAATGTATTGGATGAGGAGACTCCACACATTGCTGAGGGTGATCTCCCTTGCTGTCTGTAGATGTAATCAAGTGATTATAGATGCAAATCCCATCTTGAAGTGCTCTCTTATTGACAAACAGCCCAGTGCTTTACCAAGCAACTGGACACCATATCCTAGCCAATTGACAAATGAAATTAACCATTGCTCTACACTCCTGTCAACTTGACACCCATACACATTTCTATAAATCATACTTAGTCTCCAAATAAAGAGAATTAGTTATACTTTTGTCAAACATGATACAAGTGTCCTGTGTAGAACCAAAAATATACTAGCCTTTTCCCTAGAAGAGAATGCAAGTCCTTAGATAGCAATATTCATTCTTATCCTTGTTATCCTGTAACTTCAATACTGTGATGTAACATTAATACAACTTATATGATAAGGGTATAAGAGAGAAAAGAAAACAAAGATATTTGAGATACACACATAGTTATAACAATAAGGAGAGAATACTCATAATTACAGTCCACATTTCTGCAACTGGTCACATGATTATAGCTAGTATTTATAACTACTTTCTTCCACTACCCATTCACTAGTCCCTTTTTGCTCAGCAAGCATTTCAGCTGGTCATGATTCTTTTCCTGGTGGGTGACACAAACCTTCATTACTTAAGGGTCCAAGTCATTAGTAATCCTGTCTGGATTGGGTTGTTGTGGTTTTCCATTGACTCTAATCACAGGGAATGATAGTATTAAGAGACGCCATGAGGGATCTCCTATATTACAAGCTTACCCTTCCTTACCTCCATTGTGTAGTAGCACTCCAATTTCCTCTTGGTAATAACAATAATCACCCCAGCCAGTACAATAACTCCCTTCTTTGCCTGTTGATTTAGAGGAATGAGGAGCTTAAACTGGCTGAATGGAATTTTTAACTTTCAGTTAAATGAAATCATTGTTGTATCTCCTGGTTGAAACATTCCTCCTATTGGAACTAAGTCTTTTAACCAGAAGAGCATGAGGTTGCAGGGACAGAAAGCAAGAATTTTGCTAGAGGATCACTAGGGGTGATAGTGAGTGGTGCAAATCCCATTTCTACCCCTTGATTCCCGGACTCATGAATCTTGACTTTGGAATAAACAGCACCAGAGATGGGACCCTGATTCAGAGCTTATGCAGCCTCTTAGAGAACACTGCCCCAGCCATGAGAGGTAGTGTAATCCAGTTGGCACTGTAATTGAGTTTTCAAAAGGCACTTCCACTGTTCAATCAGTCCAGCTGCTTCAGGATAATGGGGAACCTGGTAAGACCAGTGAACTTCAATGAGCATAAGCCCATTGTCACACTTGATTTGCTTTAATGAGTTCCTTGCTCAAAACAACGCTGTGTGGAATGTAGTAATAGTGGATAAGGCATTCCATAAGTCCATGGATGGTAGTTTTGGCACAAGTATTGGATGCAGGGAAAGCAAATCTGTATCAAAGGTCTCTATTTCAATAAGATATAAATGCTGCTCCTTCCATGATAGTTTATTTACATGTTTCCACATTATTTACTATTTCTGTAGTTCTTCATTCCTTAGTATAGAAACAAGTTTCCATCTTTTATTATCTCCTGATTCTAGGACATTTTCCTTTAAATTTTTTGTAGCGAAAATTTTATGGCTACAAATTCTCTCAGTAATTTTTTTTTTGTCCAAAAAAAGTAGTTTGCCTTCATATATGAATGCTATTTGCACAGGGTATGGAATTTTTTATTTAAAATTTTCTATCTCCCAGCAGTTTGATAATATTCACTGCCCTCTGAATTGCAAATTTTCTAATCAAATGTCTGGCATTCTTACCTTTCTCCCTTTAGGCAGATCTGCACTACAAAATTGTCAAAGAAAATTCTAATTTCTGTATGTTAGACTGCTGGATATTTTCCTACATGTCACTAAGGCTCAGTTCAAGTTTTTCAGTCATTTTTCTCTCTGTACCTCAATTTTGACGTTTCTATTGCAGTCTTCAAATTTCCCTGGCCTTTTCTTCTACAATATCTTACCAGGTTTAAGCCAATTCAGTCCATCTTTCATTTGAGATATTGTACTTTTCATTTCTAAAAATCCCATTTGTTTATTTTTTGTCCTGTATTTCTCTCCAAATTGTGTTTATGGTTCCTTTTACCTTGAACATATTTATAATACCTATTTTTGTATGCCTATTTCTTACTCCATCATTTCTGTGATTTCAGGCTCTGTTGTTATTGACTGATTTTTCTTCTGCTTATGGGTCATACATAGTTTTTCTTCTTTTTCACCTGTCTATTAATTTTTTATAGGATGTTGGGCTGTGCTAGTTTGGATATATTATATCCCACCAAAAGCCATATTCTTTAATGCATTCTTGTGGAGGCAGACATATTAATGTTGATTAATTTGGAACCCTTTGATTGAGTGTTTCCATGGAGATGTGACTCAATCAACTGTGAGTGAAACATTTGATTAAATTATTTCCATGGAGATATGGACTCTGCCCATTCAGGGTGGGTCTTGACTTAATCACTGGAGTCCTATTAAAGATCTCAGAAACAGAAGGACCTCAGAACAGCTGTAGTATAGTAAAATGCAACCACTGCTGAAAGCAGACTTTTGCTGAAACTTCGGAGATGCTAGCCCAGTGTTGGCCCTGGAGAAGCTAAGAGAGGACAAAATGCCCCAAGAGCAACATTTTGAAGAATGCACAGGAGCTGAGAGAGGAGCTGGAACACAACCCGTGATCAGCAGATGCCAGCCATGTGCCTTCCCAACTAACAGAGGTTTCCGGTCACCATTGGCCTTCCTTTGGTGAAGGTCTACTCATGTTCATGCCTTAATTTGGACATTTCCATGGCCTTTTAACTGTAAATTTGTAACTGAATAAACCCTCTTTATAAAAGCCAATCCATTTATGGTATTTTGCATAATGGCAGCATTAGCAAACCAGAACATGGGCATTGTCTATTTTACGTGTTGAGTGCTGTCTTTCATTGTCTTCTCTTAAAATGCTCAACTTTTTATGGGAGACAGTTGACTTATTTGTGCAACAGCTTGGTCTTTTGTGGTTTATCTTTTAAGCTTTGTTGGAGTGATTATTCTGTGGCCTTTTCTCTACTGCTGGTTTAGTCCAACTACTAAAGGGTGACGTTCTTTTGGTTTCTGCTGAATGCCCTGACTGTTCAATTAGTTCTTTCCAAACTGGCTTATAAAAACTTGAAAATCTACCTACTCTGTGTGATAGCCTCACCTCACAACTCCTCATTCATTATTTGCCTCACCTGATACTGTTGCACTCTGTTCATGTGTATTTTAACATTCAGCAACAAACAAAAGAGGATCCTATGCAGATTTTTGGAGCTCTTTTCTGTGAAGCTCCACCTTTTAGAGTATTGAGCCCTGCAAATTCCAGCCCCAGTAGTCTCCCAAGCTATAATTTCTGTCTTCTAAATTCAGTGAACCTCCATCATGCTCTGCTTGGGTTCTCCCTCCATATACCCTGGTTTAGAAAGTGCCTCTCAGCTTAAAGTCAGAGTGATCATGGCTAACATCTCTTTTGCTTCCCCTTTCTATTGGGTCATAGTCCTCTGCTGCCATTTGTCCAGTTTCTAAAAATTGTGGTATCATGTATTTTGTCCAGTTGTCTAGTTGCTTATGTTAGGAGGACAGTGTGATCCCAATTATTCCATCATGGCTAGAAGCACATATTTCTCATATACTTTTTGGCTTTCACTGAACCTTAAATGCTATGCAGAAAGACACTATCTTTCAAACCTGAAGCTCAAGCTTATGTATTAGTATTTCCTTGCATACCTATTGATGAGACCATCTGGAAGTGAAAAAATACCCATAAGACATATTAATTTCATAATGGTAGTCAACAATGAAAGAATAAAAGGAAGCATTTTTGAAAACTGAATTAAAAATTGCAGAGAATAGGAGCTTCTGCCAGTGTCTGGATTGCATTGAGACTGCAGAGGGAGCAGCAGCCTGGGGCATGCAAAGCTGCTGCGATGGACCCAGGATGGCGATGACGACCATAGCTCCCCAATGTGAGTCCACCCTTCCCCCACCTCCAATCTGCTGGCAGGAGCAGGTCGATGGCCCAAGCAGTGGCACAGATGGTCCCCCAGAGGCGTGGCAACAGCTACGCAGACTGGCGTGGGCCCACACAGCCCTTTGTCTCGGGGTTGCAGGTCCGGGCAGGAGTGCTCTGGCAGCACCCTGCCCCAGATACCAGTTGCCATGTGGGGTAACACTGAAATTCATAGCTGCCAAGTTTTAGCTCTGAGTTTCATGTGTCACACAGATACCCAAAGTTCCAGAGACTGACCAGGCTATATACATAAGTAGCTCAGCATCTCAGGATTTGGAGTTAACCATTACAACTCAGGAACAGATGTGACTGCTGTTAAGAGTTTACAATCTAGGGACAATTACAGTAAGCATTTCCCTGATAAGCTGTGCTCTAAGATTCAGTTCTCAGAGTTTACATATTATACTTAGTCCTTATTGGTGAGGCATTGTAGTGTTTGTCCTCTCATTTCTGGCGTACTTCACACAAAATGTACTCAAGATTCATTCAACTAGCTGTGTCTCATAGCTTCATTTCTTCTTGTAGCCACTCAATATTCCATTGTATGCACACACCAGAGTTAGCCATTCTGTCCATCAGTCAATGCACTCCTAGGCCACCCCCATCTATTGCAAATAGTGAATACTGCCACTATATATACTGGTGCTAAAATGTCCATTCCTATCCCTGTTCTCTGGTCTTCCAAGTATATACCCCATACTGAGGTTGCAGGGCCTTGAAACCTCCACATACCTAGCTTTTTGTGGGACCACCTTACTGTCCTCCAGATAGGCTACACCATTGTACTTCCCCACCAACAATGAATACACACATCTCTCTAAGTTCTTTCCAGCACCTGTGTCCCTCTGTTTATTCCTTTTTCCCTGCAATTTTATAGGGATATATTCAAATGCCATGCAATCATTCACAGTGTACAATCAGTTCTTTACAGTATCATCATATGGCTGTGCATTCATCACCACAATTAGCACTTATGCATGTTCATTACTCATAAAAAAGAGAATTGAAACAAAAGAATAATAAAAAGGATAAAAGGAAAAGTAAAAATAAAATAAAATACAACAATAAGGTCTGTAATAAAAAGGATAAAACAAAAATAAAAATAAGATGAAATACAGCCACAAAGATGAAGAAGTGAAAAAAGTAAAAAGACAAAAGAAAAGAAAAAGAAAGAGAAAAATGGCAAATAAAAAGCCACAAAAGAAAAGGTTAAAATAAAGCACCATTAACAAGTCAGACAACATTAATGCCAAGAATCCTGTACCCCTCCCTTGTGACCCCTCTTATAGGCATTTAACTTTGGTGTATTGCCTTTGTTACAATTAAAGAAAGCATATTGCAATGTTAAAAAAAAAATTGCAGAGAACAAAGTGTAAAGGCATTTTTAAACAAAAATACCACAATTTTCAAGAAAGAGTATAAACTGATTCTATGATACAAGAGGTGGAATTTCACTTGTGTTTCTGTATCCATAAGCATTGAAAAATAGTGGCCTTTGTTCTTTATCTCCCACTGTGCAATAATTGTGCTTTTAGTACCTTGAGCATATGATTGCCTATGGCATTTTCTAGCTCTAATATTTTATGATTATATGAAATATTTTTATGTGCCCATTACATCCAAAACACTGGCCTAGATGATTTTGGGGACAGAAATAAAGATGTACAGTCTGTGCACTTCATGAGCTTACCACCTAGTATGGGAAATAAGAGAAATATTTACACACACACATACACACATGTACAAACCTGTAGTAAGAGGTAGTTATTATGAGTCATTAAAATATGAATAATGAAAGAGCCATGACAATTTATAAATGGAGATGACATTTTAGTGAAGAAATCTTGGAAGGCTTCAATGAGGGATTGGCTTTTAATTTGAGCTTTGAAGAATGGGTGGGCTTTTGTCAGATGGATGTGGGTCCAGTCACTACTGGTGAGAATACTTTGTCAGAACTTTTATTGCTACGGTATTTTGTGCATGTATTGCAAAGTTTTGTGTTATATATGGATATATGCATGTGTACATTTTTAATGAATTGGTTTTGAAAATCATTTGTGTTTTAAGGTAAAATTGAAATTATTAAAATGTATCTTATGGGGTCTATTAATAAAGATGTTAGAACAGGGCATATGTCAGTGCTCTTTTAACTTATTCTTTTTTCATTCTTTTTCCACACATTAAACTTTAGCTGGAAGATTTGCAATAGAAAATAATCCCTATAAGGTACACACTTATATATTTTTCTTAAAAATGTTGATAACAGTTTGATTCCTCACAATAGGGGTTTTCCATGTTATTTCGCTAGGTAGTCTTCAAGATACTTAAGAAATTTTTTAAAAACCAGCAAACTACTAAGTTAGTTGATTATGCCCCAGCCATTATGTTAAACAGTTTACATGAATTATCTCATTTAATCCTAAGAACAATCCTACGAGATAACTGGTGTCACTATGTTCATTTTACACTTGAATACATTGAGGAACAGAAAATTTCAGAGAGATGTCCAAGATGACAGAATTAGTGAATGGCTGAGCAGAATCTTTTTCACTTAAGAATCTACATTTTTAATTACTGCCATATTGTAGACTGGTATGCTTTGATTAGAGAGCTAGTAATATTCAATTAATAACAATATCTGTCAAATATTAATAACTTACTATGTAGCAAGCATTGTTCTAAGTACTTTATATCCATTATTTTATTTAATTCACACAAATAACTTATGAGAGATGAGACAAATAACTTATGAGAGATGAGACAAGTGAAAAATCAGAGCGGTTAAACAAATTACCCAAGTTCATGGGGTTAATGTATTCTTAAAGTAGGATTAAAAACCATATCTCTCTTCTTCCAAGGCTAGTATTTTTATGCATTTTATTTATTGTCTGATAATCTAGTGGCTTGATAGACATAACACAATTTCTAATGGTGCATAATGTATATGACATTTTCTTATGAGAATTTAAAAATACAAATAAACTAGTATCTGAGGAAGACTGAGGTAGAAAGTACAGCTATCAGTATTACAATGGCTAGATTGCACCATGAAGAAGTCTAGGCCTGTCAGAAGCCTGCTGATTATGTTACAATAAAATTACTGTAGGGATAACTCTGTGAAAATCTTCAAGCTCAGTCTTGGTGAAGCAAATAGGGGTCATTCAAACAAATCATTTTTGCACTTTCCATTCTCACACCAGAAATATTACTAAAATTGATTGCATTTAACCAAGGATAGGAAAGCGAGAATCTTATATTCACACCAATGGTTTAAAAACCAGGCTTTTTGTTTACAAATAAATATTTCCTGTAAATTTTCCATACAAAAGTGAATTAAGATACAATTGTATTGGTAATCCCCAGGAATCATAGGCTCAATTTTTAAGTTATGCTAGAACACAATTTTTTTTCCACTGTCATGCTGATATTGCATACAACTTTGGTACTTAAAATTTATTCAGATGTAAATTGATCTATTTGCAGAACATTGTGAGAATTTTGTGTAGAAGGGAAGATTCCCAGATGAAAATTTAGTAAGCAAAATAACTCAGATATTTCAAAAACATTTTGAACAAACATAGTTTGAATGTATGTTTTATTATGTGATATGACAGAATTTGTATTTTATTTTCTTATCTATTTTAGTTTTTAGACTATTATAAAGGCTAAAAGTCTGTTCATTTGTACAGATTTGTTTAAATGAAACCACAGTAAGGAGAAATAGTAATCATTTGGCACAACACTCTATTGAATATGTACATCTTTTCTATTTAAACAATGTGAATTGTAACTGTATTGGATAAAATATAATTCTGAATAGAATTTTGTGTGCCTTGAATGGGCAATCCTTAAGCACATATTAAATATAAATATATGTTGCAATTTTCATAAATTATTATGGTATGCCAGCTGGAAAACAATGAGATCTAAAACATATAGCTTGTTTACATTAAACAAATTAATGTATTAGAGTCAAATATTAATATCACCATTTTAGGTGAGAAAGTCAAAATATAAAAGACAAGTAAACACATCAAAATTCTATTGCAGTTCAAGAATTTTTCTCCAGATTAAATTTGAAAAATGAAAAGTTGCATTTTACAATGACCTTCATACCTTTACTGCTTCTTGCATGCTAAAAACTGTGGCATTTTAAAGCTACTTAAGAGCTTTGTATTCCCAGAGATTTTCCTTCTGAGTAGGTAGCTTTATGAAGAAAGAGTGACTCTTTTGTGCAGCCATGATTTATGTAAAAGTCATGAAAGAAAATAAAGTATTGTAATCTCTTTACTTTGTATGTTTAGAACATATGAGATTCCCTAAGTGCTGAAGATATGCAAGGTATACTCAGAATAATCCTGTAAAAGAGCCAGTTTTTGAGCTAGAGTAGTGCTGAAGACTGGGGGATGGGGTAGGGAGGAGGGGGAGGGGGTAGAGGATTGAATTTGTACTGAATTTGCATGTAGGCTGAGAATCTTTTAAAGCTAGACAGTTAGTTGTCCGGCGCTGCCCCGCTCGGTCCCCGGTTCCCGGCCGGCGAGGGGAAACAGGGAAGGAGAGAGAGAGATGCAGACTGCGCGAACTAACCTGGTCATGAATCACGACTCGAACCACACGGCAGTTGTGAAAGCAAGCCCTTTACTACAGCTAGATGAACATTCTGTGTTACTGGTTCCCACACGGGGCACGGCGCCTCGTGGGAGAGCAGCCTCGATGTGGCCGTCAGGCACGGCTCCTTGTGGGCTGTCTCACCCTACCCCGTCCGGGTAAGACCTTTTATACACAATTAACAACCAATAAGCTTCTAGGCTAGTATCGCGTATACAGGATTTCGATTGGTAGGAGCGGGTGGCGGATACATGCGTCACTATGCGGAAACAGGATGCAGGCGCCATCTTGGCTCACTCGATGGGCGGGGGTAACTCTAGAGCAGGCTGCAGCGCATACGCTAGGCCCGATTCGGGAGGCGGCTTTCCACATCTCCCCCTTTCTTATTTATTTTTGACCCAGTGTCTCCAGTGATGAGCGTGCTCCCGTGAACCCAAATGGTTCACAACCTCTTTGGTGCTTTGGGGAGTCTGGACTAGGCCTCAGCCATCCAGCGGCGGAGCCTCTAGCACCAACCAGAATGCTCACGTCATATGGAGACCGGAGAGTCCGTAAGCTGGAAGCAACGTGACTCTCCCTGCAGTGCTTTGCCTGGCAACTGGGGAACAACGACGGGGGCAGGAACAGCAGTAACCAGAGTCGGGGGGTGTCACTAGGTGTCTCTGTGCAATGGCTAGGGTCCAGTCTGGCCACAACTAGGACTCTGCCCTAGAGACCCACCTGAGACAAAATTATGACTACTGGTGTCGCCTTTTACACCCGAGAAACAGCCATGCGATTCGCTACAAATTTTGCTCCAAAGCGCCCCACCTGAGGCGACCAGGAAGGGGTATGGTTAATAAATCGGTCACTATCGGGGGTAACAGAGGTGGGAGTCATAGCCATCATAGTGGTAACACGCAATTGCTGCTGCGCTGGAAACAGGCGTTCTAGCAAACATTTAACAACGACTAATCCCACCAATAATCCCACTGCAATGAGGATCCAATTAGTTAAATTGGGCCAAGAGAACCAGGAAGAACACTGTGCAATAGTTTCTGTAGAACCTCGCCTAACCCGGAGAGATCGACTTTAACGGGTTTTAACTTGATCCCCCCAATTGTGTCTAAACTAGATTCCACCTGTTGGGAGAGATTAACAAATTCAGGAAAATATGACCTTTTCAGCCAATCAGAGACTCTGGAAATGCTTCCGGTCACGTTGGCCCTGACAGGAGTGACACAGAGTTTAACCGTAAGCCACCGGGTGTCACATGTTTGCTGAAGCACTCTCCAGAGTCCATCTATTTCCAGTCCAAGTTCATCTATCTCCGCTTGGAGTTTCTGAATGGCCTGGAAATTTAAGTTCAGCATCTGATTGTGGCGGCGTAGCACGTCTCGGGTAAGGTTGACCAAGCCATTTACCGTTTCCATCGTTATGGCGAGCTGCCGATCTGTCCATGCTTGTAGCACAGCCTGCCCGATCGTTGGGACAAACAAAGAGGAAGCTACACTGGCAGCATTCGATAGCCATTCTTTTATGCCTCTTGGACGCCTAGACTTAGAGAAGGGGATATTGTTAAGTGAAACAACTTGAGAAACAGGGCCAACCCAGTCGGTTGCCTTGACGGGAGCCAGACATAACTTGGGCGATACACTAGGATAGCGGGGGCGGCGAGGCATCCGGGTCTTTGGAACGGTTTGCAGACTGTAGGAGCAAGCCCTGGAAGGAAAAGGCACCTTGAGTCTCCTTTTTACTCAAGATCCCTTCACAAGACTGGCGGCTCTTCCCTGTAACGTTAAGAAATTCAAGCAAGACTCCCTTACTTAACTCGCCATTACCAGTTTCACAAGTAGCATTCGCCGCAACTGTGGTGTTGACAACCTTGACAGAGAGGTTAGCAAAAGAGAGGATCAGTGTGTCATTGGTGAGGGGGAAGGACTCGTCCACTAAAAAGAAAAAGGCAGATTAGAAGGATTGCTATAGGAGAGCAAAGAACAGAGTTACCGATCCTCTTTTTGGGCAACCGCGGGGTGGTCAGTCCTACTATTATCGTCTTGTCGGTCGTCGCCATCATCAGCAGGGTCGGAGGCTTGGTCTAATGGTTCAGGTTGTATATTCGTTGGCGTTTCTGACAGCTGTTCCTTGGCTTCTTCAGGTGATGTCACGGTTCTCACCAGTCTTTCCGGAACCCACACTGGTTGACGTCCTGGTTCCTGGGGAAAAACACAAACAGAGCCTCTGGCCCAGCTGAGCACCGGGTCAGGGCCTTTCCACTGCCCCGACAGGACATCCTTCCAACGGACTAGACCTCTATGCGGAGGACTCGGGGTGGTGTGTTGCAGGGCAGGTGTCATTCCTTGTGAATTTTCGTTTAAAAAATTATATGTGAGCAAGGCTACAGACAGTCGAGCTTTTGGGGACAGGCCGTGGCCTATACCCTCTTTCTGTTTTTAAGCAAGTCTTTGAGAGATCTGTGCGCTCTTTCAATGATTCCTTGCCCCTGAGGGTTATAGGGGATGCCATGTTTTAATTGGACATCCATGTTGTCACAAAATTTTTGGAAGGATTTACTAGTGTAGGCAGGCCCGTTATCCGTCTTTAACGTCTTTGGCTTACCCCAAGCTGCCCATGCAGCAAGGCAGTGTGCAATGACGTGGGAGACTCTTTCTCCTGGTTCAGCAGAGGCAAATAAAACTTGGGAGCATGTGTCCACCGACACATGTAAGTACTTGATCTTACCATACTCTGAATGATGAGTGACATCCATCTGCCAAGTATCCCCTGGGGTGAGACCCCTAGGGTTGACCCCAACCGAGGGGACTGCTCTCTGCTCTGCACAATTGTTGCAGGCTCGGACAATATCTCGAGCAGCTGCACGTGGTATGCTGAACCGCTTAGCTAGGGTACCTGCGTTGATGTGAAACTTGGCATGGAATTCTCGGGCTTGTTGATACGGTACCAGCGTCGGAAAGATGTGCAGCTGTCGAGTGGCTACATCTGCGCTATGGTTCCCCTGGGCCATAGGGCCAGGCAAACCTGTGTGGGCTCTAATATGGGTTATGTAAAAAGGGTGTTGCCTGGTCCATATAACCTCCTGTAGTTTGGCAAAGAACGTCCTTACTGTAGAGGAATGTTTAACAATGCCCACCGTTTCTAAAATTTGTACAGAGTTCACAACATAAGCAGAATCCGAGACGACATTTAAGGGCTCGGAAAGGCTTTCCAGGACTGCAATGATAACCTGCAGTTCTACCCATTGAGGCTTTTGTGGTTGGAAGAGCACTGTTTTAGGAGTGTCCCCCTCCACACAATACGCCCCTGTTCCAGAGCTGGAGCCGTCCGTGTATACGGTGGGGGCGCCTGCTAGTGGCCTAGGAGAGGTTACTTTGGGAAAAATCACTGGGTGCCGGGTGACAAACTGCAAGAGAGGAGCCTTAGGGAACTGATTGTTAATGGGACCAAGAAATGTACACCGGAGAATGGCCCATTGATCTATGCATCCGGTGAGTATCTCAAGCTGCTGGGAAGAATAAGGCACCCTGAGATTTTTGGGCTGCTGACCGAAATGCTGCACAGCCCTTTTAATGCATTCTAGGGCCAAGTCTGCAACCGCTGTAGGATAGTGCTCTAGGACTTTTTGGGGGAAACTCCAGGGTGGACCCAGAGCAGCGGCCCCCGCTGCCACAGTACCGCAGTGGGCTGTAATTCTGTCGGCAGCACGCAGGCTTCAAAAGGCTCATCAGGGTCTATTCTCTTCAATGCAGCGCCACTGAGCGCCTGTTCCACCTGGCATAGTGCTCGCCTTGCCTCTGGAGTGAAGCTTCGAGGTGAGTTTATATTAGAATCCCCCTTCAACAGGTCGAACAAAGGTGTTAGTTTGACATTGGGTATTTTTAGGTATGGACGGATCCAATTGATATCCCCCATGAGTTTTTGTAGATCATTGAGAGTGTGTATATTGTCTAGCCTGAGAGACACCTTTTGGGGGGAAACATGAGTGGGTGCGACTTTCGCCCCCAGGAAAGTGGTAATGTCAGTCATTTGGATTTTTTCAGGGGCAATCTCTAGGTTAGCTTCTCTAAGACTAAGGACTAAATGTGACAAAACTGTTTTAAGAAGATCTGTGTCTCTATGGGCTAAGAGAATGTCATCCATATAATGGATGATTTTCACTTGAGGGAACTGCTGCCGAGTGCTAGCTAGCTTCGCAGCGACATACAGCTGGCACATGGTAGGACTATTAGCCATGCCTTGGGGCAGGACTGTCCATTCAAAGCGTTGACAGGGCTCCTCTTGATTACTAGAGGGCACAGTAAAGGCAAACTTAGGGGTGTCTTCAGGGTGGAGCGGAATAGAAAAGAAGCAATCTTTCAGATCTATGATGAAAATCGACCAGTGCTCCGGTAATGCCGAGAGGAGGGGCAGTCCCATCTGAACGGGCCCTAAAGGCTCCATGCAATCGTTAATAGCTCTTAGATCATGTAGCAGTCTCCATTTACCAGATTTCTTTTTTATTACGAATATAGGGGTGTTCCACGGTGACGTGGAAGGGGCGATATGGCCCTTTTCTAGTTGTTCTGATACTAGGGCGTGCAACGCTGCAAGTTTTTCCTGTGGCAAGGGCCACTGAGGCACCCACACCGGAGCCTCGGTTTTCCATTTTAGTTTTATAGGTGTGGGTGGGAATCTCTCCTCAGTGGCCCCTATGAAAAACCCAAGCCTCGTCTGTCAGACTTGGGGGCAGCTTGTATAGGCTCCGCACGTCCGTGCAGTGAAGCTCCTAAACCCTTGCCGGGGGTATACCCCATTTCTTTTAGCAGTCGCTTAGAGGTTGGGGAGTAGCCGCTAATTAAAGTAACGTCCATTTGGGTCAGAATGTCTCTTCCCCACAAAGACACAGGCAGGGCTAATACATAAGGCTGGAAACTGCCTTGGTGTCCTTCTTCATCGGCCCAATGAAGGGCAGCTGCACTGAGCATGGGCGCTGAAATTTGGCCTATTCCTCTAATGGGCTCTTCCGCCCTGCTCGTTGGCCAGGTGGGGGGCCATTCTTGTTGTCTTATGATAGACCGATCGGCCCCTGTATCGAGCAGGCCCAAGAAAGATCTGCCTTGCACCTTAATGGTTAGCATAGGTCGAGACTCCAGGGACATATGGAGTCCCTCAAAAATCGCTCCACTGGATCCGAACCCTTTTTCCCCTCTCTGTCTGATTCTGCTTGGAAAGACTGCATGTAAGCTGGGTAAGAGCAGGAGCTGCGCCAGCTTATCACCTTCTGCAATGACTAAGGTGCCCCGCTGAGATTGAACCATAACTTGGGCACGGCCTGTGAAATCTGAATCTACAAGTCCTGGTATAACTGTTAATCCTTTCAGGGCCGTGGATGCTCTTCCCAATATGAGCCCTACAGTACCAGCCGGTAAGGGCCCCTGAAGGAGGTCCCTACTAACTGGACACCCATGGAGGGGGTTAGTACGAGTCTGGAGGTGGCACAGAGGTCCAATCCTGCTGAGCCGGGGGACGCACGAATTTGATCGGATCCTGTGTTGTCGAATGGCATGCAAGGGGGTCCGTCGAAAGGGCGGACCCCCTCTTCCCGTTTTTTGGAATCTGCTCGGGGCGGCCAGAGAGGCGTCTACCCTGCGCATCGAAAAACCGATTTACAGTCTTCTGCGCGGTGGGGGCCTTTGTGGCAACGGCCACACGGCCTGGTTGCTGCACCTGGTTCGCCAAACCGTTGAGTGGCAGGGGGCTGACGTCTATTGGGACAATCTCTCTTAAAGTGCCCTGATTGGCCACAGCCATAGCACCCGTTAGACTTTGCCCCTAAGGTTCTCGGGCTTTTTGTAGCCACCTGTAGGGAGCTGGCTAGCATGGCAGCTAGACCTGCATTAGTTAAAGGGCTGCCAGCATCTCTACAGAGCCTGACCCACTCTGTCAAATTTTTGCTCTGTTTTGTGCCAGGATAACTTTGCACTCCTTGTTGCACTGCTCAAAAATCATTTGCTTAACCACAGTCTCTGCTACTCCTGGATCTGAGAAGATTCTCTCAGCTGCGGTTTGCATCCTGGCTACAAAATCCGCAAATGGTTCTGTGGGGCCTTGGTGTATATTGCTGAGTGAGGCCTGAGCCTCTCCCTCACCTGTTAGCTTTTTCCAGGCACCCACAAAACAGCGGAAGATCTGGGCATAGACCTCTTGTGGGAAACCCGTTTGGTTCTGGGCATGGGCGCCTCTCCCCAACAGCATGTCAGCATTCCACCCGCCACGTCTCCCCGCCGCATTCCTTGCGGCCTGCTCTTCAGCTAACTCCTCAAACCATGCTTTCCAATCTATGAATCGGCCCTGACGGCAAGCAAGCACGGGCTAGCTGAAAAATATCTGCGGGTGTATGATTTAGAGCAGAGAGGTTCTCGATCATGTTCAAGGTATAAGGGGCATTGGGGCCATACTGATGGACGGCCTGCCTCAATTCCCTCAATAGTTTGTAATCATATGATTCGTGCCGATTGCCACCTTGGGGATTGATAATAACCGGGTACATTTCTGAGACTGGCTGCGGCTCAAGTGGCTGGTAGCCACCCAGCATGCCAAAAGGTCTAAATGTTGTGAAAGGGTTCCATCTCCAGAAATGTCTCCCACCACTACCTAATGGCAAAGGGTCCTGAGGGCCTGTATACTCGGGCGGGGGGTACGGCAAAGGTTGCCCCTCCCCTGACCGACCCATCGGGGTTTCCGGGTCTGGCAGCAAAGGATAATTACATTTACTGGGCATGGCCACTAGAGGGAGCTCTCGGCGAGGTCCTTTGGTGGGACCGCCCAAGGCGTCAGTTGGGAGCTGGGGTGTCCCTGGGGGTGCAGCGGTAGACATTGGCGGGGCGGAAGGCCGCACGGGTGTGGCGGGAGGCTCCTCCCACTCAATTAGCGGGGATGCTTCCGCCTTCTCGTCAGTATCGCTATCTGACTCTGAGTCAGAGTCACTGGACTCCGGCGGTTTGCCCTTACAGGAGCCGTCCGCTGACGAAACTGACTGGGTTTCTTGGAGCGCGCACCGTGCTTCTTGCAAGACAGAGGACGGGCTTAGGCCGGTAGCCGATTCTAGTTCAAGGACCGCACGGACGGTCTCCCATATGGGTACTAGAATCGGGTCCATACACACGCCCGTCTGGCGCGCTCGGTCTATGTCGCGACCGAGCTTCATCCAAGAGGGTAGGCTAAGGCTGCCGGTGCAGGCAAACCAAGGGGCAAAAGTATCAACATCATCAAGAAAACGCTGAAGGGAGCTTTTCCTGACCGAGATACCCCGTTGTTTCAAAAGGTTCTTTAAGGGAGCTAAGAGAGGTGAACTTCCGGACTGCCCCATGATTGCAGTCGGCACTATACTTCAGTCACTCGGAGAGCTCTTCCGAGTCCCCCGGGGTCACCTGAAAACCCACGGGCCCTAACTATCATGTAATAAGACGCACTCACCTTCTCGCGTTGATCAGGCGCGGGAAGTCCGCCGTAAGCTCGACGCGCAGCGCTGCTCTCCTCACAGAGGGACCGTCGAGAGCGAGGCAGGAGGAGGAGCTTCCCCGTACGGGCCACCACTTGTCCGGCGCTGCCCCGCTCGGTCCCCGGTTCCCGGCCGGCGAGGGGAAACAGGGAAGGAGAGAGAGAGATGCAGACTGCGCGAACTAACCTGGTCATGAATCACGACTCGAACCACACGGCAGTTGTGAAAGCAAGCCCTTTACTACAGCTAGATGAACATTCTGTGTTACTGGTTCCCACACGGGGCACGGCGCCTCGTGGGAGAGCAGCCTCGATGTGGCCGTCAGGCACGGCTCCTTGTGGGCTGTCTCACCCTACCCCGTCCGGGTAAGACCTTTTATACACAATTAACAACCAATAAGCTTCTAGGCTAGTATCGCGTATACAGGATTTCGATTGGTAGGAGCGGGTGGCGGATACATGCGTCACTATGCGGAAACAGGATGCAGGCGCCATCTTGGCTCACTCGATGGGCGGGGGTAACTCTAGAGCAGGCTGCAGCGCATACGCTAGGCCCGATTCGGGAGGCGGCTTTCCACAGTTAGTGTTATAGAATTGTAGTTTATGATCAGTCTGTTATCTTTACACATTCTAGCAAGACACCTTAAGTCTGATTGATGAGAGCATGCTTAAAAATATCTTTAAAAAATTAAGGGATAAAAGCAAAAGTAATAATGAAATATTTGACTGCTTTAAAGCAAACTTTGTTCTGACTGTAAGATATGCCATTTGATACACAGGGTATTATTACTATGACTGGCAGATAACCAGTTTCACAGAGTAAGTTCACAATGCATCATTTTAAAACTCATTAGCCTCTCTATATTAATATATTTTTGCAGATTCTCTCCTTCCCTCTATCGTTTCATCTGGCATATTTCTGGTAAGTGAAAATTGTTTTATTCACTACTGTTCACATATTTATTCTGATGAGAGATATATAGATTGAATATTAGCTTCAAGATAAAGAACTGGATGCAATATTAGCATCTTTTTTTTCAGCATGATACATAAAGCCTGGCCAAAAACTTCCTGAAATGACTGAATACAAACATTGGAAGAGGGCATTTTAGTGACGTTTTTCACTTCCTCAGTTCTTTCTGCTCATGGGTAGGAAATTGGATCATTTTTGTTCTTATAACAGTCTTTATTTTTTATTTCAGAAACCTATTTATGTTCCTCATATATAACTTGTTTTGTGTATACACATTCATAGAATTTATTATTTAGTTATTTGTTTGCTTACATGTGTATTGTCTATCTCTACCATGATCTGTGAATCCCATAAAGTCAGAGATCTCTCTTATTCATTGTTCTATCCTCAGCATTTAATACAATGATGTCACATTATAGGCACTGAATAAATATTTGTTGAATGAATAAATGCATGGATATAAGCTACAGGAGCAAAAGAGACAAAATGGTTTCCAAAAACAAGATTATCAATGATAGCAATATAGTTAGCCTGTAAACAGTTACATTGGGTTCATATTTAATATATGCGTAGTCCAGTTGTAGAGATATTTATCTTTGCTTCTTTACAGGAGTATAAAATTTGCAAACATGCACAAGATGGCATAATAAAACATCTGTCAACTTGGTTGTCTTTATCTTTATCCTTGGTATATCAGTCAGCTTTAGATAAACTTCACAGTCACCAAAATCAGTACTCAGCAGGCCCTACAACAATATATATCTTCTAATAAAACAGGTAGAAAATTAAGGAATTGATATTTCTTAAAAAAATGTTTATTGGTTTCCTCTGAGCGTGTGTATATATCTATGTATATGAATATATATATATATGTATGTGTTTTTCTTCCCTTCTTCCAAATGCTTCACTGAAAATGTCTGTAAAGGAGTAAAAAAATGAAATAAATTCATAACAGCACTAAGGAGGGGAAGAGTAGTCATTAACACATTTGAAATGCATGTGAATTTCTAAGTTATGGAAGACAGAGATATATTACTGATGGATAAACCACATCAAGAGCTACTGCACAATACAGACACAAGCAAAAGCTACAGAGGAGATGGTAGTGCCATAAAAAGGCTTCAAATTAACAGTAAGCAGGTGCAAGGAGTGAAAGTGGGGTGATTAATTAAAAAAGATTATTTTGGGGACACTTAACTCAATCACACCCTCCATATGTGAAGTTATGAAATTTAATGGTGGGTTACAATCAGAAACCTAAATGATCAAAAATAAGACAATCTGCCTGAGAATATCTAGTTCTCCTATCAAGGACCCTGGAATCTCACAGTAAAGCCCTCCTAATTTTAGAATGGGGGATTTGAGTGCTTGCCCACTTTTCAGCTACAAATTCTAAAGCAAAGGCAGTCTGCCCACAATGTAGTCTCCCTGCATACACCAAACAGATAATTACCTCTATCATTCAGAGGAGAAAACTGTTGGGGAAACATGCATACACAGTCACAGGGAAAACACATGCCAGATAGTCTTCCATTCATATATATGAATGGACAGCTAAGAATCAGTAGGCATTTGAGGAAAACCAATTTCCCCATTTTGTTAGGACCAACATCGGCAAATGGAATAACTGATCATAGAGGAATCACATAAAATCTAAGGAACAAAAGAAACACTATCTATCATCAGAAATGTTCATGAACTATTACAATCCTCTAAACAAGAGCTAGCTATTATGAAAAAGAATAAAATATAGAATAAAAAATCTTAGAAATTAAAATTTATATTTGCCAAACTAAAAAAAAAGTCAATAAGAATTAGAAGAAAAACTTGAGGTACCGAAAACTATGGAGTAAAATTCCAGAGATGGAAAATATGAGAGAAAAGTTAGGAAGTCAGTGCAGGTGTTTCAAAATTTATTTCCAATTCCAGAGAGACCCACAAAAATAAACAGGTGGCAATAATCAAACACAACAGAAGAACATTTCCTAGAAGAAATTGTCTTAGAATTAAAGAAAGACATGTTTGCAGATTGAAAGGGACTATAAAACAAGGATAAAATTCAGAACATCAAGAATGAAGAGAATAACCTAAATGTTTGCAAAGTTTCTCAGTTACAGTGAAAGTTAGAAGAGAGCAACTCATTGAAGTTCTGAAGGAAAATGATTTTGAACAGAAAATTCTATACATAGATAAACTTGCATTTGGATTCAGGGAAAAAGGACATTTTTGGACATACAAAAATTAAAAAGCTAACAGTAATACACCTTTTATAAAAGAATCACTTGAGATTGCACCCAGAGAATTTTTTAAAAGAGCAAAATACACTATCCAAGAGACAATTGACCTAAACAAGAAACGTGAAGAAAATAAATCATAATATGAAAGCTGAAAATCAAGCTTAGAAAATAATCAGTCTAACTAGAAATGTAAATCAGAGGCTTCTGATGATAATGTATTCAAGGAGAACATGAATTCCTTATAAACAAGAATAATATGATTCAGAGACTGGATAATCTTAGTGATAAGATAAAAGCATATGATAGTGTTTTACAAAATGACAACATACTGCTCCTGTCTCCCTAACTCCAAATTTTGCTAGTTATATCCTCTTGAGTGGCACAGATTTAATTGCATATGGTTACAACACCTTCCTTAAGGGTCCAGTCACACTACTTGTCCTGCAGTGAATGATAGATAATTACACAATCATAATGAATTGCTGGGTGCAGGCTTTTAACTGAAGTCTTGTGAAATAGGAGTTCTAAATTCTTTTATCCCTTGATGATTTAATCATAATGAAATGGCAGTGTGATATTGGATGGGGAAGGAGGAATATAGTAATGAAGGCATACTGATTCTTTGCATACAAAATTGGAAGTCATCTAAAACTGATGCACAAGAATTGGGATCTGTAGACTACTGAATCTTCCAACCCATTAACATGGTTTGTCTCATCTATTTAGGTCTTCCTTTATGTCATTTTTTCTCTATGAAGATCTTACATGCTTTTAAAATATTTATTCATAGGTACCTTATTTTATTGATACTTTAAATGTTATTATTTTAAAATAACATTTTGGAATTCTTTGTTGCTGATGAATGTAAATTCAACTGACTTTTATTTATTGATCCAGTAGCCTTACTGAATGCTCTTATTCCAATAATTTGCTTATAGATTTCTTTGCATTTTATAGATAGACAATTGTTTTGCTTGCAAACATTGACAATTTTGTTTCTCTCATTTCAATTCTCTTACTTAATTTTCCTTCTCTTATATTAATGCACTGGCTTGGATGCCTGGTATGATGTTGAAGAGAATCAATGAGAATAGACATCTTTGTCTCATTCTGGATTTTAAATGGAATGTTTCCAATGTTTTATTAACAATGATGAGGATTTTGTAAGCTTTTTTTTTCAAACTTCAGGTTAGTGAAGTTATCTTCTATCCATAATTTGCTAGGAGGATTTATAATAAAGATTTATTATCAATGTTATCAAATACATTTTTGTATTAAGTAATATGATTATTTGGTAATATGATTATTTGATATGTGGGTGCTGCATTACATATAGAATTTCAAATATTAAACAATCTGCCTTTTTGTATTTGGGATTAACTGAATTTGATTATGATTTTTAAGGCAATTTAATGCATATTAGCATTCCTTTTTCTAATAGTTCCTTTTGGAATTTCTGCATACTCTATGTTCAGAAATGAGATTGATTCCCCCACTGGTTTTGAGAACAGGTTCATACTAGACTCATTAAATGAATTGGGAGAAATATTCCTTCTTTATCCATTTTCTGGGTGAGTTTTCATGTTACTATTATATGATCCTTGAATTTGTGGTATAAATTACCTGTAAAAATATCTGCCTGGAAAAATGGAGAAAATGGGCTTGTGGAAGGAGTGGGTAGACTTCAAAGTTTAATGTCTTTGAAAATAGTTTTATGTCTATTCATATCTTCTGTTTCCTTTTTGTCCATTTTGTAAATGTGGATATTTTCAAAATTGTACATTTTACCTGTGTTTTAAAACTTTTTGCATAAAGTTATTCATGATATTCTGTTATGTCTATACTTGTGCTCCAGTTTTCATTTCTAATATATTTATGCCATGTTTTTCATTATTCTCTTGATCAAACTTGACAGATGTTTATATATTTCATTTAGTCTTTTTCCTCAATCAGCTTTTGGCTTTATTAATTCTCTGTTGTATATTTATTTTATATGTCACTAATTTCTGCTCATATGTATTATTTCCTTCTTTCTAGCATCTTTAGTTCTTTGTTCTAGTATCTTAAGATGGACATTAGCTCATTGATTTTCAGCCCTTTTTCTTATCTAAAGTAAACATGCAATACTATACATTTTCCTTTAAATACCTCTTTAATTATACAAAACAAATTTTGACATGCGTGGTGGTTTGGAGCTCTATGTACAATCCATTCCTATGCGTGTGGACCAATTTTAAGTAGGATCTTTCAATGAGGCTACTTCAGTTAAGGTATGATCCACTTCATTAAGGATAGGTCTTAATCCTTTTATTGGAGTCCTTTATAAATGAAATGAATACAGAAAAAGAGAAAAAGCCATGAAACCAAGAAGCTGAAATCAGCAGCAAAGGAGCCAAGGATTGCCAGCATCAAAGCCTTGATGATGCCTTGATTTGAACATTTTCTCAACCTTAAAACTGTAAGCAAATACATTCCCATTGTTTATAACCAATAAATTTCATGGTATTTGCTTTAAGCAGCCTAGGAAACTAAAACATGTATTTTCAGTATCTTTTAGTTCAAGATATTGTACTATCTAGTTTTTTACTCTTAACCTATGATTTATTTGAAATATATGCCTTATTTCCTAATATATGTGATATGTCTAGCTACCATTCTGTAATTTTTGCTTTTGCTTTCTAATATAAATGGCATTTTGGTTAGAGAATGTTTTCTGTGTCACCAAGTCTTTGCTAATTGATGATACTTGCTTTATTGTGTGTGTCAACTCTTAAATATGTTCTATGTGTTTTTGAGAATATATTATCTAATTATTAATGTAGAGTTATATATTTATTCATTAGGTGAATAGTTTTATATTCAATTCTTCTATATCTTTAATTTTTATCTGCTAATTCTAGGAATTATTGAGAGTAGTGTGTTAAATCTACCATACAATATTAAATTTGTCAATTTTTCCCTTTGATATTTTCTATTTTTGCTTTACGTATTATTCCCTTTTCTCTTTGCTTTTCTTACGTTATTCTTTATCTAATTTATTAAGTTGTCTTTTAGCTCAATAACTTTTAGCTTTTCTTCTTTTCTAACAAAAGCATTTAACGTCATACATTTTCCTTGTTTTAAATTCTACATATACTTATTCCAATGGCTATAGTCTTTGGAAGTATGATTCTGTTTTTTTTGTTCTGCTGGCTTTTTTTCATAATGAAGTCTTTCCTCTTGTATTTTACTTCTATTGAGTTCTAATCCTATTATTGGTATAGGGCTTCCCTTACAATTAGATGAAAAATGTAGACATTTCTTGATTCGAGAAGACTATTCCTTTCTTTGTTTTACCTGTTTTCTCTAGTATGTATCACCTTACTTTTTACCTTATAGAAGCTCTTGTACATCTCCTATAATTTCACAGACTAAAAATTGATGCACCATTTAGTATGAAGGTACTTAAATGTAACTTAGTAGGAATAACAATTAATGCTGTAGTGCATTCATGCATTTCCACTACTGAATTTTTCAGGTTGTAATACTATAATGTATTGCATAAAGTTTGCTTTTCTCTTTTTGAAAATCTATGCAGTATTTATGTCCAAAGGACTGTGATATACATAAAAAATGCATATTTTTAAAATAACTATTTTCTCTTGGGGGTGTATATTTTTTAAACATTATTGGTTTTGATTTGCTTATATTTTCTTGAGGATTTTTGCGTTTATGTTCATCAGAGTTATTGTTCTGTAATTTTCCTTCCTTGTAGTGTCTTTGTCAAGTTTTGACATTAGGATAATTCTGGCATCATACAATAAATTTAGTAAGCATACCTACTGATTCTATTCTCTGGAAGAGATTGTAGAGAATTGGTATTGTTTCTTCCTTAAATGCTTGGTAGAATTCAGCAGTGACACCATCTAGACCTGTTTTTTCTGTTTTTGAAGGTTATTAATTATTGTTTCAATTTTTTAACACACATGGTCCTATTAAGATTATATTTTTCTCCTTGTGTACATTTTTGTAGATTGTGTTTTTCAAGGAATTGGCCCATTTCACCTAAGTTATCAAATCTTGGGGAAAAGAGTTGTTAATAATATTCTTTATTATCTTTTTACTGTCCATGCGATCAATCATGATGCCGTTTTCATTTCTGACATTAGTAAATTCTGTCTTCTCTCATTTTTTCTTGTTTATCCTGGCTAGATATTTGTTAATTTTATTGATCTTTTCAAAGAACTAGGTTCTGATTCCCTTTATTTTCTATATTATTTTCCTTGTTTCAATTTCATTGATTGTTGCTCTAATTTTTATTCTTTCTTTTATCTGCTTACTATGGATTTAATTTGCTCTTCTTTGCCAGTTTCTTAAGGTGGAAGCTTAAATTACTGATTTTAAATATTTCTTTTCTCATAGCATTGCATTCAATGCTATAAATTTTTCTCTGAGCATTGCTTCCTCACAAATTTGGCATCTTATAAATTTTGATAAGTTGAATTTTAATTTTCATTTACTTCAAAATATTTAAAAATTTCTCTTGAGACTCCTTTGACTCATGTTATTTAGAAGGATGCTGTTTAATGTCTAAATATTTTTGGTGAATTTCTAGCTATCTTTCTGTTATTGATTTCTAGTCTAATTCCATTGTGGTCTAAGAACATAATTTGTATGGTTCATATCATTTTAAATTTGTTAAGCTGTGTTTTATGGCCCAGGATGTAGTCTATCTGGATATATGTTCCATGTAAGCTTGAGAAGAATGTGTATTCTGCTGTTGTTGGATGAAATATTATATAAATGTCAACTGGATTCAGCTGATGGGTGGTCATATTTAGTTCAACTATAACCTTAGTGATTTTCTGCTTGCTGGATCTGTCAATTACTCAAAGAGGGGTACTGAAGTCTTCAACTATGATAGTGGATTTGTCTATTTGCCCTTGCCATTCTATTAGCTTTTGCCTCACATATTTTTATGGTTATTAGGTGTCGTCATCTATTTTTGCTCGTTCTTTGCCTCTTTTTGTTTCAAACCTAGTGCACATTTTGTTTACAGAAATGTAGCCTTGTACTCTTATTTCTTTTAATAAAATATATGATAAAATTGTAATTGGTCACATTCTATAAAGTCATTGTCTTAAGTTTCTCAATATAGCACTTTATAGAAATGCTGTCCTTGCTTAATTTTTCATCAGATGTTGAGCTGTATATAGTGAGAGACAATGTGTTTTGTCATTCTTCAGTTATTTAGTTTGCAAATTTTATTTATTTTTTCTAGTATTAGGTAGAAACTTTGGCTTCCCAAAACACATCCCTGAGAGTCTCAAGGAAAGTCAATTAAAATTCCAGGCCAAACAATATTAATTTTTAAGTGAACTTAATCAAACAATAGCATCTAACTTCCTCTTCCTGTAAAGAAAGATTAAAATAAAATTGATCAAAATGATTACATTAAGTTACTACTGACCTGTTTTCTGAAAAATGCTGCTTTCAATAAGAGAATAGGGAGCACATGATTCCTATTATTAAAAAATCAATTTAATGACATAGTTTATGAATGTCTTAAAGTATTTCCACAATGACTATTTCAATTATGCATGTGGAAGATGTGAACCATCAGTGTGGGTTACCAGCTTCTGCTCCTTATTTTAAGAGGGAAAGTGTAGATTTTGCATGGGAGGAAGACAGTGAAATAGTCAAATAAAGCAACCAGATTGTGCTCAAATGTCAAGTGAATTTGATGCATTCTAAAAGGAACTTATTTTTTAATGGAGAAAATGGTGTCAGAAATATATTTTAAGTGTGTATGGTCAATTTAGTACCAAGAGTTTAGGTATGACCAACTTGTTCATCTAAAAAACCCATGGATTCATATGGTTGTATCACAAACTATAAGCCTGTGCTGTCAACAAAAATGAAAAACAGGTTCTAAACAAAGCAAAGAGATAGGACTTTTAATCTGCTCAAAATCAGGTTTAAAACATCTGTAATAGAAAACCAAAACTTTACAAATCATTATTTTGAAAACATGGAGAAAAATTTTAAAAATTAAATAAACATAAGTGTCTCCAAAAAGAGGAAGTTATGGTGTCACAGTATGACTGGCAAGCAATGAAAATCAGTAAATAAATTGCAATCTAATTTTATGAAAATCAATTCTTGAAAATAAAAACATAATTTGCAAAAGCAAATATTAGTAAAGTCAATAATAATAATTCTTAAAAATAGGAAAATCCCAATTTTCCAACATAAATTGGGATATAATTGATCAGAGGGTTAAAAGAACTAAATAACAGGTAAATGTCTCATCTTATAATAGGAGGGAGAAATACAGGTTTGATAATAATTTGAAATAAAAGATAACAAAGATTAAATTAATAGTACACATATTGTATATTGTACAAATATCTACATGGAAAATAACAAGCAAAGAAAATAGTGCCTATATGAATGACAACAACAAAAATCAAAGGGAAGATCAAGGAAATATGTAATCATTAAGCATAAAATGACAGCAGTCAGATTTAATGTATCAGTTTGTATAGGTATATGTAAATGCCTTAAATTCTCACATTACAAGATAAAATGACAGATTAAGTAAGAAAAAATCCATATATTATTAGCTGCTATTTGCAAGAGAGGCCTAAAAGAAAATGACATAAAAGGTAAGTAAAGTTTGTGGTAAGATATATTAGATAATGGCAATAATAAATAAAGTTTGGGTGAAAGCATTAGTGTCTGACCAAGTAGATATCTATGCAAAAGAAACACTAACAGTGCAAAGATAGTATTTTATATTGATAAAAGAAAGTAACCCACAATAAATATATAATATTCATGGAAAAGTATTGGGTTAATAATGCTTCAACATAAAAAATCAATGAAATATGAAATAAAATGAAAATGATGAGAAAAGTGCTGTAGTGGACGTTTTTAACATTTAACTCAAAATAATAAAGCTATACAAGATCTGAAAGAAATAATTAATAAGGTTAATTTAATAGATTTATCACACTTCTGACCCTTCAGAGTATATATCATTTTTCTAGTGTGTATATACAATATTTATAAATACTGATCCACCATTGGAACACCAAAACAACCTCAATAATTCCCTCAAAGAAGAGAGCATATAGTTCAAATTATCTGACTATAATACAATAAAGCTAGAATTTAATTACAAATACTTAACTTGGTGGAGTGGGGGAGTAATTAAAGTACACTGAAAATTAAAAATGCCACCTTTTTCTAAATAAAAGTTTGTTTAAAATGGAAATAAATTCTGCAATTGCCCTTATGTAGAGGATACCAACAAGAGCATTGTAATTGAAGACTTAATGAGGAGTAGGTCATTTATCCTAAGGAAAACTCCTAAGTTTTCACTATTAAACAAGAAAATATTTATATAAACCAATTTTTTAAATTCAGTTTTATTGAGATATAGTCACATACCATACAATCATCCATAGTGTACAATGAACTGTTCACAGTACCATCTTATAGTTGTGGTTTCATCACCCCAATCTATTTTTGAACATTTTCCTTACACCAGAAAGAATCAGAATAAGAAGAAAAAATAAAAATAAAAAAAAACACCCAAATCACCCCCCATCCCACCCTATTTTTCATTTAGGTTTTGTCTCCATCTTTCTACTCATCCATCCATACACTGGATAAAGGGAGTGCAATCCACAGGGATTTCACAATCACACTGTCGCCCCTTGTAATCTACATTGTTATACAATCGTCTTCAGGAGTAAAGGCTACTGGGTTGGAGTTCGGAAATTTTAGGCGTTTTCTTCTAGCTATTCCAATACATTAAAACCTAAAATATGTTATCTATATAGTGCGTAAGAATGTCCACCAAAGTGACCTCTTGACTCCATTTGAAGTCTCTCAGCCAGTGAAGCTTTATTTTATTTCATTTCACATACCCCTTTTGGTCAAGAAGATGGTCTCAATCCCACGATGCCAGGTCCAGATTCATCCCCTGGAGTTGTATCCTGCATTGCCAGGGAGATTTACACCCCTGGGAATTAGGTCCCATGTAGTGGGGAGGGCAGTGAGATCACCTGCCAAGGTGGCTTAGTTAGAGAGAGAGGGCCACATCTGAGCAACAAAGAGGCACTCAGGGGGAGACTCTTAGGCACAATTACAAGCAGGTTTAGCCTCTCCTTTGGAGTAACAAGCTTCATAGGGGCAAGCCCCAAGACACAGGGCTCAGCATGTCAAGCTGTCAGTCTCCAGTGTTTGTGAGAACATCAGCAACGATGCAGGTGAGGAAGTCCAACACCTCTGCATCTTCCCGCATCTCTTCAGGGAGACCCTGAATATATATTTTTATTCTCCACCCAAATTACTTTGGGATGTGTTGCTAACCTATATGGACCTACCATATCTCACTTCCTATTCAAAGTTCCATGTAATTGTCAAACCAATTTTTTATGAAGCTCAACAAGTTAGAAGAAACAAAATAAATCACAGGAAAGGAGAGGAGAGAAAAGCAGAACTTAATCATTAAGAAAAATTGATAACATTTTTAAATATATTCAGGAGTTTATTTTTTAGAAGAAATCTATGAAAATAATCAAAAGCATGTCTAATACAATTAAGAAAGAAGATAAAAATATAAATATAAAAATGCAGAGCTGATACTACATGGAATATTACAATTGATATAGCAGAGCTTTAAAATTATAAGAGAATTGTCTATATAATTCAAACAAATTTGAAAATCTCAAATAATTAGATGACTTCTTAGAGAAATATGAATGGCCACAAATAATATCTCAAGAAGCCCCTGAAATGTTGAATAACTTTAGAAAAAACTGAAATACCTCAAATAATCCAAAATTAACTCTAAATTGATACAAGTTTTAATTGTGATATTAAACTGTTAAGGAAAACATAATTCTGATGATTTATATGTATTTCCAGAGCATAGAAAAAAATGGAAACTTAGTTAATATTATGATTTTGGCACAATTCTAGTAAAGTAAAAGACAAAAAGAAGAGTCCAACCTTCTTTATGAATACAGAGACAGAAATCACCATAAATATTAGCAAAATGATTATAGCCTTCTATAAAGGAAAAATACACCATAACTAGTTAGGCTTTATTCCAAAAATGCAAAGACTGTGTTATAATGGGAATCTTATAATATAGTATTTCACATTAAGAAATCAAAGGAGACCAAATAAAAAAGATAGACCCAAATTTCATCTAAGTAGAAATTTTAAGTACATTATTCTACAAAATTCTTAGGTTAAACAGTACACCATTTCTAAGATGCACTCAATTGTCAACATCCACATGGATTTGCTAAATATTTATGTGACACCTCTTAGATATGAACAATGCATGATCTGGTTCAAGTAAAGTTGCAATAAGGAACAGGTGACTCTAATAGGAGAAGAAAACTAAAATGGCAGAGAGTGGACTGATACGATAAAACTTAAATTAAGATAGGTATGTTTATACCAACATAGATATTTTTCTTTAAAGATGATCTATTTTTTTTTATTAAGATTGTGAATTTCAGTGAAATAATCTTAAAATTGGTGTCTAATGTTTGCTGGAAACTAGCACATTACTTTTAATAGCATAGTATTTTCTTGACTCAAGACACATTTAACAAATATTTTAATTTTCATGCACTTTTGTTTTCTCTAGTGTAATTTTAATGAGGTGATTACATGGCCTTTGGTGGCATCACCGCATTTCTTTAGCTCTATTCTAGGCCTCTGTGATAGTGGCTGGGATGCCAAATACTTAAGATTGCCTAAATATCCATGGAAAGTATAATGTAGATAATATATTTCCTGTTCTCCTTAGTATTTAAAAATATATTGAGATGCTGAGAGAGGACACATACATGCTGAGAGAGAAAACCAGAGAAACAGAGAGGAAGCCACTGAAGCCAGAAGTTGGAAGCAATAAAACCTAGAAGAGAAGTGAGAGACCAGAAGATGCCATATGCCATGCCATCTAACAGAGGAGTGGAAGTGGAAATGAACTTTGTCAAGTTCAAGGAGCAGCAAGTAGGTAATTTTGGGTGTCACTAACTGCATCCTGTACAACTGAGAGATTTATTCTGCCCTCCTCACAGGGTTGTTGGGAATGTATGAATGAATAAATGAATATGTTGCTGTTCTGAGACATCTCCAAGCTGCCCTGGCTGATTGGCTGTGGTTCATTCTCCCTGGTGTCCTGGGTGTGCTTGAACCATTCTGTTTGTGCTTAACTGTTCATACTCATGCCAATGACACAAACATGGCTTGGCCATAGTCAGTTCCTCATGTCAGCTACCCTGAACTGCAACTTTTTTCTTTCTTTAATGCTTCGTACGATGCAGCCTATAGCATGCAGCCTATCATGTAATAGTTGCTTAATTAATAAATTGAATCCAAACGCATCAGTGATTCAGTACTTGTACTTTGCAATTTAACATTTGCTGATTAGGATAAACATGATGTGTTGCTATAGATTTATTAACTGAAATATCCCAATCATCTTTTCTCTACTTCATGTATTCAGCACTGATGAATGGAATTTTCTGCAATGATGGAAATGTTCAATAGCTATGCTTTCCAGTACTATAGTCCCTAGCCTCATGTGGTCAGTGAGCACTTAAAATGTGGTTGGTGCAATTAAGGAACTAAATTTCTAATTTTATTTAATTTTCATTAATTAAAATTTACATAGCCATGTGGCTCATAATTCTTGTACTAGATAATAGAAAAATAGTTTTTAGTGGTGTGTTGGTTTAAATCTGTTATGCACCTCATAAAAAGACTATGTTCTTTTAATCCACTCTTGTGGGAGCAGACCTATTGTTTGTGGGACTTTTTGATTAGATTATTTCCACAGAGATGTGACCCTCACCCATTCAAGGTGGGTCTTAATTAGTTTACAGGCATCCTCTATGAGAGGATAAAAGGCAGTGACATTTTGAAGAGAACTCAGAGCCGACTCAGTCCCAGACCCTTGGAGATACAGACAGAAAGATGTTTGGAGATGCTAAGCTAAGAAATGAAGCCTAGAGTTTGTCCCAGAGAAGCTAAGTAAGAACTCACAGATGCTTAAGGAGAAAGCCACTGGAATCAGAAGCTGAAAGCAATACAACGTGGGAGCAAAGGACCAGCAGACACCAGCCACGTGCCTTCCCAGCTGACAGAGGTGTTCAGACACCATTGGGAATTCTTCAGTGAAGGTAACTACCTCTTGATGCCTTAATTTGGACATTTTCATGGCCTTAGTTGGAACTGTAATAAACCCCCTTGATTTAAGCCAAAAAAAAAAATCATCATTGTTAATCACTATTTTTGACCTAGAATGTTTGTGTACTTTTTGAATTCAGAAGTGAAATTTTGATGTTTTGTTCTAATACTTGTTAGTATCGCATATACACTTTTTTTCAGGTATCCATGGGGACTTGATTTTTTTCTTTCCTCTCTGTTGTGTTTGAGATTATTTCCTCTCAGCTAGTGGTGCTGTCTGTTTACAGTATTTTGGTATGCACATTATCATTAGTAGCATTATGCCTAGCTTGCTGGTCTGATTGCATTTGCAAAAAGGTAGACTTTACTAGAGCTCTTCTTGCTAATTAAAACACTCTTCCACCCTCATCCTCCTTTCATTTAACTTTCCTGGAAAGGATTTTTCTATGATAGGGATATGCTTCAGTTATCTCAGCTAAGAATTTGTTAAAACCCATGAAAAGAAAATTCAGAAATACTAATTAAACTGCATTATGATTACACAGTTAAATATATTTTAGGTTCTTTAAATTAAGACTATGTGTTTGTATATTGCTTTGTTCCAAAGGGCCTGTGCCTTTGCTCTATGAGTATGGGTGACAGCCATCATGGGATTAGAATTATAGTTTAAAGGGTGTTTAAAGCTACCTGAAAAGTGCTATGACATTATACTATAAGACGGTGTTTTTTTTAAAAAAAGTGAAAAAAAAAAAAAAGTAATCATGATTTCATTTTTTAAAATTGATGCATGGCCGTTATTTAAAATTCAAGCAATACAGAATATAAACAAGGAAATTTAAACATTTTGTACAAAACCCTAATATCTAGAAATAGCTATCATTAATTGTGAAAAATATTCCAGGCATCTTATCTATGCAAATATACAGATAGCCAAATAAATAAAAGGATGGAAATCTAGGTAGAGAGCTAGATATAGAAGGATAGAGGGTGGTATGAATGGACTGGATAGGTAACTAGGTAGGTAGAACTGTTTTTCAAAAATGAGATAATAGCATTATGCTTATTTTACTTTAGTTTAACAGAAAAAAAGAGGAACAGAAATGTAACTGAAGGAATTGATGGACTTCAGATAAATATTTCTTCACCAAAAGGGAAAGCAATATATAAAGCATCATCTAAAGTTAAGAAAACTTATTTTGAAAAACTTTAAGAAATTGAAGTTGTGTGTGTTTCTTTTTAAAATGTTACACTTTCAACTTTAGGCCATTTCTATTGACTACCTCTAAACTTGCCTTCTTCTAACCATTGTTTCTCATTTAAATAATTTTTGTTCTTATATTCTTAAGGTTTATAACATTTACATTCAGTTCTGGGTGCATAGACCCAACAAGTCTGAGTTTAACTTTGAAATAGTTTTGATGCTCACTAGATATAGTCACCTAAGAAAATATATTCCTTTTTTCGGCTACTGGTTCCATGGTAGACAAAGCATCAGGTGGGAATGAGAAGGAAAAGAGCCTTAAGATAGAGAACAGGCCACATGTCCTCAACATTCCCAATACTCAAAATCATACTACTGCAGTTGTAGAGGGATCTGAGCATCTAAAAGGAAGTAGAAGTTTAACTAGATGGTGATAGATGATAATAATACCTAAAGTTATTTACCTGAATTTTGGCTCTTTTAATAATCAAAAGTGACTGAAAGTTATGGAATTGGAGTAAGTTATTCTGCATTACCCAAGAGGAAGTTAGACACCACAGAGAAAAGTAGGTAGCAGTTGCTGAAAAAAAATTATAAAGGTTTCCATGGTTCTTCATTCTTTTGTGAGTTGAGACTTATGAAATAAAATTAGTTACGGGCTTTTTTTTTATTTTTGGAAAATTCAGACAGAAAGTACAGAGAGCAGTCTAATGATCACCCATGAAGCTATCACCCATTGTCAACTAATATCAATATTTTGATATTTTTGTTTCATTGATCTTCCATTTTAAATAAAATCTATTTTTCATTTTTAACTTTTAATTTTGAAATAATTGCATATTTACAGAAAAGTTTCAAGAATAGTACAAAGAATGCATGAATATGCTTCACCCAGATTTTCCAAATGTTAACATATGATCAAATTTGCTTTATCATTCTCTCTATATATGTCCATATAATTTTTTCTAAGCTGTTTGAGGATGAATTATCAACATGAAGCCCCCTTATTCCTAAATACTTCAGTTTTTATTTATTTATTAAAATCGAGGACATTCACTTGCATAAACCATAGTAGAGTTGTCAAAATCAGGTAATTTATGCTGATACAATGCTGTGTCATATCTATAGACCTCTTTCAAGTTATGCCATTTGTCCAATAATGCCTTTTATAGCTGAAGGAAGAAAAAAAATAAATCTCTTAATCTAGGAACAATCCAGTGTCACACATTGCATTTAGTTTTTATGCCTCTTTAGTCTTCTTTAATCTAGTCCTTCTGAAGAACTTTTTTTCTTTTGTCATTCATGATATTAATATTTTTTAACAATATAGGTCAGTTATGTTGTCCCTCAGCTTGGGTTTGGCTGCTGTTTCTTCATCCATCTCTGACAGGGAGTTTATCCACCTCTGGCAGGAAGACCACAGAAATAATACTGGGTCTTTTTCAGTGCATCCTATCAGGTGGCAACATTAGAGATGATGTTAACATTGATTACTTGCTCCAGGAGGTATCAGTCAGGTTTTCTGATTCTAAACTTACTATGTTTCCTTTTGTAATTAATAAGCATATTTTGGAGAGATACTTTAAGACAATTTATTATGCTGGTTTTCATCAATCTTGTACCCACCAGTTTTAGCATCAATTAATGATTCTTGCCTGAATCATTACTTCCTATCATTGTTGCAAACAGTGATTTAATAATTCTATAATTCCTTTACTACTTATTAGTTGGCATTCTACTATAAGGAAGAGCTTTCCCTGCTCCTCCATTTATTCATTTATGTATGTTAGTATGGAATCATGAATTCTTATTTTATTCAGTGGATTACTAACCACTATTGTCATACATTTGGTGTTCAAATTGTCCAAGATTTGGCCAATGAGAACCTTTCAAGCTGGCCCCTTTGTCTTTTTTTTAAATTAATACATTTTTTGTTAGAGAAGTTGTAGGTTTACAGAAATTTCATGAATAAAATATATAAAATAGAGAGTTCCCATATGTCACCGTATTATTACATTTGTTATAACTCATGAAAAAACATTTTTATAATTGTACTATTAAATATAATCCATTGTTCACAAAAGGGCTCATTGTGTTCTACAAATCTATGTTTCTTCTTCATTTTTATTCTAGGAATATATATATAACCTAACACTTCCCCTTTTAATCACATTCACTTCTATATTTCAGTGCTGTTACATTCACAATGTTGTGCTACTATCATCATCATCCATTATCCAAAATTTTACAATCAACCCAAGTAGAAATTCTGTAAGATTTAAGCATTAAGTCTCCATTCCCTACCCCAAACCCAGCTCCTGGTAACCCAAATTCTACATTTTGATTCTATGAGTTTGCTTATTCTAATTGATATCAGTGAGATCATACAATATTTATCCTTTTGTGTCTGGCTTATTTCACTCAACATGATGTCTTCAAGGTTCATCCATGTTGTGGCATGAATCAGAAGTTCATTCTTTTTTAATGGTCAATAATATTCCATTGTATGTATATACCACATTTTGTTTATCCATTCATTGGTTGATGGACACTTGGGTTGCTTTCATCTTTTGGTAATTGTGAACAATGCCTGTATGAACATAGATGTGCCAAGATCTGTTTTAGTCTGAACTTTCAATTATTTTGGGTATATACCTAGCAGTGGGATTGCCAGCTTATATGGTAATTCTATACTTAGCTTTCTGAGGAACTGCCAAACTGTCTTCCACAGTGGCTGCATTATTTTATGGTCCCACCAGCAATGAATGAGTGTTCCTATTTTTCCACATCCTCATCAACAATTGTAATTTTCTGTTGTTTTAGTAGTAGTCATTCTAGTGAATGTGAAATGGTATCTCATTGTGGTTTTGATTTGCATTTTCTAATAGCTAATGATGTTGGGAATCTTTTCACATGCTTTTCAGCCATTTGTATATCCTCTCTGGAGAAATTTCTATGCACATCTTTAGCCCATTTTTTAATTGGGTTGTTTGTTTTTTCATTGTTGAGTTGTAGGATTTCCTTATATATTCTGGATATTAAAACCTTACTGGATATGTGGTTTCCAAATATTTTCTCCTTTTGACTAGGTTATCTTCTCTACTTTATCACATGTAATAAACTCATTTGCTGCACAAAAGTTTTTAACTTTGATGAGATCCCATTTATCTATTTTTACTTTTGTTGCTGGTACTTTGAATGTAAAGTCTAAGAAACCATTGCCCAACATAAGATCCTGAAGAGGCTTCCCTATGTATTCTTCTAGGAGTTTTATAGCCCTAGTTGATATATTCAGGTCTTTGATCCATTTTGAGTTAATTTTTATATGATGTGAGATAGGGGACCTCTTTCATTCTTTTGCATATGGATATCCAGTTCTCCCAAAACCATTTGTTGAAGAGAATATTCTTTCCCAATTGAGTGTACTTGGCGGATTTGTCAAAAATTTATTAGCCATAGACAGAAGAAGATGGCAGCATAGAGAGGAGTGGAAGCTAGTCAGTCCCCCTGGAACAACTCATAAACAACCAGGAACAAGTAGTAAATAATCTGGAATAACTTCAGGGGGACAAATGTGACCATGCACTCATCATACACCAACCTGAATTGGGAGGAATCCCTGAGATCGCAGCATAAAATCTGTAAGTAAAAACTGTGGATCCAAGCCAGGAGCCCCCTCCCCCCATGGCCTGAACTGCAAGGCCTCACAGTGCTGGAGAGCAGCACTCTCCCAACAAGCAAATATAGCTCAGCTGAGCTCCAACTTGGGTTTTAATTAGCAAGCTATGAATCCCCAACAAGCAGACAGAGGCTTTTGGTGATGACTGACCTTGGAGAGCCAGAGGACCTCTCTGGGAGGGAAGGGAAGCCCAGAGGACTGGGTGCTGTCTCTGGCCAACAGGTGAAACTGAACTGAGGGGTGCTGCAGACTGACCCTGAAGGGGGTCTTTCTGTCCCTTTGTGGGCTCAGTGGAGAAAGCTTCAGCCATTTTCAATTCCCAGCACTCATACCCAGACAAGGGTGGAGATAGCAGAGTCAGAGAAAATTCAAATGCAAATGACCTCTCCCCAGGGGGTATATCTTCCCTAAGAGGAAAGAGGCAGTGCCATGCTCTACTACCTGCCTTCCATTCAGAACCAGACCCCAGAGCCTGGGGTAAAACAGCCATGGGCCACACCTCTTACAGCAGCCAGGAGTGACAGACTGACAGGTGCCACCTCTGGGCAGAAAAGCACAGTGACTAGCGACTTGAGGTCTCA
Source organism: Choloepus didactylus (assembly GCF_015220235.1). NCBI lineage: Eukaryota > Metazoa > Chordata > Mammalia > Pilosa > Megalonychidae > Choloepus > Choloepus didactylus. The sequence continues at coordinate 106,106,108 of NC_051334.1, read as the reverse complement.
TAGGGTGTGCCAATCTTCTAAGACACACCCTCAGGGAGACCTGAAACTATTGCCTTCTTCCAAGACCTGAGCCCATTCTGGTCTATGAAATACTGATTGGGGTAACCAAGGAGGCCAGATGCCCAGACAACAGAAAATTACAACCCACACTAGGAGGGGTGAAGTTATGGCCCAGTCAAAGGAACAAACTTACCCTTCAACTGAGATACAGGAATTTAAACAACTAGGGAAGACGTGGCAAAAGAGATGAAGCATATGATGAAAGCACTGGGTGTACATACGATAGAAATTGAAAGTTCAAAAAAACAACTGACAGAATCTATGGAAATGAAAGGCACAACACAAGAGATGAAGGACACAATGGAGACATACAACAGCAGATCTCAAGAGGCAGAGGAAAACATTCAGGAATTGGTGAACAAGACACCTGAAAGCCTACACACACTAAAGAACAGATAGGGAAAATGATGGAAAAATATGAGCAATGTCTCCAGGAATTGAATGAACAAAACTCAGAAATACATGTGTCATGGGTGTCCCAGAAGGAGAAGAGAGGGGAAAAGGGGCAGAAGCAATAATAGAGGAAATAATCAATGAAAATTTCCCATCTCTTATGAAAGACATAAAATTATGGATCCAAGAAGCACAGCGTTCCCCATACAGAATAAATCTGAATAAGCCTACAGCAAGACACTTAATGATCAGATTATCAAATGTCAAAGATAAAGAGAGAATCCTGAAAGCAGCAAGAGAAAAGCTATCCATCACATACAAAGGAAGCTTGATAAGACTATGTGCAGATTTCTCAATAGAAGCCATGAAGGCAAGAAGGAAGTGGGGTGATATATTTAAGATACTTAAAGAGAAAATCCACTGACCAAGAATCCTATATCTGGCAAAATTGTCCTTCAAATATGAGGGAGAGCTTAAAATATTCTCTGACAGACAATGACAGAGTTTGGGAACAAGATAGCTGTTCTACAGGAAACACTGAACGGAGCACTACAGACAGAAAGGAAAGGACAGGAGTGAGAGATTTGGAAACAATTTTGGGAGCTAGTAGCACAGCAATGTAAGTACACTGAACAAAGGTGACTGTGAGTACAGTTGAGAGAGGAAGGTTTGGAGCATGTGACACACCAGAAGGAAAGAGGAAAGATAAAGACTGGGACTGTGTAACTCAGTGAAACCTAGGGTGCTCGACAATTATGATAAAAGGTACAAATATGTTTTTACATAAGGTAGAACAAATGAATGTCAACATTGTAAAGTGTTTAAAATGGGGTGGGATTGGGCAAAAAATACAACCAATGCAAACTAGAGACTATAGTTAACAGAAACATTGTATTATGCTTCCTTTAATATAACATAGGCAATATACCAATTCTATATGCATATGGGGGAAATGGGGAAGGGTATGGGACTCTTGGCATTGGTGATGTTTTCTGACTCTATTCTACTTTAGTTTAATGCTATCTTTCCTTTTGTTGCTTCCTAGCTGTCATGTTTTGTTTGTTTCTCTCTCTTTTTCTTTCTTTCTTTCTCTCCTGCCTCTCTACCTTCTTTGACTCTTCCTCCTCCTCTGTGGAAGAAATGGAGATGTCCTTATACAGATCGAGGTAATGGTGATGAATACGTAAATACATGACTATACAGAGAACCATCAATTATTTACTTAGGATGGAATATACGGTGTGTGAACAAAACTGTCTTAAAAAAATGGGTTGATGAAAAAATCTTGAGGGCACTATATTGAGTGAAATAAGACAGTTACATAGGGACAAATATTGCAGGGTCTCACTGATATGGACTAATTATAATATGTAAACTCATAGACAAGACATGTTAGTTATCAGAATATAGAACAAGGCTAAAGAATGGGGAGCAGTTGTTTATTATGAGCAGAATGTTCAACTAGGGTGAACTTAAATGTCTGGAAATGGACAGAGGTGATGGTAGCATGTTGTGAGAATAACTAACAGTGCTGAATGGTATGTGAAGGTTGTGGAAAGGGGGAAGCTCAGAGTCATGTATGTCACCAGAAGGATAGTTGGAGGTTAAAAGATGGGAATATATAAAACAGTGTCTTGTGGTGGACAATGTCCGTGATTAACTGTACAAATATTAGAAGTCTCTCTCATGAACTAGAACAAATCTATGATACTGTAACTAGAAGTCAATAATAGAGGGGCAGATAGGAAAAAATATATACCTATTGCAAACTATATACTACAGTTAGTAGAATTTTAACATTCTTTCATCAACTGTAACAAATGTACTATACCAATACTATGAATCAATAATGGAGGGGGGTGTGGTTAGGGGTATGGGAGGATTTGAGTTTCCTTTTTTTGTGTGTCTTCATTTCTTTTCTGGAATAATGAAAATGTTCTAAAAATTGAAAAAAATTAATTGTGGTGATGGATGCACAGCTGTCTGATGGTACCATGGGCAATTGATTGTACACTTTGGATCTTTGGATAATTGTATGGTATGTGAACAATCTCAATAAAAAAATAAAAATAAAAATAAATCTATTAGCCATAAATGTAAGGACTGATTTCTGAACTCTTGGTTCTATTCCATTGGTCCATATATCTGTCCTTGTGCCAGTACCATGGTATTTTGACCACTGTAGCTTTGTAATAAGTTTTAAAGTTAAGAGGTGTGAGTCTCCCAACCTCATTCTTTTTTTTCAAGAAGGTTTTAGCTATTCTGGTTTGCTGATTCTTTTCCACCTGTTCAAATCTGCTGTCATATGCCTCTAGTATACTTTGTCTCCATTATTGTAACTTTCATCCCCATAATTTATTTTTTAACTTTAAAATTCTTTATGCTCACACGTTGTCTTAATATCCTTTAACTCTACACTCATATTTTCCTTCATCTCCTTGAGTTGATTTAAGTTTGTTTGAACATCTTTGATTAGTAGTTCCAAATTCTGTGCCTCCTGTGAAGTTCTGTTCCCTTGACTGAGCTATATTTTCCTGTTTCTTAATATGGCTTATAATTTTTAGGTGATGTCTGGGCTTCTGATTATTTTGATGTGTTAACTCTGAAGATCATTTCTGTCTTTCCTAGGGCTTTATCATTGATTGGCTTTGTGTTAAAGTTCTTTGACACTTGGTCCAACTTATTATGGACCTTTAATGTGGCCTGTGTTTAACTATTCAGATTTTCTCAACTGTTCTTCACTTGATTCTTGCCTTGGATATGCAGCATAATTTTTAAGATTTCACTTTTGTGCAATTTTTTCACCTCCAGGAGAAAACTTCCTTTCTTCTTTTCCTTCTCTGGGAATCTTGATCTGTTCTACTTCTTTTGTGCAGAAGTTTCTCCCCAACTCCTATGATTTGCTTAAATTCTCTCCTTCTACTCAGTTCCCTTTACCCTATACTTTTAAGTTCTGGGACCCATTCTGTCTAAAAGCAGTTTAGTTTCCCCTCACCTTCTTTTTTCTTTGAGGCACTTCTGCCTCTGGTTTCTTCCCCATTAGGGTATCCTACCCCAGAGAGCCAGATGGGGTCAATCCAGAAAGGTCCTTTTTGCATTTAGGTGGTTCAGCAAACAGAGACTGGATTGAGTGTGTGCACCTTTTGCCAACAGTTCTGCTACAGTCTCTTTTTAATCTGGGTCACTTTTGTTTATAACATTCCTCAGCTGCTTGTGCTCCACCCTGGGTCTCTGTGAACTTGGTTCCCTGTGTCTGTATACACATGGGGTTCTAAATTGCTGCTGTGAGTTGCTCTAGAGTCTGCATCTGTGGCAGGAGGGACCTGGGCCATGCTACCCTTGTGTGACTCCCAAGCTACATGGGGCCAAGTGAGGAGGAGTCATTCAGCCTGTCAATCCAGGACACAAATCTCCTGCCTGGTTTTGTTGTTTGTTTTTCTTTCTCTTTGATTCATTACTTGTGTAGTCCTTCTCTGGTCAGTATTGCATTCCAGATATCCAATCAAATGGTATTTCTCCTTTTATTAGTTGATTCTGAGGGTCCCAGGGATGTCTTATGTCACCATGTTGATTGGCTCCTGTGTCTTTTTGACATGTTCTCATCATTACTTTCTGACACAAAAAGATATTCCAGGATCACCTTTTACTGTCCCAAATGTCCCTGGCATGAAATCAGTTATTTTTCTAAGAAACCCTAGTTAATTTTATTAGGGAGTAATATTTTGAGCCCAAATCTGGTCCCTAGTTGTGTTCATTACTTCTGGAGTGCCATTGCTCTAGCTTTAAACTCTATTCGTAGACAAAGCTAGAATGTATGTGGGTATAAATACACTTACACAAATGCATATACATACACACATATACATCTATCTATCTAAAATTTCTCCATCTAAAATCTGTATCTGTCTATCTATCTATCTATCTATCTATCTATCTATCATCCAAAAAGCCATGAGCTCATACTGTTACCTCCATTTCTGATATAAAATCACAAAGCTCATGTAACCTCTCCTCTTTCCCAATTTGTAATTCCCATCTCCCATAATAAGAAATCTGTCTTCCTTTCTCCACAATATTCTCCACTCCTTTCTCAATCCTAGAATACACACATGCCTTTAGCACTGTCAAAAACAAACCTTCTGAGTACAGTTCAGTGTCTGTTTGGATTTTGCTTCTTGTTTTTATATTTGTTTTTATTTTTAGTGCATATAGTCAAAATATTATGTTCATAAGTTAATTAGGTTAGTTAGCCCCCTCCCCCCTTTCAGTGTGGAGATGTTATTTATTTGAAACACTGTCAGGGACATTTTTGTTTGTTTGTTTATATACACTTTAATTTTTATTTTCCCCATCCTAATTGTTTTCCTTTTTTTGAGTACGTGAAATATTGACATGACTTCAAACTATAAACAAAAGCATACAGTGAACACTATACAGTGAGTGTCACCCCCACATCTTCTACTCCATTCCTAACCCCATTCATTCCAACCCATATTCATATACTCCCTCATGGTAAATATTCTTATTTGTTTCTCATTTATCCTTTCTATGTTTCCTTTTCGCACAAATGAGTAGATAAATATAGCCTTATTTCCTTTTTTCCCTTAAACAAAAGATAGCATACTAACTCTTGTACTTTACATAGTACTCCACTATGTGATTGCTCCATAGATTACTCAGCCTCTCTTCTAGGTATAGGCATTTGAAATGCTTTCAATATTTTGTAATTATATACAACAATGCAAAGAATAACCTTGTGCATATGTATTTTCCTATTTTTGGAATTGTATCTGCAGGGTAGTCCTACAGTTGAGGTTCCTAGTTTGAAAGGTAAATGGACATGTAGTGTGTGTGAGATATTGTGAAAGTCCCCTCTGTAAATGTGGTGCCAGTTTGTTTTCCCACCCATAATGCATCAGAGTGCCTGTTTCCCCACAGTTTCACCAACAGACTGTGTTGTCATACTTTATAATGTTTGTCAATCTGATAGGTGAAAAGATGGTGTCCCAATCTAGTAGCATTTCTATTATTATGAATGATATTTAATATATTTTCATATGTTTAAATGATATATGTATTATACATTTATTAATTGTTCATGACTTTTGCCCATTTTTAAATTGGGTTTTTGGTCTTTTTCCCTCGACTTCTAGGAGTTGTTATAAAAATAAGGATATTAGCCCTTTAAATGTGATGCTGAAAATTTTCTCCCAGCTTATGGTTTGTCTTTTGACTTTGTTTTTTTTTTTTTTTTTTTGAGTTTTGGTCATGCTTTAAAAAAATTTTGTATAGAAAAATTAATCAGTCTTTTCTTTTCTTGAATCTGGATTTTGAGTCATAAATAATAAGCTTTTCATAAGCTTTTCCTGAGAACCAGCTTTTATTCTTGTATTTGCATGGCTTCATATTTTACATTTAGATACCTACTCCATTTGCAGTTTATTCTTATTTATGTTGTGATGAAAGGCTCTGTTTTATCTGCTTCCAAAATAGCCAACTGGTTTTCCCAGCACCGTCTTTTAAAATATGTCCATCATTGTCTCAGTGATTTGAGATGTCACCATTGCCACATACTAAATTTCCATATGTACTTAAATATTTCTGGACTTTCTATTCTATTTCACTAGGCTGATGGCCTAGTCATATACCAATACTGCACTGTTTTAATAATTGGGGTTCATAATATGCTTTAATGTATGAATATTAAATGCATGTCAGGCTGATCTCCCCTGGTAGCTTTTATTTCAGTGTTTTCTGTCTATTTTGGATGTGTGCTTTTTCATATGAACTTTAGTGTCAACTTTTCTCCCTCTAGAAAAAAATTGCTGATATTTTTTATTGGAATTGTGGAAGATTTATAAATTAATTTAGTGAAGACTGATATCTTTAAGTTGTAAGGTCATTCTATCCAAGAAAAGGGGATGTTTTTCCATTTGTTTAAGTATAATTTATTGTATCTTTTATGAGTGCTTTAACATTTTCCTCATATAGGTCCTACACGTCTTGTTAATTTTCTTCCTAAGTGTTTCATCATTGTTTGTTTGCCTTGTAAATGGGGATTTCCCTACCTTTATATTTTTTAACAGGTTAATTGTTTATGTTTGTGATTTCTACATGATGATTATATAACCTGCTACTTACTAAATTATTTTGTTTGTTTTAATGCTTAATCTTCAGGTTTTTTCCAGATATTCTATCATATCATCGGGAAATACAAGTAGATTTAATTCTTATATTTCAATTTGTATTACGTCTAATTAATTTCTGTTTTCTAATGCACAGAGTAATACCTCTACTAATAAAATTCTGAATAGTAGTGGTGTTAGTGGACATCTTTGCATTATTCTTGATTTTAGTGGAAATGGCTCTAGTGCTTCCCCATAAAATAAGATGTTGGCTTTAGGACTAAACACACACACACACACACACACACACACACACACACACACTCAAATGGAAGCAAGGAGGTGAGTTATAAGGCTTTGGCAGTAGACCAGGTAGAGTTCACCTTCCCAGGGTGATGGTAGTGGAGATACAGTGAAGCAGACAGATTTGAAAGATTTTCTGGGTGGCTCAAACTATGCTTTGAAGTGGTTGTGGCATAAGAAAGGGAAACCTTAAGTTCAAGGTTTTAGTTCAGGTAACTAGATGTGTGCATATATATTCTCCCCACCTACTCTGTAGGATCCTTGATGGTAGGCAACTGTAGTATAGTTAAAGTTTCCTGCTTTGGAATCAGATTTCCTGCATTTAAATTCAGGCTTTGGCACTTACTATGTGGCTTTGAACAAATCACTTAATCATTCTAAGTCTTAGCTTCCTTCTGCATCTGTATAAAAAGTAATAAAGTAACAATAATACCTAGATCATTAGGTGTTTTTTAGGATTAAATGAAATGACAAAAAACAAACACAAATAACAATAAAAAACACATTAGCACAGTGCTTGTATATATTAGTGCTCAATAAATGTTAGCTATGATGATGATGTGATGATGACAGTAGTTTTGTATCATTAATATACCCTAGTATCTACCAAGTATTCCAAAAATATTTGATCAATGATTGGGCCTAAAAATGCCTCTTGATCTACACATCTATTTTAAATCATTGCCTCATATCTCAAGTTTTTGTGAGAATTCTGCCTTATGTTATGTTAATGTTTAGTTTTTAGAATAAAGGAATTTTTAAAAGTGAATAAACAAAGGGTGTCTTAAAAATTTCATATTATTTCTCTGGTGAGGCCAAATATTTTATAAATATACGTGGTGAAGTTGTATTGGTAAAATATCAGCAGGTTAATCAATTCAATAGTTTTTTTTTGTGGCATTGAACATCATTTTTCCCTAAGAGAACACCACCTGTTTATGAAAAATGAAAAATTTTCTCTGGCACCAAATCATCAAGGTGATTATCTTTAATATGTATTATTATTTGTGTGGATGGCTGAGAGGTGAGAGTGGAAATGTTCATTATATACCTTTGTGAATTTGAATAGCAATCCCATTTCTGAGCAACTAGTTGCATTTTGTCATCATTTAATTGGGTTAATTCCTATATATTACTCAGGATGCTCTTCGTGGGAAGATTTTTAAATAAGGAATACCACAGAAATCTCTTTACTATCTAGAAACAGCTCATTATTTATCAAAAAAATAGAAATAATGTCAGTTGATTACACTTTAAACATTGAATCTGAATATAGTTCTTTTAACAAACTACTCTCAGTGCTAGAAGTCCTTGTAGCTTTAGAGAATAAATTCTTTCACAGTCATATTTGTTGAATTTTTAAAAAATTTGTATATTCTTATGTATACAGATGAAAAGAAAGGATGCCAATTCATTAAAAATCAACTTTATCTTTATAAGTTGTCTATATTAAATAGCTACATAAAAGTGTGATTATTCATTGCCTTTGAATTGATAGTCATTAAATTTAGTGTCAAGGAAAAAAGAATGGAGGGTCACATCCTGCTGTGGTTTTGCCTGTGATGCTTCTGATTGAAGTCAGGGGGTGTTTGGTGATGAAATGAAGATAGTCTATAAACTTTGATAATTTGGATAGATTCAAATGAAACCTTCAACTTTGTCTTTTGAAGTACATAGCAAGAATGACATCTGAGGAAAATTTTCAATGACAAACCCCATTTTTTGAAATACATTTTACCCAGTATATCCTTATAAGAAGATTATTACTCGGGAGGCGGGGCAAGATGGCGGACTGGTGAGCTGTATGTTTTAGTTACTCCTCCAGGAAAGTAGGTAGAAAGCCAGGAACTGCGTGGACTGGACACCACAGAGCAATCTGACTTTGGGCATACTTCATACAACACTCATGAAAACGTGGAACTGCTGAGATCAGCGAAATCTGTAAGTTTTTGTGGCCAGGGGACCCGCACCCCTCCCTGCTAGGCTCAGTCCCATGGGAGGAGGGGCTGTCAGCTCCGGGAAGGAGAAGGGAGAACTGCAGTGGCAGCCCTTATCAGAAACTCATTCTACTGATCCAAACTCCAACCATAGATAGACTGAGACCAGACACCAGAGAATCGGAGACCAGCCAGCCCAGCAGAGAGGAGACAGGCATAGAGAAAAACCACACGAAAAACTCCAAAATAAAAGCGGAGGATTTTTGGAGTTCTGGTGAACATAGAAAGGGGAAGGGCAGAGCTCAGGTCCTGAGGCTCATATGCAAATCCCGAAGAAAAGCTGATCTCTCTGCCCTGTGGACCTTTCCTTAATGGCCCTAATTGCTTTGTCTCTTAGCATTTCAATAACCCATTAGATCTTTGAGGAGGGCCCGTTTTTTTAAACCTTTTTTCTTTTTCTAAAACAATTACTCTAAGAAGCCCAATACAGAAAGCTTCAAAGACTTGCAATTTGGGCAGGTCAAGACAAGAGCAGAACTAAGAGAGCTCTGAGACAAAAGGCAATAATCCAGTGGCTGAGAAAATTCACTAAACACCACAACTTCCCAAGAAAAGAGGGGTGTCCGCTCACAGCCATCATCCTGGTGGACAGGAAACACTCCTTCCCATCGCCAGCCCCATAGCCCAGAGCTGCCCCAGACAACCCAGTGTGACGGAAGCGCTTCAAATAACAGGCACACACCACAAAACTGGGCGTGGACATTAGCCTTCCCTGCAACCTCAACTGATTGTCCCAGAGTTGGGAAGGTGGAGCAGTGTGAATTAACAAAGCCCCATTCAGCCATCATTTCAGCAGACTGGGAGCGTCCCTACATAGCCCAGCAGCCCAGAACTGCCCTGGGGGGATGGCACTCACCTGTGACATAGCACAGTCGTCCCTCAACAGAGGACCCGGGGTGCACAGCCTGGAAGAGGGGCCCACTTGCAAGTCTCAGGAGCCATACGCCAATACCAAGGACTTGTGGGTCAGTGGCAGAGACAAACTGTGGCAGGACTGAACTGAAGGATTAGACTATTGCAGCAGCTTTAAAACTCTAGGATCACCAGGGAGATTTGATTGTAAGAGCCACCCCCCTTCCCTAACTGCCCAGAAACACGCCCCATATACAGGGCGGGCAACACCAACTACACACGCAAGCTTGGTACACCAATTGGACCCCACAAGACTCACTCCCCCACTCACCAAAAAGGCTAAGCAGGGGAGAACTAGCTTGTGGAGAACAGGTGGCTCGTGGACGCCACCTGCTGGTTAGTTAGAGAAAGTGTACTCCACGAAGCTGTAGATCTGATAAATTAGAGATAAGGACATCATTTGGTCTACAAATCCTAAAAGAACCCTATCAAGTTCAGCAAATGCCAAGAGGCCAAAAACAACAGAAAATTATAAAGCATATGAGAAAACCAGACGATATGGATAACCCAAGCCCAAGCACCCAAATCAAAAGACCAGAAGAGACACAGCACCTAGAGCAGCTACTCAAAGAACTAAAGATGAACAATGAGACCATAGTATGGGATACAAAGGATATCAAGAAGACCCTAGAAGAGCATAAAGAAGACATTGCAAGACTAAATAAAAAAATGCATGATCTTATGGAAATTAAAGAAACTGTTGACCAAATTAAAAAGATTCTGGACACTCATAGTACAAGACTAGAGGAAGTTGAACAACGAATCAGTGACCTGGAAGATGACAGAATGGAAAATGAAAGCATAAAAGAAAGAATGGGGAAAAAAATTAAAAAAATCGAAATGGACCTCAGGGATATGATAGATAATATGAAACGTCCGAATATAAGACTCATTGGTGTTCCAGAAGGGGAAGAAAAGGGTAAAGGTCTAGGAAGAGTATTCAAAGAAATTGTTGGGGAAAACTTCCCAAATCTTCTAAACAACATAAATACACAAATCATAAATGCTCAGTGAACCCCAAATAGAATAAATCCAAATAAACCCACTCCGAGACATATACTGATCACACTGTCAAACACAGAAGAGAAGGAGCAAGTTCTGAAAGCAGCAAGAGAAAAGCAATTCACCACATACAAAGGAAACAGCATAAGACTAAGTAGTGACTACTCAGCAGCCACCATGGAGGCGAGAAGGCAGTGGCACGATATATTTAAAATTCTGAGTGAGAAAAATTTCCAGCCAAGAATAATCTATCCAGCAAAGCTCTCCTTCAAATTTGAGGGAGAGCTTAAATTTTTCACAGACAAACAAATGCTGAGAGAATTTGCTAACAAGAGACCTGCCCTACTGGAGATACTAAAGGGAGCCCTACAGACAGAGAAACAAAGAAAGGACAGAGAGACTTGGAGAAAGGTTCAATACTAAAGAGATTCGGTATGGGTACAATAAAGGATATTAATAGACACAGGGGAAAAATATGACAAACATAAACCAAAGGATAAGATGGCTGATTCAAGAAATGCCTTCAGGGTTATAACGTTGAATGCAAATGGATTAAACTCCCCAATTAAAAGATATAGATTCGCAGAATGGATCAAAAAAAAATGAACCATCAATATGTTGCATACAAGAGACTCATCTTAGACACAGGGACACAAAGAAACTGAAAGTGAAAGGATGGAAAAAATTATTTCATGCAAGCTACAGCCAAAAGAAAGCAGGTGTAGCAATATTAATCTCAGATAAAATAGACTTCAAATGCAGGGATGTTTTGAGAGCCAAAGAAGGCCACTACATACTAATAAAAGGGGCAATTCAGCAAGAAGAAATAACAATCGTAAATGTCTATGCACCCAACCAAGGTGCCACAAAATACATGAGAGAAACACTGGCAAAACTAAAGGAAGCAATTGATGTTTCCACAATAATTGTGGGAGACTTCAACACATCACTCTCTCCTATAGATAGATCAACAAGACAGAAGACCAATAGGGAAATTGAAAACCTAAACAATCTGATAAATGAATTAGATTTAACAGACATATACAGGACATTACATCCCAAATCACCAGGATACACATACTTTTCTAGTGCTCATGGAACTTTCTCCAGAATAGATCATATGCTGGGACATAAAACAAGCCTCAATAAATTTAAAAAGATTGAAATTATTCAAAGCACATTCTCTGACCACAATGGAATACAATTAGAAGTCAATAACCATCAGAGACTTAGAAAATTCACAAATACCTGGAGGTTAAACAACACACTCCTAAACAATCAGTGGGTTAAAGAAGAAATAGCAAGAGAAATTGCTAAATATATAGAGACGAATGAAAATGAGAGCACAACATACCAAAACCTATGGGATGCAGCAAAAGCAGTGCTAAGGGGGAAATTTATAGCACTAAACACATATATTAAAAAGGAAGAAAGAGCCAAAATCAAAGAACTAATGGATCAACTGAAGAAGCTAGAAAATGAACAGCAAACCACTCCTAAACCAAGTACAAGAAAAGAAATAACAAGGATTAAAGCAGAAATAAATGACATGGAGAACAAAAAAACAATAGAGAGGATAAATATCACCAAAAGTTGGTTCTTTGAGAAGATCAACAAGATTGACAAGCCCCTAGCTAGACTGACAAAATCAAAAAGAGAGAAGACCCATATAAACAAAATAATGAATGAAAAAGGTGACATAACTGCAGATCCTGAAGAAATTAAAAAAATTATAAGAGGATACTATGAACAACTGTATGGCAACAAACTGGATAATGTAGAGGAAATGGACAATTTCCTGGAAACATATGAACAACCTAGACTGACCAGAGAAGAAATAGAAGACCTCAACCAACCCATCACAAGCAAAGAGATCCAATCAGTCATCAAAAATCTTCCCACAAATAAATGCCCAGGGCCAGATGGCTTCACAGGGGAATTCTACCAAACTTTCCAGAAAGAACTGACACCAATCTTACTCAAACTCTTTCAAAACATTGAAGAAAATGGAACACTACCTAACTCATTTTATGAAGCTAACATCAATCTAATACCAAAACCAGGCAAAGATGCTACAAAAAAGGAAAACTACTGGCCAATCTCCCTAATGAATATAGATGCAAAAATCCTCAACAAAATACTTGCAAATCGAATTCAAAGACACATTAAAAAAATCAGACACCATGACCAAGTGGGGTTCATTCCAGGCATGCAAGGATGGTTCAACATAAGAAAATCAATCAATGTATTACAACACATTAACAAGTCAAAAGGGAAAAATCAATTGATCATCTCAATAGATGCTGAAAAAGCATTTGACAAAATCCAACATCCCTTTTTGATAAAAACACTTCAAAAGGTAGGAATTGAGGGAAACTTTCTCAACATGATAAAGAGCATATATGAAAAACCCACAGCCAGCATAGTACTCAATGGTGAGAGACTGAAAGCCTTCCCTCTAAGATCAGGAACAAGACAAGGATGCCCACGGTCACCACTGTTATTCAACATTGTGCTGGAAGTGCTAGCCAGGGCAATCTGGCAAGACAAAGAAATAAAAGGCATCCAAATTGGAAAAGAAGAAGTAAAACTGTCATTGTTTGCAGATGATATGATCTTATATCTAGAAAACCCTGAGAAATTGACGATACAGCTACTAGAGCTAATAAACAAATTTAGCAAAGTAGCGGGATACAAGGTTAATGCACATAAGTCAGTAATGTTTCTATATGCTAGAAATGAACAAACTGAAGAGACACTCAAGAAAAAGATACCATTTTCAATAGCAACTAAAGAAATCATGTACCTAGGAATCAACTTAACCAAAGATGTAAAAGACCTATACAAAGAAAACTACATAACTCTACTAAAAGAAATAGAAGGGGACCTTAAAAGATGGAAAAATATTCCATGTTCATGGATAGGAAGACTAAATGTCATTAAGATGTCAATTCTACCCAAACTCATCTACAGATTCAATGCAATCCCAATCAAAATTCCAACAACCTACTTTGCAGACTTGGAAAAGCTAGTTATCAAATTTATTTGGAAAGGGAAGATGCCTCGAATTGCTAAAGACACTCTAAAAAAGAAAAACGAAGTGGGAGGACTTACACTCCCTGACTTTGAAGCTTCTTATAAAGCCACAGTTGCCAAAACAGCATGGTACTGGCACAAAGATAGACATATAGATCAATGGAATCGAATTGAGAATTCGGAGATAGACCCTCAGATCTATGGCCGACTGATCTTTGATAAGGCCGACAAAGTCACTGAACTGAGTCATAATGGTCTTTTCAACAAATGGGGCTGGGAGAGTTGGATATCCATATCCAAAAGAATGAAAGAGGACCCCTACCTCACCCCCTACACAAAAATTAACTCAAAATGGACCAAAGATCTCAATATAAAAGAAAGTACCATAAAACTCCTAGAAGATAATGTAGGAAAACATCTTCAAGACCTTGTATTAGGCGGCCACTTCCTAGACTTTACACCCAAAGCACAAGCAACAAAAGGAGTAATAGATAAATGGGAACTCCTCAAGCTTAGAAGTTTCTGCACCTCAAAGGAATTTCTCAAAAAGGTAAAGAGGCAGCCAACTCAATGGGAAAAAATTTTTGGAAACCATGTATCTGACAAAAGACTGATATCTTGCATATATAAAGAAATCCTACAACTCAATGACAATAGTACAGACAGCCCAATTATAAAATGGGCAAAAGATATGGAAAGACAGTTCTCTGAAGAGGAAATACAAATGGCCAAGAAACACATGAAAAAATGTTCAGCTTCACTAGCTATTAGAGAGATGCAAATTAAGACCACAATGAGATACCATCTAACACCGATTAGAGTGGCTGCCATTAAACAAACAGGAAACTACAAATGCTGGAGGGGATGTGGAGAAATTGGAACTCTTATGCATTGTTGGTGGGACTGTATAATGGTTCAGCCACTCTGGAAGTCAGTCTGGCAGTTCCTTAGAAAACTAGATATAGAGTTACCATTCGATCCAGCGATTGCACTTCTCGGTATATACCCGGAAGATTGGAAAGCAGTGACATGAGCAGATATCTGCACGCCAATGTTCATAGCAGCATTATTCACAATTGCCAAGAGATGGAAACAACCCAAATGTCCTTCAACAGATGAGTGGATAAATAAAATGTGGTATATACACACGATGGAATACTATGCGGCAGTAAGAAGGAACGATCTTGTGAAACATATGACAACATGGATGAACCTTGAAGACATAATGCTGAGCGAAATAAGCCAGGCACAAAAAGAGAAATATTATATGCTGCCACTAATGTGAAGTTTGAAAAATGTAAAACAAATGGTTTATAATGTAGAATGTAGGGGAACTAGCAGTAGAGAGCAATTAAGGAAGGGGGAACAATAATCCAAGAAGAACAGATAAGCTATTTAACGTTCTGGGGATGCCCAGGAATGACTATGGTCTGTTAATTTCTGATGGATATATTAGGAACAAGTTCACAGAAATGTTGCTATATTAGGTAACTTTCTTGGGGTAAAGTAGGGACATGTTGGAAGTTAAGCAGTTATCTTAGGTTAGTTGCCTTTTTCTTACTCCCTTGTTATGGTCTCCTTGAAATGTTCTTTTATTGTATGTTTGTTTTCTTTTTAACTTTTTTTTCATACAGTTGATTTAAAAAAGAAGGGAAAGTTAAAAAAAAAAAAGAAAAACAAGGATAAAAAGATGTAGTGCCCCCTTGAGGAGCCTGTGGAGAATGCAGGGGTATTGGCCTACCCCACCTCGATGGTTGCTAACATAACCACAGACATAGGGGACTGGTGGTTTGATGGGTTGAGCCCTCTACCATAGGTTTTACCCTTGGGAAGACGGTTGCTGCAAAGGAGAGGCTAGGCCTCCCTATGGTTGTGCCTAAGAGCCTCCTCCCGAATGCCTCTTTGTTGCTCAGATGTGGCCCTCTCTCTCTGGCTAAGCCAACTTGAATGGTGAAATCACTGCCCTCCCCCCTACGTGGGATCAGACACCCAGGGGAGTGAATCTCCCTGGCAACGTGGAATATGACTCCCGGGGAGGAATGTAGACCCGGCATCGTGGGACGGAGAACATCTTCTTGACCAAAAGGGGGATGTGAAAGGAAATGAAATAAGCTTCAGTGGCAGAGAGATTCCAAAATGAGCCGAGAGGTCACTCTGGAGGGCACTCTTACGCACCCTTTAGACAACCCTTTTTAGGTTCTAAGGAATTGGGGTAGCTGGTGGTGGGTACCTGAAACTATCAAACTACAACCCAGAACCCATGAATCTCGAAGAGAATTGTATAAAAATGTAGCTTATGAGGGGTGACAATGGGATTGGGAAAGCCATAAGGACCACACTCCACTTTGTCTAGTTTATGGATGGATGAGTAGAAAAATAGGGGAAGGAAACAAACAGACAAAGGTACCCAGTGTTCTTTTTTACTTCAATTGCTCTTTTTCACTCTAATTATTATTCTTGTTATTTTTGTGTGTGTGCTAATGAAGGTGTCAGGGATTGATTTAGGTGATGAATGTACAACTATGTAATGGTACTGTGAACAATCAAAAGTACGATTTGTTTTGTATGACTGCGTGGTATGTGAATATATCTCAATAAAATGAAGATAAAAAAAAAGAAGATTATTACTCAATTATCTTTCCTTTGATTGATCAGAAGTGCCTTCATAATGGACATAGTTATTCTTTTTCTTCTCATGCCATATTGTGCATAGATATTGCATTTCACTCTGCTTGTAATATAAACATTGTTGTATTCAACATTGAAAGTATTATGTATCAGAGTTCAGAGTGGTTATCTCTAGCAAACAGAAAGCTATTTCCCTGGCTATGGTTATGCTTAATGGTTCATAAATGTCTGCATGTTAATGCCTTGTTTACTTATTCTTGTTTATTTTCATCCCTACTATTCTTCAAAGTCCCTTGTAGAATGAAATTTAGTCATTCTATATTCCTAAAGCAGAATTTTGAATTTACATTTGATTATCTTGCTGCCTATACCATAATCTCTTTTTAGATACTTTCTAAAGTAGTGGCCCAGTTTTCAATTGGATTCTAACATTGCAATTAATAAGAAGGGTATAAATGCATATAATCTTATTTGCATCATTTTGGTTATATTATGTTGTTCATGGAAAATATATGTAGTATTAAAATTAAGTTAAAAACAGCAGATATTATTTAAAAATAAATAGAGCAATAATTTTACAAAGCATTCTTACAAGAGCTATATATCATGTTATTTGTAAAGCAAACAATGATTTCCTTCTAATCAAAACCTTTTTATATGTTGCTATTGTAGAGAAGATACATAGAGCAATCATTTCTGGAAACAAAAGTTAGAGTTTTGACTTTGATTTCTCTGTTGGGATGGTGGAGGAGACTTTTTGGTTCTTGAAATAGGTCATTACAACAGAAAGATTCTAGTACAAAACTTAGTAGATTCTCAGGAGGAGAAACTTATATAAAACCATCATCTTATGTGAGGTTAATTTTAATATCAAACAGCCCAAGAATATGGTTGAACATATTACTAGGAAATTCAGAAACACCCACTCTGAATAAGTAAAGCAAAACTCAGAATCCAGATTTCTGGCACAGAACTCCTCTCCCATGAAATCTTTCTGCTTTCAGTAAAACTGATCCCATCTCCAGTTTAAGATAATCAGAATTTTTTCTACCCTCTGTCTCTCTGTCCAGAATCCTTGATTCTGGGCTTGTAACCTACGTTGGTTCAATCACGGCGAAATGCGGTACTGAAGAGTATGGTTTTTTTGTTTTGTTTTGTTTTGTTTTTTGGAGGTGGGGGTGTCCCATTCCATTGGGAAGCCTGAAAGTGCAGTAGCCATTTCACTCCCATGAAGTAAGTCAATCTAAGGACAAAGCCAAAGCAGGGCAAAGGTGAGAGAATCACAGAGAATTGTACAGCCATGATCAAATCACACCTGCAGCTTGTTCTACCTTGGGACTTTCAGTTACATGAGCTAATAAATCCCTTTTGTTGTTTAAATAGCTTGAATGGTGTTTTCTGTTGCCTACAACCTAGAGTCCCAATGGATTCAAAAGGCATGTAACTCATGAAGTTGGTGAATGATGATTTTCCTAATTATTGGTTATGGGAAGAACTGAAATAAAAGGAAGTTCAGTTTTAAGAAAAACTGCAACATTGTTTCATATTGAAGGACTCAGGGATCATATACATATTGTTGACACAACATCACCAATAATTACCAGAGAAGATTAGAGGGATATGTTGGAAAGAAAAGGAGGAACAAAAACTAAAATGCTTTTGAATCCCAAAATCTGGTTTTGAAAGAGAATCTCCTTTCAAATGGAGTTGAGAGGTCATTCTGGTGGACATTCTTATGCACTATATAGATAACACATTTTAGATTTTAATATATTGGAATAGCTAGAAGTAAATACCTGAAACTGCTGAGCTCCAACCCAGTAGCCTTGACTCTTTAAGATGATTGTATGACAGTCTGGCTTACAAGGGGTGACAGTGTGATTGTGAAAACCCTGTGGATCATACTCCCTTTATCCAGTGTATGGATGGATGAGTAGAAAAATGGGGACAAAAACTAAATGAAAAATAGGGTGGGATGGGGGGGTGATTTGGGTGTTCTTTTTTATTTTTATTTTTTCTTCTTATTCTGATTCTTTCTGGTGTAAGGAAAATGTTCAAAAATAGATTGGGGTGATGAATGCACAGCTATATGATGGTACTGTGAACAGTTGATTGTACACATGGATGACTGTATGGGATGTGAATATATCTCAATAAAACTGAAAAAAGAAAAAGAGAATCTCCCCCAAACAAAATATATTCATCCTTTCTGTGATACCCTACCTACTACAGCTGCCACAGCTTTACAGCCTCATCCTTTTGCTGGATTTCACTTTGTCTTTTCAGTTCTATCTTTCATGAAATTGAAGAGCAACAAATAGTTATAAGGCATTTTAACAAACAACTAAAGGCACTTAGAAATGATATATAAGTATATGGATAAAGTTAAAAAAATAAGTATATGGATATATGTCTTGAGCGAAGGTGTTCAAACTTTGCTATTCATGGGAATAATCTATGGAGCTTTTAAAATCCATGGCCTCACACTCAGATAAATCCTATGTAAGTGGTCATTCCACAATTGGAGAAACTAACTTAAAGCAAGTCAGCTACTATTTACTATATGTTTCATGGATTTAGATTCCTCAAACCGGATACTCTTGACTCTAATAATGTGGTGTTTAAAATCATGTGATGATATTAAATTGTCACTGATATTCTCATTTAAATAGGTTGATTCCATAAGCATGGTTTGCACTACTATAAATTGACATTCTAAAGCAGTATCATGTATTGAAAAGGGAAACAATTTGACTTGATAGACCTAGATTCTAATCCCAATTACTTGCAAAGTTATTTAACTTCATTTCACCCCATTTCCTCAAATATAAACTATAAATACTTATGTCTCATTTAAAGGGTTTTTCTGAGAAATAGAAATGATGGAGGTATACAAAGCACCTAGCACAGAATTTTGTGTAAGTCAAAGTTAGTAATTCCTAGCTATTATTTGAATTTCCTGGCTATTTAATTTTTTATGTGTAATTTAAAAAAAGATAAAGCCTAGTGTTAGGTTGTTTCAGTATGGTTGTGGAAAATGTCCAATTTGGGAGAACTCTAACAATGACAGACCAAGCTATTTAATAGTTCTTTGATCCCCAGATAGTTTGCATGGTGAAAGGAAAGCTAAAGGCTCAGTGCTTTGCATCTCCTGGGAGTTGCCTAGCAATCTTTAGAAATCAGTGCCCTGCTATGATTTATATCTATCCTAAAATAGAAATTATATGAAAAAGAAAATAAGGGAAAAGGTCATAGCTGTGGATTATGTGTATGCTGTTGACTAGATACAACATTACTCACATTTAATGAAGTAATAAGACTATAGATAGGGCAATGACCAATTAAATAACACTGTACATCAGTACAATAAGGGTCTAGAGATTCCAGGTAAAGTTATAAAATTAGATTTATTCTAATCTGTTGTATAGTACATTATAACTATTATTCACAGTATAATTATTGCCTAGAGAACCTTAATTACAAAATTAAGTGATTAAATAGAAGTGTGGTGTTAGACAAAAGAAATATTATGCCATAATAACTTTCTACCTCCTACCTGATAATCTGAAAATGCCTTGAATGAGAACAAAAGACTATTATATTCAGTGTAGTATTCCTGAATCGCTTTCAACTCTTTTTGTAAATGCCACTACTATCTGTCCAACATCCCTGGAGTACCCTAAAGGTTGGTGAGTTCTCTTAACATAGAAAAAGAAAGAACTTGGGACCCAAGAGGACTATGTAGAAGATCAAAATATTATTTCAAATCTAAAGGAAGGAGGAGGCGGGGCAAGATGGCAGACTGGTGAGCTGTAAGTTTTAGTTACTCCTCCAGGAAAGTAGGTAAAAAGCCAGGAACTGCGTGGACTGGACACCACAGAGCAATCTGTCTTTGGGCATACTTCATACAACACTCATGAAAATGTCGAACTGCTGAGATCAGTGAAATCTGTAAGTTTTTGCGGCCAGGGGACCCGCGCCCCTCCCTGCCAGGCTCAGTCCCGTGGGAGGAGGGGCTGTCAGCTCCGGGAAGGAGAAGGGAGAACTGCAGTGGTAGCCCTTCTCGGAAACTCATTCTACTGATCCATACTCCAACCATAGATAGACTGAGACCAGACACCAGAGAATCTGAGAGCTGCCAGCCCAGCAGAGAGGAGACAGGCATAGAAAAAAAAAAATAACACGAAAAACTCCAAAATAAAAGCAGAGGATTTTTGGAGTTCTGGTGAACACAGAAAGGGGAAGGGCGGAGCTCAGGCCTTGAGGCGCATATGCAAATCCCGAAGAAAAGCTGATCTCTCTGCCCTGTGGACCTTTCCTTAATGGCCCTGGTTGCTTTGTCTATTAGCATTTCAATAACCCATTAGATCTCTGAGGAGGGCCCTTTATTTTTTTTTTTTTTTTTAAACCTTTTTTCTTTTCCTAAAACAATTACTCTAAGAAGCCCAATACAGAAAGCTTCAAAGACTTGCAATTTGGGCACGTCAAGTCAAGAGCAGAACTAAGAGAGCTCTGAGACAAAAGGCAATAATCCAGTGGCTGAGAAAATTCACTAAACACCACAACTTCCCAAGAAAAGGGGGGTGTCCGCTCACAGCCACCATCCTGGTGGACAGGAATCACTCCTGCCCATCGCCAGCCCCATAGCCCAGAGCTGCCCCAGACAACCCAGTGTGACGGAAGTGCTTCAAATAACAGGCACACACCACAAAACTGGGCGTGGACATTAGCCTTCCCTGCAACCTCAGCTGATTGTCCCAGAGCTGGGAAGGTGGAGCAGTGTGAATTAACAAAGCCCCATTCAGCCATCATTTGAGCAGACTGGGAGCCTCCCTACACAGCCCAGCAGCCCAGAACTGCCCTGGGGGGACGGCACTCACCTGTGACATAGCACAGTCATCCCTCAACAGAGGACCCGGGGTGCACAGCCTGGAAGAGGGGCCCACTTGCAAGTCTCAGGAGCCATACGCCAATACCAAAGACTTGTGGGTCAGTGGCAGAGACAAACTGTGGCAGGACTGAACTGAAGGATTAGACTATTGCAGCAGCTTTAAAACTCTAGGATCATCAGGGAGATTTGATTGTTAGGGCCACCCCCCCTCCCCGACTTCCCAGAAACACGCCCCACATACAGGGCAGGCAACACCAACTACACACGCAAGCTTGGTACACCAATTGGGCCCCACAAGACTCACTCCCCCACTCACCAAAAAGGCTAAGCAGGGGAGAACTGGCTTGTGGAGAACAGGTGGCTCGTGGACGCCACCTGCTGGTTGGTTAGAGAAAGTGTACTCCACGAAGCTGTAGATCTGATAAATTAGAGATAAGGACTTCAATAGGTCTACAAACCCTAAAAGAACCCTATCAAGTTCAGCAAATGCCACAAGGCCAAAAACAACAGAAAATTATAAAGCATATGAAAAAACCAGACGATATGGATAACCCAAGCCCAAGCACCCAAATCAAAATACCAGAAGAGACACAGCACCTAGAGCAGCTACTCAAAGAACTAAAGATGAGCAATGAGACCATAGTACGGGATATGAAGGAAATCAAGAAGACTCTAGAAGAGCATAAAGAAGACATTGCAAGACTAAATAAAAAAATGGATGATCTTATGGAAATTAAAGAAACTGTTGACCAAATTAAAAAGAATCTGGACACTCATAGTACAAGACTAGAGGAAGTTGAACAACGAATCAGTGACCTGGAAGACGACAGAATGGAAAATGAAAGCATAAAAGAAAGAATGGGGAAAAAAATTGAAAAAATCGAAATGGACCTCAGGGATATGATAGATAATATGAAACGTCCAAATATAAGACTCATTGGTGTCCCAGAAGGGGAAGAAAAGGGTAAAGGTCTAGGAAGAGTATTCAAAGAAATTGTTGGGGAAAACTTCCCAAATCTTCAAAACAACATAAATACACAAATCATAAATGCTCAGCGAACTCCAAATAGAATAAATCCAAATAAACCCACTCCGAGACATATACTGATCACACTGTCAAACACAGAAGAGAAGGAGCAAGTTCTGAAAGCAGCAAGAGAAAAGCAATTCACCACATACAAAGGAAACAGCATAAGAATAAGTAGTGACTACTCAGCAGCCACCATGGAGGCAAGAAGGCAGTGGCACGATATATTTAAAATTCTGAGTGAGAAAAATTTCCAGCCAAGAATACTTTATCCAGCAAAGCTCTCCTTCAAATTTGAGGGAGAGCTTAAATTTTTCACAGACAAACAAATGCTGAGAGAATTTGCTAACAAGAGACCTGCCCTACTGGAGATACTCAATGGAGCCCTACGGACAGAGAAACAAAGACAGGACAGAGAGACTTGGAGAAAGGTTCAGTACTAAAGAGATTCGGTATGGGTACAATAAAGGATATTAATAGAGAGAGGGAAAAATATGGCAAACATAAACCAAAGTATAAGATGGCCGATTCAAGAAATGCCTTCACGGTTTTAACGTTGAATGTAAATGGATTAAACTCCCCAATTAAAAGATATAGATTCGCAGAATGGATCAAAAAAAATGAACCATCAATATGTTGCATACAAGAGACTTATCTTAGACACAGGACACAAAGAAACTGAAAGTGGAAGGATGGAAAAAATATTTCATGCAAGCTACAGCCAAAAGAAAGCAGGTGTAGCAATATTAATCTCAGATAAAATAGACTTCAAACGCAGGGATGTTTTGAGAGACAAAGAAGGCCACTACATACTAATAAAAGGGGCAATTCAGCAAGAAGAAATATCAATCGTAAATGTCTATGCACCCAACCAAGGTGCCACAAAATACATGAGAGAAACACTGGCAAAACTAAAGGAAGCAATTGATGTTTCCACAATAATTGTGGGAGACTTCAACACATCACTCTCTCCTATAGATAGATCAACCAGACAGAAGACCAATAAGGAAATTGAAAACCTAAACAATCTGATAAATGAATTAGATTTAACAGACATATACAGGACATTACATCCCAAATCACCAGGATACACATACTTTTCTAGTGCTCACGGAACTTTCTCCAGAATAGATCATATGCTGGGACATAAAACAAGCCTCAATAAATTTAAAAAGATTGAAATTATTCAAAGCACATTCTCTGACCACAATGGAATACAATTAGAAGTCAATAACCATCAGAGACTTAGAAAATTCACAAATACCTGGAGGTTAAACAACACACTCCTAAACAATCAGTGGGTTAAAGATGAAATAGCAAGAGAAATTGCTAAATATATAGAGACGAATGAAAATGAGAACACAACATACCAAAACCTATGGGATGCAGCAAAAGCAGTGCTCAGGGGGAAATTTATAGCACTAAACGCATATATTAAAAAGGAAGAAAGAGCCAAAATCAAAGAAATAATGGATCAACTGAAGAAGCTAGAAAATGAACAGCAAACCAATCCTAAACCAAGTAGAAGAAAAGAAATAACAAGGATTAAAGCAGAAATAAATGACATAGAGAACAAAAAAACAATAGAGAGGATAAATATCACCAAAAGTTGGTTCTTTGAGAAGATCAACAAGATTGACAAGCCCCTAGCTAGACTGACAAAATCAAAAAGAGAGAAGACCCATATAAACAAAATAATGAATGAAAAAGGTGACATAACTGCAGATCCTGAAGAAATTAAAAAAATTATAAGAGGATATTATGAACAACTGTATGGCAACAAACTGGATAATGTAGAGGAAATGGACAATTTCCTGGAAACATATGAACAACCTAGACTGACCAGAGAAGAAATAGAAGACCTCAACCAACCCATCACAAGCAAAGAGATCCAATCAGTCATCAAAAATCTTCCCACAAATAAATGCCCAGGGCCAGATGGCTTCACAGGGGAATTCTACCAAACTTTCCAGAAAGAACTGACACCAATCTTACTCAAACTCTTTCAAAACATTGAAGAAAATGGAACACTACCTAACTCATTTTATGAAGCTAACATCAATCTAATACCAAAACCAGGCAAAGATGTTACAAAAAAGGAAAACTACCGGCCAATCTCCCTAATGAATATTGATGCAAAAATCCTCAACAAAATACTTGCAAATCGAATCCAAAGACACATTAAAAAAATCATACACCATGACCAAGTGGGGTTCATTCCAGGCATGCAAGGATGGTTCAACATAAGAAAATCAATCAATGTATTACAACAGATTAAAAACTCGAAAGGGAAAAATCAATTGATCATCTCAATAGATGCTGAAAAAGCATTTGACAAAATCCAACATCCCTTTTTGATAAAAACACTTCAAAAGGTAGGAATTGAAGGAAACTTCCTCAACATGATAAAGAGCATATATGAAAAACCCACAGCCAGCATAGTACTCAATGGTGAGAGACTGAAAGCCTTCCCTCTAAGATCAGGAACAAGACAAGGATGCCCGCTGTCACCACTGTTATTCAACATTGTGCTGGAAGTGCTAGCCAGGGCAATCTGGCAAGACAAAGAAATAAAAGGCATCCAAATTGGAAAAGAAGAAGTAAAACTGTCATTGTTTGCAGATGATATGATCTTATATCTAGAAAACCCTGAGAAATCGACGATACAGCTACTAGAGCTAATAAACAAATTTAGCAAAGTAGCGGGATACAAGATTAATGCACATAAGTCAGTAATGTTTCTATATGCTAGAAATGAACAAACTGAAGGGACACTCAAGAAAAAGATACCATTTTCAATAGCAACTAAAAAAATCAAGTACCTAGGAATAAACTTAACCAAAGATGTAAAAGACCTATACAAAGAAAACTACATAACTCTACTAAAAGAAATAGAAGGGGACCTTAAAAGATGGAAAAATATTCCATGTTCATGGATAGGAAGGCTAAATGTCATTAAGATGTCAATTCTCCCCAAACTCATCTACAGATTCAATGCAATCCCAATCAAAATTCCAACAACCTACTTGGCAGACTTGGAAAAGCTAGTTATCAAATTTATTTGGAAAGGGAAGATGCCTCGAATTGCTAAAGACACTCTAAAAAAGAAAAACGAAGTGGGAGGACTTACACTCCCTGACTTTGAAGCTTATTATAAAGCCACAGTTGCCAAAACAGCATGGTACTGGCACAAAGATAGACATATAGATCAATGGAATCGAATTGAGAATTCAGAGATAGACCCTCAGATCTATGGCCGACTAATCTTTGATAAGGCCCCCAAAGTCACTGAACTGAGCCATAATGGTCTTTTCAACAAATGGGGCTGGGAGAGTTGGATATCCATATCCAAAAGAATGAAAGAGGACCCCTACCTCACACCCTACACAAAAATTAACTCAAAATGGACCAAAGATCTCAATATAAAAGAAAGTGCCATAAAACTCCTAGAAGATAATGTAGGAAAACATCTTCAAGACCTTGTATTAGGCGGCCACTTCCTAGACTTTACACCCAAAGCACAAGCAACAAAAGAGAAAATAGATAAATGGGAACTCCTCAAGCTTAGAAGTTTCTGCACCTCAAAGGAATTTCTCAAAAAGGTAAAGAGGCAGCCAACTCAATGGGAAAAAATTTTTGGAAACCATGTATCTGACAAAAGACTGATATCTTTCATATACAAAGAAATCCTACAACTCAATGACAATAGTACAGACAGCCCAATTATAAAATGGGCAAAAGATATGAAAAGACAGTTCTCTGAAGAGGAAATACAAATGGCCAAGAAACACATGAAAAAATGTCAGCTTCACTAGCTATTAGAGAGATGCAAATTAAAACCACAATGAGATACCATCTAACACCGGTTAGAATGGCTGCCATTAAACAAACAGGAAACTACAAATGCTGGAGGGGATGTGGAGATACTGGAACTCTTATTCATTGTTGGTGGGACTGTATAATGGTTCAGCCACTCTGGAAGTCAGTCTGGCAGTTCCTTAGAAAACTAGATATAGAGCTACCATTCGATCCAGCGATTGCACTTCTCGGTATATACCCAGAAGATCGGAAAGCAGTGACACGAACAGATATCTGCACGCCAGTGTTCATAGCAGCATTATTCACAATTGCCAATAGATGGAAACAACCCAAATGTCCTTCAACAGATGAGTGGATAAATAAAATGTGGTATATACACACGGTGGAATACTACGCGGCAGTAAGAAGGAACGATCTCGTGAAACATATGACAACATGGATGAACCTTGAAGACATAATGCTGAGTGAAATAAGCCAGGCACAAAAAGAGAAATATTATATTCTACCACTAATGTGAACTTTGAAAAATGTAAAACAAATGGTTTATAATGTAGAATGTAGGGGAACTAGCAGTAGAGAGCAATTAAGGAAGGGGGAACAATGATCCAAGAAGAACAGATAAGCTATTTAACGTTCTGGGGATGCCCAGGAATGACTATGGTCTGTTAATTTCTGATGGATATAGTAGGAACAAGTTCACAGAAAGGTTGCTATATTATGTAACTTTCTTGGGGTAAAGTAGGAACATGTTGGAAGTTAAGCAGTTATCTTAGGTTAGTTGTCTTTTTCTTACTCCCTTGTTATGGTCTCTTTGAAATGTTCTTTTATTGTATGTTTGTTTTCTTTTTAGCTTTTTTTTTCATACAGTTGATTTAAAAAAGAAGGGAAAGTTAAAAAAAAAAAAAAGAAAGAAAGAAAAACAAGGAAATAAAAAAAGATGTAGTGCCCCCTTGAGGAGCCTGTGGAGAATGCAGGGGTATTCGCCTACCCCACCTCCATGGTTGCTAACATGACCACAGGCATAGGGGACTGGTGGTTTGATGGGTTGTGCCCTCTACCATAAGTTTTACCCTTGGGAAGACGGTTGCTGCAAAGGAGAGGCTAGGCCTCCCTATATTTGTGCCTAAGAGTCTCCTCCTGAATGCCTCTTTGTTGCTCAGATGTGGCCCTCTCTCTCTGGCTAAGCCAACTTGAAAGGTGAAATCACTGCCCTCCCCACTACGTGGGATCAGACACCCAGGGGAGTGAATCTCCCTGGCAACGTGGAATATGACTCCCGGGGAGGAATGTAGACTTGGCATCGTGGGACGGAGAACATCTTCTTGACCAAAAGGGGGATGTGAAAGGAAATGAAATAAGCTTCAGTGGCAGAGAGATTCCAAAAAGAGCCGAGAGATCACTCTGGTGGGCACTCTTACACACACTTTAGACAACCCTTTTTAGGTTCTAAAGAATTGGGGTAGCTTATGGTGGATACCTGAAACTATCAAACTACAACCCAGAACCCATGAATCTCGAAGACATTTGTATAAAAATGTAGCTTATGAGGGGTGACAATGGGGTTGGGAAAGCCATAAGGACCACACTCCACTTTGTCTAGTTTATGGATGGATGTGTAGAAAAGTAGGGGAAGGAAACAAACAGACAAAGGTACCCAGTGTTCTTTTTTACTTCAATTGCTCTTTTTCACTCTAATTATTATTCTTGTTATTTTTGTGTGTGTGCTAATGAAGGTGTCAGGGATTGATTTAGGTGATGAATGTACAACTATGTAATGGTACTGTAAACAATCGAAAGTACAATTTGTTTTGTATGACTGCGTGGTATGTGAATATATCTCAATAAAATGATGATTAAAAAAAAATCTAAAGGAAGGAAAGGATAAAGTCATTGTACATTAGAGACAGTAGTGGTGTCTGGTCATTATATGACTACTGAAAATCCATAGTGGATAAAATATATTTTCCTGAGTATTATTTTTAATTTTGTTTGACTTATGGAGTCATTATGGAACCAGAAAATTTTCACATAACTTAGATGACTATTTACAACAAACAAATATGTTTTACTCTCTGCTTTTCTATTTTCATCATTCACTTTTCATTGGATTGGTGACATTTATAGTATCAAAACTGCCTATTACTTTGTGCTTTATTATTGATGAACCTTTAACCTTAATCCTTTAAGATGTTTTATTCACTTTCCTTAAAAGTTGTTTTCATCATCTATTTATAAAGTATATTTTGTCTTCTCTAACTTCTTTGGTTCAAAAAAAATTTAGGAATTTAAAATTGAGCTTATGACCACTGACCTACTAGTCAGGGTTCAATCTGGAAGACAAGAAATCACACTAGGTATTTCAAGCCAAAACATATTTAGCACAGGGATTTGGGTGCTTACAAAATTGTTAGAATGGTGGAAGACTGAAAGTCATGGGGGCTGTCACTAGCTTTTAAGTTTACTGTCACACAGATTTAGAGAGTTCTTACCACCCAGAAACTAAAGAAATCCTCTAAAGACTTTATAGCTACCCTTCAGTTCCAAGAAGGGTGAATGGCAGAAAAAGAAAGAGACAACTTCAAAAATTTCATTTCTGTATGATTCTGCTTTAAAAAAATATGTAGAATAGGCAAATTCATAGAGATGGGAAGTGGATTACTGGTATCCAAGGGTCAGGAGAGGGGGAAAGGGGAGTTATTGCTTAATGGGTACAGAGCTTCTATTTGGGGTGATGAAAAAGTTATGGTAATGGATGGTGGTGAGGATTGTATGGCATTGTAAATGTAATTAATACCACTGAACTGTACTCTTAAAAATGGTTAAAATGACAAATATTATGTTATATACACTTTACCATATGCATAGACACACAAGTCTCATATCAGTGTTAGAGGAAGGTGACTTTTGCTTCTCTTCTTCCAAATTTCATTTGAAAGCATCTCACTTATAAAATATAAAATACATTTATAAAAAGCCAAAGGCTTGCAACTCAGTGGGTAGACTCACTTCAACATCCATATGAGAACAAAGGAAAAGATGTTCATTTGGTGTAGGATCTATATTTTCTAAATAATATAACTTCTACAGTCAGTTTGTTCAAACACCACAATTACATGGAACTTTGAATAGGAAGTGAGATATGGTAGGTTTATATAGGTTGGTGTGAAATACCAACACATCCCAAAGTAATATGGGCAGAGAATAAAAATATATATGCAGGGCCCCCCTGAGGAGCTGGGGGAAAATGCAGAAGCATTGGACTTCCTCACCTGGATTGTTGCTGATGTTCTCACCAACATTGAGGACTGACGGTTTGGTATGCTGAGCCCTCTATGTTGGGGCTTGCCCTTATGAAGCTCATTACTGCAAAGGAGCAGCTAAACCTGCTTATAATTGTGTCTAAGAGTCTCTCCCAGAGAACCTCTTTATTGCTCAGATGTGGCCCTCTCTCTCTCTAGCTAAGCCAACTCAGCAGGTGATCTCGCTGCCCTCCCCCCTATGTGGATCTGACTCCCAGGGGTGTAAATCTCCCTGGCAATGTGGGACATGACTCCTGGGGATGAATCTGGACCCAGCATCATGGGATTGAGAGCATCTTATTTACCAGAAGGGTGATGTGAAATGAAACAAAATAAAGTTTCAGTGGCTGAGAGATTTCAAATGGAGGTCACTGTGGCGGACATTCTTATGCACTATGTAGATAACACTTTTTAGGTTTTAATGTATTGGAATAGTTAGAAGTAAATACCTGAAACTATCAAACTGCAACCCAGTAGCCTTGACTCTTGAAGATGATTGTATAGCAATGTAGCTTACAAGAGGTGACAGTGTGATTGTGAAAGCCTTATGGATCACACTCCCTTTATCCATTGTATGGATGGATGAGTAGAAAAAATGGGGACAAAAAACTAAGTGAAAAATAGAGTGGAAGGATGCTTTGGGTGTTCTTCTTTACTTTTAGTTTTTATTCTTATTTTCACTTTTTCTGGTACAAGGTACAAGGAAAACTAGATTGGGGTGATGAATCCATAATTATATGATGGTACAGTGAACAACTGATTGTACACTTTGGATGATTTTATGGTATGTGAATATATCTCAATAAAATTGAATTTAAAAAAAAGCCAAAGGCTTGGTATTCTAAGAAATGTAATTTCCAATGTTTCTAGCTCTTGCAATGGAGAGAAGAGCATAG
Organism: Choloepus didactylus; assembly: GCF_015220235.1. Lineage (NCBI taxonomy): Eukaryota > Metazoa > Chordata > Mammalia > Pilosa > Megalonychidae > Choloepus > Choloepus didactylus. The sequence continues at coordinate 106,075,720 of NC_051334.1, read as the reverse complement.
AAAGTAAGGTAGACGTTGACAAAAGTTAGCATACGATATTCAGCACAGTCCTTTCTTTGGCAAGTAGCATCCACATACACACTTCTGTTTAAACTTCTAAACATCAGCAATAGCAAACATCTACTCCACCTAACCTACCGCAGCTATCCCTCATACAAACAAAGGGAGAGTCAAAGTTCTGTCAATCACTGTATCCATAACTGGAGGATGTTCATTTCTCTTCTAGTATAGCCACACACCACTTTTGGCATTGTGTAACTGAAAGACTAAACTATAAGTTTAATCATCACTAATACTCATTTGTAAAATAGAGGGAAGTGCAAGGAACAAAAGAAATTGGTTTATTATACAAATATATACATAAAAAGGCAAGTATGAGAATTTGGTATTTAGAATTGCCTTCCTTTACTACTCATTTCATGTTCGTTTGTCCTCAATGAAATATTCATCTGGCCATGGTAATTGGCTGGTGTGGTAAGCTAAGACTTCATTCCTGAAGAATCTCAGATATGAGTTTTCCTGCTGGTATTGTGTTTCAGTCATCTTCCATTAACTTTTACTACTGGGCATAGAAGTACTAAAAGATGCTCTATAAAATCCTTTGATTCCCAAACATTTCTGTATTGAGGAGCGGGAACTCTATTTCTCATTGATAATCAGGATCATTCACCTCAGCCAGCACAATATTTTAAATGTCATGTTGCTAGTTTTCCACAAGGATTATCATAGAACTTGTAATTTCTTGGTATTTTTTTCATTCTAGGTTTACATGATGTTAATATACTAATGTTGTGTATTGGTTTCTTCTGTTTTAATATAACTATAATTAATTTTATAGATTGTCTTTATTTAAAAATAGCTTTGTTGAAATTTTCCACTTGAACAGATGGCCAAGCAGAGTTAACTCCCCCAAATTTCAAAGTGTCTGAGATAGATACATAGTTTTCCCTAAGCCAAGCAGGAAAAAAATATCTTGCTAAAAAGGCATACTTTTTCTGCCCATAGAAAAGGTCTTGAGAGATTAAAAAAAAGTATCTTAGAGGTGGATATTTACTTCTTTGGGGGAATACCATATTGTAGCGAAGACATTTTGTATCTGCACCAACATGAAATAGCCTGTAATAATATAATTTTGTCATTCAGGATGTGTTTTTGACATAAGCTGTGGTATAAAAGTTGACAAGTTATCCAGATATAAGGATTTTTCTTCTGACTTTTGTATTCTTGGGACCAGTACTCTATGAGGAGTTTGGGACATGAATAATTGGACCTTAGCAACAAACCTGCTGTTTCTGAATAGTCTCCATTTTCTCTGACCTACTTACTTATCAACCCCTCATCAACAACAACAAAATTTAGAAGTTATAGTCTTTCATCCAGAAGTTTTGAAATACAAGATATGCAGATATTAGTATGCATCTGAAAAATTGACTTAAGGATAAGTAGAATTCACCAGGTGAAAAGAGCTACAGGGATGGGGATTCAGGAGGGTATTCATGGGCAAGCAATAGAATCGAAGGAAATTGAGTATTGTGCCGGTTTGAGTGTATTGTGTCCCCCAAATGCCATTATCTTTGTGGTTTTGTATGGGGCAGGCATTTTGGTGATGGTTGGATTTGCTTGGAATGTGCCCCACCCAGCTGTGGGCAATGATTCTGATGAGATGTTCTCATGGAGGCGTGGCCCCACCCATTCGGGGTGGGCCTTGATCCGTGGAGCTACATAAATGAGCTGACTCGGGGGGGAGGAAGAGAGTGCAGCTGGGAGTGATGTTTTGAAGAGAAGCAAGCTTGCTGGAGGGAGAGGAACGTCCTGGGAGAAAGCCGTTTTGAGGCCGGAGCTTTGGAGCAGATGCCAGCTGCCTTCCTAGCTAACAGAGGTTTTCCGGAGGCCATTGGCCATCCTCCGGTGAGGGTACCCGATTGCTGATGTGTTGCCTTGGACGCTTTGTGGCCTTAAGACTGTAACTGTGTAGCGAAATAAATCCCCGTTTTATAAAAGCCAATCCATCTCTGGTGTTTTGCATTCTCCAGCATTAGCAAACTAGGACAGATTTTGGTACCAGAGAAGTGGGGTGCTTTTGCTGCTGAGTTTGCAAATACCAAACATGTTGGAACGGCTTTTTAAATGGATAAGGGGGAATTTCTGGAAGAGTTGTGAGGAGCTTGACAGAAAAGGCCAAAACTGCTTTAAAGAGACTGTTTGTGGAAATATGGACTCTAAAGATACTTCTGATGAGGACTTGAACAGAAATGATGAATGTGTTGTAAACTGGAAGAAAGGCGATCCTTGTTTTAAAGTGGCAGAGAATTTGGCAAAATTGAGTCCTGGTGTCAGATGGAAGGAAGAATCTGGAAGCAACAACTTGGAATACTTAGTTGAGGAGATCTCCAGACTACGTGTGGAGGACGTATCCTGGCTTCTCCTTGCAGCTTATAGTAAAATGCGAGCAGAGAGAGATAAACTTAGAACTGAACTCTTGGGTTCAAAGAAACCAGAAGTTGATGGCTTGGAAAATTACAGGCTTCCAGGGAGTGGAATCCCAGAAGCTACAGCCCAACATGAGGATGTAACCAAACATGGAACCCAGCCGCCATTTCAGTACAAGCCAAGATTGGAAAAGGAGTTAAGCAGAAAGGATTTGTGGAAAATCCTATTGTCTGATGGCTTTGACCCCTGTGTGCTTCATGCAAAGCCAACAGAATTTTTGCGAGATCTTTATAGACAGAGCCATTGCCGGTCTGGACTGGAGGAGACAGACAAGGAAAAAATTAAAGGAAAAATCTCTTCAAAGACAGAGCCATGGAGGTTGAGGTCTGGAGTCAAGAGGTTTAGGGCTGGGAGAGCAGAGCAGCCCACATGCATGGAAAGGGTGAGTTTGCCCTGGAGGTCGAGGGCGGGCTTTCCGCCTCGATGCTCTGGAAGAGTTTTGCCACCTCAGGTCCCAAAGAGGGTGGAGCACATTTCCAGGGAATTGGGGAGAGCCTGGCTGCCACCACAATGTTCTGAAGGGGTTGAGCGTGTGACCCGGAGATGGAAGGGAATCCGGGAGCTGCCCCGATGTTTGAGGAGGGTGGGGCCGAGAAGGTGGTCTCCCCAATGTGTGGAAATGTTGGAGCACTCACCTAAGTGTTTGGAGAGGAACGGGCTGCAGAAAAGGCCCTTGGGAAGGGTTAGGCTCCCACTCTCTCAAGCCCCAAGGATGCAACATTGTTCTGTAAATGACTCTCGGACTTTGAAATCTAATGGACTTTGTCTTGTGGGTTTTAGGAACTGTTTTGCTCCTGTTAACCCTGTTTTCCTTACTGTTTCTCCTTATGGCAATGGAAATGTTTATCCTATGAATGTCTCTCCTTTGTATATTGGAAGCACATAACTTGTTCTAGGTTCACAGATCCACAGCTAGAGGGGAATTATGCCTTAGAACTGACCAAGCCTAAACTGATTTTGATGGGATTTTGTACTTAACTTTTGTTACTGAAATGATTTAAGTTTTTGTGATATTGTGATGGAATGAATGTATTTTGTATTTGGAAAGATAATGTCATTTTGGGGTTCAGGGGGTGGAATGTGCCGGTTTGAGTGTATTGTGTCCCCCAAATGCCATTATCTTTGTGGTTTTGTATGGGGCAGGCATTTTGGTGATGGTTGGATTTGCTTGGAATGTGCCCCACCCAGCTGTGGGCAATGATTCTGATGAGATGTTCTCATGGAGGCGTGGCCCCACCCATTCGGGGTGGGCCTTGATCCGTGGAGCTACATAAATGAGCTGACTCGGGGGGGAGGAAGAGAGTGCAGCTGGGAGTGATGTTTTGAAGAGAAGCAAGCTTGCTGGAGGGAGAGGAACGTCCTGGGAGAAAGCCGTTTTGAGGCCGGAGCTTTGGAGCAGATGCCAGCTGCCTTCCTAGCTAACAGAGGTTTTCCGGAGGCCATTGGCCATCCTCCGGTGAGGGTACCCGATTGCTGATGTGTTGCCTTGGACGCTTTGTGGCCTTAAGACTGTAACTGTGTAGCGAAATAAATCCCCGTTTTATAAAAGCCAATCCATCTCTGGTGTTTTGCATTCTCCAGCATTAGCAAACTAGGACAAGTATGTTTGGAGAACAAAGGAAGGGTGTAAAGAAGAGAAGTCGGAGAGTTAAACTAGGAATTTGGAAGGTGGTAGAAGAGTGGAGAATGTATTGAAGAGAAGCAAGCCTGGGGGAATGGAGGACAGTTAAGAGTTTGTTACATGAGTTCAGACACTCAAGTTGAGAATGACCTGGACTGAGAGAAAGAGAGTGGAGATGCAGAAAATTGGACATATTTGACAGGTTATTTAGAAGGTAAAATACATAATACTTAGTGACTAATTCAATGGTTGAAGGGTGGAATGAGAGAAAGGATGACCTTCACTTGGACAATGGTAGTTGGAATATTAAAAATACACAAGCATACTGATTTTTGCTTTTGGTCTTTGTCACATAATTATAGAGAAGGTACTTTTGAGTTTATACAAGAAAACAAAGGGCATCTACCACATATTCTCTTGCCCAACATGAATACATCAACACATCCAGCCCTCACTCCCCTAACCAAAACACACAAATATGGCTTTTATAGACTAGGTAATCAAACCCAGAAAATTTTCATAATGGTTTCCAAATACTAGTCTATCTGCAGATAGGTTGCATCAAAATATATCTGGAAGGGGACATTACTGAAAATACACATTTCTAGGTACTATATATGAAATCAGCATCACTTGTGGGAGGCCCAGGAACCTACAAGTTTAACAAACACCCCAGATAATATTTATGCACAGATCAGTTTGTGAGTCATGGTGGTGATTATATTGATTCTGGGTTTCTAATACTATCCCTTTGTGCCTGCAAGGGGAAAGTGGAAAAACATCCTGGGTGGTTAACTTGCAAAGGGAGTTGGTTCCACTTTGATGCTTTTTTCCTCCAGTCAAGAATGAGGAGACTGGATAAAGAGTTTGCTCCCATTTATGGCTCTGCTCTATACAGTTATGAGGGGAGAATCAAACATAACCAAAAAAAATGTACATCCAAAATTGTGGCCTGATTTATGATTTTTCATTTCCTCTTATAACACCTTCAAGTCTTCTTTTCATTCTTTCAATAACTTACTTTTGATGCTACTAACTGACTCAACATGAAATACTTTATGTATGGTGATAATTGTGTAATTAGATAATGTGTAATTGCTTGTTGTGAGTAAAGCAAAGGAGGGAAACTTTTTGAAGAAGTTAGGAGCTTGAGTATTTTGTTCATGGGAATTATTATGTTTATCAATTTCTTTAGTTATAAATGTTACTTATGATCAAAGTTCATAATTAATTATTAGTGCATTCCACTCTTTGTTAATTATTAAAGTCACCTAATGTGATAAAATATATTTAATACATAGCATCTCTTTTTATATGTATAAAATTTGCTAATTGTTGAAATAATTCTTACATTATTAGCAATGTGCACTGAACATTATCATTTTGTTAGTTACAGAAACTGTGATTTTACAACTCATTCTGCATGCTTCCTCCATTCTTTGAAACTTTAAGAAAGATATTTTCTGATTGCAGGATAGGCATGAATTACAGCTCTTGAGAATGTAGTGGGAGATGAGCTAGAGGAAAGAAATGTGTATTGAACAAAATGTGGCAAAAATAGAGTTTTACAGAGACGTGTTTTTCTTGACTTTTGAAGAGCATCTTCTAAGCACTAGCTTATAACTGTTATAAGTGTGAAGCTAAATCTGTGCATTCAAAAAAAATCTGTGTTCATCATTCTTATCTGTATATAGTTCTAAATGCTAGGATTTTCCCTTGATTATCTAACATAATACAGAACATTTCAAGTTGGCATATATAAGTAAATTTTCACTGTTATTGATGTACCTTAACAGTGTGGAAGACATTTGTACTTAATTTGGTCTTGAATATGAAACTCTTCCTCATCCCTTTGTTACGTAGTCTTATCTATTTTCTATAAGTTTAAAAGTTTTGCTTTTCATATTTATATCTGCACTTTATCTGGAATGAATATTTGTGTATCATATGAGGTAGTAGTGTTGTGCTGGAATCAGCTTGTGTGAGATGATTGGGTGCTTCTTTACCCAAATCCACATTTACTGACCTCACAGTTACATTAGCAGGTGGATTATCCGTGGTGGAAGTCTATACCACAACAATTGGCAAATGCTACAAATCAGGTTCCCACCCTTACTTACCAGAGAGCAGGTTGTTAAACATTTCCAGGAACGCCACGTGAAGTAGGGATCTAATTTTGTCTTCTTTCCTAAATGGACAACCAATTGTGCTAGTGTCATTTAATGAATACATCATAATTTATTCACTGAGTTGTAATACCACTTTAGTAACATACAGTTCCAGTTTGCCAAAGCTGCTGTTATGCAAAATACCAGAAAGGGATTGGCTTTTTTTTTTTTTTTATTTATTTTTTAATTCAGTTTTATTCAAATATATTCACAAACCATACAGTCATCCATGGTATACAATCAACTGTTCACAGTATGATCATATAGTTATGCGTTCATCACCACAATCTATTTCTGAACATTTTCCTTACATCAGAAAGAATCAGAATAAGAATAAAAAATAAAAGTGAAAAGAGAATACCCAAACCATCCCCCCATCCCACCCAATTTGTCATTTAGTTTTTACTCCCATTTTTCTACTGATTTTTTTTCAATTTTTTAACTTTGTTTATCAAAAAATTAAAAACAAACAGGCAAACAACAACCAAAAAAACCCCACAACATTTCAAACAAAGCAATGGATTAAGGAAAACAAATAACCTAAAATAACTACTTTGCTTCCAATATGTTCCTACCATACCCCAAGAAAATTAATAAACCATGTCCAAACAGAGGAGTAAGAAAAACAAATAATCTAAAATAACTACATTGCTTCCAACATGTTCCTACCATACCCCAAGAAAATTAACAACCCCTAAGAAAACAAAGGAATAAGAGAAAAAAAAAACCTAAAATAACTCTATTGCTTCCAACATGATCTTACTATATCCAAGAAAGTTTACAAACCATAATCATTCCTGAGCATTCCCATAACATTGAGATTACCCTCCATAGTTTATCTGTTCTTATTAGATTATCATTCCTCCTCCACTAATTGGTATCTCTAGGTCCCCTACATTCTACAGTATAAAACATTGTACATTCTTCACAGAATTCACATTAGTGGTAACATACAATATCTCTCTTTTTGTGCCTGGCTTATTTTGCTCAGCATTATGTTTTTCTTTTTTTTTTTAATCTTCATTTCATTGAGATATATTCATATACCACGCAGTCATACAAGACAAATCGTACATTCGATTGTTCACAGTACCATTACATAGTTGTACATTCATCACCCAAATCAATCCCTGACACCTTCATTAGCACAAACACAAGAATAACAAGAATAATAATTAGAGTGAAAAAGAGCAATTGAAGTAAAAAAGAACACTAGGTACCTTTGTCTGTTTGTTTCCTTCCCCTATTTTTCTACTCATCCATCCATAAACTAGACAAAGTGGAGTGTGGTCTTTATGGCTTTCCCAATCCCATTGTCACCCCTCATAAGCTACATTTTTATACAACTGTCTTCGAGATTCATGGGTTCTGGGTTGTAGTTTGATAGTTTCAGGTATCCACCACCAGCTACCCCAATTCTTTAGAACCTAAAAAGGGTTGTCTAAAGTGTGCGTAAGAATGCCCACCAGAGTGACCTCTCGGCTCCTTTTGGATTCTCTCTGCCACTGAAGCTTATTTCATTTCCTTTCACCTCCCCTTTTTGGTCAAGAAGATGTTCTCCGTCCCACGATGCCAGGTCTACATTCCTCCCCGGGAGTCATATTCCACGTTGCCAGGGAGATTCACTCCCCTGGGTGTCTGATCCCACGTAGTGGGGAGGGCAGTGATTTCACCTTTCAAGTTGGCTTAGGTAGAGAGACAGGGCCACATCTGAGCAACAAAGAGGCATTCGGGAGGAGGCTCCTAGGCACAACCATAGGCAGGCCTAGCCTCTCCTTTGCAGCAACCGTCTTCCCAAGGGTAAAACCTGTGGTAGAGGGCTCAACCCATCAAACCACCAGTCCCCTATGTCTGTGGTCATGTTAGCAACCATGGAGGTGGGGTAGGCGAATACCCATGCATTCTCCACAGGCTCCTCAAGGGGGCACTGCATCTTTTTTTTTTTCCTTGTTTTTTTTTTTTTTTTAACTTTCCCTTCTTTTTTAAATCAACTGTATGAGAAAAAAAGTTAAAAAGAAAACAAACATACAATAAAAGAACATTTCAAAGAGACCATAACAAGGGAGTAAGAAAAAGACAACTAACCTAAGATAACTGCTTAACTTCCAACATGTTCCTACTTTACCCCAATAAAGTTACATAATATAGCAACATTTCTGTGAACTTGCTCCTACTATATCCATCAGAAATTAACAGACCATAGTCATTCCTGGGCATCCCCAGAACGTTAAATAGCTTATCTGTTCTTCTTGGATTATTGTTCCCCCTTCCTTAATTGCTCTCTACTGCTAGTTCCCCTACATTCTACATTATAAGCCATTTGTTTTACATTTTTCAAAGTTCACATTAGTGGTAGCATATAATATTTCTCTTTTTGTGCCTGGCTTATTTCACTTAGCATTATGTCTTCAAGGTTCATCCATGTTGTCATATGTTTCACGAGATCGTTCCTTCTTACTGCCGCGTAGTATTCCATCGTGTGTATATACCACATTTTATTTATCCACTCATCTGTTGAAGGACATTTGGGTTGTTTCCATCTTTTGGCAATTGTGAATAATGCTGCTATGAACATTGGCATGCAGATATCTGTTCATGTCACTGCTTTCCGATCTTCCGGGTATATACCGAGAAGTGCAATCGCTGGATCGAATGGTAACTCTATATCTAGTTTTCCAAGGAACTGCCAGACTGACTTCCAGAGTGGCTGAACCATTATACAGTCCCACCAACAGTGAATAAGAGTTCCAATTTCTCCACATCCCCTCCAGCAATTGTAGTTTCCTGTTTGTTTAATGGCAGCCATTCTAATCAGTCTTAGATGGTATCTCATTGTGGTCTTAATTTGCATCTCTCTAAGAGCTAGTGAAGCTGAACATTTTTTCATGTGTTTCTTGGCCATTTGTATTTCCTCTTCAGAGAACTGTGTTTTCATATCTTTTGCCCATTTTATAATTGGGCTGACTGTACTATTGTCATTGAGTTGTAGGATTTCTTTATATATGCAAGATATCAGTCTTTTGTCAGATACATGGTTTCCAAAAATTTTTTCCCATTGAGTTGGCTGCCTCTTTACCTTTTTGAGAAATTCCTTTGAGGTGCAGAAACTTCTAAGCTTGAGGAGTTCCCATTTATCTATTTTCTCTTTTGTTGCTTGTGCTTTGGGTGTAAAGTCTAGGAAGTGGCCGCCTAATACAAGGTATTGAAGATGTTTTCCTACATTATCTTCTAGGAGTTTTATGGTACTTTCTTTTATATTGAGATCTTTGGTCCATTTTGAGTTAATTTTTGTGTAGGGGGTGAAGTAGGGGTCCTCTTTCATTCTTTTGGATATGGATATCCAACTCTCCCAGCCCCATTTGTTGAAAAGACCATTATGACTCAGTTCAGTGACTTTGGGGGGCCTTATCAAAGATCAGTCGGCCATAGATCTGAGGGTCTATCTCTGAATTCTCAATTCGATTCCATTGATCTATATGTCTATCTTTGTGCCAGTACCATGCTGTTTTGGCAACTGTGGCTTTATAATAAGCTTCAAAGTCAGGGAGTGTAAGTCCTCCCACTTCGTTTTTCTTTTTTAGAGTGTCTTTAGCAATTCGAGGCATCTTCCCTTTCCAAATAAATTTGATAACTAGCTTTTCCAAGTCTGCAAAGTAGGTTGTTGGAATTTTGATTGGGATTGCATTGAATCTGTAGATGAGTTTGGGTAGAATTGACATCTTAATGACATTTAGTCTTCCTATTCATGAACATGGAATATTTTTCCATCTTTTAAGGTCCCCTTCTATTTCTTTTAGTAGAGTTATGTAGTTTTCTTTGTATAGGTCTTTTACATCTTTGGTTAAGTTTATTCCTAAGTACTTGATTTTTTTAGTTGCTATTGAAAATGGTATCTTTTTCTTGAGTGTCTCTTCAGTTTGTTCATTTCTAGCATATAGAAACATTACTGACTTATGTGCATTAACCTTGTATCCCGCTACTTTGCTAAATTTGTTTATTAGCTCTAGTAGCTGTATCGTTGATTTCTCAGGGTTTTCTAGATATAAGATCATATCATCTGCAAACAATGACAGTTTTACTTCTTCTTTTCCAATTTGGATGCCTTTTATTTCTTTGTCATGCCGGATTGCCCTGGCTAGCACTTCCAGCACAATGTTGAATAACAGTGGTGACAGCGGGCATCCTTGTCTTGTTCCTGATCTTAGAGGGAAGGCTTTCAGTCTCTCACCATTGAGTACTATGCTGGCTGTGGGTTTTTCATATATGCTCTTTATCATGTTGAGGAAGTTTCCTTCAATTCCTACCTTTTGAAGTGTTTTTATCAAAAGGGATGTTGGATTTTGTCAAATGCTTTTTCAGCATCTATTGAGATGATCAATTGATTTTTCCCTTTTGTCTTGTTAATGTGTTGTAATACATTGATTGATTTTCTTATGTTGAACCATCCTTGCATGCCTGGAATAAACCCCACTTGGTCATGGTGTATGATTTTTTTAATGTGTCTTTGGATTCGATTTGCAAGTATTTTGTTGAGGATTTTTGCATCTATATTCATTAGGGAGATTGGCCGGTAGTTTTCCTTTTTTGTAACATCTTTGCCTGGTTTTGGTATTAGATTGATGTTAGCTTCATAAAATGAGTTAGGTAGTGTTCCATTTTCTTCAATGTTTTGAAAGAGTTTGAGTAAGATTGGTGTCAGTTCTTTCTGGAAAGTTTGGTAGAATTCCCCTGTGAAGCCATCTGGCCCTGGGCATTTATTTGTGGGAAGATTTTTGATGACTGATTGGATCTCTTTGCTTGTGATGGGTTGGTTGAGGTCTTCCATTTCTTCTCTGGTCAGTCTAGGTTGTTCATATGTTTCCAGGAAATTGTCCATTTCCTCTACATTATCCAGTTTGTTGCCATACAGTTGTTCATAATATCCTCTTATAATTTTTTTAATTTCTTCAGGATCTGCAGTTATGTCACATTTTTCATTCATTATTTTGTTTATATGGGTCTTCTCTCTTTTTGATTTTGTCAGTCTAGCTAGGGGCTTGTCAATCTTGTTGATCTTCTCAAAGAACCAACTTTTGGTGATATTTATCCTCTCTATTGTTTTTTTGTTCTCTATGTCATTTATTTCTGCTTTAATCCTTGTTATTTCTTTTCTTCTACTTGGTTTAGGATTGGTTTGCTGTTCATTTTCTAGCTTCTTCAGTTGATCCATTAGTTCTTTGATTTTGGCTCTTTCTTCCTTTTTAATATATGCGTTTAGTGCTATAAATTTCCCCCTTAGCACTGCTTTTGCTGCATCCCATAGGTTTTGGTATGTTGTGTTCTCATTTTCATTCGTCTCTATATATTTAGCAATTTCTCTTGCTATTTCTTCTTTAACCCACTGATTGTTTAGGAGTGTGTTGTTTAACCTCCAGGTATTTGTGAATTTTCTAAGTCTCTGATGGTTATTGACTTCTAATTGTATTCCATTGTGGTCAGAGAATGTGCTTTGAATAATTTCAATCTTTTTAAATTTATTGAGGCTTGTTTTATGTCCCAGCATATGATCTATTCTGGAGAAAGTTCCATGAGCACTAGAAAAGTATGTGTATCCTGGTGATTTGGGATGTAATGTCCTGTATATGTCTGTTAAATCTAATTCATTTATCAGATTGTTTAGGTTTTCAATTTCCTTATTGGTCTTCTGTCTGGTTCATCTATCTATAGGAGAGAGTGATGTGTTGAAGTCTCCCACAATTATTGTGGAAACATCAATTGCTTCCTTTAGTTTTGCCAGTGTTTCTCTCATGTATTTTGTGGCACCTTGGTTGGGTGCATAGACATTTACGATTGTTATTTCTTCTTGCTGAATTGCCTCTTTTATTAGTACGTAGTGGCCTTCTTTGTCTCTCAAAACATCCCTACATTTGAAGTCTATTTTATCTGAGATTAATATTGCTACACCTGCTTTCTTTTGGCTGTAGCTTGCATGAAATATTTTTTTCCATCCTTTCACTTTCAGTTTCTTTGTGTCCCTGTGTCTAAGATGAGTCTCTTGTATGCAACATATTGATGGTTCATTTTTTTTGATCCATTCTGCAAATCTATATCTTTTAATTGGGGAGTTTAATCCATTTACATTCAACGTTATAACCGTGAAGGCATTTCTTGAATCAGCCATCTTATCCTTTGGTTTGTTTGTCATATTTTTCCCCTCTGTCTATTAATATCCTTTATTGTACCCATACCGAATCTCTTTAGTACTGAACCTTTCTCCAAGTCTCTCTGTCCTGTCTTTGTTTCTCTGTCTGTAGGGCTCCCTTGAGTATCTCCAGTAGGGCAGGTCTCTTGTTAGCAAATTCTCTCAGCATTTGTTTGTCTGTGAAAAATTTAAGCTCTCCCTCAAATTTGAAGGAGAGCTTTGCTGGATAAAGTATTCTTGGCTGGAAATTTTTCTCACTCAGAATTTTAAATATATCGTGCCACTGCCTTCTTGCCTCCATGGTGGCTGCTGAGTAGTCACTACTTAGTCTTATGCTGTTTCCTTTGTATGTGGTGAATTGCTTTTCTCTTGCTGCTTTCAGAACTTGCTCCTTCTCTTCTGTGTTTGATAGTGTGATCAGTATATGTCTCGGAGTGGGTTTATTTGGATTTATTCTATTTGGAGTTCGCTGAGCACTTATGATTTGTGTATTTATGTTGTTTAGAAGATTTGGGAAGTTTTCCCCAACAATTTCTTTGAATACTCTTCCTAGACCTTTACCCTTTTCTTCCCCTTCTGGGACACCAATGAGTCTTATATTTGGACGTTTCATGTTATCTATCATATCCCTGAGGTCCGTTTCGATTTTTTCAATTTTTTCCCCATTCTTTCTTTTATGCTTTCATTTTCCATTCTGTCATCTTCGAGGTCACTGATTCGTTGTTCAACTTCCTCTAGTCTTGTACTATGAGTGTCCAGAATCTTTTTAATTTGGTCAACAGTTTCTTTAATTTCCATAAGATCATCCATTTTTTTTATTTAGTCTTGCAATGTCTTCTTTATGCTCTTCTAGGGTCTTCTTGATTTCCTTTATCTCCCGTACTATGGTCTCATTGTTCATCTTTAGTTCTTTGAGTAGCTGCTCTAGGTGCTGTGTCTCTTCTGGTCTTTTGATTTGGGTGCTTGGGCTTGGGTTATCCATATCGTTTGGTTTTTTCATATGCTTTATAATTTTCTGTTGTTTTTGGCCTCGTGGCATTTGCTGAACTTGATAGGGTTCTTTTAGGATTTGTAGACCAATTGAAGTCCTTATCTCTAATTTATCAGATCTACAGCTTCGTGGAGTACACTTTCTCTAACTAACCAGCAGGTGGCATCCACGAGCCACCTGTTCTCCACAAGCCAGTTCTCCCCTGCTTAGCCTTTTTGGTGAGTGGGGGAGTGAGTCTTGTGGGGTCCAATTGGTGTACCAAGCTTGTGTGTGTAGTTGGTGTTGCCTGCCCTGTATATGGGGTGTGTTTGTGGGCAGTCAGGGAGGGGGGGTGGCTCTAACAATCAAATCTCCCTGGTGATCCTAGAGTTTTAAAGCTGCTGCAATAGTCTAATCCTTCAGTTCAGCCCTGCCACAGTTTGTCTCTGCCACTGACCCACAAGTCCTTGGTATTGGCGTATGGCTCCTGAGACTTGCAAGTGGGCCCCTCTTCCAGGCCGTGCACCCCGGGTCCTCTGTTGAGGGATGACTGTGCTATGTCACAGGTGAGTGCCGTCCCCCCAGGGCAGTTCTGGGCTGCTGGGCTGTGTAGGGAGGCTCCCAGTCTGCTGAAATGATGGCTGAATGGGGCTTTGTTAATTCACACTGCTCTACCTTCCCAACTCTGGGACAATCAGCTGAGGTTGCAGGGAAGGCTAATGTCCACGCCCAGTTTTGTGGTGTGTGCCTGTTATTTGAAGCACTTCCGTCACACTGGGTTGTCTGGGGCAGTTCTGGGCTATGGGGCTGGCGATGGGCAGGAGTGTTTCCTGTCCACCAGGATGATGGCTGTGAGCGGACACCCCCCTTTTCTTGGGAAGTTGTGGTGTTTAGTGAATTTTCTCAGCCACTGGATTATTGCGTTTTGTCTCAGAGCTCTCCTAGTTCTGCTCTTGACTTGACCTGCCCAAATAGTAAGTCTTTGAAGCTTTCTGTATTGGCTTCTTAGAGTAATTGTTTTAGAAAAAGAAAAAAGGATTTAAAAAAAAAAAAAAAAAACGGGCCCTCCTCAGAGATCTAATGGGTTATTGAAATGCTAAGAGACAAAGCAACCAGGGCCATTAAGGAAAGGTCCACAGGGCAGAGAGATCAGCTTTTCTTCAGGATTTGCATATGCGCCTCAGGGCCCTTCCCCTTTCTATGTTCACCAGAACTCCAAAAATCCTCCGCTTTTATTTTGGAGTTTTTCGTGTTGTTTTTTTTCTATGCCTGTCTCCTCTCTGCTGGGCTGGCTGCTCTCAGATTCTCTGGTGTCTGGTCTCAGTCTATCTATGGTTGGATTTTAGATCAGTAGAATGAGTTTCTGATTAGGGCTGCCACTGCACTTCTCCCTTCTCCTTCCCGGAGCTGACAGCCCCTCCTCCCTCGGGACTGAGCCTGACAGGGAGGGGCGCGGGTCCCCTGGCCGCAAAAACTTACAGATTTCGCTGATCTCAGCAGTTCCACGTTTTCATGAGTGTTGTATGAAGTATGCCCAAAGTCAGATTGCTCTGTGGTGTCCAGTCCATGCAGTTCGTGGCTTTCTACCTACTTTCCTGGAGGAGTAACTAAAACATACAGCTCACCAGTCTGCCATCTTGCCCCGCCTCCGGGATTGGCTTTTATAAAGGGGGTTTATTAGGTTAAAAATTTATAGTTCTAAAAAAAGGTCCATACTAAGGCATCAGCAATAGGTTACCTTCACTGAAGAATGGCCACAGAATTCAGAACATCTATGTCAGCTGGGAAGGCACATTGCTGGCATCTGCTGGCCCTTTGCTCCCAGATTGCATTGCTTTCAGCTTCTGATTCCTGTGACTTTCTTTGTTAACTTTCTGTGGGTTCTCACTTAGCTTTTCGAGGGCAAACTCGGGATTTCAC
The DNA here is from genome assembly GCF_015220235.1 of Choloepus didactylus. NCBI lineage: Eukaryota > Metazoa > Chordata > Mammalia > Pilosa > Megalonychidae > Choloepus > Choloepus didactylus. The sequence goes on along the minus strand of NC_051334.1, from coordinate 106,060,370 downwards.
CTCTTAGCTTAGCTCCTGGTTTTGGTTTCAATGGCTGTCTCCAAAATGTCTCTGGGCATTTTCTCCCTAAGTGTCTCTCTGCTCTCGTCAAAAGGTTTCTGCCTTTTATCCTCTCATAAAAGATGCCAGTAAACCAATTAAGACCTACCTTGAATGGGTGAGGTCACATCTCCAAGGAAAGAATCTAATCAGAAGGTCCCATCCAACAATAAGTCTGCACCCACAATATTGGATTAAAAGAACATGGCCTTGAGAGAAACGAAGATGGTGGCTAGGTGAGACAGGGCAAAAACACACCTCCATGAAAAACACTAGATAAAAATCAGAAAGTGACCCAGAATACCGGTTACAGTGATGCGCCAGCTGGACGAGGTCTGCTAGTTCCACAGGGGCTGTACACTTGGTGAAACCAGGAGTCTGCATTCTGAAACGAGTGAGTAAGCTGGCTGGAAGACCTGCAGCCATGCGGCGGTGTGGGGAAGCCAGGGTTTGGCATTTGGAGACTGATGGGCTCTTTTTTAAAAAAAAAAAAAAAGGGAAAAACACAGGAGCAGCTGCAGCTGCGACAGTGGGAACCATGCAGTAAAACACAGCAAGAGGGGGCTGGGCCAGCCTCTCAGTGTCTGGCCTGGAAGATAGCCCACTGCAGATACCCTTGGGGCTCGGGGAATGGAGGGGAGAGCCGGAAGCAGAAAGAAATCCCGCGGCTAGCAGCTGGCTCCCCGGAGGGCTGGATAAACTCCTGCACGCGGCTGTGCCCACAGCCCAGAGCCCCGCCAGTTGTCCCGGAGCTGGGAAGGAGGAACTGTGAGAGGAGGGGCATGTGGAGCCCCGTTCGGCCATCTTTGCATCAGGCTGAAAGTGCTCCGGCATGGCCCAGCAGCCCGGGGCCTCCCTTGAGGGACGGCGCAGCACTGGTGACATAGCATGGCAGTCCCTTGGCAGAGGTCCTGGAGGATCACGGCTGGGCAGGGGGACCCGCTCGGAGAACCCAGGGACACTACGCCATGTCCGGTGGTTTGTGGGACAGTGAAAGAGAGGGTCTGGGGCTGAACTGAAATGAAGGCTTAGACTCTTGCGGCAGCCTTGAATCTCTGGGAACCTCAGGGGATTTGAATATTAAAGCTGTCCTTCCTCCCTGGCCACCTGTACACACGCCCCACATTCAGGGCGGATGGCTCCAGCAACACACGCATACTGAGTTCTCCAACTGAACCCCACAAGAATCATTTCCCCACACACCACGGGGACAAGGTGGAGAATTGACTTGAGGGGTATAGATGACTCACAGATGCCATCTGCTGGTTAGTTAGAGAAAGTGTACGCCACCAAACTGTGTTTCTGAAAAATTAGATAGGTATTTTTTTTTACTACTTGAAAGAACCCTATCAAGCAAAGCAAATGCCAAGAGGCCAAAAACAACAGAAAATCTTAATGCATATGATAAAACCAGACAGTATATGGAGAATCCAACACCAAACACACAAATCAAGATAACAGAAGAGACACTGTACCTCGCACAATCAAAGAACTACAATCGAGGAATGAAAACATGGCAAAGGATTTAAAGGACATCAAGAACACCATGGCCCAGGATATAAGCAACATAAAGAAGACCCTAGAAGAGCATAAAGAAGACATTGCAAGAGTAAATAAAAAAATAGAAGATCTTATGGAAATAAAAGAAACTGTTGACCAAATTAAAAAGACTCTGGATATTCACAATACAAGACTAGAGGAAGCCGAGCAACATCTCAGTGTCCTAGAAGTCCACAGAGCAGAAAATGAAAGAACAAAAGAAAGAATGGAGAAAAAAATCAAAAAAATCAAAATGGATCTCAGGGATACAATAGATAAAATAAAATGTCCAAACTTAAGACTCATTGGTGTCCCAGAAGGGGAAGAGAAGGGTAAAGGTCTAGAAAGAGTATTCAAAGAAATTGTTGGGGAAAACTTCCACAACCTTCTACACAATATAAATACACAAAGCATAAATGCCCAGTGAACCCCAAATAGAATAAATCCAAATAAACCCACTCTGAGACATATTCTGATCAGACTCTCAAATACTGAAGAGAAGGAGCAAGTTCTGAAAGCAGCAAGAGAAAAGCTATTCACCACATACAAAGGAAACAACATAAGACTAAGTAGTGACTACTCAGTGGCCACCTTGGAGGTGAGAAGGCAGTGGCATGACATATTTAATATTCTGAGAGAGAAAAATTTCCAACCAAGAATACTTTATCCAGCAAAACTCTCCTTCAAATTTGAGGGAGAGCTTAAATTTTTCACAGACAAACAAATGCTGAGAGAGTTTGCCAATAAAAGACCTGCCCTATTTCAGATACTAAAGGGAACCCTACCAACAGAGAGACAAAGAAAGGAGAAAGAGATATAGAGAATTTTAACAGACATATGTAGTACCTTACATCCCAAATCGCCAGGACACTCATTTTTCTCCAGTGATCACAGATCTTTCTCCATAATAGACCATAAGCTGGGACATAAAACAAGCCTCAAGAAATTAAAAAAAAAAATTGAATATACTCAAAGCACATTCTCCAACTACAGTGGAATACAAATAGAAGTCAATAATTTTTGAACTGTAACTCCACTATTTACTTCCTACATGATATAAAATACACAAACTCAATGACAAATCAGTGGTTTTGAACTCAATGTAAAATATGTAATTTTAGACAACTATATAAAGGTGGGGGAATGGAGGAGTATAGGAACATAGTTTATGTGTCCTATTGAAGTGAAGGTGGTATCAAAGAAAAACAAGATTGATATGGATTTAAGAGGTTAATTTTAAGCCCCACAGTAAGCACAAAGAAATTATCAGAGAATGTAACCATAGAGATGAAATGTAGAGTTCGGGTTAAGAGAAATAGGGGAAGGGGCAATGGGGAGTTAAGAAATGAGTGTAGAGTTGCTGTTTGAGGTGAAGGGAAATTTCTAGTAATGGATGGTGGGAAAGAGTATTACAACATTCTAAATGTGATTAATCCTACTAATGGAAGGCTAGGGAGGGGGTGGAATGGGAAGATTTAGGCTGTATATATGTTTCCACAATTAAAAAAAAAAAAGACAGTCTAAATAGATGACAATTTAATGCCAAGGATGAACTTGGATGGGAATGGAGGACAGAGGACAGGTGGCTCAAAGGGACACAGTTGAGACATAAGGTAAAGGAAATATAGAATGTAAGCTTTGTATCATTGTTGAATCTCTTGTACTTCTTAGCTGCACTTAATGGGATTGCATAAAAGAATGTTCTTGTTCATGGGAAGTGTATACGTGAATTATAGTGTATGTTCAAGGATGTGTGCAGCTAGCTGTCATATGTTCAGAAGACAGAGCAATAGATGATGGATGGTAGATAGGGAGGGAAAGAAATAGCGATGTGACAGCATGTTAAAGTTGGTGGATTGGGCTATCGGGGGTGGGGGGTCAGGGTATGATGGAATTCTGTGTATGGGGTTAGTATTGTTTTTGCAACTGTTCCTATAACTTTGAATGTATTTCAAAATAAATAAAAAAAAAATCCTAAGTCAGACCATGTCCCTCCTCTGCTTAGAACCCTCCAAATGCTCCCTTCTCACTCAAAGTAACAGGCAAAGTCCTTTCCAGAGTAATTTGGGCAGAAAGTAAAAAAAGTATTTGCAAGGTCCCTTGAAGGACTGGAGAAAAAAATGTGGACCCATTAAACTTCCCCACCTGGGGGATTCCTGATACTCTCTCAGGCACTAGGGACTCACAATTTAGTAAGCCAAACCCTCGATCTGGAGGCTTGCCCTTATGAAACTTACTTTTGCAGTGGTGAAGCTTGGCATGCATGTAATTATGCCTGAGTCACCCCCAGAGAGACCCTCTTTTGTTGCTCAGATGTGGCCCCTCTCTTTAAGCCAACTCTGCAAATAAACCCACTACCACCCCCCTACATGGGACATGACTCCCAGGGGTGTAAGTCTCCCTGGCAACATGGGACATGACACCCAGGGTGACCCTAGCATTGTGGGATTGAGAAAGTCTTCTTGACCAAAAGGGGAAAAGGAAATGGAACAAAATAAAGTTTGAGTGGCTAAGAGATTACAAATAGAGTCAAGAGGTCATTCTGGATGCTACTCTTATGCAAGCTTTAGCCAGATATTGCAAACTACCACAGTATTCCAAGCTCCAACCAACAGCATTCCTGAAAACCCTAAGGAATGCACTGGGCTCTAAGTCTTTATAAAAGTTTTTCTTCATAAGCTTATTTTTTCAGAAATTTAACAGATTGATCCTATGCCAGATAAACCAGAAACCAAGAGGTACCAGTCTCTGCAAGAACATCAACCAGTTTTATTCCTCTACCCCATGAGGTCAACACCCCTTTCCATCACGAGGAAGTTAAAATGGTCATTCCCCAGATATCCCTGAAGATTGAGAGAATGATCAAATGAGAGGAGATGTAACTGAGAAATTTGGATTTAACAAATGACTGTGACCACGGACTCATTATATAGGTATTTCTTTATAGTGTCTGGTGTTTTTCAATAGCCAGAAGGAAATAACTGAAATTGTTGAACTGTAATCCAGTAGCCTTCATCTTTGATGATGGTTGTATAACTATATAGATAAAAAAGTGGGTTATCCATGTTTGTATGGATCCACTTCTGGATGTTTTGTTCTGTATATCTATCTATCTATATCTATATATCTATCTCTTACGGTACTACCCTCTCTTAGTTAACCTACCTCTATTAAAAGTCTTAAAATTGGATGGAGTGCAATTCCAGGGGCCAAAAAGAGGGAGGGTAAGGGGCATGCGATGCTTGGGGTCTTCTTTTTTCTTTTTATTTCTTTTTCTGGAGTAATGCAAGTGTTCTAAAATGGTCATGGTGATGAATATGCAAATATGTATGATACTGTGAACCATATACTTTGGATGGATGGTATGGTGTGTGAATATATCTCAATAAAATTACATTAAAAAAAAAGAACATGGCCTTTCATGGGGTACATAATAGATTCAAACTGGAGCACATACCAAAATACATATTGCATAAATATCTAGATGAGGTTTTTGGCTTACTGTTATGCTGCATTGTTCTATTTTTCTATCCCTGGGCCAATGCTAAAAAATACAAAATTCTGTAATTTTATAATGTCTGGATATCTGGTGAAGTGATTCAGTTCTCCTCATCCTCTCTTTATTCATCATCATTTAATTATGAACACATTGTTATTGCAAGTTATTTTCTTCTGTAGGAACACCATGGGGAAAGTCCCTCAGAGAGCTTTATGCATGTGCATCTGCCATGTATTATTATCTGCCATGTATTAACCTGGACCAAAGTTATGTTGATTTGTCAGTTTATAGGTCCCTGGGATGTGCAGTAGTTTAAATTTGGATTCCAAATCCATGTGAGGTAATATCCTAGGGGTTTTGGTTTGTCAGAGAGATTTTTCTTTTTTACTCAAATCCTGGGCTTCCTTGCTACTGGGTAGGGTTTATCTAGTATGCCTATTCTCTGAGGATGAAGCCCTTAAAGTGTTCCAGCTTTGAACAGGTACCTCAGTTTTTGACTCCCTACCTTGCCTAGATCCCAAGTCCTGTCTCCTGCTCTTGCCTCTTGTTAGAACATGTCTTTCTATCCATACTATCACGTTCTACATTATATTTTAATTTCTTGATTTCATGTACATCATAAGTCAGCTTCCCTAAAAACAAAGAATCAAACAGGGATTTGGGGCAAAAAATAATTTATTTAACAGATATTCTTCAGGGAAAATCTGAAAGGAAGAAAAGGAAGCAGGATAGGGAAGGAGAAAGGCTGAGGCAGGATTCAGTCTCAGATAAAGTCTAATCTTGACCTGATCCTCAGTAGAGAGAAGTCAGGGGTAGGATGGGGAAATTCTGGAGCAAAAATCACATCATAGAATTGTCTCTCCTTGAGGCAAGGGGCTGACCTTTTGTACCCCCATATCAGTCAGTCATTGTCTGTGACCCACAAAGGGAAAGGGTGCATTACCTTCCAGGTGAAGCAACGTCTGTCAGTCAAAGGCAATTCTTTCAAGAATTTGGGGGCAGCTATGAACCCTTAGCAGCTGATATTCACAGCATCTGAGGGAATGGGTACACTGTCCAGGGGAAAGGTATCTGAATGAAGCAACAACAGCATCTACAATAATTTATGACCTGCTTCACCAACGTGGTGTACCAATGCAGTCTCTCTCATCATTTTCATTTTTACAATTAATTGCTCACCTGTATTCATTTATTAAAAGTTTGTCATCTCCCTCTAGAGGCATCTCTCCCTCTGCTGAATCATCCACAAAGACTGTAGACTAATAAAAGGGATCCTGCTTCCAAAAACTGAATAAATAGAACTGGAACATTCACCAGCCCCACTGTTTCAGTATTATCTATATATTGTCAAACTGCACAACCCCTTTGGTCCTGCTCAACCCATTGAATATCCACCAATGCAGTGATGCCATTGTTGAGCTATATGCTTACCAGTGATATGGTGTGCTCTATTGGCATTCTCCAAGATGACATCTCTTTTAGCCCTCCCTATGTGTTTACTCATTATTCCTGAAGCATGTCATTCTACAGTGGTGACTAGGTCCAGAAGGAATTTCAGATGCAGCAATATGTCACACTCTAACAAGCCTCCTGGCCTTATATTTGTATGACAAAGGGAGGCTGCTCAACTGAATTTTCCCTTAATAACAAAAATCTGATCTCAAAGTGATTTTCTGTCTCTATCTCTAGACAAGAGTTTTCTCAACCTTGGTACTATTGACATTTGGGATTGGATAATTATTTGTTGGGGGGGGCTGTCCTGTGCATTACAGAATGTTTAGCAGCATCCCTGGCATCTACTTACTAGATGCTAGTAGCATCCCTCAAGATGTGACAACCAAAAATGTCTTCAGATATTGCCAAATGTCCCCTGAGGGGCAAAATTGTCCCTGGTGAGAACCATTGTTCTAGACATAGAGGAGGCTGCACGCTTATAAAAATCCCTTCTCAGCAGCCATTCCATTATATATTTCTATTGCTCTCCTATCTAGGTATCCACTTGGAGGTAAGGGCTATGGCTTTTTGGCTATGTGTTCTCCATAGTACTTAGCCCAGTACTTTGAACATGCTGGTTGATTACTTCTTTGTATATATTAATCAACTACATATTATTGTTTATTCTTAACAAAAAATCAATTGGCTTGATTTTTTAAATTCATAAAGCATGTGCTGCTGAATGTATTTCTTAATTTCCTGGCACATGGGTCAATTTAACAAAATTAACTGTTTTTAATCAAAATTTTATTTCCATGTAATTTTTCTTTCATGCCATGAAAACATGGTCAAGTATGTTTATATTTATAATGTAAGCATTTATTCTTAATTTGCTTTTCTCAGTAGATTAATTTGTTAGTAATCAGGAAATATGCATAATGATGTCTTGTTCCCTAAATATTCTGGCAACTCTCCGTCTTGGTTATTTAAGGACATGACCAACTTGATGGTCTTCAAAAAGCAGATTTTGAAGGTGATGATATTTCAAGGAATGAATTTAAAAATGGGGCATGAGTTGATAAAAGGAGAGGAGGTAATGGCTGAGGGGTATATTCTCCATTTATAAAATGATATGTAATTTGCCCCAGGTCATAATCTAAACTGTTGTGGCAGCATCTTTTCCTTCAGTTGAAGATTGATTAGATCAGAACAGCAAGCTAGTATCATTAATGAGTGTTGTAAATGCAAAATAAAATATGATTGAAAAAGTATCAGGGTAATTATAAATAATGAATAGGGAAATGAAAATTCATATTTGAAATGCTGCTTTTTAGTACTCAGTGAGATGGAAAGGTTTCAATGATAAAGGTATTTTCCCAAATATTCTTTAAATTGTATCAAATCTACATGAAATATTGGAGCATTTGGCATAATTTTAATCTATATTATATATCTGGTCCTCTATAACAAGAGCAGGAGGATTCTATAATGGGTTTAATCATTATTTTTTTCCCAAGGGCAAATTCCCACAAAATGATAGCAAAACTGTTTACTAGGTGGCAGAGGTAAGGTAATTCCAGACTATTGTAATGACGTGCATCAACATTTGATGTGACTGATATGTGATGGAACTTTTTAATGAAACTCTTGAATAAATGAAATATTTTATGCATTAGTTCACTGGAATTCTGCCATTGACATTGGCACTTTAGTGTGGTAGAGAAAGCATTTGACCAAAATATTTTTTTAAAAAGTTTCTGGCTCCATATTTACACTAGCTCATTAATTATATGACATTGGGCAAAATACTTCACCTTTACATGCCTTAGTTTTCTCATTTGTGAAATGAAACATAAATCCCTTTTATGAAATTATGTTAGGCCACAAATAAAACTTCCAAAGTTTACACTCTACTTTTCATGGTTCAAGCAATCAACATTTATTTACAGCCTATGTTCTGGCTTGCTAATGCTGCCAGAATGCAAAACACCAGAAATGGATTGGCTTTTATAAAAGGGGGTTTATTTGGTTACAAAGTTACAGTCCTAAGGCCATAAAGTGTCCAAGGTAACACATCAGCAATCAGGTACCTTCACTGGAGGATGGCCAATGGTGTCCAGAAAACCTCTGTTAGCTGGGAAGGCACATGGCTGGTTTCTGTTCCAGAGTTCTGGTTTATACAAAATGACTTTCTCCCAGGACGTTCCTCTCTCAGCTCCTGTGCATTCTTCAAAGTGTCCCTCTTGGCTGTAGCAAACATGCTCCTTCTGTCTGAGCTTATATAGTGCTCTAGTAAACTAATCAAGGCCCATGCTGAATGGGTGGGGTCACACCTCCATGGAAATTATCCAGAGTTATCACCCACAGTTGGGTGGCATGCATCTCCATAGAAACAACCTAATCCAAACGTTCCAACTTAATCAACACTAATATGTCTGCCCCCACAAGATTGCATCAAAAAACATGGCTTTTTCTTGGGGACATAATATATACAAACTGGTACAGCTTCCTATGTGGTGATCCATCCCATCCATGTGCTAAGAACCATTGTGTGGTTCCCAAGCTTGGCCATAGATCAGAATTGCTGGTGAACTGTTTTAAAAACACAGATTCCAGAGCCCCACTCTAGATATCACCCTGAATCAGAAAATATTGGTGTTACTCATGGGATTTATATTTTAAATAAACAAACAATTCCCCAGGTGCTTCTCTCTGATCTATAACTAGGTTGAGGACAGCTTTTATAGATCATGCAGAATAATGAGCAAATTATGTAAACCAAAATCTTAGAACCTAGTTGCTGATATAACAGCATTGAATATAAAGTAAATGCAAGAATAGTAAACATCTCATTGAATTGCATTAGAGAAAAATGAGGCTTGGAGTAAATAGAAGAGGCAGGACTTGAGTGGAGTTGAGGTGGAAAAGGGAAGGAAAAAAATTGAGAGGGTGATTTTTAAGCAAGGAAAAATAAAAGTAGTGATGGCATGAAGGTTAAACAAAGGCAGTATGATTATACTACTGTGAAGTCTGACCAGATTAGAGAGAAAGCTTGGGGAAAAATAGAAAATAGAAATCTATGTCCTAGCTTCTTAATTCTTTGATTGTTGTTAATCAATTTTTTCAAACTATATTTAATGTTTTGAATCATACATTTTATAAGTACTATATTAAAACATCTCCTTTTCTATTTCATGAAATAATGTTATTGGAATTCTTCATATGCATCTTTGATATCTGTCTTTACCAGCATTACAGCCACTTTCTGAATTATCTAACAAAGTTTTCCAAAGCCCATTTTTTGCTCCAATTAGTTTGAGATATTTGCTTTCTGTATCTATGTAAGTATTATCATTTTTTTCCAAACAGAAGTATCCATTTACATAACATTAACACAATTAAAAAATAAACTTGTAGGTATATATTTATAATCTTCACAATTTTTTCCACTTATTGAATTGCCTTTTACCTTTGAAAAGACATTTTTGTGAAATATACATATTAAAAGGTTACAAAACATAAATGCCCCAGTTTGATGAATAATTGTAAACAGAATTTCAATGTAACTACCACCAAAGTTAAGAAATAGAACATTGCTAGCCCCCCTAAAAAATTCCTATTTGTCCCTTCCTGGTCACAACCCCCTCACTCACACAAGAAGTAATCACTATCATGTTTTTGTGACATCATTTATTTGCTTTTCTTTGTGGATTTACCACTGACATATGCATCCCTAAAAATTTACAGTTTAGTTTTGCCTTTTTAAAACTATATTTAAAAGCTATCATACTGTACATGCTCTCTTGTGTCTTGTTCTTTTCCTTGCTCAATATTATGTTTATGAGATTCATCCATGTTGTTACAAACACCTGAAGTTAGCTCATTTTCACCATAAATAGCATTCATTTGGATGAATATTCTATAGATTATTTATCCATTTTACTGTCATTGAACATATGGGTAATTTTCAATATTTGGCTGTTTCAAATAATGCTGCTCTTAATTTACATGTACCTGTTTCATGAGTGGAATCAATAAGTCACAAGATAACTTTAATAGGCAATGCTAATCTAGATTCTAAAATGTTTTTCTTCTCCACTTAACAGTGTATAAAAGTGCCTCAGCAACACTTGGAATTTCATCTTTTTAGCTTTTGCCAAAGAAGTGAGCTCATTAAGGTTTAAATTCATGGTTTAAATTTGCATCTCCCTGATGACTAATACAAGTTTAATAGCTTTTCAAATTTTTATTGGCCATTTGGATATCTTCTTTTGAAAAGTGCCTGTTCAAGACATTTTCCCATTTTTGCTTTTTTTCTAATTGTTTTCCTCATCTATTTGTAAGTTCTTTTATATCCTGGATACTAGCATTTTGTCAGTCATATGTGTTGCCAATATATTTTCCTACTCTGGTTTACCTTTTACTCTCTTAATTCTGCCTTTATTGAATAGAAGTTCTTAATTGTCAGGTTATACAATTCATCTATTTTTCCCTTTATGGTAAATGCCTTATAATTTTTGTTTAAGAATTTTTTTCTACCTCAATACAATGAAGTTTATTGTCTAGAAACTTCATTGTTTTACTTTCTACATTTAGCTTTACCAGCAGAATCCTCCCTTTTGTTGCTATGATTGTTCTTTGATACACTGTGTTCCTTCTTTAATCATACTTAATAGTTACTTTTCTAGGAACTATTTCTGATTTCTGTATTATCAGCTTGATTTCTCACTTTCCATCCTTTTTTCTTCACTATAAGGAATCCAGTGTAGAAATAAGTTTGCCTATTTCATCGAATTGGCCAGACAGTTCAAATGAAATGTTTGATTTGATATTACCCATTCAGACCCAACTTTGATAAATTTTTATTAAAGGCCCCTAGAATAAGAAACTCTTCCATTTCCCCTTAATTTAATGAAGGAAAGAGATTATGTATTTTGAATTCCACATCAGAGGAAATTTCACTACATTGCCAGAGATGATTGACTAACAGTATTTAGGATAGTTAATAAGTCTGAGCTATCATGAAACTACATATCTGAATTTTAAGCAGACTGAGTCTCTTAGATTTGGTACTGAGATACCATCCTAGTAGCTTATAGATTTTGTGAATGCTTTTAATGTATAAATGACAGTGCAAAAACCTTCTGCATGCTCCTACTTCCCTCCTCATTTCACCAATGGCTATAAAACCAGTGACTTTCTCTTTGGCATGAACTTCAACAGTTTTAATGAAAAAATGGGAATATTGAAGGCATTAAGAATTAGAGGGATACATGCACTTGAAATTGCATACTTGTAGAGATGTTGGCTTTGTTATCTTTTCTGCTCTGTTTTGTTTTGATTCTGTAAAAAACTGCCAGCATCCAAATATCTATTCCATTTCATGAAGGGGCAGTGATTCCCTGTAGCATCCGCCATGCCATTTGTGCATCCAATTGATTGCAGCTGTATCCAAAAGAAAGGGAACAAATGTTTTGCTGATTCTGCTGCCAAGAAGTAGATGAAATTTGGAAACATATCATCGACAGACAATTCAAACTCAGAAATGTGGGATTTTCTAACTTAAAGCCAGAAAGCAAAGATAAGAGATGTTACTGTGTTTTCAGTCATGGCTCTTGTTAAGGTGACCAGGGTCTGAACATTTAGATTGAACATTTTATGAAAAAAAATTTTTTTCTATATTATTTTTGGTCATTTTCTGTTATAGAAATAACATCATTTCTAAATATTCTGCTATCTGAAAGCCATAATTTATATACTTTAAAAGTAAGAACCATCTGTTTGAAAAATGTTTAGGTCTGAAGCCTACACACACACACACAATTGTATATAGCAACATGTTTTGTGAAATGACAGTAGACAGGGAGGTTTTGTTAGGTTTTGTGAAATAAGGGTGAAAGTCCATTTTACTTGAAATGCATATACAGAATATTACCTGAAAATAAATGCAGAAAAACATTTTCCTTGTTAATTTAAGAACTCTGAGTATCATTCACTTAGGATAACTAGGTCTTGAACATGGGAAGAGTCTCTAAAGCCTCTTTTTAAATTATCCTCTTCCCTTGCTTCACTTCCTCTGCCATTGGAGGTTTGGCCTAATCCAACAGAATGCCTTGATTATCTCTATTTGAGGAATTTCTTTTCTAGTCAGAAGAAATCTGCTATGGATCATTGTGCTGTCAGAAATCCATGCCCCTTCAGCACTGGCAACATGATTGCCTTGGATGTCAGTTGAGGCTAGGTGGATATCCTGGAGGTATGTCAGAGAAATCTGACAAATACTTGGCAGAACAGTCACCATTTCTAACAGATTTCATCAGCACCATTCTGTCAGATGGATGAACGTTTAAACACAAGCTGGATATGCTGAACACCAGAGCTTCAGAGCTGGCATCATCGCCTATATTTGTGAGAGAACATTGAGATGAACTTGTAACAATCATCAAACAGCTGCAATCAACACCCATTTCATGAGAACACATTTTTCCCAGAATGCAACATGTCAAAACAAACCCAATTGGCAGAGACCAATGGGAAAGCTGTATGAATGTCAGGACTTAGAATAATCGGGAAAGGTTTCAAGGATCCATTTGAAACAAACAAAAAGGTATTGAGTTTTGCTCATGTGCATGCCTGCAGTGGTCTCCTCTTCTACATTAGAGTTAGTGGATAGATTTTCAAGAAATACCTGCTTTTGTTCTCTTAACAACTTACTTCTGACCTCTCCCTTCTTTCCAAATGCTCCAGCTATGTTGCAAGGCTGGGTTGGCATGATACAAGATAATTATACACTTTCCCTAAATTCTGTTCTGTAATTTGGCTTTTGTGGATTGACCCTGGTGTCAGGATAAAGAACAGTGCTATGGGACTCTGAAGACACTGAGACCTGCTACAGAAAATAGTTCTGTTCTAGAATGAGCTCTTTATGTCTGTTCCATCATCCCTTAAAAAGCTTATCTCAAAGACAGGTAGAAAATTTAGGTGAACATTAAGATAATTAAGACAATACAACTCTAAACAGCTTACTTCTGTCTGAACTACTTAAATAAATCAAGGCAAACTGATTTTTTGCCTGAGTTGGCTATCTAATTGCTTCAGTTGAACACCTCATTTATTTTTACTTCCAGCAAAGATTTCTGCTCTCTCTTTTCCCTTTTTGCCCCACCTATCTCCTCATTGTTGTGCACTTTTACCTTCCTTGTGACTCACAAAAAACACACATTGAAGATATTTGTTTATAAAAAGCTTGATTTTTATTTGCTTTCATTGGTTTCATTGTTTTGGTTCTGAAGAATCTTGTTTAATTTTGCATAAATAGTACATTGCATTTCATGTGTGATGATATTACTCTTACCTGTTAAAGATGTTCATATGAAATATAATGCAATGTATTCCAATAACTACAGTCCCACTTAAACACAGAGATAGCAACTAAGTATAAGAAGGTAACTACACTAAAATTTTTTACTTATTAAATAAGAATGAATTTCTGTCACCAGAGGTATATCATATCAATGACCATAATTTCCAAATTAATATATTACAGTAACATAGGAGACAATTAAGATAAATACTCCAGAAAACCTGAAAGACTTTAAGATTAAGAAAACATCATGTTTGGCACACCTGAATTTCAAATAAAATGAGTATATTCACACACTAAACAACTCAAGAAAGCTTTATTCAACAACAACAAAAACAGATGTTATCTTCTAGAATAAGTAGAAAATTAATCAGTAAAATAATTAGTATATTGAGACACAGACAATTTTTATTTGTATTAATGGGAAGTTATATAAAACATTAAAATGCTATATGGGAATGAAAACTCACTGTAAATCTTATCCTGGACTTCATCCTAGACATGTATTCTATAAAGGAAGAGCATGGCTTATGTAAAGGACTCAACAACAGCATTTAGAGAGTATTAGCACAATTGAACTTGGAAGATAAGAAAGAATAATTGATAATGGCAGATAGAGAATCAGTTTCACAGAAATCCCAGTGCTATTCACTAGTGAAAATCATTTCCATATAAGGCCCATGGTAAATGAGTTTTTAAGGTAATTCACTGTTATAATTAGATGAAGTCTTCCATTAGATTTCTTTAGGTCATAGGAGTCAAATAGAATTCTCTTATTTTGTGTGTAATAAACAAAAATTACTTTGAAGAATTGGTTGCCTCTAAATAGTTTCTTTTGTCACCAGAGATTTATTGAATAGTTAGGAAAATTATTAAACCAAGACCAAACTTTGTAGTCAATGACCTTAGTGAGGTTGTTAATGATCTGATATAATAGCATGGCAAGTGATAAGCAATAAAATCTAGGAATGATATTCCCCAAAACTATTGACTGAAGTCAAAGTTCTGAGCAGTGAGCAATTCTAAATCCTTCCAAATATCTAGAAGAAATTATTTGTTTGTATATAATCTTTAGATGAGATAAAATTTAGAATTTGCTAAAACTGTGTATAAAATTATAGAATTTCTTCATGCTTTTTAATCTATGGGAATTCAAACTAATATCTCATACTAATGATTTCCATTGTTTTCTGAAGAATACAATATTTAGTTCAAGAATTTAAAATGCAATGTATAAAGATTATATGGGATTAGCTTGACAATTTCAGTTGTTCACCCATAGTCAAATAAAGTTATAACATTTCAGAAAGTTTTTTCAACAACCAATTAATTTTATAGATTAGAAAACTGAGACCCAGAGAAGTTAAGAAACATTCAAGTTAGTTGACCATGAGCTCAGCAGAATATATGTTTGCTCATAGAGACTCTCCTCCTTTTTTGTCACACATACATATAATTTACATATGACAAAAAAGCTGCTCCTTGATAGGGACTCTTAACAGTTCTCATGACTGTTGGAACAAAAGTTTGCGGTATGGTCTGTTGCTCCCAGTGGCCAGGCTAATGCAAGTTTCTTACATAATGCTGAGATGATGGAGAGTGGATTTTTCCCCCAGGGTCCAGACATGTTCCTACGCGAACATTATTGTCTAACTTGATGATTCTGTGTAGGGTTTCAATTAAGCATGAGATTTGCAGGGATAGATGTAAGGAATGAAGATCATAGGGGAAACTTCTAGGGATTTAAGATATAGTAAATGGATAAATAGTAGGTATACAGCAAGGATAAAAGTGAATATGGTGTGTGTGAGTAGTAACTGGGAAGAAATTAGTTTGGAAACACTGAAGACATCCAACAAACACAATTTATTTAGCTCGTTATCAACTATCTAGGTCACAGGCCCTGTGGAAAGTGTTGATCCCACTAGATGAGCAGGTAAGGAAAAGCAGGTCAGCTTTTCAAGTACTCCCAGTCATTTAAGTCAAGGTTTATATAATTGTTAGTTTAGACTAGGGATTTCTCCTAAGTAATTTAGAATTAGGCAGACCTGGATCCAAATCTCCTTTCTCCCTTTTATTATTTGTGAGACTTTGGATAATACATTTTTATAAGGCTTAGTATTTAAAAAATAATGTTTACATAATTAGAAAATATGTCATACACAAAAGTACAGAATATAATACCACAAACACCTAAGCACACTGCATCCACCTTTGTCAAATGTTAAAGTTTTATGATATTTGATTCAGATTTATTGATAATAAATAAAATATTACCCCTCTCTAATCCTATTCTCCTCCACAGAGATAACTAATACCCTGGAGTTGGTGTGTGTTCGGGCTCAGACTGAGTTTGTGCAAAGCAGGGGCCAGTGCTGCCGTGAGACCAAAATACATGACAAGCATAGAAGTAGACATAGATTTATTAGGACTTATGAACAGGAGAGAGTCTCTGGTGGCAGCAGGTCTGGAGGGGTAGCGCTCTGCAAAGAGGTAGGGAGTACAAGGGGCAATGTGTATATGATTTTAGAACAAAGCCATTCAATAAAGTGTGAAGACATTGGGCCTCTAGTATCATCATTAAAGGGGCTAAAGACCTGATGTTTTACTAAGATTAGTGTTTAAGACTAAGATACAATCAATGCCATTTTACATTCATGATTACATTCTTTACACTCTGGGGAGATTATTTACTTTCTTGACCTCTGTCCTGGTTAGGCAGGCTTGTTATGTGCTCAGGGTTTCATTCCCATTTAGGAGGGGACCCAGGCCATGGGCTGCCACAGTGTGTATCCATCCCATGCATATATTTATACATTTATATATATATATGCATACATAAAAACATTTAGTATTGATTTGCATTTGTTTAATTTTCCATTAATGGTATCCTTCCTGCAACTTGCTATTTTTAACACATGGTTTTGATATATATCCATGTAAATCATGCAGCTCTAGTTCATTCATTTATTAAATTTGTTTTGCAACATTCCATTATATGACTATGCCACTGTTTACTCACCATTCTCCTTATGATAGGCATTCAAATTGTTCCAGTCTGTGATTATCAAAAACAATGCTGCAATGAGAATGGTTCTCAGGTGTTTTGGTTTGATAAAGTTGCTGAAATGCAATATACCAGGGATGGGTTGGCTTTTACAATAGGGATTTATTAACTTACAATTTACAGTTCTTTGGCCATGAAAATATCATATTCAAGGCATCAACAAGACAACACCTGGACTCTGAAGACAGATTGCTGGCATCTGGGGCTCCTCTGTCACATGGCAAGGCACATCTCTACATTTGTAGCTGCTTCTTTCCCAAGTTCAATCCTTCCAGCTTCTGGCTTAAGTGGCTTCTCCTCTCAGCTTCTGTGGGTGTGTCCCTTTCTCTCAGCTTCTCTGGGGCTTCTCTGAGCTCTCTGGACATTTTCTGTCTTTTATTCTCTCAAAAAGGACTCCAGCAAAAGAATTAAGACCCACCCTGGGGCAGGCCTCAACTGAAATAATCTAATGAAAAGTTCCCATCTACAATAGGTCTGAACCCACAAGAATGGGTTAAACAAGCAAGACCTTTTCTGGGGTATATAACAGCGCCAAACTACCAAAACATATATGACAGTTCCCTAGGTTACACAGCTGAAAGTGTACTCGCAGTGTCAGTGACTATGCATATCTTAAAATCTACTAGATATTCCCAAATTTCTCCCCCAAATGGTGTACAAATTTACACCCCCAGGGACAGGGTATGATAATTCCTCTTTCTCCACATCTGATCTGATTTTAAAATCTGAAACATAGGGTAATAATACCTAACTTAAAAGGTTATATTGAGACTGTATGAGACAAAACATGCATAACCCAAATGTCTACAGGATCTCCCACTTTCTGGATTCATCCTTTCTTTTAATACTCAAAAAAATTGACTTTAGTCCCATTTCCTATATTGTTGGGGCAACAGCAAGCTCCACAATATTTCCACTGATTCCTGAAAAGAGTTCCTGCGTGTGTGTATGTGTGTGTATGTGTGCGGGGAGATGTACATCTATCATTTGTCCCTACAAACTATTATTCACAATTTGTTTCTAGATTCTTGATGTCATTTTGCTATTCAATGTCTGCTATACTTCATTTGAAGCATGGGACATAATCTTTTCTTCATTGTTCATAACAGTTCTTTAAATATCTGATATGTACCTGAGGAATTCCTGATATTCTCACAAGCAATTTAGTAGTCCAAGCCTTCAATCTTGGGGCTTGCCCCTATGAAGCTTGTTTCTGCAAAGGAGAGGCTAAGCCTATTTATAACTGTGCCTAAGAATCACCCCCAGAGAACCTCTTTTTTTGCTCAAATGTGGCCTCTCTCTCTAAACCAACTCTGCAGCAAAACTCACTGCCCTCTCTCCCATGTGGGACATAACTCCCAGGGATGTAAATCTCCCTAGCAATGTGGGACATAACTCCCAGGGATGTAAATCTCCCTAGCAATGTGGGACATGACTCCCTGGGATGAACCTGGCCCTGGCACCGTGGAATTGAGAAAGCCTTCTTGGACCAAAAGGAGGAGGAGTGAAGCAAATTACAGTTTCATTGGCAAAGAGATTTCAAATAGAGTCAAGAGGTCATTCTAGCAGTTATTCTGATGCATTATATAGATATCCTTTTTTAGTTTTTAGTGTATTCAAATAGATAGAAGGAAACACCTGAAACTGTTGAACTGTAATCCAGTAGCCTTGATTCTTGAAGATGATTGTAAAGCTATATAGCTTTTATGGTGTGACTGTGTAATTGTGAAAACCTTGTGACTTACACTCCCATTATCTAGTGTATGGGCACATAAATAAGAAAATAAGGACAAAAAGTAAATAAATAATAGGGGGTATAAGTGTTAAGCGATGTTTTAGGTGTTCTTTTTTATTTTTATTCTTATTTTTATTTTTTTTTTGGAGTAATGAAAATGTTCAAAAATTGTGGTGTTGAATGCACAACTATATGATGCCATGAACCACTGATTGTATACTTTGGATGCTTATCTGGTATGTGAATTTATCTCAATGAAATTGCATTAAAAATGCAAAACAAAACAAAAGGTCACTTGATCCCGGGTAGGGGGGGGAGGTGGTGTGTGTAACCAAAATACATGGGATGATTTGGGGAAATGATGGGTTAATTTTTGCCCAGAAGGGAAAATGTCAAATGAAGGTTAGATATCACAATTCCAAAAATTTTATCAACAGTTTCCTGCCACTGGGAAATATATGGTATCTGCCCTTAGTTTCAAGTCTCCTGACATTTTGCTGGACCCCCAGAACCATCTGTCTCCTTTCTTGACTATTTCTTTGGTTACCTTTGAATCTCATTTCCAACTTTCTAGTACCAATCCCCAAATTTCTGTCATTCAGTAATGTGCAAAAATCTATTTCTGTGTGCCTGAAAACTATCCTTTCAGATTATTGTGTATGAGGGTCTGAGGCAGGAGTGACTTGGATTTTACAACTAAAAGGGCCAATCATGAAGTTTTCTTAAAACAAAAAGAGTTTTTCAACTTGAGTATATACAACCCCAATCCCCCAAACATTCAAAAAGTACTAAAAGAAAATTAAGAAACACAATATTTTATTTGTACTGTAGGCCCAATCCAGTGACAAGGCAAGAAGAAAGTATTAAAAACCATAAATATGGGAAACAGTGTGTTAAATATTATAATATGATTCTCATACAAATAATAAACTAACCAAGTCAAACATTCAACTCATTGATTAAAGAAAGGACCACTAAGATGTTAACACTGACTCAATGTGGAAATTGTGGAACACAATTTTATAGTGAAACTGCTGCTGAAATAACATTGTTAATAAATATAAACTGGGCTAATATCCTACATAAAATAAACAGCAATGTTTGGGTTTATCTTTTCTATTGGACAGAAATAAATTGCATCTGACTTGACAAAATTTATTTGCATTGCCAGGAACAGGAATGATTGCATTTCTCTCAGATGAGAATTATTTGCATTATTTTCAGTTTTTTACAAGTTAACTTCCACCCCTACAGAGTTAAAAAATAGCCTAATCAATAGAGTCAATCAAAGGTACACCTCTACATAATCAGAGTCCCCAGAGTTTCTGCTAGACCAAGAATCTGTGAATTCTGGCCCTTAGGCCAAATCTGTAAACAAAGTTTTGTTTGAACACTGTCCCAAACTGTGTTGTCTGTAGCTGCTTTCACACTACAATAGCGGAGTTTAGTAGTTGTGACAGAGATAGTATGGTGCAAAAAGCTTAAAATATATACTACCTGACCTTTTCCAGAGAAAGTTTACCAATCCTTACACTAGACATTGTGCAGCACTCCACTGAAAAGAAACCCAGCAATCTCTTTTCTCCGTTTCCAAAATTTAGATAATTTTTCTTAATCATATGTACATTAAAACTAATGGGTAAAATTAGCAATGTCACAGAATGCAAGTCATTATACAAAAATAAATTATATCTATATATAGTAGTATAAACCACTTGGAAAGTAATTAGGAATAAATTAAGCAAAAACCATGTAAGACCCTTACATAAACGCTACAAAATATTGCTGAGAAAAAATTTAAAAACACTAAAACCACAAAATATTACTGAGAAAAATACAAAAACAGCTATACCAATGAAGATATATAGCATGTTCATGAACTGCAAGAATCACTATTGTTAAGATGTCAATTCTTTCAAAATGAATATGTAGGTTCAATGTGGTGACAATCAATGATGTCTGAACACACCATTAAAACTGAATAGGAAGTGATGTCATCAGCATGGTGACATTAAAAATTCCCTGAAAAAGATCTCGCAAGAGATTCAGGAAATTAAAGGACAGTACCACTTGCTTAGAAGTTTGGAGGATGGTGGATAGTGGTGAAGGACTCCACAAATGCTGAATTGAAGAAAAAGAAAAAAACAGGTAGGAAATTTATATCTTGGACAACTAATCCATCCTCTCCCTTTCACTTGTGTCCTGCACAACTTGGGAGTTGCTCAGAGGGAGTAGCCAGGGTCCCTCCCACTGTGGACACAGGCTATAGAGCCACTCACAGCAGCCAGTTAGAACCCAAGCATGGGGACCCAAGTCCACAAAGACCTAAGACAGAATACAAGCCTCTGAGGAATGCTGCATAAAAAAGGCCACCCCCGGTTGGGGGGGAGAAGAGACATCGGTAGAACTGCTACCAAGTGATGCACTCACTCAATCCAGTTTCTGTTGGCTGGACCATCTAAACACAAAACAGATTTTCTGGAGTGAACCACCTTTCTGGATTGACCCCATCTGACCCAGTGAGGCAGGATACTATAGTGACAGAAAAGCTTCACAGAGGAAAAAGGGGGGAGGGGATTTAAGCTGGACTACTGTAAGACAGAAGGGTCCCAGAACTGAAAAGTGTAAGGAAAACAGGGCACTGAGTAAGTGAGGAAATTTAAACCAATCATTTGGAGCTGGAGAGAAAATTCTGCACTAAAACAACAGAACAAATCA
Source organism: Choloepus didactylus (assembly GCF_015220235.1). NCBI lineage: Eukaryota > Metazoa > Chordata > Mammalia > Pilosa > Megalonychidae > Choloepus > Choloepus didactylus. The sequence goes on along the minus strand of NC_051334.1, from coordinate 106,038,976 downwards.
AGAGTCCTGGAGAAGGAAGAGAGGAAAGGAAGCTTTGTCCTACATGTGAAACAATTGCACAAAAATTACAATAAAAAATTACAACACACCCTACACAAAAATTCACTCAAAGTGGATCAAAGACCTCAATATAAGAGACAGAACCATAAAACTCCTAGGTGATAATGTAGGGATACATATTCAAGACCTAGTATTAGGAGGTAACTTCTTAGACCTTACACCCAGAGCACAAGCAATGAAAGAAAAAATATATAAATGAGAATGCCACAATAACCAAAAGCTTCTATATCTCAAAGGAATTTGTCAAAAAGGTAAAGAGGCAGCAAATGCAATGGGAGAAAATATTTGGAAAATATATATCTGATAAAAGACTGATATCCTGCATATATAAAGAAATCCTACAACTCAATGACAATAGTACAAACAGCCCAATTATAAAGTGGGCAAAACTTATGAAAAGACATCTTGCCAAAGAGGAAATACAAATGGCTAAACAACACATGAAAACAGTTCATATTCACTAGCTATTAGGGAAATACAAAACCACAAAGAGATATCATCTCACACCAATAAGAATGGCTGCTGTTAAACAGGAAACTACAAATGCTGGAGAGGATGTGGAGAAATTGGAACTCTTATTCAGTGCTGGTGGCAATGTATAATGGTACAGCCACTGTGGAAACCAGTTTGGTGGTTCCTCAAAAAACTAGATACCGAATTACCCTACAATCTGGAAACTTGACTTCTCAGTACTTACCTAGAAGGTCTGAAAGCAGTGACATGAACAGACATTTGCACACCGATGTTCTTAGCAGCATTGTTCACAATTGCCAAGAGATGGAAACAAACCAAGTGCCCTTCAACAGATGAGTCAATGAACAAACTGCGGTATATACATATGATGGATACTATGCAGCAGTAAGAAAGAACAAGGTCTTGAAACATATGACAACATGGATGAGCCTTGATGACATAATGCTGAGTGAAATAAGCCAGACACAAAAGGAGAGATATTCTATGTTACTGGTAATGTGAACTCCCTGAACAATGTAAAATCAGAGTCTTATAACTTAAATTACAGAGGACTTAGAGATAGACAGAAGGTAGGGAAGGGGGAATGATAAACTAATATGTACAGACATTATAATGAGGGTGAACTTAAAGGTATGGGAATGGGCAGAGGTGTTGATGGCTCATTGATGAGATTATAAGTATCAGTGATGCATTGAAGGTGAACATGATTGAAAGTGGTTGTTTAAAGGCATGTAACCCAGAGTAGCACTACACATAGTGTTTGCCTGACATACTTCTAAGGTATGACACTGGTACAAAGAGTTAAGAACAGAGTGGCATATGGAAAAACTACCCATTGCATACCATAGACTTTATTTAATAGGAATACCTTACCAGCACTATACTAATACTAGGGATGAGTTTTTAGCAGCTGATTAGAACTCTGGGATGTTTTGTGTTATGATAATTGTTTTAAATGGAGAGTGATGATGATTGTACAACTAAATCAAGATAATATGAGACACTGATTGTTTATCTTGGACAGAATATATGCTTTGTAAAATTAGGAATCCCCTACTTAACAAGTCAAGCCCTCAATCTTGAGGTTTGCTCTTGTGAAACTTAGGGCTGTAAATGGGAGGCTAAGCCTTCCTATAATTGCACCTAAGAGGCACTGTCATAGAACCTCTTTTGTTGCTCAGATGTGGCCTTTCTGTCTCTAAGCTCAATTCAGTAAATAAATTCATTAACCTCCCCACCTACATGGGACATGACTCCTAGGGGAGTGAATCTCCCTGGTGACATGGAACATGACTTCCAAGAATAAGCCTGGCCCTGTCATTGTGGGATTGAAAATGCCTTTTTGACCAAAATGGGGAAAAGAAAGATAAAATAAGGTTACAGTGGCTAAGAGATTTCAAATAGAGTTTAGAGGCTATCCTGGATGTTTCTCTTATGCAAGTTCCAGCTAGACATCCCAAATGGCCACAGTATGCCATGCCCTTACCAAAAGTAGTCCCCAAATACTTAGGTCCCTATCTGAGATTCTATAAAAGTTTCACTTACTAGGTTAATCTCTCAGAAACTTAAATGCACCAGAGTGTTCCTATGCCAGACAAGTCCTAAAATCCAGAGGCAACAGCCTCTTAAGAACACAACCAGATGCAGTTCTCTTCCCTATAATGTTGACACCCATTTCCAATATGAACAAATTAGGGTGGTCACTGCTGAGACACCCCTGAAAATCAAGAAAGTGATTAAACAAAATGAAGGGGTAGCAACAGACAAGATATGATTTAGCAAAGGATTATGAATGTTGAATCTTTGTATAAATTTTTTTAGGTACTAGGGTATTAGAATAGCTATAAGGAAATAACTGAAAATGAGGAACTGTAACCCATTACATTCTTTGAAATTTGCTCTATAGCCACTCATTAAATTGTACTTCGAAAATGATCACCTTTCTGTATATATGTTATATTTCACAATAAGGAAATAACTGAAACTGTGGAACTGTAACCCATAACATTCTTTGAAATTACCTGTATAACTACTTGTTAAATTGTACTTTGATAGTTATCACATTTCTGTATATATGTTATATTTCACAATAAGGAAATAACTGAAATTGTGGAACTGTAACCAATAATATTCTTTGAAATTTTCTCTTACTACTCCTTAAATTTTACTTTGAAAGTTATCACTGCTCTGTATATATGTTAAATTTCACAATAAAAAATATACTTAAAAAATTTATACCATACATCCAGAGTGAGAATCAGATGAAAAAGATGTGAGAAAATCTGATCAGTTAAACACAGGCTATTCTAAAGGTCTAAAATAAGTTGGACCATGTGTCAAAGAAGAGCATTAACACAAAGTCAATCAACAATAAAACCCTAGACAAGAGGGAGAAATTAACCTTCAGAATTAGCTCATCAAGATAATCAAATGCCTAGACATCAGCAAAAAATTATGTCATACTAAAAAGCAGGAAGAGATGACCCAGTCAATGGAACAAATTAAAACTTCAGAGACACAGAATTTGGAAAAACTATTCAAAGAAGTTCAAACAGATCACCTAAATCAAGTCAAGAAGATGAAAGAAAATAAGGATAAAGAGCTAAAAGATATAAGAAGATAATGTGTGAGCACAAAGAATTTGAAAGTATAGAAAGAAATATAATAGGCAGCATCCTTAGTGATGTCCAGTGCAGGAGTTGCTTGAGGTGGCAATGGTGGCCATGGTGGTGGAGGCATTGTTGGTGGTAGTTGGGGTTGTGGTGGCAGCAGTGACAGCACCTGTGGGTGGTATGAAATGGCAGATTTTGAGGAGTTGAGGAATATGATTTGTAGTTTTAGGTTGTCTGAACTGTAAGTGTTACTAGGCTTTGCTGGATGGAATAAAAGAGGACACAAGCAAGACTGCCTGAAGAGGGCTCTGCATTTATTGAAGAATTGCTGCAGCTCTTATTCAGATTTAAATCACAATTGTATACATGCCAATACACATGAACTCTTGAAGGACATTCTGATTTATCCACAAAAAATCATCATTTTTCAATTTGGATGGTAGCTCATCACCTGTAGAACCTGACTTGACCATGGCTGGAATCCATTCATTGCCCTCCACTGCAGTTACACCTCATTCACTGTGCTCTCCTGTTGGTTCTGTTCTGCTTAAATATACTAAACCCACATTTCAGATGCAGCATCTCAAATGCACATTTGAGATGCACATTTGAGATGGACATTCCTCTTGTCCATCCTGATGTGCAGTTTAAAAATGCACATTTTTATGATGTCCTTGATGTTATCAAGTTCACAAGTTTAGTTTGAAGCAGTATTCAACAATTTCAAGAGAAGTTTTTATTTTATTTTTGCTCTGACACCTCAACAAGTTAGAAAGATGCATTTCAAGAGAATTTTTTGCCAGGTATCAGGAGAGATTATAGAGTCCAAATTCAGCTAAGACTTTGTCTAACAGAGATAAGTTGCCCTCAAAAAGATGATTATCCCAATAGCCCATGTATAAAAGTAAATGGTAAGCACTGTCTGGCTATGTACTACCACCTAAAAGTAGGATTTAATGGCAGTGTCCCAGATGCCCCTTGAATATTACATCTTTAGTTAGGTTATCAACTGTGCAAAATCAGATATCCATTTCATGGGCATCAGAAATCAGAAAGAATTATTCTATGTCTGTATATCTTGTATGACAGCTCACATCAAGCATGCTATTATAGAGTTTAAAAATGAAAGGTATTAGAAACCCTGAACATTCCAGAGCACTAATTAAAGAAAACTTACTGCAGATTCTGATAGTGAAATTGCTACAACTAGCCTTTGGGTATCTTTGATGTGTCCTTTAGAAAAAAAAAAATGAGACTGACAACCCCATGCCATGCAGTGACTTGTACACACCTGCAGTGTTTTGATGCTGTCCTTTGTCTACAAATGAATGAGTAGAAGCCTACTTAGATTTGTCCTGTGTGTGACAAAAAGGCTGCCTATGAAAAGTTTAATATTAGATAGACTTTTTATGGAAATTCTTAATGACTGTTCTGATGTGGATGAGATAAAATTCCAAGAAAATGGTCCCTGGTGTCCAGTGAGACCAAAGAAAGAAGCTAGGAAAGTACCCAGACAACTGTACAAAAATAGAAACTTCTAGACCCCTCAGTAAGCCTTGTTCAGTGACTAGCCAATGAGGCAAACAAGAAGAAAGCAGTTGTAATTGACCTAACAATACAAAGCTCTTCTGATGAAGAGGAAGACCCTCCTGCCAAAAGGAAGTGCATCTTTATGTCAGAAACACCTAGCAGCCCAACCAAAGGGGTCCTAATGTATTGGCCATCTTCTGTAAGGGTGCCCAGTGTGACTTCAGTTGATCTTGCTGCTGTTCTGCCTTCATTAACAGACTACTGAGTACCATTCTAACATATGCCAATATCAAGCATGGCATCAGATTTTCCAGGTTTGGACTTTCTTTCCCTTATTCCAGTTAATCCTCAGTACTGTCTTCCTATGCTTTGGATAGTCTCACCTCACAATTAATAGGAAGCAGAACATCTGTCGCCACCAGCAGCCCCCATGATGGCAGCACTCATGTTAGTTCATCCAGCAGCAGGAGTGAGAGAGGGGCCAGAACCAGCAGTGGAAGTAACATTCCTGACATTGCCTCATTGGACTAAAGTGGACTCTCTCAATTCTAGGAATCATTAATCAAAACTGTTCTTTCTTGGATATCTGGTCCATGGAACTTATTTAATATTTTTGGCAGTTACTTTGGTATTTATTGAAATGTCAAATGGATTCTTTTGCTTTCTGAGAGATGAACACAAATGACTACTACAGCAAGAACCATGTGACATGCAGGGATTTCTCTTATTTGTGCTGTATCCTGAGCATCAGATATAGTCATCCATAACTGTATCTCTCTTCATTAAAGACAAATTTCAATTTCATATGTTACTGGATGAATCCTACAAATCAGGTAAATTTTTTTTTGTTGTAATAAACAGCAATACAATTATGCAAATATTCATTTTTTTTCTAATTAAAAAAGGGAACCAATGATTCAAGAATGGCAGCCACTTGCATTTAACCTGATTCAAATGAAAAAATATATGGAATAGAGTTATATTTGCTGAAGGAAACCTTTCCATGGAGATTTCTTATATTTTGCTGAAGTAATGAAGCCTTGACACATGATCAAAGCTTGGGATCCATTTTAATTCCTGCAGTTCCACATTTTTTCTTGATACCATCAAAGAAAAAATGGCCTTGGTTACACATATTTCAATGATTGTCATTTACACTTTGGCATTGTTTTCTAATGAATGCAGAATAAAGTTCTGGGATTTGGCTGTTCTTTATTAGTAATTATATTGAAAAACAGTATACCGATTTTGCCCTGGTATAATGTGTGTTAGTTTTGGTAGCTGTACATTCTCAGTTGAGAATTTTCTATAAATTTGGGGGCTTTCTTAACAAGAAATTCCCTGTAGCCATTGAATGAAATTTTGGGGGGTAAGTTGTGGCTGGAATGTTCCTTAGGATTTTGGTCATACTCTCCAGAAACATTGAAAGCTTGACAACAGTGGGAAAGCAAGTTTAGGGGAGGAAGGAATAGTACAGTTTAATGTCTTCATAAGACTAATTTGTTTATTTATTTTACAGAATGATATACAAATATCTGTTGAGACTTTTCAGATTTTAGTTACAATGACTCAGAAAAAAATGTTTTAGATCTCTGATAATATTTCTCAGCTCTGTAATATCAGCATGATAGCAATGATTTCCAAATATGAAGAAAAAACAAAAACTACCAGGGCATGAGGATAGAAGTAGATTTCTTTTTTTTTTTTTTTTTTTTTTTTAAAAAGGACATTTTTCCAGAAACCACAAAAGACAAAACAGAATTAGAAATCTTTGGATTGAAGTGAGGAAGGACTCGGGAGTATGACCTGGACCCTACTTAATGTTTCATTCCACTCATCTCCCAAACACCACAGGAAACCCCTGTGGTTCTGCTGATGCACCTTGAAAACCACTCTTCCATAGTGTTTGATTTTAAGTCACTATGGAAACTGAGTTTTACATTTAGAGAAAAATTTTCAACCAAGTTTTATATTTTCTTTGCTTCATTTGGTTTCCTAAATTATTGTTTAATTCTGAGGGATTTATTACTGTCCTAATGTTTAGCTTTCTCTCTTTATGATATCTACTTCCTCTAAAAAACATCCTTTTTTTCTAATTGATTTCCCAAACAGAAGTGGCCAGATGAAGACTCTCCACTTTCCTTTAGAATAGGGACACATTACTTCATGGTTAATGCACCTCCAGGGAGCTGAATTGTCACTGTTTGGTCTTTTATACTCTCTCAAGTTTTTATAGCCTTTGTCTGCTCCTTTTGAACTGATTTAATCTTATCTGGTTTCTTATATCATCCCTTCTTTGACCATATCATTCTTTCACATAATATCCCTGTTCTAGTTTGCTAATGCTACAGAATGCAAAACACCAGAGATGGATAGGCTTTTATAAAAGGGGGGTATATTTCACTACACAGTTACAGTCTTAAGGCCACAAAACGTCCAAGGTAACACATCAGCAATCGGGTACCTTCACTGGAGGATGGCCAATGGCGTCCGGAAAAGCTCTGTTAGCTGGGAAGGCACGTGGCTGGCGTCTGCTCCAAAGTTCTGGTTTCAAAATGGCTTTCTCCCAGGACGTTCCTCTCTAGCAAGCTTGCTCTTCTTCAAAACGTCACTCACAGCTGCACTCCATTCAGTCTCTTTGAGTCAGCACATTTATATGGCTCCACTGATCAAGGCCCAGCCTGAATGGGTGGGGTCACACCTCCATAGGAGTATCCCACTGAAGTCACCACCCACAGCTGGGTGGGGCACATTCCAAGCAAATCTAACCAGCACCAAAATGTCTGTCCCACAAGACCACAAAGATAATGGCATTTGGGGGACGCAATACATTCAAATCGGCACATTCCACCCCCTGGACACCAAAATGACATTATCTTTCCAAATACAAAATACATTCATTTCATCACAATATCACAGAAACTTGCATCATCTCAGTAACAATAGTCAAGTACAAAATCCCATCAAGGAGGCGGGGCAAGATTGCAGACTGGTGAGCTGTATGTTTTAGTTACTCCTCCAGGAAAGTAGGTAGAAAGCCTGGAACTGTGTGGACTGGACACCACAGAGCAATCTGACTTTGGGCATACTTCATACAACACTCATGAAAACGTGGAACTGCTGAGATCAGCGAAATCTGTAAGTTTTTGCGGCCAGGGGACCCGCGCCCCTCCCTGCCAGGCTCAGTCCTGGGGGATGAGGGGCTGTCAGCTCCGGGAAGAAGGGAGAACTGCAGTGGCAGCCCTTATCAGAAACTCATTCTACTGATCCAAACTCCAACCATAGATAGACTGAGACCAGACACCAGAGAATCTGAGAGCAGCCAGCCCAGCAGAGAGGAGACAGGCATAGAAAAAAAACAACACGAAAAACTCCAAAATAAAAGCGGAGGATTTTTGGAGTTCTGGTGAACATAGAAAGGGGAAGGGCCCTGAGGCGCATATGCAAATCCCGAAGAAAAGCTGATCTCTCTGCCCTGTGGACCTTTCCTTAATGGCCCTGGTTGCTTTGTCTCTTAGCATTTCAATAACCCATTAGATCTCTGAGGAGGGCCCTTTTTTTTTTTTTTTTTTTTTTTTTTTTAAAATCCTTTTTTCTTTTTCTAAAACAATTACTCTAAGAAGCCCAATACAGAAAGCTTCAAAGACTCGCTATTTGGGCAGGTCAAGTCAAGAGCAGAACTAGGAGAGCTCTGAGACAAAATGCAATAATCCAGTGGCTGAGAAAATTCACTAAACACCACAACTTCCCAAGAAAAGGGGGGTGTCCGCTCACAGTCATCATCCTCGTGGACAGGAAACACTCCTGCCCATCGCCAGCCCCATAGCCCAGAGCTGCCCCAGACAACCCAGTGTGATGGAAGTGCTTCAAATAACAGGCACACACCACAAAACTGGGCGTGGACATTAGCCTTCCCTGCAACCTCAGCTGATTGTCCCAGAGTTGGGAAGGTAGAGCAGTGTGAATTAACAAAGCCCCATTCAGCCATCATTTCAGCAGACTGGGAGCCTTCCTACACAGCCCAGCAGCCCAGAACTGCCCTGGGGGGACGGCACTCACCTGTGACATAGCACAGTCATCCCTCAACAGAGGACCCGGGGTGCACAGCCTGGAAGAGGGGCCCACTTGCAAGTCTCAGGAGCCATACGCCAATACCAAGGACTTGTGGGTCAGTGGCAGAGACAAACTGTGGCAGGACTGAACTGAAGGATTAGACTATTGCAGCAGCTTTAAAACTCTAGGATCACCAGGGAGATCTAATTGTTAGAGCCAACCCCCCCTCCCTGACTGCCCAGAAACACGCCCCATATACAGGGCAGGCAACACCAACTGCACATGCAAGCTTGGTACACCAATTGGACCCCACAAGACTCACTTCCCCACTCACCAAAAAGGCTAAGCAGGGGAGAACTGGCTTGTGGAGAACAGGTGGCTCGTGGACGCCACCTGCTGGTTAGTTAGAGAAAGTGTACTCCACGAAGCTGTAGATCTGATAAATTAGAGATAAGGACTTCAATTGGTCTACAAATCCTAAAAGAACCCTATCAAGTTCAGCAAATGCCACGAGGCCAAAAACAACAGAAAATTATAAAGCGTATGAAAAAACCAGACGATATGGATAACCCAAGCCCAAGCACCCAAATCAAAAGACCAGAAGAGACACAGCACCTAAAGCATCTACTCAAAGAACTAAAGATGAACAATGAGACCATAGTACGGGAGATAAAGGAAATCAAGAAGACCCTAGAAGAGCATAAAGAAGACATTGCAAGACTAAATAAAAAAATGGATGATCTTATGGAAATTAAAGAAACTGTTGACCAAATTAAAAAGATTCTGGACACTCATAGTACAAGACTAGAGGAAGTTGAACAACGAATCAGTGACCTCAAAGATGACAGAATGGAAAATGAAAGCATAAAATAAAGAATGGGGAAAAAAATTGAAAAAATCGAAATGGACCTCAGGGATATGATAGATAATATGAAACGTCCAAATATAAGACTCATTGGTGTCCCAGAAGGGGAAGAAAAGGGTAAAGGTCTAGGAAGAGTATTCAAAGAAATTGTTGGGGAAAACTTCCCAAATCTTCTAAACAACATAAATACACAAATCATAAATGCTCAGCGAACTCCAAATAGAATAAATCCAAATAAACCCACTCCGAAACATATACTGATCACACTATCAAACACAGAAGAGAAGGAGCAAGTTCTGAAAGCAGCAAGAGAAAAGCAATTCACCACATACAAAGGAAACAGCATAAGACTAAGTAGTGACTACTCAGCAGCCACCATGGAGGCAAGAAGGCAGTGGCACGATATGTTTAAAATTCTGAGTGAGAAAAATTTCCAGCCAAGAATACTTTATCCAGCAAAGCTCTCCTTCAAATTTGAGGGAGAGCTTAAATTTTTCACAGACAAACAAATGCTGAGAGAATTTGCTAACAAGAGACCTGCCCTACTGGAGATACTCAAGGGAGTCCTACAGACAGAGAAACAAAGAAAGGACAGAGAGACTTGGAGAAAGGTTCAGTACTAAAGAGATTCGGTATGGGTACAATAAAGGATATTAATAGACAGAGGGGAAAAATATGACAAACATAAACCAAAGGATAAGATGGCTGATTCAAGAAATGCCTTCACGGTTATAACATTAAATGTAAATGGATTAAACTCCCCAATTAAAAGATATAGATTCGCAGAATGGATCAAAAAAAATGAACCATCAATATGTTGCATACAAGAGACTCATCTTAGACACAGGGACACAAAGAAACTGAAAGTGAAAGGATGGAAAAAAATATTTCATGCAAGCTACAGCCAAAAGAAAGCAGGTGTAGCAATATTAATCTCAGATAAAATAGACTTCAAATGCAGGGATGTTTTGAGAGACAAAGAAGGCCACTACATACTAATAAAAGGGGCAATTCAGCAAGAAGAAATAACAATCGTAAATGTCTATGCACCCAACCAAGGTGCCACAAAATACATGAGAGAAACACTGGCAAAACTAAAGGAAGCAATTGATGTTTCCACAATAATTGTGGGAGACTTCAACACATCACTCTCTCCTATAGATAGATCAACCAGACAGAAGACCAATAAGGAAATTGAAAACCTAAACAATCTGATAAATGAATTAGATTTAACAGACATATACAGGACATTACATCCCAAATCACCAGGATACACATACTTTTCTAGTGCTCACGGAACTTTCTCCAGAATAGATCATATGCTGGGACATAAAACAAGCCTCAATAAATTTAAAAAGATTGAAATTATTCAAAGCACATTTTCTGACCACAATGGAATACAACTAGAAGTCAATAACCATCAGAGACTTAGAAAATTCACAAATACCTGGAGGTTAAACAACACACTCCTAAACAATCAGTGGGTTAAAGATGAAATAGCAAGAGAAATTGCTAAATATATAGAGACGAATGAAAATGAGAACACAACATACCAAAACCTATGGGATGCAGCAAAAGCAGTGCTAAGGGGGAAATTTATAGCACTAAACGCATATATTAAAAAGGAAGAAAGAGCCAAAATCAAAGAACTAATGGATCAACTGAAGAAGCTACAAAATGAACAGCAAACCAATCCCAAACCAAGTACAAGAAAAGAAATAACAAGAATTAAAGCAGAAATAAATGACATAGAGAGCAAAAAAACAATAGAGAGGATAAATATCACCAAAAGTTGGTTCTTTGAGAAGATCAACAAGATTGACAAGCCCCTAGCTGGACTGACAAAATCAAAAAGAGAGAAGACCCACATAAACAAAATAATGAATGAAAAAGGTGACATAACTGCAGATCCTGAAGAAATTAAAAAAATTATAAGAGAATACTATGAACAACTGTATGGCAACAAACTGGATAATGTAGAGGAAATGGACAATTTCCTGGAAATATATGAACAACCTAGACTGACCAGAGAAGAAATAGAAGACCTCAACCAACCCATCACAAGCAAAGAGATCCAATCAGTCATCAAAAATCTTCCCACAAATAAATGCCCAGGGCCAGATGGCTTCACAGGGGAATTCTACGAAACTTTCCAGAAAGAACTGACACCAAACTTACTCAAACCCTTTCAAAACATTGAAGAAAATGGAACACTACCTAACTCATTTTATGAAGCTAACATCAATCTAATACCAAAACCAGGCAAAGATGTTACAAAAAAGGAAAACTACCGGCCAATCTCCCTAATGAATATAGATGCAAAAATCCTCAACAAAATACTTGCATATCGAATCCAAAGACACATTAAAAAAATCATACACCATGACAAAGTGGGGTTTATTCCAGGCATGCAAGGATGTTTCAACATAAGAAAATCAATCAATGTATTACAACACATTAACAAGTCAAAAGGGAAAAATCAATTGATCATCGCAATAGATGCTGAAAAAGCATTTGACAAAATCCAACATCCCTTTTTGATAAAAACAATTCAAAAGGTAGGAATTGAAGGAAACTTCCTCAACATGATAAAGAGCATATATGAAAAACCCACAGCCAGCATAGTACTCAATGGAGAGAGACTGAAAGCCTTCCCTCTAAGATCAGGAACAAGACAAGGATGCCCGCTGTCACCACTGTTATTCAACATTCTGCTGGAAGTGCTAGCCAGGGCAATCCGGCAAGACAAAGAAATAAAAGGCATCCAAATTGGAAAAGAAGAAGTAAAACTGTCATTGTTTGCAGATGATATGATCTTATATCTAGAAAACCCTGAGAAATTGACGATACAGCTACTAGAGCTAATAAACAAATTTAGCAAAGTAGCGGGATACAAGGTTAATGCACATAAGTCAGTAATGTTTCTATATGCTAGAAATGAACAAACTGAAGAGACACTCAAGAAAAAGATACCATTTTCAATAGCAACTAAAAAAATCAAGTATCTAGGAATCAACTTAACCAAAGATGTAAAAGACCTATACAAAGAAAACTACATAACTCTACTAAAAGAAATAGAAGGGGACCTTAAAAGATGGAAAAATATTCCATGTTCATGGATAGGAAGACTAAATGTCATTAAGATGTCAATTCTACCCAAACTCATCTACAGATTCAATGCAATCCCAATCAAAATTCCAACAACCTACTTTGCAGACTTGGAAAAGCTAGTTATCAAATTTATTTGGAAAGGGAAGATGCCTCGAATTGCTAAAGACACTCTAAAAAAGAAAAACGAAGTGGGAGGACTTACACTCCCTGACTTTGAAGCTTATTATAAAGCCACAGTTGCCAAAACAGCATGGTACTGGCACAAAGATAGACATATAGATCAATGGAATCGAATTGAGAATTCCGAGATAGACCCTCAGATCTATGGCCGACTGATCTTTGATAAGGCCCCCAAAGTCACTGAACTGAGTCATAATGGTCTTTTCAACAAATGGGGCTGGGAGAGTTGGATATCCATATCCAAGAGAATGAAAGAGGACCCCTACCTCACCCCCTACACAAAAATTAACTCAAAATGGACCAAAGATCTCAATATAAAAGAAAGTACCATAAAACTCCTAGAAGATAATGTAGGAAAACATCTTCAAGACCTTGTATTAGGCGGCCACTTCCTAGACTTTACACCCAAAGCACAAGCAACAAAAGAGAAAATAGATAAATGGGAACTCCTCAAGCTTAGAAGTTTCTGCACCTCAAAGGAATTTCTCAAAAAGGTAAAGAGGCAGCCAACTCAATGGGAAAAAATTTTTGGAAACCATGTATCTGAAAAAAGACTGATATCTTGCATATATAAAGAAATCCTACAACTCAATGACAATAGTACAGACGGCCCAATTATAAAATGGGCAAAAGATATGAAAAGACAGTTCTCTGAAGAGGAAATACAAATGGCCTAGAAACACATGAAAAAATGTTCAGCTTCACTAGCTATTAGAGAGATGCAAATTAAGACCACAATGAGATACCATCTAACACCGGTTAGAATGGCTGCCATTAAACAAACAGGAAACTACAAATGCTGGAGGGGATGTGGAGAAATTGGAAGTCTTATTCACTGTTGGTGGGACTGTATAATGGTTCAGCCACTCTGGAAGTCAGTCTGGCAGTTCCTTAGAAAACTAGATATAGAGTTACCATTCGATCCAGCAATTGCACTTCTCGGTATATACCCGGAAGATCGGAAAGCAGTGACACGAACAGATATCTGCACACCAATGTTCATAGCAGCATTATTCACAATTGCCAAAAGATGGAAATAACCCAAATGTCCTTCAAAAGACGAGTGGATAAATAAAATGCGGTATATACACGCGATGGAATACTATGCGGCAGTAAGAAGGAACGATCTCGTGAAACATATGACAACATGGATGAACCTTGAAGGCATAATGCTAAGTGAAATAAGCCAGGCACAAAAAGAGAAATATTATATGCTACCACTAATGTGAACTTTGAAAAATGTAAAACAAATGGCTTATAATGTAGAATGTAGGGGAACTAGCAATAGAGAGCAATTAAGGAAGGGGGAACAATAATCCAAGAAGAACAGATAAGCTATTTAACGTTCTGGGGATGCCCAGGAATGACTATGGTCTGTTAATTTCTGATGGATATAGTAGGAGCAAGTTCACAGAAATGTTGCTATATTAGGTAACTTTCTTGGGGTAAAGTAGGAACATGTTGGAAGTTAAGCAGTTATCTTAGGTTAGTTGTCTTTTTCTTACTCCCTTGTTATGGTCTCTTTAAAATGTTCTTTTATTGTATGTTTGTTTTCTTCTTAACTTTTTTTTCATACAGTTGATTTAAAAAAGAAGGGAAAGTTAAAAAAAAAAAAAAACAAGGAAAAAAAAAAGATGCAGTGCCCCCTTGAGGAGCCTGTGGAGAATGCAGGGGTGTTCGCCTACCCCACCTAGATGGTTTCTAACATGACCACAGACATAGGGGACTGGTGGTTTGATGGGTTGAGCCCTCTACCACAGGTTTTACCCTTGGGAAGACGGTTGCTGCAAAGGAGAGGCTAGGCCTCCCTATGGTTGTGCCTAAGAGCCTCCTCCCAAATGCCTCTTTGTTGCTCAGATGTGGCCCTGTCTCTCTAGCTAAGCCAACTTGAAAGGTGAAATCACTGCTCTTCCCCCTACGTGGGATCAGACACCCAGGGGAGTGAATCTCCCTGGCAACGTGGAATATGACTCCCCGGGAGGAATGTAGACCTGGCATCGTGGGACGGAGAACATCTTCTTGACCAAAAGGGGGATGTGAAAGGAAATGAAATAAGCTTCAGTGGCAGAGAGAATCCAAAAGGAGCCGAGAGTTCACTCTGGTGGGCACTCTTACGCACACTTTAGACAACCCTTTTTAGGTTCTAAAGAATTGGGGTAGCTGGTGGTGGATACCTGAAACTATCAAACTACAACCCAGAACCCATGAATCTCGAAGACAGTTGTATAAAAATGTAGCTTATGAGGGGTGACAAGGGGATTGGGAAAGCCATAAGGACCACACTCCACTTTGTCTAGTTTATGGATGGATGAGTAGAAAAATAGGGGAAGGAAACAAACAGACAAAGGTACCCAGTGTTCTTTTTTACTTCAATTGCTCTTTTTCACTCTAATTATTATTCTTGTTATTCTTGTGTGTGTGCTAATGAAGGTGTCAGTGATTGATTTGGGTGATGAATGTACAACTATGTAATGGTACTGTGAACAATCGAAAGTACGATTTGTTTTGTATGACTGCGTGGTATATGAATATATGTCAATAAAATGAAGATTAAAAAAAAAAAAAAAAAAAAAAAGACATAATGCTGAGGAAAATTAGCCAGGCACAAAAAGAGAGATATTGTATGTTACCACTAATGTGAATTCTGTGAAAAATGTACAATGTTTTATACTGTAGAATGTAGGGGACCTAGAGATACCAATTAGTGGAGGGGGAATGATAATCTAATAAGAACAGATAAACTATGGAGGGTAATCTCAATGTTATGGGAATGCTCAGGAATGATTATGGTTTGTAAACTTTCTTGGATATAGTAAGATCATGTTGGAAGCAATAGAGTTATTTTAGGTTTTTTTTTTCCCTTATTCCTTTGTTTTCTTAGGGGTTGTTAATTTTCTTGGGGTATGGTAGGAACATGTTGGAAGCAATGTAGTTATTTTAGATTATTTGTTTTTCTTACTCCTCTGTTTGGACATGGTTTATTAATTTTCTTGGGGTATGGTAGGAACATATTGGAAGCAAAGTAGTTATTTTAGGTTATTTGTTTTCCTTAATCCATTGCTTTGTTTGAAATGTTGTGGGGTTTTTTTGGTTGTTGTTTGCCTGTTTGTTTTTAATTTTTTGATAAACAAAGTTAAAAAATTGAAAAAAAATCAGTAGAAAAATGGGAGTAAAAACTAAATGACAAATAGGGTGGGATGGGGGGATGGTTTTGGTATTCTCTTTTCACTTTTATTTTTTATTCTTATTCTGATTCTTTCTAATGTAAGGAAAATGTTCAGAAATAGATTGTGGTGATGAACGCATAACTATATGATCATACTGTGAACAGTTGATTGTATACCATGGATGACTGTATGGTTTGTGAATATATTTAAATAAAACTGAATTAAAAAAAAATCCCATCAAAATCAATTTAGGCATGGTCAGTCCTAAGGCATAATTTTTCTTTAGCTGTGGATCTGTGAACTTAGAACAAGTTATGTGTTCCCAATATACAAAGGAGGGACATTCATAGGATAAACTTTTCCATTGCCATAAGGAGAAACAGTAAGGAAAACAGGGTTAACAGGAGCAAAACAGTTCCTAAAACCCACAGGATAAAGTCCATTAGATTTCAAAGTCCCAGAGTGATTTATAGAACAATGTTGCATTCTTGGGGCTTGAGAGAGCGGGAGCCTAACCCTTCCTAAGGGCCTTTCTGGCAGCCCTTTCCTCTCCAAACGCTTAGGTGAGTGCTCCAACATTTCCACACATTGGGGAGACCACCTTCTCTGCCCCACCCTCCTCAAACATCGGGGCAGCTCCCGGATTCCCTTCCATCTCCGGGTCACACGCTCAACCCCTTCAGAACAGTGTGGTGGCAGCCAGGCTCTCCCCAATTCCCTGGAAATGTGCTCCACCCTCTTTGGGACCTGAGGTGGCAAAACTCTTCCAGAGCATCGAGGCGGAAAGCCCGCCCTCGACCTCCAGGGCAAACTCACCCTTTCCATGCATGTGGGCTGCTCCGCTCTCCCAGCCCTAAACCTCTTGACTCCAGACCTCAACCTCCATGGCTCTGTCTTTGAAGTGATTTTTCCTTTAATTTTTTCCTTGTCTGTCTCCTCCAGTCCAGACCGGCAATGGCTCCGTCTATAAAGATCTCGCAAAAATTCTGTTGGCTTTGCATGAAGCATGCAGGGGTCAAAGCCATCAGACAACAGGAGTTTCCACAAATCCTTTCTGCTTAACTCCTTATCCAGTCTTGGCTTGTCCTCAGGTTGGGCTGTAGCTTCTGGGATTCTACCCACTGGAAGCCTGTAATTTTCCAAGCCATCAACTTCTGGTTTCTTTGAACCCAAGAGTTCAGTTCTAAGTTTATCTCTCTCTGCTCGCATTTTACTATAAGCTGCAAGGAGAAGCCAGGATATGTCCTCCACACGTAGTCTGGAGATCTCCTCAGCTAAGTATTCCAAGTTGTTGCTTCCAGATTCTTCCCTCCATCTGACACCAGGACTCAATTTTGCCAAATTCTCTGCCACTTTAAAACAAGGATCGCCTTTCTTCCAGTTTACAACAACACATTCATCATTTCTGCTCAAGTCCTCATCAGAAGTATCTTTAGAGTCCATATTTCCACAAACATTCTCTTTAAAGCAGTTTTGGCCTTTTCTATCAAGCTCCTCACAACTCTTCCAGAAACTTCCCCTTATCCATTTAAAAAGCCGTTCCAACATGTTTGGTATTTGCAAACTCAGCAGCAAAAGCACCCCACTTCTCCGGTACCAAAATCTGTTCTAGTTTGCTAATGCTGCAGAATGCAAAACACCAGAGATGGATAGGCTTTTATAAAACGGGGGTTTATTTCACTACACAGTTACAGTCTTAAGGCCACAAAACATCCAAGGTAACACATCAGCAATCGGGTACCTTCACTGGAGGATGGCCAATGGCGTCCGGAAAAGCTCTGTTAGCTGGGAAGGCACGTGGCTGGCGTCTGCTCCAAAGTTCTGGTTTCAAAATGGCTTTCTCCCAGGACGTTCCTCTCTAGCAAGCTTGCTCTTCTTCAAAACGTCACTCACAGCTGCACTCCGTTCAGTCTCTTTGAGTCAGCACATTTATATGGCTCCACTGATCAAGGCCCACCCTGAATGGGTGGGGTCACACCTCCATAGGAGTATCCCACCGAAGTCACCACCCACAGCTGGGTGGGGCACATTCCAAGCAAATCTAACCAGCACCAAAACGTCTGAACCACAAGACCACAAAGATAATGGCATTTGGGGGACACAATACATTCAAACCGGCACAATCCCTTTGGGAGGGCTGCTTATTATTTAAAGAAGTGGAAGAAAAACAAAACATTCAAACAGTATTTGCACCATAGTTGCCAATTATATCTTGTTAGTCATTACATTTCCAATTCATATTATAGTACTTTGGTAGAAATAAATAAATAATTTCTTCCTAGTAATACCTTATGCTGCTGCTCTGAATTTGGATACAATTTCTGCTAACTTTTTAATCAGATAACCTAATTTGTGTGGTATAACTTGATAATAAAGAAATAATGTATTGAAAAAGAAACAGAAATTATGGGAATGAAAAGCACAATAGTAGAGATGTAAAATACACTAGAGGCATGCAACAGTAGATTTGATCAGGCAGAAGAAAGAAGCAGTGAACTACAAGACAGAGCAATTGAAATCAGTCAGAAGAACAATAGAGAAAAGAAAAGGAAAACATTGAGCAGAGTCTTGGGTATTTGAGCAACAGCATAAAATGTGAAAACATATATATCATGGGTGTCCTGGAAGGAGAAGAGAAAGGAAAGGGGGCAGAAAGATTATTTGAGGAAACAATGGCCCAAAATTGCCAAACTCTTATGAAATACATAAATATACATGCCCAAGAAGCTCAAAATACTACAAACAGAATAAATCTTAAAGGACCTACTCCAAGACACATACTAATCAGAATTTCAAATGTGAAAGATAAAGAGAAAACTTTGAAATCAGCAAGAGAAAAGTGGTTCATCACATACAAGGGATTCTTGATAAGACTAAGTGTCAATTTCTCATCAGAAAGCATAGAGGGGAGATGACAGTGGGATAATATATTTAAGGTACTAAAAGAGAAAAATGCTAGCCAAAGATTCTTTATCCAACAAAACTGTCCTGAAAAAATGAGGGAGCGATATTGCAGCATGAGGATCCAACATGGTCGATTAGGAGAGACATAGCAAAATACTCCTCCATGAAAAACACTAGATAAAAGATAGAAAGTGCTCCAGAATACCAGTTCCAGGGTTGTACTGGCTGGACAAGGTCTGCTACATCCACAGTGACTGGGCACTTGGTGAAACTGAGAGCCTGCATTCAGAAATGAGTGAGTGAGGCTGCTGGGGAAACAGCAGCCACACCATGGAGGGGAGAAAACTGGGGTGAGCATTTGGAAGCCAGTTAGTTTAAAAACCCCAAAAGCAGGTGCAGGTCTGGCAGTGAGAGCTGCACAGTCGAGCATGGTGTGGAGGGCCTTTGACACCCAGAGCACCTGCCTTGGTATCTGGCATGGATGATAGCCTTTCACAAACCTGCAGCTAATTGTCCCCGAGCTAGGAATGGCCAGCTACAGCAGACAGAGGTCCACAGAAGTGGGGAAGTTACCACGACCCATACAGCCATCATTTCAGCCGGCTGGGAATGCCCCTGCATAGTGCTGTGGCTGAGAACTTCCCTTGGGGATTCTGCTCACCTGTGTTGTTGCTCTGTCTTCCTCTGTGGAGGCCCAAAGAGTGCACAGCTTGGAGACAGGGCCCAGCACAGAACTCCCAAGGGCGCTACACCAATCCCAGGGACTTGTGGGTATGTTGCAGAGAGAGACTGTGGGGAATCTGAGCTGAAAGGTTGGACTTGTGTAACAGCTTTAAGTCTCCAGGAATGGCTGGTAGATCTGAGTCTTAAAGATGTCTCCCATGCCTAATTGCACAGGACAAACTCCCCAGCTTCAAGGCTGGTGGCCCCAACTGAACACAGAAATCTGACGCAATGATTGGAACTTCACAAGGTTTGGACCCCCACTCACCACATAGATGAAGTTGGGGAGAACTGGATTGAGGGGAATTGGTGGCTCAGGGGCACCATCTGCTGGTAAGTCAGGGAAAGTGCACTCCTCCAAACTGTAGCTCTAACAAATTATACACAATTGTTCAAATAAGACTGCATATACTAAAAGAAGCCTATCAAGATAAGCAAATGCCAAGAGGCCAAAAATAACAGAAAATTTTAAAGCATATGAAGAAACCATAAGATATAGATAACCCCAATCCAATACACAAATCAAAAAATCAGAAAAGATACAGTACTTGGAGTAATTAATCAAAGATATAGTCACAAACAACAAGATCATGGCACAGGATATAAAGAACATGAAGAAGAAACTATAAGAGCATAAAGAAGAATTTGCAAGAGTAAATTAAAAAAATGATCTTATGGAAATAAATTGTTGATCAAATTAAAAAGATTCTGGATACACATAGTACTAGAACAGAGGAAGCTGACAAAACAATAAGCAAACTGGCAGAGTGCAGGCTTGAAAGTGAAAGCACAAAAGAAAGAATGGAGAAAAAATATAAAAATTCAAAATGGATCTCAGGGATATGATGGACAACATGAAGTGCAAAAATATAAGAATCATTGGTGTTCCAGAAAGGGAACACAAGGGTGAAGGTCTAGGAAGAGTATTCAAAGAAATTGTTGGCGAAAACTTCCTAGCCCTTCAAAACAACATAAATATGCAAATCATAGACATCCAACAACTCCAAAGAGAATGAATCCAAATAAACCCAGTCTGAGACATATTCTGATCAAAATGTGAAATGCTGAAGAGAAGGAGCACATTTTAAAGCAGCAAGAGAGAGGCAATTCATCACATACAAGGGAAACAACATAAGACTAAGTAGTGACTTCTCAGTGGCCATGATGGAGGTGAGAAGGTAGTGGTATGAGATAATAAAATTCTGAAAGAGAAATTTGCCAACCAAGAATTTTTATCCAGCCAAGCTGCCCTTAAAATTTGAGGGAGAGCTTAAAATCTTCACAAACAAATTCTGAAGGAATTTTCTAAAAGACCTACCCAATAAAATATACTAAAGTGAGACCTATCTGCAGAAAAATAAAGAAAGGAGAGAGAGGTATGGAAAAGGGTTCAGAACTAAAGACATTTAGTAAGGGTACATTAAAGGAAATAAAGACAGAGAGGGGAAAATATATTTGACAAACAAAAGCAAAGGATAGGATGGCTGATTCAAGAAATGCCTTCACAGTAATAGCATTGAATATAAGTTGATTAAACTCCCCAATTAAAAGATATAGATTGGCAGAATGGATTAAAACTGTGAACCATCAATATGTTGCTCACAAGAGATGCATCTTAGACCCAGAGACACAAAGAAGTTGAAAGTGAATGGATGGAAAAAAAATTCCATGCAAACTTCAACCAAAATAAAGCTGGAATAGCAATATTAATCTCAGATAAAATAGACTATAAATGCAAGTATGTTATAAGAGACAAAGAAGGTCACTATATACTAATAAAAGGGGCAATTCAACAAGAAGAAATAACAATCATAAATGTCTATGTACCCAATCTAGGTGCCCCAAAGTACATGAGACAAACATTGGCAAAACTGAAGGAAGCAATAAATGTTTCCACAATAACTGTGGGAGACTTCAATATGTCACTCTCTCCTGTAGATAGATCAACCAGACAGAGGACCAATAAGGAAATTGAAAACCTAAGCAATCTGATAAATGAATTTGAATTAATAGACATATATAGAACATTACATCCCAAATCACCAGGATAATATATTCTTCTCTAGTGCTCATGGAACTTTCTTCAGAATAGATCATATGCTGGGTCATAAAACAAGTGTCAATAAATTTGAAAAGATTGAAATTATGGAAAGGACATTCTGGAGGCGGGGCAAGATGGCAGACTAGTGAGCTGTATGTTTCAGTTACTCCTCCAGGAAAGTAGGTAGAAAGCCAGGAACTGTGTGGACTGGACACCACAGAGCAATCTGTCTTTGGGCATACTTCATACAACACTCATGAAAATGTCGAACTGCTGAGATCAGCAAAATCTGTAAGTTTTTGCAGCCAGGGGACCTGCGCCCCTCCCTGCCAGGCTCAGTCCTGTGGGAGGAGGGGCTGTCAGCTCCGGGAAGGAGAAGGGAGAACTGCAGTGGCAGCCCTTATCGGAAACTCATTCTACTGATCCAAACTCCAACCATAGATAGACTGAGACCAGACACCAGAGAATCTGAGAGCAGCCAGCCCAGCAGAGAGGAGACAGGCATAGAAAAAAAAAAAAAAAACACGAAAAAATCCAAAATAAAAGCAGAGGATTTTTGGAGTTCTGGTGAACACAGAAAGGGGAAGGGCGGAGCTCAGGCCTTGAGGCGCATATGCAAATCCCGAAGAAAAGCTGATCTCTCTGCCCTGTGGACCTTTCCTTAATGGCCCTGGTTGCTTTGTCTCTTAGCATTTCAATAACCCATTAGGTCTCTTAGGAGGGCCCTTTTTTTTTTTTTTTAATCCTTTTTTCTTTTTCTAAAACAATTACTCTAAGAAGCCCAATACAGAAAGCTTCAAAGAATTGCAATTTGGGCAGGTCAAGTCAAGAGCAGAACTAAGAGAGCTCTGAGACAAAAGGCAATAATCCAGTGGCTGAGAAAATTCACTAAACACCACAACTTCCCAAGAAAAGGGGGGTGTCCGCTCACAGCCACCATCCTGGTGGACAGGAAACACTCCTGCCCATCGCCAGCCCCATAGCCCAGAGCTGCCCCAGACAACCCAGTGTGACGGAAGTGCTTCAAATAACAGGCACACACCACAAAACTGGGCGTGGACATTAGCCTTCCCTGCAACCTCAGCTGATTGTCCCAGAGTAAGGAAGGTGGAGCAGTGTGAATTAACAAAGCCCCATTCAGCCATCATTTGAGCAGACTGGGAGCCTCCCTACACAGCCCAGCAGCCCAGAACTGCCCTGGGGGGACGGCACTCATCTGTGACATAGCACAGTCATCCCTCAACAGAGGACCCGGGGTGCACAGCCTGGGAGAGGGGCCCACTTGCAAGCCTCAGGAGCCATACGCCAATACCAAGGACTTGTGGGTCAGTGGCAGAGACAAACTGTGGCAGGACTGAACTGAAGGATTAGACTATTGCAGCAGCTTTAAAACTCTAGGATCACCAGGGAGATTTGATTGTTAGGGCCACCCCCCCTCCCCGACTGCCCAGAAAAACACCCCAAATACAGGGCAGGCAACACCAAATACACACGCAAGCTTGGTACACCAATTGGGCCCCACAAGACTCACTCCCCCACTCACCAAAAAGGCTAAGCAGGGGAGATCTGGCTTGTGGAGAACAGGTGGCTCATGGACGCCACCTGCTGGTTAGTTAGAGAAAGTGTACTGCACGAAGCTGTAGACCTGATAAATTAGAGATAAGGACTTCAATTGGTCTACAAATCCTAAAAGAACCCTATCAAGTTCATCAAATGCCACGAGGCCAAAAACAACAGAAAATTATAAAGCATATGAAAAAACCAGACGATATGGATAACCCAAGCCCAAGCACCCAAATCAAAATACCAGAAGAGACACAGCACCTAGAGCAGCTACTCAAAGAACTAAAGATGAACAATGAGACCATAGTACGGGAGATAAAGGAAATCAAGAAGACCCTAGAAGAGCATAAAGAAGACATTGCAAGACTAAATAAAAAAATGGATGATCTTATGGAAATTAAAGAAACTGTTGACCAAATTAAAAAGATTCTGGACACTCATAGTACAAGACTAGAGGAAGTTGAACAACAAATCAGTGACCTGGAAGATGACAGAATGGAAAATGAAAGCATAAAAGAAAGAATGGGGAAATAATTGAAAAAATCAAAATGGACCTCAGGGATATGATAGATAATATGAAACGTCCAAATATAAGACTCATTGGTGTCCCAAAAGGGGAAGAAAAGGGTAAAGGTCTAGGAAGAGTATTCAAAGAAATTGTTGGGGAAAACTTCCCAAATCTTCTAAACAACATAAATACACAAATCATAAATGCTCAGCGAACTCCGAATAGAATTAATCCAAATAAACCCACTCCGAGACATATACTGATCACACTGTCAAACACAGAAGAGAAGGAGCAAGTTCTGAAAGCAGCAAGAGAAAAGCAATTCACCACATACAAAGGAAACAGCATAAGACTAAGTAGTGACTACTCAGCAGCCACCATGGAGGCAAGAAGGCAGTGGCATGATATATTTAAAATTCTGAGTGAGAAAAATTTCCAGCCAAGAATACTTTATCCAGCAAAGCTCTCCTTCAAATTTGAGGGAGAGCTTAAATTTTTCACAGACAAACAAATGCTGAGAGAATTTGCTAACAAGAGACCTGCCCTACTGGAGATACTAAAGGGAGCCCTACAGACAGAGAAACAAAGACAGGACAGAGAGACTTGGAGAAAGGTTCAGTACTAAAGAGATTCGGTATGGGTACAATAAAGGATATTGATAGAGAGAGGGAAAAATATGGCAAACATAAACCAAAGGATAAGATGGCCGATTCAAGAAATGCTTTCACGGTTATAACTTTGAATGTAAATGGATTAAACTCCCCAATTAAAAGATATAGATTCACAGAATGGATCAAAAAAAATGAACCATCAGTATGTTGCATACAAGAGACTCATCTTAGACACAGGGACACAAAGAAACTGAAAGTGAAAGGATGGAAAAAAATATTTCATGCAAGCTACAGCCAAAAGAAAGCAGGTGTAGCAATGTTAATCTCAGATAAAATAGACTTCAAATGCAGGGATGTTTTGAGAGACAAAGAAGGCCACTACATACTAATAAAAGGGGCAATTCAACAAGAAGAAATAACAATCGTAAATGTCTATGCACCCAATCAAGGTGCCACAAAATACATGAGAGAAACACTGGCAAAACTAAAGGAAGCAATTGATGTTTCCACAATAATTGTGGGAGACTTCAACACATCACTCTCTCCTATAGATAGATCAACCAGACAGAAGACCAATAAGGAAATTGAAAACCTAAACAATCTGATAAATGAATTAGATTTAACAGACATATACAGGACATTACATCCCAAATCACCAGGATACACATACTTTTCTAGTGCTCACGGAACTTTCTCCAGAATAGATCATATGCTGGGACATAAAACAAGCCTCAATAAATTTAAAAAGATTGAAATTATTCAAAGCACATTCTCTGACCACAATGGAATACAATTAGAAGTCAACAACCATCAGAGACTTAGAAAATTCACAAATACCTGGAGGTTAAACAACACACTCCTAAACAATCAGTGGGTTAAAGAAGAAATAGCAAGAGAAATTGCTAAATATATAGAGACGAATGAAAATGAGAACACAACATACCAAAACCTATGGGATGCAGCAAAAGCAGTGCTAAGGGGGAAATTTATAGCACTAAACGCATATATTAAAAAGGAAGAAAGAGCCAAAATCAAAGAACTAATGGATCAACTGAAGAAGCTAGAAAATGAACAGCAAACCAATCCTAAACCAAGTACAAGAAAAGAAATAAGGACTAAAGCAGAAATAAATGACATAGAGAGCAAAAAAACAATAGAGAGGATAAATATCACCAAAAGTTGGTTCTTTGAGAAGATCAACAAGATTGACAAGCCCCTAGCTAGACTGACAAAATCAAAAAGAGAGAAGACCCATATAAACAAAATAATGAATGAAAAAGGTGACATAACTGCAGATCCTGAAGAAATTAAAAAAATTATCAGAGGATATTATGAACAACTGTATGGCAACAAACTGGACAATGTAGAAGAAATGGAGAATTTCCTGGAAACATATGAACAACCTAGACTGACCAGAGAAGAAATAGAAGACCTCAACCAACCCATCACAAGCAAAGAGATCCAATCACTCATCAAAAATCTTCCCACAAATAAATTCCCAGGGCCAGATGGCTTCACAGGGGAATTCTACCAAACTTTCCAGAAAGAACTGACACCAATCTTACTCAAACTCTTTCAGAACATTGAAGAAAAGGGAACACTACCTAACTCATTTTATGAAGCTAACATCAATCTAATACCAAAACCAGGCAAAGATGCTACAAAAAAGGAAAACTACTGGCCAATCTCCCTAATGAATATAGATGCAAAAATCCTCAACAAAATACTTGCAAATCGAATCCAAAGACACATTAAAAAAATCATACACCATGACCAAGTGGGGTTCATTCCAGGCATGCAAGGATGGTTCAACATAAGAAAATCAATCAATGTATTACAACACATTAACAAGTCAAAAGGGAAAAATCAATTGATCGTCTCAATAGATGCTGAAAAAGCATTTGACAAAATCCAACATCCCTTTTTGATAAAAACACTTCAAAAGGTAGGAATTGAAGGAAACTTCCTCAACATGATAAAGAGCATATATGAAAAACCCACAGCCAGCATAGTACTCAATGGTGAGAGACTGAAAGCCTTCCCTCTAAGATCAGGAACAAGACAAGGATGCCCGCTGTCACCACTGTTATTCAACATTGTGCTGGAAGTGCTAGCCAGGGCAATCCGGCAAGACAAAGAAATAAAAGGCATCCAAATTGGAAAAGAAGAAGTAAAACTGTCATTGTTTGCAGATGATATGATCTTATATCTAGAAAACCCTGAGAAATCGAAGATACAGCTACTAGAGCTAATAAACAAATTTAGCAAAGTAGCGGGATACAAGATTAATGCACATAAGTCAGTAATGTTTCTATATGCTAGAAATGAACAAACTGAAGGGACACTCAAGAAAAAGATACCATTTTCAATAGCAACTAAAAAAATCAAGTACCTAGGAATCAACTTAACCAAAGATGTAAAAGACCTATACAAAGAAAACTACATAACTCTACTAAAAGAAATAGAAGGGGACCTTAAAAGATGGAAAAATATTCCATGTTCATGGATAGGAAGGCTAAATGTCATTAAGATGTCAATTCTACCCAAACTCATCTACAGATTCAATGCAATCCCAATCAAAATTCCAACAACCTACTTTGCAGACTTGGAAAAGCTAGTTATCAAATTTATTTGGAAAGGGAAGATGCCTCGAATTGCTAAAGACACTCTAAAAAAGAAAAACGAAGTGGGAGGACTTACACTCCCTGACTTTGAAGCTTATTATAAATCCACAGATGCCAAAACAGCATGGTATTGGCACAAAGATAGACATATAGATCAATGGAATCGAATTGAGAATTCAGAGATAGACCCTCAGATCTATGGCTGACTGATCTTTGATAAGGCCCCCAAAGTCACTGAACTGAGCCATAATTGTCTTTTCAACAAATGGGGCTGGGAGAGTTGGATATCCATATCCAAAAGAATGAAAGAGGACCCCTACCTCACCCCCTACACAAAAATTAACTCAAAATGGACCAAAGATCTCAATATAAAAGAAAGTACCATAAAACTCCTAGAAGATAATGTAGGAAAACATCTTCAAGACCTTGTATTAGGCGGCCACTTCCTAGACTTTACACCCACAGCACAAGCAACAAAAGAGAAAATAGATAAATGGGAACTCCTCAAGCTTAGAAGTTTCTGCACCTCAAAGGAATTTCTCAAGAAGGTAAAGAGGCATCCAACTCAATGGGAAAAAATTTTTGGAAACCATGTATCTGACAAAAGACTGATATCTTGCATATATAAAGAAATCCTACAACTCAATGACAATAGTACAGACAGCCCAATTATAAAATGGGCAAAAGATATGAAAAGACAGTTCTCTGAAGAGGAAATACAAATGGCCAAGAAACACATGAAAAAATGTTCTGCTTCACTAGGTATTAGAGAGATGCAAATTAAAACCACAATGAGATACCATCTAACACCAGTTAGAATGGCTGCCATTAAACAAACAGGAAACTACAAATGCTGGAGGGGATGTGGAGAAATTGGAACTCTTATTCATTGTTGGTGGGGCTGTATAATGGTTCAGCCACTCTGGAAGTCAGTCTGGCAGTTCCTTAGAAAACTAGATATAGAGCTACCATTCGATCCAGCGATTGCACTTCTCGGTATATACCCGGAAGATCGGAAAGCAGTGACATGAACAGATATCTGCACGCCAATGTTCATAGCAGCATTATTCACAATTGCCAAGAGATGGAAACAACCCAAATGTCCTTCAACAGATGAGTGGATAAATAAAATGTGGTATATACACACGATGGAATACTACGCGGCAGTAAGAAGGAACGATCTCGTGAAACATATGACAACATGGATGAACCTTGAAGACATAATGCTGAGCGAAATAAGCCAGGCACAAAAAGAGAAATATTATATGCTACCACTAATGTGAACTTTGAAAAATGTAAAACAAATGGTTTATAATGTAGAATGTAGGGGAACTAGCAGTAGAGAGCAATTAAGGAAGGGGGAACAATAATCCAAGAAGAACAGATAAGCTATTTAACGTTCTGGGGATGCCCAGAAATGACTATGGTCTGTTAATTTCTGATGGATATAGTAGGAACAAGTTCACAGAAATGTTGCTATATTATGTAACTTTCTTGGGGTAAAGTAGGAACATGTTGGAAGTTAAGCAGTTATCTTAGGTTAGTTGTCTTTTTCTTACTCCCTTGTTATGGTCTCTTTGAAATGTTCTTTTATTGTATGTTTGTTTTCTTTTTAACTTTTTTTTTCATACAGTTGATCTAAAAAAGAAGGGAAAGTTAAAAAAAAAAAATAAAGGACATTCTCTGATCATAATGGAATACGTTAGAAGTCAATAGCCATCAGAGATTTAGAACATTCACAAGTATCTGGAGGGTAAACACACTACTAAACAATCCATGGGTTAAAGGAGAAATAGCAAGAGAAATTGCTAAATACTTAGAGATGAATGAAAATGAGAACACGACATATCAAAACTTATGGGATGCAGCAAAGGAGGTATTGAGGGGGAAATTTATAGCTATAAATGCATACATTAAAAAGGAAGAAAAAGCTAAAATCAAAGAACGAATGAAACAATTGAAAAAGGTAGAAAATGAACAGCAAACTAATCCTAAACCAAGTATACAAAAAGAAATAACAAGGATTAAAGCAGAAATAAATGACATAGAGAACAAAAAAAACAGAATAAATAAAATCAAAAGGTAGTTTATTGAGAAGATCAACAATATTGACAAACCCATTGCTGGACTGACAAAATCAAAAAGAGAGAAGACCCAAGTAAACAAAACAACAAATGAGAGAGACAACATTGCTGTGTATCCCAAAGAAATATAAAAAATTTTAAGAGGATACTATAAACAACTGTATGCCAACAAACTAGATAATGTAGAGGAAATGTACAATTTCCTAGAAACACATGAAAAACCTAGACAGACCAGAGAAGAAATAGAAGACCTTAACAAACCAATCACAAGGCAAGAGATCCAATCAGTTAGCTTCCCACAAATGAATGCCCAGGGACAGATGGCTTCACAGGGGAATTCTACCAAACTTTCAAAAAAATAAAAAACTGATGTAAATCTTATTAAATTCTTTCAAAACAATGAAGAAAATGAAACATTACCTAACACATTTTATGAGGTTAACATCACTCTAATGCCAAACCAGGTAAAGATGGTACAGGAAATGAAAACTACAGGCCAATCTCCCTAATGAATACAGATGCAAACATTCTCAACAAAATACTTGCAAATTGAATCCAAAGGCACATTAAAAAAAATCATACACTGTGACCAAGTGTGGTTCATTCCAGACATGCAAGGATGGTTCAACATAAGAAAATCAATCAATGTAATATAACACATGTTCTAGTTTGCTAATGCTGCAGAATGCAAAACACCAGAGATGGATAGGCTTTTATAAAATGGGGGTTTATTTCGCTACACAGTTACAGACTTAAGGCCACAAAGCGTCCAAGGTAACACCTCAGCAATTGGGTACCTTCACCGGAGGATGGCCAATGGCGTCCGGAAAACCTCTGCTAGCTAGGAAGGCAGCTGGCATCTGCTCCAAAGCTCTGGCCTCAAAATGGCTTTCTCCCAGGACGTTCCTCTCTAGCAAGCTTGCTCCTCTTCAAAACATCACCCACAGCTGTACTCCGTTTTCTCTCTTTGAGTCAGCTCATTTATATAGCTCCATTGACCAAGGCCCACCCCGAATGGGCAGGGCCATGCCTCCATGGGAACATCCCATCAGAATCATTACCCACAGCTGGGTGGGGCACATTCTGCCCCACAAGACCACAGAGAATGGCATTTGGGGGGCACAATACATTCAAACCGGCACAACACATTAACAAATCAAAAGGGAAAACTCAAATGATCATCTCAACAGATGCTGAAAAAGCATTTGACAAAATCTAGCATTCTTTTTTGATAAAAACACTTCAAAGGGTAGGAATTGAGGGAAACTTCCTCAATATGATAAAGGGCATATATGAAAAACCCACAGCCAGCATAATACTCAATGGTGAGAGACTGAAAGCCTTCCCTCTAAGATCAGGAACAAGACAAGGATGCCTGCTGTCACCACTGTTATTCAACATTGTGCTAGAAGTGCTAGCCAGAGGAATCTGGCAAGACAAAGAAATGAAAGGCATTCAAATTGGAAAGGAAGAAGGAAAACTGCTACTATTTGCAGATGATATGGTCTTATATCTGGAAAACCCTAACATATCAACCACACAGCTACTTGAGCTAATAAACAAATTTAGCAAAGTAGCGGGATACAAGATTAATGCACATAAATCAGTAATGCTCCTATACACCAGAAATGACCTAACTGAAGAGATGCTCAAGAAAGGATTCCATTCTCATAGTAACTAAAAAAATCAAGTACCTAAGAATAAACCTAACCAAGGATGTAAAAGACCTATAGATAGAAAACTACATAACTTCACTAAAAGAAATAGAAGGGGATCTAAAAAGATGGGAAAATATTCTGTGTTCATGAATAGGAAGGCTAAATGTCTTTAAGATGCCAATTCTACCCAAACTCATCTACAGATTCAATGCAATTTCTATCAAAATTCCAGCAACCTACTTTGCAGACTTGGAAAAGCTGGTTATCAAATTTGTTTGGAAGGGAGAGATGCCTCAAATTGCTTAAAACATTCTAAAAAAGAAAAAGGAAGTGGGAGGACTTACATTCCCTGACTTTGAAGCTTATTATAAAGCCACAGTAGTCAATACAGCATGGTACTGGTGCAAAGATAGATATATTGAGCAATGGAATTGAATTGAGAATTCAGCAATAGACCCCCAGATCTATGGTCAACTGATCTTTGATAAGGCCCCTAAAACCACTGAACTGGAATATAACAGTCTTCAACAAATGGGGCTGGAAGAGCTGGATATCCATATCCAAAAGAATGAAAGAGGACCCCTACCTCACACCCTACATAAAAATTAACTCAAAATGGATTAAAGACCTCAATATAAGAGACAGTACCATAAAACTCCTAGAGGATAATGTAGGTAAGCATCTTCAAGACCTTGTATTTGGAGGTCACTTCTTAGACCTTACACCCAAAGCACAAGCAGCAAAAGAATAAAATAGATAAATGGAACTCCTCAAAATTAGAAGCTTCTGCACCTCAAAGGAATTTGTCAAAAAGGTGAAGAGGCATCCAACTCAATGGGAAAAAAATATTTGGAAGCCACATATCTGACAAAAGATGATATCTTACATATATAAAGAAATCATACAACTCAATGACAATAGTACAGACAGCTCAATTATAAAATGAGCAAGTTATGAAAAGACAGTTCTCTGAAGAAGAAATACAAATGGCCAAAAAACACATGAAAAAAAATTCATCTTCACTGTCTATTGGGGAGATGCAAATTAAGACCACAATGAGATATTATATCACACCAATTAGATTGGCTACCATTAAACAAACAGGAAACTACAAATGCTGGAGAGGATGTGGAGAAATTGGAGCTCTTATTCATTGTTGGTGGGACTGTATAATGGTACAGCCACTCTGGAAGACAGTCTTGTGGTTCCTTAGAAAACTAGGTATAGGGCTATCCTTCAATCAAGCAATTCCTCTTCTCAGTATATACCCAGAAGATCTGAAAGCAGTGACACAAACAGATATTTGCATACTGATATTCATAGCAGCATTATTCACAATTGCCAAGAGATGGAAATCCAAATGTCCTTCAACAGATGAGTGGATAAATAAAATGTGGTATATACATATGATGGAATACTATGTGGCAGTAGGAAGGAACGATGTCGTGAAACATATGACAACATGGATGAACCTTGGGGACATAATGCTGAGGAAAATAAGCCAGGCACAAAAAGAGAAATATTGTATGTTACCACTAATATGAACACTGTGAAAAATGTAAAATAAATGGTTTATATTGTAGAATATAGGGGACCTAACTATAGACAGCAAATAGTGAAGGGGTAATGATAATAAGAACAGACAAGTTAGGGAGGGTAAACTTAATGCTATGGGAATGCTTAGGAATGACTATGGTTTGCTAATTTCTGGTGGGCATGGTAGGAACAAGTTTGCAGAAATGTAGTTATTTTAGATTATTTTTTATTCCTTTGTTGAGTTATAGTCTATTTTCTTGGGGTAGGATAGGAACATGTTGGAAGCAATGTAGTTATTTTAGGTTGTTTGTTTTTCTTACTCCATTGTTTTGGTTTAGTTTGAAATGTTTTTTATTGTTTGTTTTTTAATTTTTTGATAAAGTTAAAAAAACAATGAGTGAGTGTGAAAAAAGTAAATAAACAATGGGGGGAGAAGGGAATGGAATGTTTTGGATGTTCTTTTTTATTCTAATTTTTATTTTATTTTTGGAGTAATGAAAATGATCAAAGATTGTGGTGATCAATGCACAACTGTGTGATAATACTATGAACAAGTGATTGTACACTTTGAAGGATTGTATGTTATGTGATTATATCTCAATAAAATTGCATTTAAAGAGAAAAAATGAGGGAGAGTTAAAAATATTCACAGAGTAACAGAAACTGAGAATGTTCATCCATGAAAGAACTATCTTATATGAATTACTAAAGGAAGTCTGTAGGTTGAAGGGAATAGAAGGAAACTTCCACAGCATGTTAAAGGGCATATATAGAAAACCCACAGAAAACATCCTACTCAATGGTGAAAGACTGAAAGCTTTCCCTCTAAGATCTTGAAGAAGACAAGAATGCCAACTGTCGCCACTTTATTAAACATTGTACTGGCAGTTCAAACCAGAGAAATTAGGAAAGAGAAAGATATAAGAGGCACCCAACTCAGAAAGAATGAAGTAAATTTTTAACTACTTGCAGGTGATATGATCCTATATATATAGAAAGTCCCAAAAAACTACAAGAAAACTACTAGAGCTCATAAACAATTTCAGGAAAGTGACTGGGTACAAGATCAACACACAAAAATCGGTAGTGTATCTATACACTAGTAATGCACAATCTGTGAAAGAAATCATGAAAAAACTTCCATTTACCGTAACAACAAAAAGAATCAAATATCTAGTAATAAATTTAACCAAGGATGTAAAGGACTCACATGCAGAAAACTACCATATTTTTCTAAAAGAAATCAAAGAAGACAAAAATAAATGGAAGGACATTCCACATTCATGGTTTGGAAGACAAAATATCATTAAGATATCAATTTTATCCCAAATTATTTACAAATTCAATGCAATCCCAATCAAAATTCTAACACCTTCATTGCATAAATGGAAAAGTCAATTATCAAATTTATTTGGAAGGGTAGTGGCACTGAATAGCAAAAACCTGTTGAGAAAGAAGAACAAAGTTGGAGGACTCACATTTCCTGACTTTAAAGCATATTACAAAGCTACAGTGGTCAAAACAGCATGATGCTGGCATAAGGATAGGCATATTGACCAATGGAATTAAATTGAGAGTGAAGAAACAGAACCTCACATCTACAGCCATTGATTTTTGACAGGCTGCCAAGTCTACTCAACTGGGAAAGAACAGTTTCTTGAATAAATGGTGCTGGGAGAATTGGATATCCACATTCAAAAGACTGAAAGAGGACCCCTAGCTCACACCATATACAAAAATTAACTGAAGATGGTTCAAAGACTTAAATAGAAAAACCAGGACTATAAAGTCCTAGAAGAAAATATAAGGAAGCATCTTCAGGATCTTGTGTTAGCAATGTTTTCTTACAATTTACAGTCAAAGCACAATCAGTGAAAGAAAAAATATATAAATAGGACCTCCGCAAAATTAAAATCTTTTGTGCATCAAAGATCTTTGTCACAAAAGTGAAAAGACAGCCTACTCAATGGGGGAAAATATTTGGAAACCATGTATCTGATAAGGGTTTAATATCCAGAATATATAAAGAAATCCTACAACTTAACAATAAAAAGACAAACAACCCAATTCAAAAATGGGCAAAAGACATTAATAGACATTTCTTCCAAGAGGTTATAGAACTGGCTAAAAAGCACATGAAAAGATTCTCAACAACACTAGCTATTAGGGAAATGCAAATCAATGCGATATCATTTCACACCCACTAGAATGGCTACTATTTAAAAAACAGAAAGCCACAAGAGTTGTAGAGGATGTGGAGATTTAGGAACACTCTTTTATCACTGGTGGTAACATAAAATGGTGCAGTTGCTGTGGAGGCAGTATGGTAGTTCCTCAAAAAGCTAAATATAGAAATACCATATGACCTGGCAATACCACTACTAGGTATATACCCATAAGAATTGAAAGGAGGGACTTGAACAGATATTTGCACACTGATGTTCATAGCAGCATTACTCAAAAAGAAGAAAGCAACTCAAATGTCCATCAATAGAGGAATGGATAAACAAAATGTGATATATACATATGATGGAATATTAGTCAGCTGTAAAAAGGAATTAAGTCCCAGTGCATGCAACAACATGGATGAATTTGAGGAAATTATTCGGAGTGGAATAAGCCAGACACAAAAGGACAAATATTGTATGATCTCACTGTTATGAACTAATTATAAAGAAACTCATAGGGTTAAAATCTAGAATACAGGCAATCATGGGACAGATTGAGGGTAGAGAATGGGGTGCTGATACTTAATTTGTACAGAATTTCTATTTAAGTTGATTGTAAAGGTTTGGATATGGATGGCAATGATTGTAGCACAACATGGGGAGTGTAATTAACAGCACTGAATTATATATGTGAATATAGTTAAAAGGGGTGACTTTAGGTTATATATGTTACTTGAATAAAAATTAAAAGATAAACCAGTAGTATATAATACAGTGAACTCTGTTGTAGACAATGTTAACAGTACAATTATGAGATTGTTCTTTCACTAATTATGACAAATGTGTAGTAATACTAATACAAGGTGTTCAGAATAAGGTAGTATATGGGAAAAATGCACCAAATGTAAACTATGGATGATGGTTCATTGTACTATTTTAATAATCTTTCATCAGTTGTAACAGGGGTACATCACCAATACAAAATGCCAACAATGCAGGGGTTATTTGGGAATATTGTATTTTTTACATGAGTTTCTGTAAACCTACAACATCTCTAAGTTGGAAAAATGTCTGGCATTTTGTTACAAAGTTAAATATAAACCCATCCTATGACCAAGCAATTTCAATGATATGCCCAGTGAAAAAATCTCAAAAGGTAACATACTGGAGAGAACCTAAGATGGTGGCTAGGTGAGACAAGGCAAAAAAAAAAAAAAACACCTCCATGAAAAACACTAGATAAAAGCCAGAAGGTGACCCAGAACACCAGTTCCAGCAATGCACCAGCTGAACAAGGTCTGCTAAATCCACAGAGACCATGCATTGGTGAAACCAGGAGTCTGTGTTCTAAAATGAGTGAGTAAGCCTGCTGAATATCCAGCAGCCACACTGTGGTGTAGGGAAACCATGGGTTAGTGTTTGGAGGCAGACTAGTCCTTTTTTAAAAAACCCAAAAGCAGCTGCAGATGCGGCAGCGAAAACCACACAGTGAAGCATGACAAGAATGGGCTGTGCGAACGCCTCAATATCTGGTGTGGAAGATAGCCTTTTGCACACCTGCTGCTAATTGCCTCAGAGAGAGGAAGGCAGAGGTTTGCCAAAAGGGGAAAAAAACCATGGCCCTTGCAGCTATCTTCCTGGCAGGCTGGGAATACTCCTGCCCAGTGCAGGAACCACAGCCCAGAGCAATGCCAAAAAACCCAGTGTGACAGGAAGTGTTTCCAACAACACACACACACTCCACAATATCAGGCATGGACAATAGCCTTTCATGCACCCATAGCTAATTGTCCTGGAGCTGGGAAGGTGGAGCTGTGTGAAAAGGGGGAAATTAACATGCCCCATTCAGCCATCCTTACAGCAGGCTGGGAACACCCTACATGGCCCAGTGGCCCAGAACTTCTCTTGAGGGATGGCATGCACTTGTGGCATAGCACAACTTTCCCTCAGCAGAGGCTCTAGAAGGGCATGGCTTGGAAGAGGGACCCACTTGGAAATCCTAGGGACCCTATGCCAATACCAAGGACTTGGTGGTCAGTGGCAGAGACAATCTGTGGTGAGACTGAAATGAAGATTTAGACTCTTGCAACAGCCTTAAATCTCCAGGAACACCTGGGAGGTTTGATTATTAAAGCTGCCCTCCCTCCCTAACCACTCAGACACACGCCCCACATTCAGGGGGGACAGCACCAACAACACACCCAAACATTGTGCACCAATTGGACCCCACAAGAACCAGAACCCCACACACCACAAAGACAAAGTTGGAGAGAAATGACTTGAGGGCAATAGGTGACTCGTATATGCCATCTGCTGGTTAGAGAAAGTGTATGCCACCAAGATGTAGACCTGACAAATCAGTGATTAGTCTTTGAATAATTCTACATATCCTAAAAGAACCCTATCAAGTAAGGCAAATGCCAAGAGGCCAAAAACAACAGAAAGTTTTGAAGCATATGAAAAAACCAGATGATATGGATAACCCAAACCCAAACACCCAAATCAAAACATCAGAGGAGACACAGCACTTGGAGCAATTAGTCAAAAAACTAAAGACAAACAGTGAGAGCATGGCACAGGATATAAAGGACATTAAGAAGACCCTAGAAGGGCATAAAGAAGAAATTGCAAGAGTAAATTAAAAAAAAAAAATAAATGATCTTATGGAAATGAAAGAAACTGTTGACCAAATTAAAAAGATTCTGGATACTCATAGTGCAAGACTAGAGGAAGCTGAACAACAAATCAGTGACCTTGAGGACCACAGAATGGAAAATGAAAGAACAAAAGAAAGAATGGGGGCATAAAATCAAAAAAATCAAAATGGACCTCAGGGATATGATAGATAAAATAAAACATCCAAATATAAGACTCGTTGGTGTACCAGAAGGGGAAGAGAAGGGTAAAGGTCTAGAAAGAGTATTCAAAGAAATTGTTGGGGAAAACTTCCCAAACCTTCTACACAATATAAATACACAAAGCATAAATGCCCTGCAAACTCCAAACAGAATAAATCCAAATAAACCCACTCCAAGACATATTCTGATCACACTGTCAAATACTGAAGAAAAGGAGCAAGTTCTGAAAGCAGCAAGAGAAAAGCAATTCACCATATACAAAGGAAACAGCATAATACTAAGTGGTGATTACTCAGCAGCCACCATGGAGGCGAGAAGGCAGTGGCATGACGTATTTAAAATTCTGAGAGAGAAAAATTTCCAACTAAGAATACTTTATCCAGCAAAGTTCCCCTTCAAATTTGAGGGAGAGCTTAAATTTTTCACAGACAAACAAATCCTGAGATATTTTGCTAATAAAGACCTGCCCCACTTCAAATACTAAAGAGGGCCCTACTGACAGAGAAATAAAGAAAGGAGAGAGAGATATAGAGAAAGGTTCAGTATTAAAGAGATTCAATATTGTTTCACTAAAGGACAGTAAGAGAGAGAGGGAAAAAATATATCTGACAAACATAAACCAAAGGATAGGATGGATGATTCAAGAAATGCCTTCACAGTAATAATGTTGAATGTAAATGGATTAAACTTCCCAATTAAAAGATATAGATTGGCAGAATGGATCAAAAAATATGAACCATCAATATGTTGCATGCAAGGGACTCGTAGACACAGGGACACAAAGAAATTGAAAGTGAAAGGATGGAAAAAATATTTCATGCGAGTTACAGCCAAAAGTAAGCAGGAGTAGCAATATTAATCTCAGATAAAATAGACTATAAATGCAATGATATTATGGGAGTCAAAGAAGGCCACTACATACTAATAAAAGGGGCAATTCAACAAGAAAAAAAAACAATCATAAATGTTTATGCACCCAGTCATGGTGCCACAAAATACATGAGACAAACACTGGCAAAACTAAAGGATGCAATGGATGTTTTCACAATAATTGTGGGAGACTTCAACACATCACTCTCTCCTATAGATAGATCAACCAGATAGAAGACCAATAAGGAAAATGAAAACCTAAATAATCAGATAAATGAATTTGATTTAACAGACATATATAGAACATCACATCCCAAATCACCAGGATACACATTCTTCTCTAGTGATCATGGAACTTTCTCCAGAATTTACCATATGCTGGGACATAAAACAAGCCTCAATAAATTAAAAAAAAATTGAAATTTTTCAAAGCACATTCTCTGACCATAATGGAATACAATTAGAAGCCAATAACCATCAGAGACTTAGAAAATTCACAAACACCTGGAGGTTAAAAATGAGGGGGAGATGAAAGCATTCCTGGATAATCAAAAGATAAGGGACTTCATCACCAGTAGATCAGTCCTATAAGAAATAATAAAGGGAATTGTGCAGGCTGAAATGAAGGGACACTAAACAATTGACTGAAACCACATGAAGAAATAAAGATTTCCAGTAAAGATTACCTGGTAAATATAAATACCAATACTACTGTATTTTTGATTTGTAACTCCACTATTTACTTCCTACAGGATCTAAAATACATAAACTGTAATGATAAATCAGTGGTTTTGGACTCAATGTAAAATATGTAATTTTTGACAAGAACTACATAAAGGTGGGGGAATGGAGGAGTATAGGAACATAGTTTATGTGTCCTATTGAAGTTAAGTTGGT
Organism: Choloepus didactylus; assembly: GCF_015220235.1. Taxonomy (NCBI): domain Eukaryota; kingdom Metazoa; phylum Chordata; class Mammalia; order Pilosa; family Megalonychidae; genus Choloepus; species Choloepus didactylus. The sequence continues at coordinate 105,999,879 of NC_051334.1, read as the reverse complement.
ATCAAAGAAAACAAAATTATTATAGATTTAGGATGTTAAATTTAAGCCCCACAGTAAAAACAAAGAAAGTATCAGAGAATATGATCATAGAGATGAAAAGTAGAGTATGGACTACAAGAAGAGTGGGAAGGGGCAATGGGGAGTTAATAAGAAATGAATGTAGGGTTTCTGTTTGGGGTGAAGGGAAATTTCTAGTAATGGATGGTGGGAAGTTGATGGCATTGCAACATTGTGAATGTGATTAATCCCACTAAATGGAATGCTTGGAAGGGGTTGGAATGGGAGGATTTATGCTGTATATATGTTTCCACAATTGAAAAAAAAGAGAATCTAAATAGATAATGACAATTAAATGTCATAGAAGATCCTGGATGAGATCTAAGAATAGAGGAGAAAAGGCTCAGAAGGACACAATCGGGACATAAGAAAAAAAAAATGAAATATAGAATGTAAGCTTTATATCAATGTTAAATTTCTTGAATTTCTTAAATACACTTAATGTGATTACATAAATGAATATTCTTGTTCATAGGAAATGTATATGTAAATTATATTATTTGTTCAAGGATGTGTACAACTTGCTGTCATATATTTAGAAGACAGAGCAATAGATGATTGATGATAGGGAGGGAAGGAGGGAGGGAAAGAAAGAAATGGTCAAGTGACAAAATATTAAAGTTGGTAGATCTGGGTACCAGTGGAGGGGGGTTGGGGTATGCTGGAGTTCTGTGTATGGGGGTTGTATTATTTTTGCAACTGTCCTGTAAGTTTGAATTTATTTCAAAATAAAAATTTAAAAAAAAGCCTAGCACAAAATAAGTGCTCAATAAAAGGTTTTAACAATAAAAAAAGGTAACATACTCTATGATTCTATTTATAAAACATTCTTGACATAACAAAATTATACTAATGGAGAACAGAGTAGTGATTGCCAGAGTATAGGCACAAGAGGATGGGTATATGTGGCTATAAAGGGATAGCATGAGGGAGACTTGTGGTGATAGAACAATTCTGTATCTTAATTGTGGTGGTGGTTAACATTAATCAACATGTTACAAACTTGCATAGAACTATATACATACACACATGTGAGCACACATGTACACATACACAAGTATGTGTAAAAATGGTGAAACCTTAAGCTCTGTGGATTGTACCAATGTCAATTTCCTGGATTTGATATTATTGTGTTATAGTAATGAAGGTATTACAACTGGGGAAAGCTGGGAGAAGTTTGCATGGGAACTCCTAGTACATTTTTTTCACACCTCCTATAAATCTTTAATTACTTCAAATGAAATATATATATATCCATAAAAGACTTGCTTTTCAAAAATGTTCATAGTAGCTCATTTACAATAGTCAAAAATTGGAAAGAATCCAAATTTCCAAATGTCCATCAACAGGAAAATGAATAAATGTACTGTAGCATATTCATATAATGGAATACTTTTCAGCAATAAAAAGGAATGAAGTACTGATGCATGGAACAACATTGATGAATCTCACAGACATTAGGTTGGGGGGGAAATCTGGACACAAAAAGTATACATAACTATATGATTCTTCATGTGAAGTTCTATAACAAGGAAAACTAATTTATAGTTAAAAAAGAGATAAGTGGTAGCTGCTTAATTGGGGAGGGTGGTGGGATTGACTGGGAAGGGGCATAAGGAAGCTTTCTGGGGTGATAGATTGGGATTGGGTTGCACGTGTAAATTTTACATCCCCCTCCCTTAAAAAAGCATAAATTCCCATTAGACCATAGTAAATTTGCATTCCTCAGTGTTCTAATTAAACTTTAACCAATGAGTAAATATTTTGAGTATAACAGGAACTACTTTTCTCCCAATTAGAGAAGGAGGATACAACTATGAAAAGAGGGAAGACCAGAATATGCCTGTGCTTTTGGATTGGGTTTGGAGGTATATAGACTTAGTTTACCTACGAGGGCCTGGAAGCGAGTCCACACTGAGAGCCATGAGCAAAACTAGGGCCCAGATCCTGATTTCTAAATGTGATTCTCTATTTAAAGGAACCAGTACTTCTTGGAGAATGGCTGACTTAAGGACTTGGACACAGAAAGTAGAAAATTATTCTGGAATATTTCATTGTTCCAGAAAGTAAGGAAGTACCCAAATAATGATGGAGACACATCAAAAGGAAAAGCTGGAAAGATTTTCCATGGGCCAAATCAGGAATGATTTGAGCATCAAAACTAATAATGAGAGCATTGTTTTCTAACTCGTTCAATAAAATAAGTATCTATGAATCAGTATGAATATAAAAAAATAAATGAGAAGGAAAATCTCTTTATACAGGAAAAAAATGCCAACTAATAAATTTGAAAGAATGATGGACTTAGAAAGGAAGCAATAGATGCTAATTCCATTGTGCAAAAGTTTGATGAGGAGCAGCATAGTTTCATAGTCTCCACATATCTCCCCACAAGTTATTCATTAATTCCAAAGGAAAGAATAGTAACTTTACAGTGGAGAAACCTGGCATAGAATACCTTAACTGAGTGATCAAAGTTAACATCACTGATATGGGAAGTATCAAAATCATGTACCTCCCAGTGTGATGAACTCAGAAGGGCACATCACCTCTATGGTATTCCTGCCACAAAGTGAGTAACTTGAATATATTCATAAGTAAACACCAGACAAAATTCAAACTTAAGAACATTCTACAAAATAACTGTCCTGTACTCTTCAAAATATAAAGGTCAAGAAAGACAAAGAAAGCTTGAGGGACTATTCAAGATTTAAGGGCACTAAAATACATGACAACAAAATGCAATGTTTGATATTGATTGGATCTTGGCCTATGAAAAATAGACATAAATATCCCTGGACTGGAACAATTGACACCATTTGAATATATATAGTGGGTTAGAGGATACTATGGTATCAATGGCAAATTTTCTCATTTTGATAATTGTATTGCAGTTATCTAAGAGGATATTCTTGTTATAAGAAAAAATACACTAGAGTATTGAAGGGCAAAGGAGCACAATGTGTTCACAATGGCTCCAACTTACTCTCACACAGTTTAAAAATACGGAAAGAGGGAAATAGAGAGAAAGAGAGTAAGTGTGAGAGAGAGACAGAGAGGCAGAGAATGTAAACAGTGAATCTGAATAAAGAATATACAAAAGTTCCTCATATTATGTTTGAAACTTTTCTGAAGATGTGAAGTTATATAAAAATAAAAAGTAACCAAAATTTCACTGTTTGCTTTACTGTTCATGGATCAATTTTTAGACAGCAACCCTTTTATAGCAATACTTTGTAAATATAAGAGGAATGAGGAGGAAGTATAAACTTACTTTCTTCTGCCAGAAAATCACTAAGAGGCATGTTTGATTTTTTTTCTGATACATGCATAAAGGATTTGGTACATAATAAGCACTCAAATACATGTCAGCTATTGATATTATTATAGATAGGTAGCTATAAGATTTCTTTTCATCTCCTATATAATGAGCCTGGAATAATAACCATCTACCTCTAGGCTTTTCATTGATCCCTTATGGGGAATTATAAGGCCTTATTAAGTCATATCTTCTTAAGTGTTTTATTGCTGAGTAACAAACCATCTTAAACCTAGAGATGTAAAACAATAAGTATTTTATTATGTTCATGGATTCTGTGTATCAGGAATTAGGAAAGGACAGAAGAAGAACAGCTTGTTTCTGAGGAACAATATTCAGGACCTCAACTGGGAATGCTCAAAAGCTGGACAAGACTTGGGATCATTTGAAAGATTGTTCACTTACATGTCCTGCACTGGTGTGGAGGGCCTTGCAGACTAGGACTGCCAATGGGAGCTCCTACACATGGCCTCTCTGTATGTGTTGGCTTCCTTTCAGCACAGCGGCCTCAGATTTCTTATATGGTGACTCAGAGGCTTGACACAGGAGTCTTCTAAGAACAAGGTGGAGGACACATCAGCTTTCCTGGCCTCACCTCAAAAGTCAGGAAGTCACACCACTTCCATTTTGCAGCATTCTGTTGATTACAAGGCAGTCAAGAGCTCACCTGGATTCAAGAGGCAGGAACATAGATGCCACCTCTCAATAGGAGGAGAATCAAGTTTGTATCGTAGAAAATCATGTGGTATCAGTATTATTATTTCAGCCATCATTGAAAATACAATCTGTTACACCAAGTCTTTTGCATTCAAGAGAAACCACTAATCTTCATCATACCTTATGCCTTTCACAGTATATCCAATTATTTCCTCTTTAATTTTATGCACTATTCCAGAGAAGATGGGATCTAAAGACTGACTACACAATATAACTGGTAACTATCCATTCTAAAAAAGATCAGCCTCAAAATATTTGGAATCAGGGAGCAATAAAATAATTGAAGTATATAGAGTGTATTATGTGTGAATTCTTTTAAATTGGAAACATATTCCCATTCTATTGACTAAGAATCTTGGGGGATGGCCCCCCTATATGGGACAGATTCCCAGGGGTATAAATCTCCCTGGCAACATGGGACATGACTCCTGGGGATGAACCCAGACCAGGCATTGTGGGATTGAGAAAGCCTTCTTGACCAAAAGGGGAAGATAAATGAAACAAAATAAAGTTTCAGTGGCTAAAAGATTTCAAATTTTCAGTTGAGAGGTCATTCTGGAGGTTATTATTCTTATGCATTATATAGATATCCCCTTTTAGTCTTTAGTGTATTATAATAGCTAGGAGGAAATACCTGAAACTGTTGAACTGCAGTCCAGTATCCTTGATTCTTGAAGATGATTGTATAACTGTATAGCTTACACAGTGTGACCATGTATGTGATTGTGAAAGCCTTGTGGCTCACACTTCCTTTATCCAGTGTATAGACAGATGAGTAGAAAACTGGGACAAAAAAGTAAATGAACATTAGGGGGAAGGAGGGGTATGAGATGTTTTGGGTGTTCTTTTCAATTTCATTTTTATTTTTATTCTTATTTTTATTTTTGGAATAATGAAAATGTTTAAAAATTGATTCTGGTGATGAATGTCCAAATATATGATGATACTGTGAACAACTGATTATATGCTTTGGATAATTTTATTGCATGTGACTATATCTCAATAAAACTGTTTTTAAAAATAAAAAAAGAGGGAGAATGATAAACTGAAAGAAAAACAGGAGAATGATAAACTGAAAAAAAAAAACAATCTTGGGAGATGAGATGTGGCAATCTGACATTCAATAGCCTTACTACCATCATCTGGGAGCTTGTTAGAACTGCAGAATCTTATGCCCCATCCTATTTACTGAATGAGAATCTGAAATTTTGCAAGATCCCCAGGCATTAGTATGCACCTTAAAGTTTAGGAAGCTCTGGCTTGAGTAATTTTGATGATTTTTCATGTGTGGGAACCAATCCCCTAAAAGAAGCATTTATCAGAATGTAGTGGACCAGGACCATCTGCAGCAGAATCACTTAGTGAAGCTCTGGAAGTTACAGAACTAGATTCAACAATTTATTAAGCTCCCCAAGTGATTCTTAGGCCAACTGAAGTTTGAGAATAACTGCTTTAAAGCAGTGGGAATTATTGCAGTGGAAATTATTGCATCAGTCTAAAGTAGTGGTTCTCAACATGTGGACATCAGACCAGAAGCATTAGCATCACCTGAGAACTTAGAAATGCAGATTCTTGGATGCTACCCCAGAACAATTGGATCAGAATTCTAGGAGTGGGTCTAGTAATCTGTGTTTTAGGAAGCCCTATTAGTGATTCTGATGCACCCTAAGGTTTTAAGAAGTGCTGTGCTAAAGTATAGACTCTGTGCACAGAAATGGCTTATATAAGATGATTAGCTGGCTGGACAGGGGTTCCTCCCATTCCCAATACTAAAGGATTTCACTCAATTTTCCAAATATTGTTACTTTAGGTAAAAAAAAATAATAATGATGATGAATATTTAATTTTATATCGGTGTTTTCATAGGAAAACACATTTATTACCATGTTTACATTTCAGCAGAGTACTTTTATTTAAATTTTAGTTTAAAGGACACATTACCCTTGTTTTTCCAGTTTGTCACATACACCTCAACAGTGTAGCCCTATGAAGTCATATACAAATAACTGGTAGCTCACCTGTATCTGTTGTCTACCAACTGTTTAGCTGTCATGAGTTTAACAACATGCCTTACATTCTGAATAGACCAAGTGCTGATAAAAAGGAACAACTGAGCAGAGCGTAACAGATTCTTATTCCATAACATGAAACAGCTGTGGTCTAGAGCTTGCCAGGAAAAGGTCAAGAAGGTCAAACAAACTTTGAAGAGAGAGAAAAAACAAAACAAAACAAAACAAAACTTATGCTTCTCCAAGTAAGCTGTCCCTGCTGGATATAAGAGAATGACTGCAAAAGAAGAAATGAATATTTTGGGGGGTTGGGAGATGGTGGGAGTCCCGCCTCTATATGTCCACTGCATTTGTAGCTATGACATCATTATAATACCTTTACTGCACAACTATTATTTTTTACAGTTTTATTCACACACCATACAATCCATACAAAGTGTACAAGCAATGGCTGTCAGTATAATCAGAGTTGGGCATTCACCACCACAATCAGTTTGAGAACATTCTCATTGCTCCAGAAAAAAAAAATCTCATACCCCTTATAGCCCCAATTATTGATGCTTAGCTTTGGTATAGTACTTTCATTACAATTGATGAAATAATATTGCAATGTTACTAGTAACCATAGTCCTTAGTTTGTACTAATTGTATTTTTTCCATTTACCACCATATTATTAATACCTTGTAATAGTGATGTACATTTGTTCTACTTCATGTAAGAACTTTCTTATACTTGTACAATTAACCACAGTCATCATCCACAATAGGTTTTGCTTTATTATGCAGTCCCATGTTTTATCCTCTAGCTTTCTTTCTAGTGACATATCCAACCCTAGACTTCCCCTTTCAACCATACTTACACTCAGCACTATTAGTTACCTTTTATTATTGGGCTACCATCACCTCTGTCCATTTCCAAACATTTACAATCAACCTTATTAAAAATTCTGTACACCTTAAGCATCATCTGCCCATTCACTACCCTCTTTCTATCTCCTGGTAAAGCATACTCTAGACTGTTACTCCCAGAGTTTGCTCATTATAATTAGTCCATGTCAGTGAGACCATACAATATTTGTCCTTTTGTATCTGGCTTATTTCAATCAACATAATGTCCTCAAGGTTTATCCATGTTGTCTCATGAATTGGGACTTCATTCCTTCATACAACTGTATAATATTCCACCATATGTATATACCACAGTTTGTTTAGCCACTTATCAGTTGATGGACACTTGGGTTGTTCCACCTTTTGGCAATTGTGAATAATGCCACTGTGTTGGTTTGAAGCTGTTATGCACCCCAGAAAAAGCCATGTTCTTTTAATCCATTCCTGTGGGTACAGACCTATTGTGGGTGGGAACTTTTGGTTAAATTATTGCAATTGAGATGTGATCCAGCCCATTCAAGGTGGATCTTAATCCTTTTACTGGAGTCCTTTAAGAGAGATGAAATTAAGAGAAGCTCATAGAAAAAAGCCCCTGGAGGAGCTGAGAGAGGCAGACATTGAAGCTAGAAGCTGAAAGAAATAAAACCCAGGAGAGAAGGACCAGCAGACATTGGCCATGTACCTTCCATGTGACAGCAGTGTCACAACTGCCAGTGGCCTTCTTCAGAGAAGGTACCATCCTATTGATGACTTAATTTGGACATTTTCATAGCCTTAGAACTGTAAACTTGTAAGGTAATAAATCCCCATTGTAAAAGCCAACCCATTTATGATATATTGCATTCCAGAAGCTTTAGCAAACTGAAACAGCTGCTATGAACATTGATATGCAAATATCTGTTCAAACCCCTGCTTTCAGTTCTTCTATGTACCTAGTAGCAGGATTGCTGGGTCATATGGTAATTCTGTATTTAGCTTTCTGAGGAACCACCAAACTGCCTTCTAAAGTGGCTGCACCATTCTACATTCCTATCAGCAGTGAAAAAGTGTTCCTATCTCTCCACATCCTCTCCAGCACTTGTATTTCCTGTTTTTGGATAATGGCCATTCTAGAAAGTGAGAAATGATATCTCATTGTGTTTTGATTTGCATTTCCCTAATAGCTGACGATGTTGAGCATCTTTTCATATGCTTTTTTGTCATGTGCATCTCCTCTTTGGAAAATGCACAACTTTTTAAGGTTTTATAGAATTTTCACTGTTCTACAATAGCAGTGCAAAGATAAAGAGCTGTGATTTTGCTTTGTTGAACTATGTGGCTATGTTGTATTCATAATCCAGAGTGATGGATATTTCTTGGAGGAGATAAATTATTTGGAGATTTGATAGGAAACTGAATGTGCAGCAGTGTGAGATGGCCTAGAGATGTCTGTTAAATCAAAAGGGAATGGATGGTAAGATATCCATTTGTAAAACAAGATGCATACCCATTCAAAAAAGACTGGAAGGAAATATAGCCAGATGTTAACAATACTGATGGCTCAGTGGAGAGGTTATATTTATTTAGTCATTCTACTTTTCTGGTTTTCCAAGTTATGTAAAATAAAAATGTATGAGCAGGAGGTGAAAGAAGATGGCAGCTTAGAGAGGAGTGAAAGCTAGACAGTTCCCCTGGAACAACTAATAAACAACCAGGAACAACTAGTAAATAATCTGGAATAACTGTGGGGGAATAAATGTGCCATCCACTCATCACACACCAACTGAATTGGGAAGAATACTCGAGATTGCAGCATAAAATCTGTAAGTAAAAACTGTGGATCCAAGCCAGGGTTCCCCTCCTCCCATGGCCCAAACTGAAAAGCCTCATGGATCTAGAAAGCAGCACTCTCTGAGCAAGTGAATATAGCTCAGCTGAGCTCCAATCAGGGCTTAAATTAACAAACATGGATTGCTCAATACAAGCTATGAGTACCCAACAAGCAGACTGAGGCTTTTGGTGAAGACTGACCTTGGAGAGCCAGAGGATCTCTCTGTGAGGGAGGGGAAGCCAAGAGGACAGGGTGCTGTCTCTGGTCAATGGGTGAAACTGAGGTGGGCCACAGACTGACCATGAAGGGGGGCTTTCTGACCCTTTCTCAGCTCAGTGGGGAAAGCCTCAGCCATTTTCAATTCCCAGTGCTCAGACCCAGACAAGGGTGGAGATAGCAGAGTCAGAGACTAGTCAAATGCAAATGACCTCTCCATAGGGGGTGTATCTTCCCTAAGAGGAAAGAGGTGGTGCTAAGCTCTAAGTACCCACCTTCCATTCAGAACCAGACCCCAGAGCCTGGGGAAAAACAGCCATGGGCCACACCTCCTTACACCAGTCTGGAGCTACAGGCAGACAGGTGCCACCTGGTGGGGAGAAAAGCACAGTGACTTGAGGCCTCATGGGTGTACTGATCTTCTAAGACACCTTCAGGGAAACTGAATACTATTGCTTCCTTCCAAGACATGAGCCTGCTCTGGTCTGGGAAAACCTGATTGGTGTAAACAAGGAAACCAGAGGCCTAGACAACAGAAGACTACAACCTTCACTAAGAAAAATAAAATTATGGCCCAGTCAAAGCAACAAACTTACACTTAAACTGAGATACAGTAATTTAAACAACCAATGCTAAATCAATTCAAAAAAGTAGTTCATATCAGTGAGACCTGCAATATTTGTCTTTATGTGTCTGTCTTATTTCAGTCAATATGGTGCCCTCAAGGTTTCTTCACCAACCCATTTTTTAAGACAGTTTTGTTCACACACTATGCATTCCATCCTAAGTAAACAATTGATGGTTCCCTGTATAGTCACATATTTATGTATTCAGCAGCATCACCACTATCTATATAAGGACATCTCCATTTCTTCCACAAAGGAGGAGGAAGAATCAAAGATGGTAGAGAGACAAGAGAAAAAGACAAAAGAAAGAGAGAAAACAAAACAAAATAAAACATGATAGCTATCAAGCAACAAAAGGAAAGATAGCATTAACCTAAAGTAGAATAAAGAGTCAGACAACATCACCAATGCCAGGAGTCCCATACCCTTTCCCTATGTCCTCCCCCATATACATTTATCTTTGGTATATTGCCTTTGTTATATTAAAGGAAGCATAATACAATGTTTCTGTTAACTGTAGTCTCTAGTTTGCATTGATTGTATTTTCCCCCCAATCATACCCCATTTTTAACACCTTGCAACATTGACATTCATTTGTTCTACCTCATATAAAAAGATATTTGTACCTTTTATCACAATCATTGCACACCCTAGGTATCACTGAATTATACAGTCCCAGTCTTTATCTTTTGTCTTTTGTTCTGGTGTCCCACATGGTCCTAACCTTTCTCTTTCAACCATAATCACAGTCATCTTTGTTCAGTGTACTTACATTGCTGTGCTACTGTCTCTCAAAATTGTGTTCCAAACCTCTCACTCCTGTCTTTTCCTTTCTGTCTGTAGTGCTTCCTTTAGTATTTCCTGTAGAGTGGGTACCTTGTTCACAAACTCTGTCATTGTCTGTTTGTCAGTGAATATTTTAAGCTCTCCCTCATATTTGAAGGACAATTTTGCTGGACATAGGATTCTTGGTTGGTGGTTTTTCTCTTTCAGTGTCTTAAATATATCACCCCACTTCCTTCTTGCCTCCATGGTTTCTATTGAGAAATCCACACATAGTCTTATCAAGCTTCCTTTGTATGTGATGGATCACTTTTCTCTTGCTGCTTTCAGGAGTCTCTCTTTATCTTTGATGTTTGATAATCAGATTATTTTGTGCCTTGGTATAGGCCTATTCAGATTATTCTGTTTGTGGTACACTGTGCTTCTTGGATCCATAATTTTATGTCTTTCATAAAAGATGGTAAATTTTCATTGATTATTTCCTCTATTATTGCTTCTGCCCCTTTTCCCTTCTCTTCTCTTTCTGGAACACCAATGACACATACATTCCTGCTTTTCATTTTGTCCTTTACTTCCTGGAGACATTGTTCATATTTTTCCATTCTTTTCTCTATCCATTCTTTTGTATGTAGGCTTTCAGGGGCCTTATTCTCCAGTTCCTGAGTGTTTTCTTCTGCCTCTTAAGATCTGCTGTTGTATGTTTCCATTAAGTCTTTCATCTCTTGTTTGTGCCTTTTATTTCCATTGATTCTGATGGTTGGTTTTTCAAACTTCTGATTTTTACCTTATGTGCACCCAGTGTTTTCATTATATGGTTCATCTCTTTTGCCATATCTTCCCTAAACTTTTTAAATTGATTTAGTGTTAGTTGTTTAAATTCCTGTATCTCAGTTGAAGTATAATTTGTTCCTTTGACTGGGCCATAACTTTGCTTTTCTTAGTGTAGGTTGTAGTTTTCTGTTGTCTAGGCATAGTTTTTTTGGTTACCCCAATGAGGTTTTCCCAGGGCAGAATGGGCTCATGTCCCAGAAGGAAGAAATATTCAGTATCCAGTTTCCTTGAGGATGTGTCTTTGAAAACTGGTACACCCTGTGGTGCCTCAAGTCGCTGTGCTTTTCTGCCCAGCAGGTCACACTTATCAGCCTGTAACTCCAGACTGGTGTAAGGAGGTATGGCCCATGGCTGTTTTCTCCCAGTCTCTGGAGTCTGGTTCTGAATGGAAGGCAGGTAGTAGAGGTGGGCCCCACCTCTTTCCTCTTAGGGAAGATAGACCCCATAGGGAGAGGTCATTAGCATTTGAATTGTCTCTCTCTGCCTGTAATATCTCCACACTTGTCTGGGTCAGAGTGCTGGGAGCTGAAAATGGCTGAGGCTTTCTCCAGTGAGCTGAAACAGGGACAGAAATCCCCCTTCATGGCCAATCTGTGGCACCCTCTGGCTCTCCATGGTCAGTCATCACCCAAAACCTCTGCTTTTGGGGGATTCATAGCTTCTATTAAGCCTTCCACATTTGTTAATTAAAACCTTAGTTGGAGCTCAGCTGAGCTGTATTCACTTGCTCAGAGAGTGCTGCTCTCTAGCACCACAAGGCTTTGCAGCTCAGGCCATGGGGAGAGGGGGCTCCTGGCTTGGAGTCACAGTTTTTGCTTACAGATTTTATGCTGTGATCTTGGGCATTCCTCCCAATTCAGATTGGTGTATGATGAGCGGAAGGTCATGTTTTCCTCCCGAAGTTATTCCAGATTATTTACTAGTTGTTCATGGTTGCTTATTAGTTTTCCCAGGGGGGCTAACTAGCTCCCACTCCTCTCTATGCTACCATCTTAGAGCCTCCAGTTAGTAGTATTTTAACATTCTTTCATCAACCATAACAAATGTACTATACCAATACTCTGAATCAATTATGGATGGGATGTGGTTATGGGTAAGGAAGGATTTGAGTTTCCTTTTTTTGGGTGTGTTTTTATTTCTTTTCTGGAGTAATGAAATTGTTCTAAAAATTGAAAAAAATATTAAGTGTGGTGATGGAGGCACAGCTGTATGATTGTGCAATGGGCAACTGATTGTATACTTTGGGTGTTTGGATAACTGTATGGTATGTGAACAATCTCAATAAAAAAAGAACAGGAAAATTTGGACAGAAAAGAAATGTATGAGCAAGTATTATTTTTATAATTTAAAATATGACATAATTTTGTTTAATGAAAATATAGATATTTCATTCTGGCTAAATTAAGTGTAATCTAGGTAGCCTTTGAATAGCCTTTGCTACTCAAAGTATGGTCCCCAAACCAGCAGCATCAACAACCCCTGGGATATTAGAAGAGCAGAATTCCAGGCTGCCCCTGAGACCTACTCAATCAGAATCTTCATTTTTACAAGATGACCAGGTGATGCCTGTACACTAAAATTTTGGAGAAACACATAGGTTAGGGCATTGTTCTTAGGAGAGAGAATCATCCATGTGTGAATACGTTAAATTCCTATGTTAAATATGGTATTCAAAGGGGTTTTGGCATGCTCAAGATTGAATTAAAATAGAATTTTTGAATTTTCAATCTACTTAATTCAAATGTCACCTATGCATCAAGATGCATATGTAAGAGTAATTAAGGGGTATAGTAGAGAAAGTGTATTAAGGAGGGAAATTGAGACCAAATGTGGATTATTTCTTGTATAGTTTTCTTTCTCACTAACACCACTCTGGATTGCAGAAGTCCAGCACCTGAATATAAAATTTTCTGGCAACCAAAAGAGGTGATGAACTTATGCAAATGGCAGGAATTCCCACAGTGCCATTCTTTCTGCAGTTTCAGGGAAAATAGCTGCACAAAAGCTTGGATCATAATTATTATAGCTGGTGTGTTTTCTAAAGCCAGAGCTGTGCAAGAATCATTTGCAATTGCTAGTGTACTTATTCTCAAAGTTTGAACTATAGTAAGCCCTGACTCCTGTTTTAAATATGACTCATGACTCTATTTCCCTTCTCAGGCTTGTCTATAAATTTTTATCAAATATAGTATGTTTTTGTTCCAATTTACTTTATTCAGTAAACATTTCAGATGGTTTATAATAGCTGATCTGTGATCAGTGATCTTTGATGTTCCTATTGTAATTGTTTTGGGGCACCACAAACTGCACCCATGTAAGATGAACTTAATCAATAAATTTGTGTTCTGACTGCTCCACCAACCATTCATTCCCCCATCTTTCTCCTCTCCTAAGGCCTCCTTATTTCCTGAGAGGTAACAATATTGATATTAGGCCAATTAATAATCCTATAATGGCTTCTAAGTGTTCAAGTTAAAGGAAGTGTCAAGTGCCTCTCACTTTAAATCAAAAGCTGGAAATAATAAAGCTTAGTGAGGAAGACATGTCAAAAGCTGAGACAAGCCAAAACTAGGCCCCTTGCACCAAACAGGCTGCCAAGTTGTGAGTGAAAAGGCAAAGCTCTTGAAGGAAATTTGAAGTTCTACTTCAGTGAACACAGGAATGATAAGAAAGTGAAACAGCCTTATTGCTGATATGGACAAAGTTTTACTGGTCTGGATAGAAGATCAAACCAGCCACAACATTCCCTGAAGCCAAAGCCTAATCCAGAGCAAGGCCCTAACTCTGTTCAGTTCTATGAGAGGTGAGAGAAGGTAAGAGATGAAATTCAGAGTTTGCCCCAGAGTGGCTAAGAGAAGTTTCCCAGATGCTTAGAGAGAAATGCCCTGGGAGAAACAAACAACACAAAAGAGCTGAGAGAGAGAAGCTAAGACAGAGGCCCAGAGACAATTTGGAGAAAGCAACAGAAACCAGAAGCTAACCCCAGGAGAGGCCTAGCAGACTCCAGCCATGTGCCTTCCCATGTGACAGAGGAACCACAGATGCCATCGGCCTTTCTTCAGAGAAAGTGTCATCCTACTGATGCCTTAACTGAGACATTTTCATGGCCTTAGAACTGTAAATTTGTGGCCTAATATATGTCCTTTATAAAAGCCAATCCATTTCTGGTATTTTGCATTCTGGCAGCTTTAGCAAATCAGAACACCTGGGTATCTTGTTAAAATGCACATTGTGAGTGTTTACTTAAAAAGGGCAAAATAGAAAGAATCCAAGATTCTGAGGTAGAAAAGCCTAATGCAGCTGATTGATCTTATGTAAATTACTTCAATTTAATGGTTACTTCAATTCTTAGATTTCATCATTTGTAAAATGGAGCCACAAATTGTGAGATTAAAAAACAAAATAATATTTGTAAGGTACCTAACACATGGCAGAAACTCAATAAATAGTAGTCATTATATCATTGCCATAATACTGATGGCTTGGCATATACAAATAGGAAAAACATAGTTAAATGAAACAGTATATGCTGCAATGTGAAATCTCAAGCTTGCCTATATCTGGACCTTTTCAGCTCCTTCAATTACAAAGCTTGTCCCTGGATATGAAACTAACAGGATAGAAAAATAGGATAATAACATCATTTCAGCATTCCCAACTTCAGGCCAGAACCACTTTCCTGGACTGCATCACTAGAAGTGTTTTTTTTTTTTTTTTTTTTTTTTTTTTTTTTTTTTTTTTTTTTTATTAGAGAAGTTGTGGGTTTACAGAAAAATCATGCATAAAATACAGGTTCCCATATACCATGCTATTAATAACACCTTGCATTAGTGAGGAATATTTGTTACAATTATGAAAGCACATTTTTATAATTGTGTGAGTCACTATAGTCCATGGTTTAACATTGGGTTCACTGTGTAATGTAGTTCCATAGATTTTTTTTTAATTTTTATTTTGTTACCATATATACAACCTAACATTTCCTCTTTAACCACATTCAGATATTTATTTCGGTGCTGTTAATCACATTCACAATGTTATGCTTCTTCACCACTATCCATTACGAAAACATTTCCATTGTTCCAAATAGGAACCCTGTACATTTTAAGCCTTAAATTCCTATTCCTTATCTCCACCCCATCCCATGGTAAACTATATTCTAGATCCTGATTTGAATTATTTCATATCAATGAGATCATACAATATTTGTCTTTTGTGTCTGAATTATTTCACTCAGCATGATGTCTTCACAGTTCATCCATGTTGTCACGTGTATCAGAACTCCATTCTTATTTCCAGTTAAATAATATTCCTTTGTATGTGCATGCCACATTTGTTTATCCATTCATCAGTTAATGGACACTGGATTTTTTTCCATCTTTTGGTAATTGTGAATTATGCTGTTATGAACATCCATGTGCAAATATCTGTTTCAGTCCTTGCTTTCAATTCTTTTGGGTGTATACCAAGTAGTAGGATTGACAGATCACATGGCAGTTCTATACTTAGCATTCTGAGGAACTGCCAAACTGTCTTCTACAGTGGCTGCACCATTTTACATTCTCACCAGCAGTGAATGGGTGTTCTTACTTCTCTTCATCCTCTCCAACAATTAGCAGATTTTTAAAATCTCATTTTTGTTCAACTTTTAGCAGTAGATAGTAGCTTCTACTGTGCTGGACACCATGGATTTCTTATTTTCCTGGTTATAACCAGAAATCTTTTTTTGACACAGATTGGAATTCTCCCTCCAGTTATGTATTCTTAAACTGCCCTGCAGTTCCAATGGCATTCTAATTCCATCTCAAGCTAATCCTATGCAAGTCCTTGGGTTTACCCCAGTCCTAGACAGAGAACTAGATTATTTTAGACCCACCAATAAAACTATTGCAATAAATTTTAACAGGTTTATTAGTCATATTTTTCAGTCCCTGGTTTCACATATTGATCCACACACAAAATCCCTTACTGTTCAGAAAATTATTCCCTCATGAATCATCTTCTCACATTATCATACTAGAATGATCCACTCAGCCAACAGGAGGGGTTGCAAGAATTTCAGCCTTTGCTGTTGGTGGTTTGTTTCCCAGGAGTTCCATTTCCTGTTTCCTGTGATATTTTTTATATAATACAAGGTAGTTCACAATAACCCTTTACACAGAGAGGTGTTCTGTGTTAAAACCATACTTTATTATTTAGTCAAAGTTCAATGTCTGTTTTCTACACAGATGTTTTGACATCTCACTCTCAGTGGACAGTTCCTGAAATCTCATCAATTTGGTATTCATTGAGTCCAGAATGGCTATTGTAATCACTTTTTTCAGTTCTTTTTAAATTTGTTCCTGTTAAATTCTGTCAAAACATTTCTTACACTGGTCTTATTTTCTGGAAAATATTTAAATCATAATTTTTCATTTTCTATATTCACTTAAACAAAAAGCTCAATTCCATTGAATTCCTGATTGATTTACTAGTGTGAAATTATTCTTCAATGGTTCATTATCATAGTTTATCCATTCAACATTTATCAAGTCTTAATAATTACCATTGTAACCATTATAATATCACTGATCTTAATGCATTTGCTACTGCCTTATTCCTAATCATGAGCACTATTGTTTATATATTGTTATTGTTAATAATTATATATTATGTCATGGTATGAAATATTCAAAGTTAGTAGGTTTAATCATATTGTTAATGTAGCTGCTTTTTTCCAAAATTACCCCAACATTAATAGTTTTATTTTGTCTAGATCTCACACTCTGTCTTGATCAATAATGTTTAAGGAACATCTAGTATGTGTAGGATCCAGAGCTAGATGCCAGGGTTAGAAAGCAATATGAGAGTTTGTATCATTAAGGAACATGGAGTCTAGTTGTGAAGACAAAGCATATTGAAAATCAGAGAATCTCTGGGTAGAAAAGGTCCTTAAAGTTCATTTAATTTTTCTGATCCTTAAGTCCTCTCTACAACTCCATAAAGTAGTCACACCACCAATTATTGAATATTTCAAATAGCAGGGACCTCATTATGTACTGAGACAGCAGTCCATTCTGTGTTTAATCAGTTCTGACTATTAGAAAGTTCTTTTTTGAATCAGATTGACATTAATCTCCCAATAATTTTTAACCATTAGTCTGGTTCTATCTTTCAGGATCCTATAGAACCATTCTATTTGGTCCCCATCTAAGAATACTTTGGTCAAATATAATTATCATATTGCCTCTTTCCCTTTCCCAGATTTCTGTACTACAAAATAAACATCCTTAGTCTCCCCAGAAGTTTATTCTAAAATATTTTAAACATTTGGTGCCTAAAAGTAATATAGTCAATGAGATTTATAGGGGTTTAGAGAAGGGAATATGAACTGAGGTCCATGTGTTTGGGCAGGGATTAATGGATGGCACCATACTTGCACTGGGTCTTAGACATATGAAGAAGATAAGAGAGGGTAATGTAAAAAACATAGCCCAAAAGCAGTTTCATTGTACGTGGCTAATTCAGGAACCTTGCTCACACAAGTTTAGCTGAATTTCATGTCACATATAGACATTGAATTAGTTCATTGAAATCATTTGCAAATATCTGTACCAAGTTTTGGTTAATTTTTGCCTCATATTCTTCTTAATAAATAATGGCCAACTTTTGTGTATTTCTATGTAAAGCAAGTGGTATTTACATTTGAGTTTTCAGTGACTACCTCAGTTCCAAGATCACCACACGAATGTTTGCATGGAATGATTTCATTGTGATGTGATTTGCCAGAGACCTCTCCTGCCATGGTTTGTATGCTTCTAAATTAGGAGTTTCTCATGATGGAAATTAGCAAATTATCTAACTTTTGATTTCACTGGAGTGAAGACACAGAACAAATATAACACTTTCCATGAAATCTTCACTCTCACAGACTGTGAGTGAAAAGGGGTAATGAAAGGAAGTAGCATGTGGGGACACGGAACATTCATGTATTTAACAAAGAAGCTCTGAGTAGGGTACATCAGTGTGTGCTAAGATATGTGGTCCTCAAAAATAATCTATATTATAATTAGTTACATAGTGTACTATGCTTATGACATAAGTTGTGTAAACACTGTGGTGGAGGTGTGTGTCCAAGGATCCCCAGGTTATGTCTATCTACATAGGTCAGAGGAAGGCTGCCTCTTTTGGCATGGGTGAACTATTTGAATAAAAACCTAAGAAGAAGCTTTACAAAAGGGAAAAATGTGAGGTACTGTTACTGTAGTGAAAGTTCCTCTAATAAATCTCTTCACATAGCTCAAAAACTTTCACTTATTTAGACATAATTCACAAAATAATAACTAACCCACTACTGTGTGTCCTGGAGATAGGATGGTGAACAAAAACACACAGATCCCTCTCCCAGGGCCTTTTTACTCTAGTCAGGGAGACAGGCATTAATGAAATAAGTACAAAAATAACCATCTGTTGACATAACTGTTCCAAGGGAAAAGAGCAGGGTTCCATGAGAAAAAAACATGGTACATGCCCTGTTGTGTATTTTGTGTATTCTCTACTATGCCTAGATTGCTATGCACATTGATGGCAGCACTCTCAAAAAGCTGTGTCTTCATTTGGTCCCTTGAAACACTTAAGTCATAATTAGTTTATGATACCTAATGTATTTCAAAGTAATTAGCCACTTACACATCTGTCTTCCCAAGTAGAATGTGAACTCTTGGAAGGCAGTAACCTCTTTAATCCAACCCTATATCTCTAGCCAAATGATTGGCAAATAGTAAGTGTTCATTACATGTAAGGTGAATGACTAAATGAATCCTACTGTGATATGACACAGATTAAAAGTTATCCTTAGGATTTTGGGAAGATGGCAGAGTAGGAAGCTCCAGGAATCAGTCTCTCCACCAGAAAAACTTTTAAACAGGCACGAACTTTCAGAATCAACTATTTTGAAACTCTGGAGTCCAGTAGAATATTGCACATCATCTAGTGAAAAGCGGGAGGAAGAGGCTGGTAAATTATGGTAAATACCAACAAATTTCTTTCTCTGCATGATGCTTACCATTGCCCAGCCCCCACTCTTGAGGCTGGCTGCACTGGGGTCTGGCCCAAGGCATAGATTGCTGGTGCCATAAAGGGATATAAAAATCTACTTTCCCTAGATCTTGGTGGGCACAGGTTGAGGACCAATCACAGGTTTTGATTACCTACTTTGGATCACTGGAGGCCCGGTTGTGAAGGTGACCATTGGTGCAACCCAGCCTGGAAAAAGACAGTGGAAAGAATTAAAGATGGTACACTTCCTCAGAGCTGCAGAAGTCAATTGAAGATGACATTGACTGAGCAGATCAAAAAACACAGTTTTGGGGAGCTGTTGAAGAAGCTCCAGTGCCATTCCTGGATCCTCCCTCAACCCCTATTCACTGCAGTTTGTAGCCAGCCAGTACTCACTTTGTGGGTCCCTGGCCTTGCTCTGGCTGGGAAAGACTGATGGGAATCTCCTCTCTGGCCTGCTCCCACATCCCAGAATTTGCCCTCCAGGCAAAAGCAGATTGAGACAAGAATGGCAGTATAAGAAACAGTTGAGGCAGGTGGCCTGGGGCAAAGTCTTACCTGCTTTAAGTGCAGCAATGGAACACCCAGTAGAGGGACAAGTTCTGTCTCCTGAGAAGTAGTGGGCACATTCAAGCTCCTGCATATAGGGGAAATCCTAAGGCCACTAGCAAACACAAACCCATAAGACATAAACTCAGAAAAGACAGGGCAGACCCTGCAATTTGAATTCATCTTGGGCAGACATTCCCAACAGGAGGGCTGACCCTTAAGAAAGTCTCTATTATGTCACCAGCTGGTGATCACAGACATTTTGGGGGATAAATGCCAGGGTTGGGATTTTAAAATATTAAAATATACAGTGTGTAATACAAGATTAAAAGACCAGGAAGGAAATAGGAAATTATGACCCATGCAAAGAAAGGAGAATAAAAATCCAGAAAATATCAATGAAGAATATCAGACTGCGGAAATATTGGGCAAAGACTTTAAAGAAAATGATCTACAATACGTTTAAGAAAATAAAGGAAAATACAGAGAAAGAATTAAAGGATATCAGGAAAACAAAGAATGAACAACATGAGAATCTTTGTAAAGAGACAGAAATTTAAAAATAAAACCAGGACAAGGAGAACCTAAGAAGGCAGCTAGGAGAGACACAGCAAAAAAACACCCTGTGAAAAATACTAGATAAAATCCAGAAAGTGACCCAGAACACCAGTTCCAGTGATGCACCAGCTGGACAAGGTCTGCTAAATCTACAGGGACCATGCACTTGGTGAAACTGGAAGTCTACATTCTGAAATGAGTGAGTGAGCCTGCTGAATGTCTGGCAGTCATGCTGCAGTGTGGGGAAACCATGGGTTGGTGTTTGGAGGTGGACTAGTTCTTTATTTAAAAAAATCCAAAAGTGGCTGCAGATATGGCAGGGAGAACCACACAGCAAAGTGTGGCAGGAAATGGTTGTGCAAATGCCTCAATATCTAGTGTGAAAGATAGCCTTTTGCACACCCACTGCTAATTGTCCCAAAGCAAGGAAGGCAGAGGTGAGCCAAAAGAGGAAGATAACCATGCCCCTTGCAGCCATAATCCTGAAAGGCTGGGAAAGCTCTTGCCTGATGCCAGAGCCACAGCCCAGAGCTGTGCCAAAAACCCAGTGTGAGAGGAACTGTTTCCAGCAACATGTGCACATACCACAATATCAGGCATGGACAATAGCCTTTCGTGCACCTACAGCTAATTGTCCCAGACCTGGGAAGGCAGAGCTGTGTGAAAAGGGGGAAATTGGCACACCCCATACAGCCATCCTTACAGGAGGCTGGGAATGAACATACAAGGCCCGGTGGCCCAGAACTTCCCATGAGGGATGGCACACACTTGTGATGTAGCACAGCCTTCCCTCAGCAGAGGCCCTAGAAGGGCATGACTTGGAAGAGGGACCCATTCAGAAATCCCAGGGATCACATGCCAATATCAAGGACTTGGGGGTCAGTGTCAGAGACAATCTGTGGTGAGAATGAAATGAAGGTTTTGACTCTTGCAATAGCTTTAAATCTCCAGGAACACCATGGAGGTTTGATTATTAAGGCTGTCCTCCCTAACTGCTCAAACCCACATCCCTCATTCAGAGCAGACAGGACCAACACACCCAAACTTGGTGAACAAATTGGACCCCACAAGAATCAGACCCCCACACAGCACAAAGACAAAGTTGGGGGGAACTAACTTGAGGGGAATAGGTGACTTGCGGATGCCATCTGCTGGTTAGTTAGAGAAAGTGTATGCCACCAAGCTGTAGATCTGACAAATTAGAGATTAGTCTTTGAATAATCTTACGTATCCTAAAAGAACCCTATCAAGTAAAGCAAATGCCAAGAGGCCAAAAACAAAAGAAAATTTTAAAGCATATGAAAAAACCAGATGATATGGAGAACCCAAACCCAAACACCCAAATCAAAAGATCAGAGGAGACACAGTACTTGGAGCAATTAATCAAAGAACTAAAGACAAACATGAGAGCATGGCACACGATATAAAGGACATGAAGAAGAGCATGGCACAGGATACAAAGGGCATGAAGAAGACCCTAGAAGACCATAAAGAAGAAATTGCAAGAGTAAAAAAAAAAAAAATAGATGATCTTATGGAAATAAAATAAATTGCTGATGAAATTAAAAAGATTCTGGATACTCATAGTGCAAGACTAGAGGAAGCTGAACAACAAATCAGAGACCTTGAGGGCCACAGAAAGGAAAATGAAAAAACAAAAGAAAGAATTGGGGCATAAAATCAAAAAAATCAAAATGGACCTAAGGGATATGATAGATAAAATAAAACATCCAAATATAAGACTCGTTGGTGTCCCAGAAGGGGAAGAGAAGGGTAAAGGTCCAGAAAGAGTATTCAAAGAAATTGTTGGGGAAAACTTTCCAAACCTTCTACACAATATAAATACACAAATCATAAATGCCCAGGGAATTCCAAACAGAATAAATTCAAATAAACCCACTCCAAGACATATTCTGATCAGACTGTCAAATACTGAGGAGAAGGAGCAAGTTCTGAAAGCAGCAAGAGAAAAGCAATTCACTACATGCAAAGGAAACAACAAAAGACTAAGTAGTGACTACTCAGCAGCCACCATGGAGGTGAGAAGGCAGTGGCATGACGTATTTAAAATTCTGAGAGAGAACAATTTCCAACTAAGAATACTTTATCCAGCAAAGCTCTCCTTCAAATTTGAGGGAGAGCTTAAATTTTTCACAGACAAATCCTGAGATGTTTTACTAATAAAAGACCTGCCCTACTTCAGATACTAAAGGGAGTCCTACTGACAGAGAAACAAAGAAAGGAGAGAGAGAGATGGAGAAAGGTTCAGCACTAAAAAGATTCAATACTGGTTCATTAAAGGACAATAAGAGAGAGAGGGAAAAATATATCTGACAAACATAAACCAAAGGATAGGATGGCTAATTCAAGAAATGCCTTCACAGTAATAACGTTGAATGTAAATGGATTAAACTCCCCAATTAAAAGATATAGATTGGCAGAATGGATCAAAAAATATGCACCATCAATATGTTGCACACAAGAGACTCATCTTAGACACAGGGACACAAAGAAATTGAAAGTCAAAGGATGGGAAAAATATTTAATGCAAGCTACAGCTAAAAGAAAGCAGGAGTAGCAATATTAATCTCAGATAAAATAGACTTTAAATGCAAGGATGTTAGGAGAGACAAAGAAGGCCATTACATACTAATAAAAGGGGCAATTCAACAAGAAGAAATAACAATCATAAATGTTTATGAACCCAATCATGGTGCCACAAAATACATGAGAAAAACACTGGCAGGATTGAAGGAAGCAATGGATGTTTCCACGGTAGTTGTGGGAGACTTCAACACATCACTATATCCTGTGGATGGATCAGCCAGAGAGAGGACCAATAAGGAAATTGAAAACATAAACAGTCGGATGAATTTGAGCTCATGGACATGTATAGAACATTGTTTCCCAGATCACCAGAATACACATTCTTCTCTAGTGGTTGTGGAACTTTCTCCAGAATAGACCATATGCTAGGACATAAAGCAAGCCTCAATAAATTTAAGAAAATTGAAATTATTCAAAGCACCTTCTCTGACCACAATGGAATAAAATTAGAAGCCAATAACCATCAGAGACTTAGAAAATTCACAAACACCTGGAGGTTAAACAACACACTCATAAAATAAATGGTTTATAATGAAGAATGTAGGGGAACTAGCAATAGAGAGCAATTGGTGAAGGGGGAACGATAGTCCAGTAACAACAGGTAAGCTATCATGGGTGAGTTTAATGTTCTGGGAATGCCCAGGAATGACTATGGTTTGCTAATTTCTGGTGGTGTGGTGGGAACAAGTTCACAGAAATGTTGCTATATTGGGTTATTTTCTTGTGGTAGAGTAGGAACATGCTGGACTCCCCTGTTATGGTTTGTTTGAAATGTTTTTTTTATTGTATATTTTTAAATTTTTTTTGATATAGTTGATTTAAAAAAATAGTTAATTTAAAAAAGAAACAATGAAAAAATATGCAGAGCTCCCTTGAGGAGCTGGTGGAGAATGCAGGGATGTTGGGCTCCCCCACTTTGATGGTTGCTGACATGCTCACAGACATAGGGTACTGGTGGTTTGATGGGCTGAGCCCTCTACCACAGGACTTGCCCTTGGGAAGACCGTTGCTACAAAGGAGAGGCTAGGCCTCCCTCCAATTGTGCCTAAGAGCCTCCTCCAGAATGCCTCTTTGTTGCTCAGATGTGGCCCACTCTCTCTAGCAAAGCCAACTTGGCAGGTGAAATCACTGCCTTCCCCCCTACATGGGATCAGACACCCAGGGGAGTGAATCCCTCTGGCAATGTGGGGTATGACTCCCGAGGAGGAATCTCTAGACCTGGCATCATGGGATGGAGAACATCTTGACCAAAAGGGGGATGTGAAAGGAAATGAAATAAGCTTCAGTGGCAGAGAGATTCCAAAAGGAGGCAAGAGGTCACTCTGGTGGGCACTCTTATGCACAATATAGACAACCCTTTTTAGGTTCTAATGAATTAGGATAGCTGTCAGTAAATACCTGAAACTATCAAACTACCACCCAGAACCCATGAATCTTGAAGATGATTGTATAAAAATGTAGCTTATGAGGGGTGACAATGTGATTGGGAAAGCCATATGGACCGCACTCCCCTATGTCTAGTTTATGGATGGATGAGTAGAAAAATGGGGGAAGAAAGAAAAAAAAAGGAGAAAAAGGCACCCAGGGTTCTTTTACACTTCAATTGTTCTTTTTCACTTTAGTTTTTGTTCTTATTATTTTTGTGTGTGTGGTAATGAAAATGGCAAAAATTAATTTTGGTGATAATGTACAACTCTATAATTGTACTGCAAACAATTGAATGTATGCTATGTTTTGTATGACTGCATGGTATGTGAATATATCTCAATAAATATGTATAAAAAATAAAATAAAATAAAAAAATGAAAACAGGAAATGGAAAAAGAAGGTGGCATAGAGAGGAGTAGAAGTTAGTTAGTCCCCCTGGAGCAACTAATAAACAACCAGGAACAGCTAGAAAAGGATCTGTAATTACTGCTGGGGGACAAACATGACTGCCCACACACTGTGCAACAACCTGGAATGGAAGGAATTCCTGAGATTGCATTATGGAATCTGTGAGTAGAAACTGGACCCAAGCCAGGAGCCCCCTCCCCCAACAGCAGCCAAACTGCAAAGCCTCATTGTGATAGAGAGCAGCATACTCCAAACAAGCAAATATACCTCAGTCTAGCTCCAACTGGGGTTTTAATTGGCAAACATGGACTGCTCAATGCAACCTACAAATCCTCAACTAGCAGACAGAGGTTTCTAGTGAGAACTGACTTTGAAGAGCCAGGGGACATCTCTGTCCTGGGAGGGGGAACCAGAGGACCAAATGCTATCTCTGGCTGGTGGATGAAACTGGGGGATGTGGACTGGCCCTGAAAAGGGGCTTTCTGTCCCTTTTACTCTCTCTCAAGCTAAAATACTCAGCAGATGAGAAAATTCATTAAACACCACAACTTCCCAAGAAAAGGGGGGTGTCCGCTCACAGCCATCATCCTGGTGGACAGGAAACACTCCTGCCCATCGCCAGCCCCATAGCCCAGAACTGCCCCAGACAACCCAGTGTGATGGAAGTGCTTCAAATAACAGGCACACACCACAAAACTGGGCGTGGACATTAGCCTTCCCTGCAACCTCAGCTGATTGTCCCAGAGTTGGGAAGGTAGAGCAGTGTGAATTAACAAAGCCCCATTCAGCCATCATTTCAGAAGACTGGGAGCCTCCCTACACAGCCCAGCAGCCCAGAACTGCCCTGGGGGGACGGCACTCACCTGTGACATAGCACAGTCATCCCTCAACAGAGGACCCGGGGTGCACGGCCTGGAAGAGGGGCCCACTTGCAAGTCTCAGGAGCCATACGCCAATACCAAGGACTTGTAGGTCAGTGGCAGAGACAAACTGTGGCAGGACTGAACTGAAGGATTAGACTATTGCAGCAACCTTAAAACTCTAGGATCGCCAGGGAGATTTGATTGTTAGAGCCACCCCCCCTCCCTGACTGCCCAGAAACACGCCCCATATACAGGGCAGGCAACACCAACTACACACGCAAGCTTGGTACACCAATTGGACCCCACAAGGCTCACTCCCGCACTCACCAAAAAGGCTAAGCAGGGGAGAACTGGCTTGTGGAGAACAGGTGGCTCGTGGACGCCACCTGCTGGTTAGTTAGAGAAAGTGTACTCCACGAAGCTGTAGATATGATAAATTAGAGATAAGGACTTCAATTGGTCTACAAATCCTAAAAGAACCCTATCAAGTTCAGCAAATGCCACGAGGCCAAAAACAACAGAAAATTATAAAGCATATGAAAAAACCAGACGATATGGATAACCCAAGCCCAAGCACCCAAATCAAAAGACCAGAAGAGACACAGCACCTAGAGCAGCTACTCAAAGAACTAAAGATGAACAATGAGACCATAGTACGGGAGATAAAGGAAATCAAGAAGACCCTAGAAGAGCATAAAGAAGACATTGCAAGACTAAATAAAAAAATGGATGATCTTATGGAAATTAAAGAAACTGTTGACCAAATTAAAAAGATTCTGGACACTCATAGTACAAGACTAGAGGAAGTTGAACAACGAATCAGTGACCTCGAAGATGACAGAATGGAAAATGAAAGCATAAAAGAAAGAATGGGGAAAAAAAATTGAAAAAATCGAAATGGACCTCAGGGATATGATAGATAATATGAAACGTCCAAATATAAGACTCATTGGTGTCCCAGAAGGGGAAGAAAAGGGTAAAGGTCTAGGAAGAGTATTCAAAGAAATTGTTGGGGAAAACTTCCCAAATCTTCTAAACAACATAAATACACAAATCATAAATGCTCAGCGAACTCCAAATAGAATAAATCCAAATAAACCCACTCCGAGAAATATTCTGATCACACTGTCAAACACGGAAGAGAAGGAGCAAGTTCTGAAAGCAGCAAGAGAAAAGCAATTCACCACATACAAAGGAAACAGCATAAGACTAAGTAGTGACTACTCAGCAGCCACCATGGAGGCAAGAAGGCAGTGGCACGATATGTTTAAAATTCTGAGTGAGAAAAATTTCCAGCCAAGAATACTTTATCCAGCAAAGCTCTCCTTCAAATTTGAGGGAGAGCTTAAATTTTTCACAGACAAACAAATGCTGAGAGAATTTGCTAACAAGAGACCTGCCCTACTGGAGATACTCAAGGGAGCCCTACAGACAGAGAAACAAAGACAGGACAGAGAGACTTGGAGAAAGGTTCAGTACTAAAGAGATTCGGTATGGGTACAATAAAGGATATTAATAGACAGAGGGGAAAAATATGACAAACAAACCAAAGGATAAGATGGCTGATTCAAGAAATGCCTTCACGGTTATAACGTTGAATGTAAATGGATTAAACTCCCCAATTAAAAGATATAGACTTGCAGAATTGATCAAAAAAAAAGAACCATCAATATGTTGCATACAAGAGACTCATCTTAGACACAGGGACACAAAGAAACTGAAAGTGAAAGGATGGAAAAAATTATTTCATGCAAGCTACAGCCAAAAGAAAGCAGGTGTAGCAATATTAATCTCAGATAAAATAGACTTCAAATGCAGGGATGTTTTGAGAGACAAAGAAGGCCACTACATACTAATAAAAGGGGCAATTCAGCAAGAAGAAATAACAATCGTAAATGTCTATGCACCCAACCAAGGTGCCACAAAATACATGAGAGAAACACTGGCAAAACTAAAGGAAGCAATTGATGTTTCCACAATAATTGTGGGAGACTTCAACACATCACTCTCTCCTATAGATAGATCAACCAGACAGAAGACCAATAAGGAAATTGAAAACCTAAACAATCTGATAAATGAATTAGATTTAACAGACATATACAGGACATTACATCCCAAATCACCAGGATACACATACTTTTCTAGTGCTCATGGAATTTTCTCCAGAATAGATCATATGCTGGGACATAAAACAAGCCTCAATAAATTTAAAATGATTGAAATTATTCAAAGCACATTCTCTGACCACAATGGAATACAATTAGAAGTCAATAACCATCAGAGACTTAGAAAATTCACAAATACCTGGAGGTTAAACAACACACTCCTAAACAATCAGTGGGTTAAAGAAGAAATAGCAAGAGAAATTGCTAAATATATAGAGATGAATGAAAATGAGAACACAACATACCAAAACCTATGGGATGCAGCAAAAGCGGTACTGTGGGGGAAATTTATAGCACTAAACGCATATATTAAAAAGGAAGAAAGCGCCAAAATCAAAGAGCTAATGGATCAACTGAAGAAGCTAGAAAATGAACAGCAAACCAATTCTAAACCAAGTAGAAGTAAAGAAATAACAAGGATTAAAGCAGAAATAAATGACATAGAGAACAAAAAAACAATAGAGAGGATAAATATCACCAAAAGTTGGTTCTTTGAGAAGATCAACAAGATTGACAAGCCCCTAGCTAGACTGACAAAATCAAAAAGAGAGAAGACCCATATAAACAAAATAATGAATGAAAAAGGTGACATAACTGCAGATCCTGAAGAAATTAAAAAAATTATAAGAGGATACTATGAACAACTGTATGGCAACAAACTGGATAATGTAGAGGAAATGGACAATTTCCTGGAAACATATGAACAACCTAGACTGACCAGAGAAGAAATAGAAGACCTCAACCAACCCATCACAAGCAAAGAGATCCAATCAGTCATCAAAAATCTTCCCACAAATAAATGCCCAGGGCCAGATGGCTTCACAGGGGAATTCTACCAAACTTTCCAGAAAGAACTGACACCAATCTTACACAAACTCTTTCAAAACATTGAAGAAAATGGAACACTACCTAACTCATTTTATGAAGCTAACATCAATCTAATACCAAAACCAGGCAAAGATGTTACAAAAAAGGAAAACTACCGGCCAATCTCCCTAATGAATATAGATGCAAAAATCCTCAACAAAATACTTGCAAATCGAATCCAAAGACACATTAAAAAAATCATACACCATGACCAAGTGGGGTTTATTCCAGGCATGCAAGGATGGTTCAACATAAGAAAATCAATCAATGTATTACAACACATTAACAAGTCAAAAGGGAAAAATCAATTGATCATCTCAATAGATGCTGAAAAAGCATTTGACAAAATCCAACATCCCTTTTTGATAAAAACACTTCAAAGGTAGGAATTGAGGGAAACTTCCTCAACATGATAAAGAGCATATATGAAAAACCCACAGCCAGCATAATACTCAATGGAGAGAGACTGAAAGCCTTCCCTCTAAGATCAGGAACAAGACAAGGATGCCCGCTATCACCACTGTTATTCAACATTGTGCTGGAAGTGCTTGCCAGGGCAATCCGGCAAGACAAAGAAATAAAAGGCATCCAAATTGGAAAAGAAGAAGTAAAACTGTCATTGTTTGCAGATGATATGATCTTTTATCTAGAAAACCCTGAGAAATCGACGATACAGCTACTAGAGCTAATAAACAAATTTAGCAAAGTAGCGGGATACAAGGTTAATGCACATAAGTCAGTAATGTTTCTATATGCTAGAAATGAACAAACTGAAGAGACACTCAAGAAAAAGATACCATTTTCAATAGCAACTAAAAAAATCAAGTATCTAGGAATCAACTTAACCAAAGATGTAAAAGACCTATACAAAGAAAACTACATAACTCTACTAAAAGAAATAGAAGGGGACCTTAAAAGATGGAAAAATATTCCATGTTCATGGATAGGAAGACTAAAGTCATTAAGATGTCAATTCTACCCAAACTCATCTACAGATTCAATGCAATCCCAATCAAAATTCCAACAACCTACTTTGAGACTTGGAAAAGCTAGTTATCAAATTTATTTGGAAAGGGAAGATGCCTCGAATTGCTAAAGACACTCTAAAAAAGAAAAACAAAGTGGGAGGACTTACACTCCTTGACTTTGAAGCTTATTATAAAGCCACAGCTGCCAAAACAGCATGGTACTGGCACAAAGATAGACATATAGATCAATGGAATCGAATTGAGAATTCGGAGATAGACCCTCAGATCTATGGCCGACTGATCTTTGATAAGGCCCCCAAAGTCACTGAACTGAGTCATAATGGTCTTTTCAACAAATTGGGCTGGGAGAGTTGGATATCCATATCCAAAATAATGAAAGAGGACCCCTACCTCACACCCTACACAAAAATTAACTCAAAATGGACCAAAGATCTCAATATAAAAGAAAGTACCATAAAAGTCCTAGAAGATAATGTAGGAAAACATCTTCAAGACCTTGTATTAGGCGGCCACTTCCTAGACTTTACACCCAAAGCACAAGCAACAAAAGAGAAAATAGATAAATGGGAACTCCTCAAGCTTAGAAGTTTCTGCACCTCAAAGGAATTTCTCAAAAAGGTAAAGAGGCAGCCAACTCAATGGGAAAAAATTTTTGGAAACCATGTATCTGACAAAAGACTGATATCTTGCATATATAAAGAAATCCTACAACTCAATGACAATAGTACAGTCGGCCCAATTATAAAATGGGCAAAAGATATGAAAAGACAGTTCTCTGAAGAGGAAATACAAATGGCCAAGAAACACATGAAAACATGTTCAGCTTCACTAGCTATTCGAGAGATGCAAATTAAGACCACAATGAGATACCATCTAACACCGGTTAGAATGGCTGCCATTAAACAAACAGGAAACTACAAATGCTGGAGGGGATGTGGAGAAATTGGAACTCTTATTCACTTTTGGTGGGACTGTATAATGGTTCAGCCACTCTGGAATTCAGTCTGGCAGTTCCTTAGAAAACTACATATAGAGTAACCATTCGATCCAGCGATTGCACTTCTCGGTATATACCCGGAAGATCGAAAAGCAGTGACACGAACAGATATCTGCACGCCAATGTTCATAGCAGCATTATTCACAATTGCCAAAAGATGGAAACAACCCAAATGTCCTTCAACAGATGAGTGGATAAATAAAATGTGGTATATACACACGATGGAATACTACGCGGCAGTAAGAAGGAACGATCTCGTGAAACATATGACAACATGGATGAACCTTGAAGACATAATGCTAAGCGAAATAAGCCAGGCACAAAAAGAGAAATATTATATGCTGCCACTAATGTGAACTTTGAAAAATATAAAACAAATGGCTTATAATGTAGAATGTAGGGGAACTAGCAATAGAGAGCAATTAAGGAAAGGGGAACAATAATCCAAGAAGAACAGATAAGCTATTTAACGTTCTGGGGATGCCCAGGAATGACTATGGTCTGTTAATTTCTGATGGATATAGTAGGAGCAAGTTCACAGAAATGTTGCTATATTAGGTAACTTTCTTGGGGTAAAGTAGGAACATGTTGGAAGTTAAGCAGTTATCTTAGGTTAGTTGTCTTTTTCTTACTCCCTTGTTATGGTCTCTTTAAAATGTTCTTTTATTGTATGTTTGTTTTCTTTTTAACTTTTCTTTCATACAGTTGATTTAAAAAAGAAGGGAAAGTTAAAAAAAAAAAAAAAACAAGGAAAAAAAAAGATGCAGTGCCCCCTTGAGGAGCCTGTGGAGAATGCAGGGGTATTCGCCTACCCCACCTCCATGGTTGCTAACATGACCACAGACATAGGGGACTGGTGGTTTGATGGGTTGAGCCCTCTACCACAGGTTTTACCCTTGAGAAGACAGTTGCTGCAAAGGAGAGGCTAGGCCTGCCTATGGTTGTGCCTAAGAGCCTCCTCCCGAATGCCTCTTTGTTGCTCAGATGTGGCCCTGTCTCTCTAGCTAAGCCAACTTGAAAGGTGAAATCACTGCCCTCCCCCCTACGTGGGATCAGACACCTAGGGGAGTGAATCTCCCTGGCAACGTGGAATATGACTCCCGGGGAGGAATGTAGACCTGGCATCGTGGGACGGAGAATATCTTCTTGACCAAAAGGGGGATGTGAAAGGAAATGAAATAAGCTTCAGTGGCAGAGAGAATCCAAAAGGAGCCGAGAGTTCACTCTGGTGGGCACTCTTACGCACACTTTAGACAACCCTTTTTAGGTTCTAAAGAATTGGGGTAGCTGGTGGTGGATACCTGAAACTATCAAACTACAACCCAGAACCCATGAATCTCGAAGACAGTTGTATAAAAATGTAGCTTATGAGGGGTGACAAGGGGATTGGGAAAGCCATAAGGACCACACTCCACTTTGTCTAGTTTATGGATGGATGAGTAGAAAAATAGGGGAAGGAAACAAACAGACAAAGGTACCCAGTGTTCTTTTTTAGTTCAATTGCTCTTTTTCACTCTAATTATTATTCTTGTTATTCTTGTGTGTGTGCTAATGAAGGTGTCAGGGATTGATTTGGGTGATGAATGTACAACTATGTAATGGTACTGTGAACAATCGAAAGTACGATTTGTTTTGTATGACTGCGTGGTATATGAATATATCTCAATAAAATGAAGATTAAAAAAAAAAAAAAAAAAAAAAAGACATAATGCTGAGCAAAATAAGCCAGGCACAAAAAGAGAGATATTGTATGTTACCACTAATGTGAATTCTGTGAAAAATGTACAATGTTTTATACTGTAGAACGCAGGGGACCTAGAGATACCAATTAGTGGAGGGGGAATGATAATCTAATAAGAACAAATAAACTATGGAGGGTAATCTCAATGTTATGGGAATGCTCAGGAATGATTATGGTTTGTAAACTTTCTTGGATATAGTAAGATTATGTTGGAAGCAATAGAGTTATTTTAGGTTTTTTTTTTCTCTTATTCCTTTGTTTTCTTAGGGGTTGTTAATTTTCTTGGGGTATGGTAGGAACATGTTGGAAGCAATGTAGTTATTTTAGATTATTTGTTTTTCTTACTCCTCTGTTTGGACATGGTTTATTAATTTTCTTGGGGTATGGTAGGAACATATTGGAAGCAAAGTACTTATTTTAGGTTGTTTGTTTTCCTTAATCCATTGCTTTGTTTGAAATGTTGTGGGGTTTTTTTGGTTGTTGTTTGCCTGTTTTTTTTTTAATTTTTTGATAAACAAAGTTAAAAAATTGAAAAAAAATCAGTAGAAAAATGGGAGTAAAAACTAAATGACAAATAGGGTGGGATGGGGGGATGGTTTGGGTATTCTCTTTTCACTTTTATTTTTTATTCTTATTCTGATTCTTTCTGATGTAAGGAAAATGTTCAGAAATAGATTGTGGTGATGAACGCATAACTATATGATCATACTGTGAACAGTTGATTGTATACCATGGATCACTGTATGGTTTGTGAATATATTTCAATAAAACTGAATTTAAGAAAATAAAAAAAAATAAAATAAAATAAAAAAAAATAAAATAAAATACTCAGCAGAGAAGGCCTCATCTATTTTCAGTTTGCAGCACTCTGTCCCAGACAAGGTGGAGATAGCAGAGTTACAGAGAGAAAGAACTTATTTAAACACAGATGACAACACCCTAGGGTGGTATATCTTCCCTAAGAGGAAGGAGGTGGTCACAGCTGTAGTACCCACCTTCCATTCAGAGCCAGACCCCAGAGCCTGGGGGAAAACTGCCAAAACAGAAACAAAGGAAGCCACACCTCCTTGCACCAGTCAGAAGCAACAGACAGTCTGAAAGGCACCAACTGCTAGGCAGGTTAAGAAAAGCACAGTGGCTTGAGGCCTCACAGGGTGTTTCAGTCATCTAAGACACACCTTCAGGGAAACCTGGTGCTGAATATTTCCCCCTTCTGGGACCTGAGCCTGTTCTGGTCTGGGAAAACCTGATTGGGATAACCAAGGAAACCAGATGCCTGGACAACAGAAAACTACAACCTACACTCAGAAAAATAAACTTATGGCCCAGTCAAAGGAACAAACATACACTTCAACTGAGATACAAGAATTGAAACAACTAATGCTAAATCAATTTAAAAAGTTTAGGGAAGATATGGCAAAAGAGATGAATCATATAATGAAAACACTGGGCATACATAAGGTAGAAATCAAAAGTTTGGCAGAATCTATGGAAGTGAAAGGCACAGCACAAGAGATGAAAGACACAATGGAGACATACAACAGCAGATCTCAAGAGGCAGAAGAGAACACTCAGGAAATGGAGAACAAGACACATGAAATTCTACACACAAAGGAACAGATAAGGAAAAGAATGCAAAAATATGAGCAACATCTCAGGGAATTGAATGACAACATGAAACACATGAATGTACATGTCATTGGTGTCCGCGAAAGAGAAGAGAAGGGAAAAGGGGCAGAAGTAATAATAGAGGAAATAATCAATGAATATTTGCCATCTCTTATGAAAGACATAAAACTATAGATCCAAGAAGTGCAGTGTACCCCAAACAGAATAGACCTGAATAAGCCTACACCAAAACACTTAATAATCAGATTATCAAATGTCAAAGACAAAGAGAATCCTGAAAGCAGCAAGAGAAAAGTGATCCATCAAATACAGAGGAAGCTTGATAAGACTATGTGTGGGTTTCTCAGCAGAAACCACAGAGGCAAGAAGGAAGTGGTGTGATATATTTAAGATACTCAAAGAGAAAAACTGCCAACCAAGAATCTTATATCCAGCAAAACTGTCCTTCAAATATGAGGGAGAGTTTAAAATATTCTTGGCAAACAGACAATGAGAGAGTTTGTGAACAAGATACTTGCTATATAGGAAATACTAAAGGGAGCACTACAGACAGATAGGAAAAGACAGGAGTTAGAGGTTTGGAACACAATTTTGGGTGATGGTAGCACAGCAATGTAAGTACACTAAACAAAGATGACTGTGAGTATGATTG
The DNA here is from genome assembly GCF_015220235.1 of Choloepus didactylus. Lineage (NCBI taxonomy): Eukaryota > Metazoa > Chordata > Mammalia > Pilosa > Megalonychidae > Choloepus > Choloepus didactylus. Next base: position 105,965,133 of record NC_051334.1, on the reverse strand, counting down.
AAAGAGGATGGATAGGAGCATGTGAGACACCATAAGGAAAGAGGAAAGATTAAGACTGGGACTGTACAACTCAGTGAAACCTAGAGTGCTCAACAATTGTGATAAAAATGTACAAATATATTCCTTCGAGGGAGAACAAATGAATGTGAACCTTGCAAGGTGTTAAAAATAGGGAGGTATTGGGGGAAAATACAATCAATGCAAACTAGAAATTATAATGAATGGAAACATTGTGTTATTCTTCTTTTAATGTAACAAAGGCAATATGCCAAAGCTAAATGCATATAAGAGGGGTACATAAGGGAGGCGTAGGGGACTTTTGGCATTGGTAATGTTGTCTGACTCTTCATTCTACTTTAGCTTAATGCTATCTCTCCTTTTGTTGCTTCCTAGCTGTCATGTTTTTTTTCTCTCTTTTTTCTTTTTCTTTTGTCTCTCTAACTTCTTTGACTCTTCCTCCTGCTTTGTGGAAGAAATTGAGATTTCCTTATGTAGATAGTGGTGATGGTGGTGAATACATAAATACATGACTATACAGGGAACCATTGATTGTTTTCTTAGGATGGAATGTATGGTATGTGAACAAATCCATCTTAAAAAATGGGTTGATGAAGAAACCTTGAGGGCACTATATTGTGTGAAATAAGTCAGACACATAAGGACATATATTGTATGGTCTCATTGATATGAGCTAATTATTATATGTAAACTCATAGACATGAAATATGTTACCAGGATACAGAAGAAGGCTAAAGAACGGGGAGTGGTTGCTTATTGTGAGCAGAATGTTCAACTAGGTTGAACTTAAATGTTTGGAAATGGACAGAGATTATGGTAGCACAATGTGAGCATAACTAACAGTGCTGAATGGTTTGTGTATGTGGTAGAAAGGGGAAGCTCAGAGTAATATATGTCACCAAAAGGAAAGTTGGAAGTTAAAAGATGGGAATGTATAAAACAGTGAACCTTGTGGTGGGCAATGTCCATGATTAACTGTACAAATATTAGAAATCTCTTTCATGAGCCAGAAAAAATGTATGACACTATAACTAGAAGTTAATAATAGAGGGGCATATAGGGGAAAATATACCTATTGCAAACTATATGCTACAGTTAGTAGAATTTTAATGTTCTTTCATCAACAGTAACAAATGTACTATACCAACACTGTGGGTCAGCAATGGAGGGGGGTCATTAGGGGTATGGGAGGATTTGCATTTCCTTTTTTTTGTCTTTATTTCTTTTCTGGAGTAATGAAAATGTTCTAAATTTGAAAAAAAATTAACTGTGGTGATGGATGAAGAGCTGTATGATGGTACTAGGGGCAATTGATTGTAAACTTTGGATCTTTGGATAATTGTATGGTTGTGAACAATCTCAATAAAATAAAAAAATGGAACCAAACAAAACTGCTGGAATTGAATACCATGATAACTGAAATGAAAAATTCCTAGGAAAGTTTCAACAGCAGATTAGATCTGGCAGTAGAAAGAATCAGCAAAATTGAAGGCAAGATAATTGAAATGTGTCAGGCTGAAGAACAGATAGAAGAATGAATTACGAAAAGTGAAAATAGCCCAAGAGTCCTCTGGGATACCATCAAATATACTAATACAAGCATTATGGGGGTCCCAGAGGAGAAGAAAGAGAAAAAGGGACAGACGGAATATTAAGATACATAATGACAAAAAACTTCCCAAACGTAGCAAGAGATGTGAATATGCACAGTCAAGAAGCCCATAGATCACCAAATGGGATAACATTGAAGAAAAATCTGTGTCATCACATACTGATCCAACTCTTCAAGGCAAAGAACAAGGAGAAAGTTCTGAAAGCTGCAAAAGACAAGCAATGTGTCATGTACAAGGGAGTCATGATTAGATTAAGTGTTGATTTTGATTTCTCATCAGAAACCATGGAAACAAGAAGGAAGTTGATTGAAATACTTAATGTGCTGGGAAAAAAAAAAAAAAAAAAACAGCCACCAGCCAAGAATTTTATATCCAGCAAGACTTTCATTTAAAAAAATGAGAGATTAAGACATTCTCAGATAAACAAAGCTGAAGGAGTTCATCAGCATTAGAACTACCCTACCCTTCAGACAGAAAAGAAAGAACACTAGACAGTTGTTCAAAGTGGCATAAAGAAATAAAGACCTCCAATAAAAGTAACCATTTTGGTAAGTATAAATGCCATATATTGTAGTGTGTATTTTTTGGTATGTAACTTCACTTATTACTTACTGTTCTAGTTTGCTAATGCTGCTGGAATGCATAACACCAGAGATGGATTGGCTTTTATAAAAGGGAGTTTATTTGGTTACACAGTTACAGTCTTAAGGGCATAAAGTGTCCAAGGTAACACATCAGCAATCAGGTACATTCACTGGAGGATGGCCAATGGTGTCCAGGAAACCTCTGTTAGCTGAGAAGGCACGTGGCTGGCATCTGCTCCAAAGTTCTGGTTTCAAAATGGCTTTCTCCCAGGACATTCTTCTCTAGGCTGCAGTTCCTCAAAAATGTCACTCTTAGTTGCACTTGGTATATTTGTCCTCTCTCAGCTTCTCCGGAGCAAGAGTCTGTTTCCAACGGCCATCTTCAAACTGTCTCTCATCTGCAGCTCCTGTGCTTTCTTCAAAGTGTCCCTCTTGGCTGTAGCTGCTCTTCAAAATTTCACTCTCAGCTGCACTGAGTTCCCTCTGCCCATCAGCTCATTTATATGGCTCCAGTGACTCAACTTAGACCCACCCCGAATGGGCAGAGCAACACCTCCATGGAAATTATCCAATCAGAGTCATCACCCACAGCTGGGTGGGGTGCAGCTCCAAAGAAACACTCAAAGAATTACAATCTATTCAACATTGATAACGTCTGCCCACACAAGATTACATCAAAGATAATGGCGTTTGGGGGACACAATATATCCATACTGGCACACTTACTAAAATTGCTGAAATGCAAATGCATGAAAATAATGATAAACCTATGGTTTTTGAACATGCAATATACAATGATATAATTCATAATAAGAGCAAACAAATGTGGATGGACAGAAGGGTATGAGAACGGTGTATGTATATGCCATTGAAGTCAAGTTGAAATAAAATTCACTTGATTGTTGTACATTTATGATGTTAAATTTTAACCCTATGGCACCCCCAAGGAAAACAGATGAAAAAATATATCCAGATAAAAATGAGAAGGCCCTCAATATGGTACAATACAAAAACTCAACTAAATATGCAAGTAGACATAATGGAGGAATTGAGAGGCAAAAATGGTATAAGACTTTCAAAGACTAAATAGCCAAATGGAAGAAGAAAGTCCTGCATTATCAGTGGTGACTTTAAATGTAAATGGATTAAATTCTCCAGTCAGACAGAGATAGGCAGAATGCATAAGAAAGCATGACCAAACTAATGCTTTCTTCAAGGGAGTCCCCTTAAATTCAGAGATAAGTAGGTTAGAAGTGAAAGGATGGAAAAAATATACCATGCAAGTAGTAACCAAAAGAGAGCTGGGGTAGCTATACTAATATCAGATAAAATAGACTGTCAGTCAAAAGCTATTATGAGGGGCAAAGACAGTCATTATATACTGATAAAGGGGTCAATTTGATAAGAAGATATAAAAATTATAAATATATGTGTACCTAACAGCAGAACCCCAAAATATATGAAGCAACTACTGACAGATTTGAAGGAAGAATTTGACAGTTCTACATTAAGAGTGAGAGATTTTAATTTACTACTTTCAATAATGGATAAAATCTAGAGAGAAGATCAATAAGGAAATACAAGACTTAATACTCTAAACCAACCAGACTTAACAGATATATATATAGAACACTTCACTCACCAAAATCAGAATACATGTGCTTCTTGAGTTCACATGGGTCATTCTCCAGGACAGACTGTATGTTAGATCACAAAATGAGTCTCAAGAAATGAAAAAAGATTGAAATCATATAATGTGTCTTTCCTGACCACAATGGAATGAAGCTAGAAATTAATAACAGTGGGAGAAATGGAAAATACACAAATATGTGGAAATTAAACAACATACTCTTAAACAACCAATGGGTTAAATAGGAAATCACAAGGGAAATTAGGAAATATTTTCAGATGAATACAAATGGAAACACAACATACCAGAATTTATGGGACACAGCAAGAGCAGATATGAGAAGGAAATTTATAGCTCTAAATGTTTACATTATGAAAGAAGAAAGATTTTAACTCAAAGACCTAACCTCAAAATTGGAAGAATTAGAAAAAGAAGAGCAAAAACTAAACTGAAAGTTAGCAGAAGGAAGGAAATAACAAATATTAGAGCAGAAATAAATGAAATTGTGACTTGAAAAAAACAGAATCAACAAAACCGAAAATTGTTTCTTTCAAAAAATCAATGAAATTGATGAACATTTAGTATGATTGATAAAGAAAAACAGTGAGAGGACACAAATAATTAAAATCAGAAATGAAAAGGAGGACATTACTACATATGCCACTATACTAAAAAGGACTATAAGAGGATACTATGAACACCTGTACACCAACAAATTAGATAACCTAGATGAAATGTACAAATTCCTAGAAACAAACTACCTACAATGGCTCAAGAAGAAATAGAAGATCTTAACAAACCAATAACCAGTAAAGAGATTGAATCAGTAATCAAAGACTCCTCCCAATAAAAACACCCAGGACCATATGGCTTCATAGGGGAATTTTACCAAACATTCCAAGAAGAATTGACACAAATCCTGCTCAAAATCTTCCAAAAGATTCAAGAGGAGGGAACACTCCCTAATTCATTCTGAAGCCAACACCATGCTCATACTAAAGCCAGATAAAGATATTACATGGAAAGAAAATTACACATCAGTATCTCTTATGAATATAGACACAAAAATCCTCAACAGAATACTGGCAAAGTGAACCCAGCAGAACATAAAAAGAATTATACACCATGATCAATTAATGTAATACATCATATTTACAGAATGCAGGGGAAAAACACATAATCATTTCAATTGATGGGAAAAAAAGGCGTTTGACAAAATCCAACACCCCTTCTTGATAAAAATACTTAGAAAACTAGAAATAGAAAGAAATTTCTCAACATGATAAAGGGCAGATATGAAAAAACCACAGCTAGCATCATTGCTAATGGTGAAAGACAGGAAGCTTTCCCTCTAAGGTCAGGAATAATGCAAGGATGCCCACTGTCACTACTGTTATTCAACACTGTACTGGAAGTTCTAGCCAGAGCAATTAGGCAAGAAAAATTAATAAAAGGAATCAAAATTGAAAAGGAAGAAGTAAAACTTTCCCTATTTGCAGATGACATGATTGCTGTGCCGGTTTGTATATATTATGTCCCCCAGAAAAAGCCATTTTCTTTGATGCAGTCTTGAGGGGACAGATGTATTAGTGTTGATTAGATTGGAATTCTTTGATTGAGTGTTTCCATGGAGATGTGACTCAATCAACTGTGAATGAAATGTTTGTTTGGATAATTTCCATGGAGGTGCTACTCCACCCATTCAGGGTGGGTGTTAATTGGATCACTGGAGTCATATAAAGGAGTTCACAAACAGAGGACCTCAGAGCAGCTGTGAGTGACATTTTGGAGAGGAGCTGCAGCTAAGAGAGGACAAAATGCCCAAAAAGCAACATGTTGGAGAATGCCATTTTGAAAAACAACCTGGGAGAAAGCAGACACCAACCACATGCCTTCCAAGCTAACAGAGGTTCTCTGGATGCCATTGGACATCCTCTAGTGAAGGTACCTCATTGTTGATGCCTTTCTTTGGACACTTTATGGCCTTAAGACTGTAACTGTTTAACCAAATATACCCCCTTTATAAAAGCCAATCCATTTCTGGTATTTTGCTTAATGTCAGCATTAGCAAACTGGAACAATTGTACATACAGAAAATCCTGAAATATCCACAATAAAGCTCATAGGGCTAATAAATGAATTCAGCAAAATGACAGGGTACAAGATTGACACCCAAAAATCAGTAGTGTTTTATAGATCATCAATGAACAATCTGAAGAAGAAATTAAGAAAAAATCCATTTTTAAGAGCAACTGAAAGAATCAAATATCTATGAACAAGTCTAACCAAGAATATAAAAGGTTTGTACACAGAAATCTACAAAACATTGCTAAAAGAAATCAAAGAAGACCTAAGTAAATGGAAGGACATTCCAGGTTCATGTATTGGCAGACTATATATGGTTAAAATGTCAATTCTACCCAAAGTGACTTATAGATTCAATGCAATCTCAATCAAAATTCCAGCAATCTTCCTTGCAGAAATGGAAAAGCTGATCATCAAAGTGATATGGATATCCAAAGCCATCTTGAAAAAGAAGAATGAAGTTGGAGGACTCACACTTCCTGATCTTAAAACTTATACAAAGTCATAGCAATCAAAATAGCATGGTACTAGCACAAGGACAGACCTATAGACCAAGAAGGAAGCAACCCAAGTGTATATCAACTGATGAATGGATAAATAAAAAGTGGTATATACACAAAATAAAATATTATTTAATCCTAAAAAGGAATAAAGTTCTGATAAATGGGATAAAATGGATGAACCTTGAAGACATCATGTTGAGTGAAATAAGCTGACGCAAAAGGACAAATATTGTATGATCTCACTGAAGGAAATAATTAGAATAAGCAAACTAATAGAGTCAGAATCTAGAATATGGGTTAACATGCGACAGGGTAGGGAATAGGGAGTTAAGGCTTAAAATGCACAGTTTTAATTTTAGACCATGTAAAAGTTCTGGTAATGGATTTTTATTTTTTTCTAATTAAGAAAACTGTATCCTCATCCTAAATATTTCAGCAATGGTTCTGAATCACAAGACCTCTTTATCCCAATTATGATTCTAATTTTCCTGCATATCAGATGTCCCTATTTTATAATAGAATTCAACTTTGTAAGTTCAATTCTTTTTAACTATATGCTCAATTCTGAGTTATACATTTTGAACTCAGTTAGAGATCTACAAATCAAAGTTTTAAAAGCACATATTATTTAGGGAAGTTAAGCCAAATTGGCATTAGAGAGTCAAGTCAAATTAATTACTGTTTTGGGAATAAAGCTTTAAAATGCCAAATAAATCCCAGAGTGTCTCCAGTGAGTGATTTGGGCTTATTGTGATGCTGCTAAACCCAAACTTGATTGTGACTGCAGTGAGGTGCTTGATATTTTCCCACAATTCTTTTCTTTCTTTTTTTGGGGGGGGGATTAATTGCTTTTATTGCACACCCAGTTTACTGCTTCATCAGGGCTTTTGCTTTTCAGTTTCACCACTAGCACTACTCCTCCTGCTAAAACACTTTCCAGAGGCTAAAATAAGTCTGCAGACTTTCAGTCTATTTAACTTATATTCCCAGAGAGAGATAGGGATGTTACAGAAGCAGAACTATGAAAAGAATATAGAAAGGTGAATTTTTCTGGCTAGCCTGCCATAATAAATATGGATATTTCAGTAGATGATTATAGTGCAATAAGTGATGCTGAAAGATAACTCTGAGACAGATAGTGACACAGTCCTTGAGACACTCTTGACCCTCATGTTGGCAGTCTTTATTCATTTCTTGGCTTATATTCAGTCTAGGAAAAGACAGGTCCCCACGAAAGTCAAATTTTCCTTAAGGAGCTGCCAATTGTTTACAGGCAGACTGAAGTTGCCTGATGATATTTCTTCTAATTTTACTAATATATTCCTGGTCCTGCTGCTAAGATGGCCTCAGGCAAACTCTATCATAAAAATGCAGGTGTGCTTAGCAGGTATAATAAAAGTATAATAAAAGTGCAGATGTGCATAGCAGGTTTGTCAGTTGATATGCTCATATCAGCTTCAAAGAACTTCACATTTTTATAAATTAAGAAATGAATCACTAGTGCACTGATTCCCTGATTGCCCTCACTTCATCATTTTCTCCCCAGGCCCAGACAGACTGGGCTATTTTACAGGAGTTGGAGATGACTCATTATCCCACATTACTTTGTCTCGCAGATGGCATCATTTTATCTTATGCACAAAGAGACTGACGAGTGACATTGTTGCATTGATTTTATTGTATTAGACTATGGAGAGAACTGGCTGTGATGAATATATAATCCGGGACAGGAGTCTGCAATTGGGGCTTGGGGTCTTGGTAGGAGAGGCAGGGAGATAAAAAGGAAGATTTTTTTAAAAGGCATATAGAGAGAGGCTGGAGAGAGAGAAGTGTTATGAGATAGCATTATCTCTATATAAGCAAGATGCTATTTTCTATACATCAGAGAATACTGAAGACTCATAGATGGTTTGCAAGCTAATCTAGTCATTTGAAACTAAAAAATAGTTTTAAAACTGCTGAAACTGTTGACCCAAGTCTTTTCAATTCTTGCCTGTAGTTACAGATGTGCTGGTAATTTTCATTAACCAAGGAATCTAGAGATGCTATAGAACTGAACAAATTATTGGCTTCTTGCCAATGTTAAAATGGAAGGGCAGCAACTTCCCCAAGTAAGTTCAGTATGACAGATAATCATCTAAAATGTGTGCCTGTGTGTGCTTTCCTTTAGTGGTCACTGAATGCAAGTGTGGAAGGAGAGGGAATATGTGGAATTCACTGGAAATATGTTTTATCTTATGTAGGATGAGTCAAGGATAATTTCATGTAGTTGTTCTTCTGACTTATTCAGGAAAAAAATAAAACTACCTGTCAACTGAGTAGAATCCTAAATCTTTCTCTTCTGTGAGAAATCCAGATGTTTTGTTATAGATACCCATCCTTGTGAAAATGTAATTATCAAAGTTTGTTTTGCTACAAAAAAGGGCTCATTACACTCAGCAAATCATGCAAATAGTGTAATTCACTATCATAACCAAATAACAGAGTTTCTTAAAGAGCTTGAGGCTCTCAGTTAAAACTCTGGTTTTCTGGATCAAAGCCAGAGACACTTTCTTGGTAGTGTATCAGATATTAATTTTATTCTACCACAAACTGGATGTAAGCAATATCCCATTATTTTCTAAACCAAACTAAATCTGATGTGAAGCCCCCCATATGGAAACCATAGGTAGCATTCAATATCACTCACCTTTGGGTCTCCTTTCTACCCTCCCAGGGTTGTAGGAAGGCCTTGGGGGTGTATGTGATACAAGATTTGAAAAGTCCTTCGTTACTTGCTGATATGCTTATTGGACAAGTCTTCATTTTCCAATAAGAATGTTGGTACTGCTTCTTTTCTGACAGCCTTGGGCACAAGGTTTGTGGCTGGAGATGGAAGGCCTAGGAAATGTGTTCTCCAGGCAGAACTTACCTGAGGTTCCATTATTTCCCTGGAGACTCCAAAGGCTTAAAATCACATGTCCCAGCTATTCAGAAACCACAAAAACCATTGTGCCAGTTTGAATGTATTATGTCCCCCAGAAAAAGCCATATTCTTTGATGCAATCTTGTGGGGCAGACAGAATAGTGGGGATTAAGTTGGAACGTTTGAATTAGGTTGTTTGCATGGAGATGTGCCCCACCCAGCTGTGGGTGGTGACTTTGGTGGGATACTCCCATGGAGGTGTGACCCCACCCATTCAGGGTGGGCCTTGATCAGTGGAGCCATATAAACATGCTGACTCAAAGAGACTGGACGGAGTGCAGCTATGAGTGACGTTTTGAAGAGAAGCAAGCTTGCTAGAGAGGAACGTCCTGGGAGAAAGCCATTTTGAAACCAGAACTTTGGAGCAGAGGTCAGCCACGTGCCTTCCCAGCTAACAGAGGTTTTCTGGACGCCATTGGCCATCCTCCAGTGAAGGCACCCGATTACTGATGTGTTACCTTGGACACTTTATGTCCTTAAGACTGTAACCGTGTAGCCAAATAAACCCCTTTTTTTTATAAAAGCCTATCCATCTCTGGTGTTTTGCATTCTGCAGCATTAGCAAGCTAGAACAACCATGGTCACCTTTCCAGTCTTGGGGAATCTTTCATACACCCAGGGTCAGGTATTTCCCCCACTTACCTCTCCAATCACTTCTTTCTATCCCCTCTCTCTCTGGGAAAAGATAATCTATTCCCAGTGGATCTTTAGAGACACATGTTTGCTACTCTCTCCTAGGGGAAGAGTGGGGCAGAAAATACTGAAATCAGGACTTTATTCAGAATAACTCACCCCATAGCAGTGGTTTTCATCTATATCAGAACAACTGCTCCTGTCACTCCAAAGTGGATATGTGGTCCATGTAGTTGCAGTGTATTACTGATTAACAAATCATTAGGACAGAGGGACAGGCTGTCTTAGTCTGAAAACTATTCTAGATTAATCTTCTCAAAATACGGCTACATTGCACCACTTCCCTCTTGTTTTGGTTTGCTAAAGTTGCTGAAATGCAATATACCAGAAATGGGTTGACTTTTAGCAATGGGGATTTATTAGATTACAAGTTACATTTCTAAGGTGTTCCAGTTTGCTAAGGCTGCCAGAATTCAAAATATCAGAAATGGATTGGCTTTTACAATGGGTGCTTATTAGTTCACAAATTTACCATTCTAAAGCCATAAGAGGGCCCAAACTAAGGCATCAACAAGAGGATACCTTCACTGAAGAAAGGCTGATGGTGTCCTGAACACCTCTGCCAGCCTCTCATCTGGGAAGGCACATTGGCTAGCATCTGCTGGTCCTTTGCTCCCAGGTTGCATTGCTTTCAGCTTCTGATTCCAGCGGCCTTCTCTTTAAGCACCTGTGAGTTCTCACTTAGCTTCTCCGGGGCACACTCTGGGCTTCATCTCTTAGCTTAGCATCTCCAAACATGCTTCTGTCTGTATCCTCAAGCATCTGGGTCTGTGTGGGCACTGAGCTCTCTTCAAAATGTCACTGCCTTTTCTCCTATCATAGAGGATGCCAGTAAACTAATTATGACTCACCTTGAATGGGTGGGGGTCACATCTCCGTGGAAATAATCTAATCAAAAGGTCCTGCCCACCATAGGACTACCCCCACAAGACTGGATGAAAAGAACATAGTCTTTTCTGAGGTACATTACAGATTCAAACCAGTACATAAGGCCATGAAAAATGTCCAAATTAAGGCATCAGTAGGATGATACTTTCTCTGAAGAAAGGCTGCTGGCATCCAGGGTGCCTCTGTCACATGGGAAGGCACATAGTCAGAGTCTGCCGGTCCTTCTTTCCTGGGTTCTGGTTTCAATGGCTCTCTCTCTCATCTCCTATGGGTCCTTCTTGCTTCTCTGGGCATTTCTATCTTTGCTCTCTCTCCAAATGTCTCTGCCTTTTATCCCCTCATAAAGGACTCCAGTAAAGGATTAAGACCTACCTTGAATGGGCCGGGCCACAATCTCAATTGAAACAACCTAATCAAAGTTCCACCCACAATAGGTCTGCACCCACAAGAATGGATTAAAAGAACATGATCTTTTCTGGGGTTCATAACAGCTCCAAACCAGCACACCTCTTTAAAACTATTTAGTGGTTTCTCATTGATTATCAAATAAAATAAAACTTTTCTGAGCTCTATGACATAATCTCAACCAACTGTTTCAGTTTTCTGTCCTGTAAATATTCTCAAGCAAAACTGGACTTGCTGAGCAGAAAGGTTTACCACCTACATGTTTTTGCTCTTGTTGTTCTGACTGAAATACCCACCTTTTGTATCTGCCTGTTGAGATTCTGCTCATTTCTTAAAGTTCAAGATGCTATTTCTTCCAGGAATTCTTTCCTGTTTCCTCTTATTTTATTTCTTTCTCCTTTGAAACCCTGGAGCATTTCATTTGTATCTTTCTTTTGGTAATTCTCACATTCTGCTGTAGATTGTAGTTATTTGTATTTTTGTTTTAGCTTTACAATTGGATTGTACATTTCCTGAAAGCAGGGACTGTGACCAAGAACTGAAAAAGCTCCTAGCATAATGCCTGAAAGACTAGACTTTCAAAAATGTTGAAATTAGTTGATCATATCCCAAGCAATTTGGAAATCAGACACTATTTTCTCTTTCTTCCCCACAGTGCCTCCAGTTCTGGGTTATATCTGTTTTTATACCTGTGAATATCTCTCTCCAGCAGTTCTCACACCTTGGCCTCCTGCAGAGTAAACACATATGTAGCTATTTGTTCCTGTTTGTTACAAGTTTGCACTTTCCTTTTTGATTTATTACTGACAAAGCATTTCTTTGTCCCATTTGCTATGTTTCCCTTGAAATTACCTTAAATCAGATTGGAATATCTGAGGTAATTCTAAATCCCTCATTTGTCTAATTTTTATAAAGTTGATTAAAACTCTAGGTACCACAAGAATAATTCTGAAAACAAACATTATTAAGACAAACAAACAAACATTATTTTTAAAAAGTGAGGGACTATTCCAAACTGGAAGGAGTTTATTTGTGCCTCTACAAATGATATACCCCAGTCTTTCATGCTCTTCCCTTCCTCTACTCTTACATATTCTTCATGATCACACTCAAATAACCTTTCAGTGATGTCAGTTCACCTTAATTTATGCCACTACTCTACTTTTACTCCTAATATGTATAACATGTATCACTTTGTACTCTTCCTTTACAATGCTCCTCACTGTTATTATTATTTTATAAATATTATTCAAATACTGTCTTATAGATTTATTGTCACTAGACTATAAATCTATAAGAGCAGATACCATTTCTAACTTTTTCATAGTTAAAATCCTCAGTGCTTACCAGGTAGTAGACTATCATAACAGTTGCATATTATGTGCATGTATTTCTTTTGTTTGTTTCCATGCTTGTCTTTCCTGTTCAGCTATGGCAGTAACTGTATCTTTATTTTTGTTTTATATTCATTACCAGTACAATACCTACAACATAGAAAGCACTCAGTAAATGTTTGATAAAAAATAAACAAATGAATTGTAAGATATTGTACACCAGTTATGCAATATTTCTTTCATTAGATTCTCTGCTCTTGAGGGTAGTGGCTGGGTTGTACGCCTTTTTGTTTCTCTGCAGCACCTAACATAGTGTGGTGGTTTGAAGCTGTCATGTACCCCAGGAAAGTCCATGTTCTTTTAATCCATTACTGTGGGTTCAGACCTACTGTAGATGGGACTTTTTGAACAGGTTATTTCAATTGAGATGTGACCCACCTCTTTCAAGGTGGGTCTTAATCTTCTCACTGTAGTCCTTCATAAGAGAGACAGAAGCTAAGAAAGATGAAATCAAGTGAAGCTCACAGAGAAACACCCAGAGAAGTTTAGTGAAATGGCCACAGATGAAGAAGCCACAAAACCAAAAGCTGAAAGCAATGAAACCTGGTAGCAAAGGACCAGCAGATGCTGGCCATGTGCCTTCTCATGTGATAGAGGTGTCCCAGATGCTTGCAGCCTATATTCAGAGTCCAGGTATCATCCTGTTGCTGCCTTGAATTGGACATTTTCATGGCTTAAGAACTGCAAGCTTGTAAGTTAATAAATCCCCATTATAAATGCCAACCCATTTCTGGTATATTGCATTCCAGCAGCTTTACCAAACTGAAACACTAGTGAATTGAAGATAATCAATAAGTTGAAAGCTGCCCTAATTCTAATTCTGATACTAATTTGCTCTATACCTCTGTAAACCATGTATTAATCAATATCTATCAATGGAGTGTTTTCTGTATGAAAGGCACTCGTTAAAAAAATTTCTTGATTGTCAGAAAGAAGGGAAACATTTTCTAAATTTTACATGATACGGGATATTGAGATATATTGAGGATAACATTAGCAGTATTTTGAAAATGAGGAAAGTGCAATATATAGTAAACTTGCAGCAACTTGGGGTTTTGGTTTATTTTGTATTCTAGTGAGTTAAGTGTTGCTATATACAAGACATATAACTTCCTTTTCTCAAAGTGTCAAAATAAAATATGACAACTTATGCCTAAAACTGTTGTGAATACACCTTTTAAGTTGTTGATTTGGAAGGTTTTCTGGATCTTGCATTACCTCTAAGTCATTATAGAGTTAGACAATTACTCTCCACTTGATTATCCAACCTATAGACCTAGCATGTGTATCTTGCAAAGGCAAGCCCTTAGTTTTTTTTTTTTTTTTTGAACCAGAGCAATAATGCCTTGACCCTATGTACTGGTATAAGGCCCTCCATGTGGTAACCTTGCCTAGGCATGGTATCTAACAGAAGTCAGTGCATACCTTTCTTGGGCAATACATACTCTTTGACTATTTGGGTAGATGGCTAAATATCTTATCAACACTTACATGCATAGAAAGGGAGAAAGGGGGCAGGCTGTTTAGTTATCTGAACCCTTCTGTGTAAAGGAGGTTGTTAATGTTTTAAAGTCACACTGTGACAAGTTGAAGAAGAACCAGTGAATGTGCAAAAAGAAAGTGAACTCACATAGTAAAAAAAAAAAAAAAGAAAGAGATCTGTTTGCATACTGTGCAACTTCCAATTTTGTGCCATTAATCATTGCACAACTTTGCCTTATACAAGACTAAAAGTCACATGTTGTGATCCTAATAGGCTGAAGAGGTTACACAGAAGGGAGAGAATGTTAAACATAATCATTATGCAAAAACTCATTTTATAGATTGGGGTAATGAACATTTATGATCATCTAGAGAGAGACCCTTGGTGAGAACGAGGTAGTACTAAATGTATGCTGAACAAATAATAGGTGCAGAATATAGATTTAATATAATTTAAAAATATACTTCTGGATGCTAAATATGAAAGATTGTTAACATGTAACACAGAGAGTGAGAGACTTGCAAACACAGTGGCTGGCTGTTTCAATAATGAAAAACATTTTTACCTGTCTAGATAATATACCCAATTTTAATTAAATTAATTATATTTAAAATAATTATTAATGTCTATGTGGGAAAATATTCAAGATTAGGAACTATTTAAAAATCATCTAATGTCCCAAAAGAAGCCCATAGATTTTTATTGGTCTCTACCTAAGCCAAGGAGAGATTTTCCTTTTTGCTTTAATTCCTTAAAAGTTGAAGTAATGAAGTGTTCAATATAAACTATTTCCATAAGTGAGCATGCCTCTATTGACCTTATAATAGAACTAGATATTAGGATGAGGACATTCTTACTAAGGAGATTAAATTTGCTTTTATTGTAAGACTATAGTGAAATTAATCAGTTTGAATCTTATTCTGACCTTGATATAATGATAGTATTCGAACACAATATAAGCTGTCATTGGGTTTTTTCCTTTTTTTTTTTTTTTTTAGTTTCTTATTACTGAAAAAGAAAAAAAAATGGATTTGAAACTAAAAGTGTTACCTTGGAAAAGCTTATTCATCCCGGTGAGAGCCCCAAGCCAGGAATCGGAATATTGGTCCTGGTTTTGCCATTAAGTAGTATATTGTTTTGAATAAGTCCTCAGTTTTTCATTTATAAATTTGCTCTTCAGATACCAATATTTCATAATTCTAAATAAATGAGAAAATTACAACTCTGCACACCTAGCCTTGTTGTGGTGGGGTGGGGGGGGGGCGCTAATTGTAGGAACACCTTATACTGAAAGGTAGAAGGGTATGTTACCTGACTGACCCTTTCTCCCTGAAAGCCAAATAAGAGCCATATGGCCTTGTTTTAGCCTTGATCCTGCATAAGAATGACGCCCAGTCCCAGTGTGGACGACCAGATCCTTAACTTAAAACAAAGGGAATATTTTAAAGCTTGTTTTCATTACTTTACCATTTGAATGACCCAGGTTTCTTGAAGCCAACAGTTCTCCTTGTGAGGTCTGAAAAGGCCCTTATGTCGTTAGGGGCTCAATGCCTACTACCTAAGGACAATTTTCTGCTCTGGTGGTGAAAGACACATTTCTTCATGACAGCATTAAGGGTTTCTCACTGTGCCTGGGATAAAATTTTACCCATCCCCTATTTTTTTTTTTTAGCCTGCCACATGTCTGAAATTATTTGGAAGAACTATAAACTATGTGTGAAGATATAAAATAGAAATGTAAAAATGCAAATGTGAATCTCTAATCTGAAGACACTTGCTTTCTGGAAATGGCATTATTTAAACCTTGCTGATCCTCAACTGCTGTAATTGTATTAGAATGGATCTTTTACTTACACAAAATGGTTATTTTCCTGTGTTTGCAGTTAGAAACAAATGTGTTAATGAATTACCAAATGTAGCATTTAAAATGGCACTTTCCTTAACACATCTTAAGATATTTTCTTTTAAACATCTTAAGATAGTTTATTTGGTACAAGGAAATTAAGGAGTTTATACTTAGCAGAAAGACAAAAGCCAATTTAACAAATGCTTTATATTTCTTATGTAGAATAAAAGTACGACAACTCTAGCTAGGTCCCTAGAGGCCAGAAAATTGTTTGATTGCATTCAGTGTGATTACTTGATATGTACTTGAAGAGTTTGATTTTAGCCCTACAGCTAGTCAATTTATTGAGATAATTTAGTCCAATCTAACAACAAACGTAGTGACAAAAGATTGTATCTGAGAGTACTTTTGGAGGAAACAGTCAAGATAAGGAGGTATATTCTCTAGAGTTTCTATGACCTGAGAGTCATTGGCTATCATAAAGGGATGCCACAGGATAAATGGTAATAGGGTTGGGAGGGAGCAGTCTCAGACATAAGGAAGTAAAATCATTCTGAAAAGTATTATTGTGCTGTAGGAAGATGACATTTGGATACCTTACCATTATCCAAACATTTCACCTTTATAAATTATGAATATTCTAGGGAATATTCAGTAATATGTCTAAGTGATTTTCAGTGATAATCTTAAAAACAAACATTGCTAATTCCTTCTCCTTTGTTTCTTATATAAGGGAAAAAAATGAACTCCATCTAGGAAACATATTTTATTTAACCACTAAAAGATATTTTAAAGTGTCTCTGCTTATTAAATAGTACAAGTAGACATTCAGCATAACCAAAAATGTAACATTAATTTCTTCAGAGACTTGAAGATAGCTCAGTTTACTGGGAAGAATTTAACAGTGGCCTAACTAACTAAGGTGCAGCGAGGCAGGAGTGCTTACTAATTAGAAGGATTCCCGACTACCATTCCACTTGTGCAACTCCCACTGAAATCAACAGGAATCTTGCAGCAATTCAGTTTTCTCATGTACCTCTTGGTTCTTAAAAGTACTGAAGACCTTAATCAGCATGCAAATATTGTGTTTTCATAGAAAATGGAAGAATTTGATCATTCCAAATTAATGCTATATGGACTTTTGCATACAGAGGAATCACCTATGTTATTTAACCAGATTGAAGACTATAACCTAGACAAAGTGGAATTATAATTACATTTCTGCCTGAGCTTTGACCAGATCTCCATTGGCAAAGCTAAGTAGAGAATTGGATTTTTTCTTAGACAATTTCAAGTTTGAAGCAAAGGTGAAAAATGAGCTTTGTTATTTAAATAATTATCAGGTCAGTCAGAAAAAAAAAGATATTTAAGTTGTACTAACAATGCTGTTTTCATGAATTGGAACATAACAAACAAACCAAATCTGAGCATGCCTTTAGTGAATTATGTGTATGTGTGTCTATGTATGCCCACATGCATATATACCTTTTAAGTTCAAGTTGTGCTTCTGCTTTATTTTAAGTAAACAAGCTTTCTCAAAAAAGTTTATGAATAATTTTCTGAGTCATTTTAAAAAGTAGCAAGTTACAAAGCCTTTGCCAAGGCAACATTAAATTAAATTATTTCTATATAATCATTGCCCTTAGGTTCCTAGCAAGATGGCTGATAGGGAAGGATTTTTGTTCTTCTTTAGGCATTACTTGAATATTTACCTTTTCCTGCTTGATTGAGGAACGATTTTTTTTTTATTTCTCAAAACAGCTGTACAGCTTTCACTACATTTTTGAAATTAGGAGCAAAATCAAAAGGGACAACAAACATCTTGAAGACAGAGTGACATTAGTGGAACAGAGAAACCCAGAATGTGCCAGATAGGGTTCTCAACTAACTGCCATGCCCCATGTCAAGAATGTTCAGATGAGGTAGGTAGGAGCAGGTAGCTACTGAAAATTAGCCAGATGGATGGGTCCATATTCCTAAAGGTTAAAGCGTTAAAGCAACATCCATGGATGGGGTGATCATAGAATAGTTCTCTGCACTTTTTAATTTTGCCTTTTGGGAGAAAAAAATGTTTATGGTGACCAAAAGGAACTCAGATTCCTATATTGGATTCCACTATTTATTGAGATTGGAATATAAATGACAGAGTAGATGCTAGATTACTCCATGCAGGCTGTTAAAAAAAAAACCTACTGAAATAAATTACCCAGATAAAAGAACCCAGACAAAATACTCCTTCCTCTAAACTGGCCTGATATCATGGAGCCATGTATTAGGCCAAGGATTCAGCGTGTGCTAATAAAAAGTACTCTAAGTTTGAAGATACATTATCAGTTAAATTTAACTATGATTGATACAAATTAAAAGAGAACGTCTTTGTTATTTATTTACACCCTAGATCAATTACTTTAAAAATGTACTCAATAAGAAATATCTAATTTACTAGTTAATCTTCTTTAATTTTGATTTTTCAATAGTTATTTTAGGAGTTTTCAAAAAATTAAGGCATAGGACATTTTTATTTCAATTCAATTTCTGTTAAATTTCATGCTTTGTAACTCAGACAGAGGCACACTTCACTACTTGGTGACAATATACTCTAAAGTACTCTAAACGCTGGGGGGGGCGGAATCTAATTGGGAAACAAAGATCTCATAAGAATTGAAACTATACTCTAAAGCTATCAAGTGACAGCAGCATCACAGCAGGCATAAAAATGGATGCATGTTTCATAAGCATAGCTGAAACAAATATAATCATGTCACATACTTCACTGAAATATATTGGTGGTTTTTGAGGATAATAATAAGCATTAGGAGTCAACTGAAATATTCCAATCTCTATGTAGTCACAATTAAAATTTTTGACTATGTGTAATCAGCATGATATTTGGCAACTTTAATATTCCTCCAACTTACTGTTTGTCTTCAATTCCTTATGGGTTTCCCTGTGGAAGAAGACAGTCTTTGAAGTCATGGAAGCACTGCAGATATGATAACATGAGTCATTTATATTTAAACAAAACAATCACTACCAGTGACACTATCTTCGCAAGCTTTATTGAAATTCTTAAGCATCTTCCTTTACCCAAGTATCTAAGTGAACAATGTGGTACCAATTTACTACACAATACAGTCCATGCTGTCACGAATTGTCAGGCAGCTGAAGAACCTTTGGTGGAAGGCAAATATATTCCTATTGCTTGGGCTGGGTTAGAGCACAGTAGAGGGAATCCGTGAACCTAATCTTGAAGCTGCTACTGTGTGACTTTAGGCAAGCTACTTGCTCTGGTTCTCAGGGTACTCATTTGCAAAATGAACAGAGTAGGCATGTAAATCAACAAAGTTCTTTTCAGTTTTAACATTCTATGACTATATGGTTCAATGCTTCACCTTGGTTGGAGGCTTTTAAGTAATAATGATAAATCACTTTTGATTTTTTTTCATATTTTGTTTATAAAATAAAACATATATACAGAAAAGCCACAGAAAAGATATGGAGAGTTTAATGAATTATAATGAGATAAGTATACTTGTAACTCCCACCTAAGTCAAGAAATACAACTTTGCCAACCTCTCCAGATGCCCCTCCATGTGCCCCATTTCAATTCCAGCCTCTTCCTCCTTCCTGAAGTAACTATGTTCAATTTTTAATTCAGTTTTATTGAGATATATTCACATACCATACAGTCATCCATGGTGTATAATCAACTGTTCATAGCACCATCATGTAGTTCTGCATTCATCACCACAATCAATGTTTGAACATTCTCATTACTCCAAAAAGAATGAAAATGAGAATAAAAAATAAAAGTAAAAAAGAAGACCCAAATCATTCCATCTCCCCCATACCACCCTATTTTTCATTTAGTTTTTGTCCCCATTTTTTTACTCATCCATCCATACCCTGGATAAAGGGAGTGTGAGCCACAAGGTTTTCACAATCACACAGTCACACCATGTAAGCTAAATAGCTACATGATTGTATTCAAGAATCAAGGCTACTGGTTTGCAGTTCAACAGTTTCAGGTATATGTTCATTTTTAAAATAATCAGTTCCTTGCTTTCCTTCAATTCAATCATTATTTTTTTACTTTACAAATCAACTTTATTGAGGTATAATTTATATACACTAAAATGCACTTATTTTTAGTGTTCAGTTTGGTGGGTTTTAACAAATACATATATTCATGTAACCAGAAGCCAAATTAAGAAATATAGAATATTTCAATTAACTCCAAACATTTCTTTATACCCATTTGCAGTCAATCCATACACACCTGCACACTCTCCCTTTCCCCATGCCCCCAGTTCTCAGGCCAAGGCAACTGCTGTTCTTTTTGAGCACATACTATGTGGAAGTCAGTGTGCTTCAGAGAATAAAACAATGAAAAAACCCAGGCTTTCCCATTAAGAAACTTACAAGTACCATTTCTGTTTTGCTCACCAGTGTATCATCCTGCATTGTGGATAGTGCATGGCAATAGTAAGCACTCAATAAATACCTATAAATTGAAAATGAAAGGAGTATACACATAAATACATGGTAGAATGTTACAAGTACCATGAGAAAGATACAAACAAAATTTCCTCATTGGAAAGGACCTAAAATACAAGAGAGGTATGAGGTAAGGCTGGGAAAGTATAGTGAGGCTATGTTGTGAAGGGCTTTGCATATCAGGTAAAGATATTTTCCTTTACCTTTAAATAGTGGGAGATCATTGAAGGTTTTTGAACAGGAAATTGATATGACTACAATTGTACTTTAGGAAGATTATTCTAGTGGCAGTGTATAGGATAGATCAGAAAGAAAGAGATAGTAGGAAAAGACCAGTAAGGAGGCAGTGATTGTGGTCCAGGCCAGGTAGTAGAGGACTGAATCAGATGATTGTAGTGGAGAGGGACATTGTGAAGGTAGACTCTATAGATCATTGTTACTACCATAAATTCTTCTTTTCCATTGAATGGCTCTTTTTTTTAAACTGCAAGAAGACTGAATTTAAAAACTAAATAAAGGAATAAATAAAGTTTTGCTGATTCGGCAGTTTTCAGATATAGTGCATATTTAATTTCTCACCCAAAATATTGGCATCATCTTCTATCCTATATACATATATGCCACAGAAGTATACAGTTACACCATGGTAAACTCCTCAGGGAATTTCACTTAAACCAAGTGATAAATTTGGAAAATTCTTGGTGCATTTGCCAAAACTTTAAGGTGTAGCATCTCAGGAATTTTTCTTGCCCCCCTCCACCAATACTATTTTCCAATCACATAAAATTTGGGAACTTAACCTATATGAGCCTCTGCTGCTTTTTTGTTTTCCATTTGTAAAATGGGGATAACTGTTTGTACCTTGTAGGGCTATTGTACACATTAGCTAAAATTGCTTTTCTAAAGGGCTTAGCAGCATGTTTTGCACATAGAAGAAACTCAGTAAATCTTAAATATCATTGTTGTTATTATTATTATCACTATATTCTTGTAGCAGTAACAATTCACATGGCTTCTATTAGTATGGACACAGCAAATAAAGTATTTGACACTGACAATTCAGTGTCTTGGGGCCAAAACTTAAATTCCCACCATCTATTGAGTTACAATGTACCCCATAAACACCATTGTCTTTTCTTTACGGGAAGTATATTGGGAGTACTAGGCACAGTTATTTAAAAACAAACAAACATGGTTTATGGTTGGGAGATAAAACAAGAGTGTTCATGTTTTTCTCTTTTCCCTGTGCTACTAGTTCCCTGATTGTCATCTCTTCCACTACCTTTTTGTTACAAGGGTTGACCAATCTTCTAGGGCTCATTTGTAACACTACTGATCTTCCATGAGTAGGATGGTGGTGGGCTATCTCACCTGTTTCATGAAATGTGTGAAGTGGGTAAATTGGAATTTCCTCTGTAAATAGAAATACTTTTTGATGAATAAGCTATTTCCCAGAATATTTTCCATTCTATATATGTAATGTTTTCTGTAAACCAGAAACCATTACCATGATTTATGATAGAAAGTCAGTTTGGGTCCGTGCCATGTAAAGAAAAATGAGAAAAAAAGTAGGGGAAAAAAACCACTGAGAGATAGTCATTATGTTAAGATTATTAAACTATATTTGTTTCCTGACTACAGTTGTGGATAATTTAGAATAAGATAGAACAAACTAATTATGTAACAGTAACTTTTTAAATATAATCTTAAAACTGTAAGCAAGCTGGAAATTGTAAAGTAGCCTCAAAATGTAACCTTCAAAGCTGGAAGCAGACTACAATGTGAGCTCTTTCTTAGTCTCACAAAGGAGCCATATGTAAATGTAAAGTCCGCACCCAGACCTGAATAAGCCTTAATCTATTGTCCCAAACCTCCCAGACATTTTAATGAGCCTTTCATCTATCTCCCTAGACTGGGAGGCACATTTCCCAGGTGTTGCAGGATATAAATCCTGAAGGAAATAGGATAAACTACTGAAATTCTCCCGATTTCTGTTACCTGTTAACTAAGATGATTCTCTCTCTGTCTCTGATGGGTATAAAAGCCAATTGAAAAATCACTTCAGGGAGGCTGATTTGGAAAATCTTCCCCCAGTCCTCCCACCAGTGTAAATAAACCCTCTTTTCCTCTTCAGCCCAGTTTGGTGTGACCTTTATTGGCCCCAATGAGCAATGAACCCAGATTTGGGAAGTGTCCCTTCTACAATTATACAAACTTATATGGTAAATTCCAATCTTGCATGTGTTAATATTAAATGCAACTTGATTTCTACATG
Organism: Choloepus didactylus; assembly: GCF_015220235.1. Classification (NCBI taxonomy): domain Eukaryota; kingdom Metazoa; phylum Chordata; class Mammalia; order Pilosa; family Megalonychidae; genus Choloepus; species Choloepus didactylus. Next base: position 105,942,254 of record NC_051334.1, on the reverse strand, counting down.
TATCTATTAGAATTTCTTATGATTTATCATGATGAAATGGATAAGTAAGTAAAAATAGAATTTTTTAAAAATTTTGAATTATAGACATTTAATATTCAAAGTTAATATTAATTCCAGCCTCCTCTTTGAGGCTATATAGGAAGTATTTATATACCACAGTAAAAGTTTGGGTCACTAAATCAAATTACAGCACATTTAAAGGACAAATGAGCTCATTTTATAAGAATCTAATAAAATATCCCAAGGGCAAAAATGTTTCTGCCTCCCTATTGATGCCAATTGTCAGATTAGTTCTAGATTTTAAGCCCAAATGTGTTCTTGCTGGGTTTGAAATTTTGCTTAAAGTTGTGAGTCTTTATCTTTTCTTGACCTATGCTGTCATGGATGTGATGCTTTTGATTTCCCTTCCAGCTTATATAATGGAACTGTTCTTTCTGAAACCTGGCAATTTTAAGATTAGAATTCTGTGTTTGAAAGGAACAAACCATTGTCTGACCTCCACCCTTTTCATTTTCTATCTCAGTTTCATCTAAACCCCATGATAGCATCCAGATCCAAAGTTTTTAAAGATACAAATTACTTTTTTTCCCTGTTACACTTTAGAGAAAATAACACCAACTAAAAATGCCTTCTGCCTGAAACACTTCCTCACTCTTTGTGTTTGAGGAAAGTTAAAGTGGTTCTTGAATCTATTTATGCAAAGGTGTTATTTCAATATCTTGACCCCTCAGAGTTCAGCTTCACTTAAAGCAAGTGCATTCTCATTAAAAGGTGACTCATTCTTCAATATTAATTAGTGTGAGGATTTAGTTAAAACAAATATCAATGTAAATTTTATAGACATAATGTTTTAAATTTAGAGGTAGAACTTCTAAAATGACATTTCTATAATAGTCTATAATTTCTGGAATAGGATAAGAGCAAATCACATTAAATATACAGGGTTTATGTTTTGAAAAATATATTACTATCAAAAATTTTTAAAAAGAAACTCAAAGGATTTGACAAGTAGGAGAAGAAAAGTAAATTGGTGCATCAGTGACCCACAACTTAGAGCAAACAATTTGCCTGGAATGCAGTCCATTGGAACAAAAGGAAATAAGGAAAAAAACCTCAATGGCCTTGGAAAATAGATCCAGAAGTTCCAAGATCAGTATTAGGAGCATTCTTTAAAGAGAAATAGAATGGAGGGAAGGAAATAAAGAGTCATAAAAGGAATACATGCATTAATTCCTTTATTCAAGATATGAGAGCCCACTATGTCCCAGGCACTCTCTAGGCTCTTTAGAAGCACTAGTGTGGAGAAAAATAAAAAAAGACAGTAATCCTTGTGTATATGGAACTTGCATTCTGCTTGGAGACATTAGTATGTAGATGGTAATTAAAGCCTTGAGGCTGTATGAGTTCACCAGGGAAGTAAGTGTAGATAGAAAAGAGGGCACCTCAAAACTTTTAGGCTGAAGGTAGGAGGAACTAGCAAAAGAGATTAAGAAGGAGCAGCAGAAAGATAGGAGGAAAACCAGGTGTGTGTAGTAACCTGGAAGTGAAGTAAGAACATGTTTTAAGAAGAAGAGAGTAATAAACTCTGACGAATGCTGCTAATAGATCAAATAAGAAAAGGTCTGAGAAATGACCATTGCATATGACATCATTAGTGATTTTAGGAGGATCAGTTTCCATGGAAACCTACATGTAAAAACTCGATTGGAGTGGGTTCAAGAGGGAATGGGAGAAGAAAAATTAGAGACAAGGGGAATAGATAACTTACAATGAGTTTTTCCATAAAGAAAAAGAGAGAGGCAGAGTGGTTGTTGGAGGGGATATAGGATCAAATATTTTTTGTGTGTAATGGGAGGAGTAATGATTTGTATAGTGATGGGAATTCTTCAGTAGAGAAGGAAAAATTGATGACAAAAACGGGGATATCTTGAACTATATCCTTGAGTGGTGTATCTTGTTCATACAGGGAGGCACAGGACTCGGCTAGAAGCAAGAGCAGTCCATTTATAGAAATAAAAGGAAAATAGAGTATATGGGTATAGATGCAGATAGTTATGTAAATGTGGTGGTGGGAACTTATGGAAGTTCTCATCTGGTTATGCCATTTTATAAATAAAATAGGAAGTAAGGAGATCTTCTGAGAGTGATGGTGGGGGAAGAAGTAATAGAGGTTTAAAGAGACAGGAGAAGGTATAGAACAGTCAGCTAGAAATGAGGGAGAGTGAATAAACAAGGGAAATATGTCCTGATAGCCAGTTTGCACTAAGGGCCCATTTGAGGTTAATGGCCATGAATTAAATGTAAGACCATTCAGCCTGGCTGTGTATTTTCTAAAGTCATGTTCAGCTGCAAGGTTACAAGTATAAGTAGCTGGAGAATTGAATTTAACCAAGGGTATACTCTTACTTAGTGAGCAAAACGAAGTGAGAGAGGGGTATGGGAGGTGAAGGGAGCATGAAGGGGTATATGTACAAGAGACATTATATTAATTGACTTTGGAATTTAAGCTGGGTGAGGAGGGAATGGAGACTATCAACAGAGTGAGGGCCAGTGAGAAGGTCATGAGATCAAGGATTGTAGATCTTAGTGAATCAGAAGGATTGTTGGAGTCATAGTAGCACAGGCAGCGAGCTGCAAAGATAAGAAGTGGTGGATAAAAATTGGAATGGGTGAGCTGAAATTATGGAGGGATTGCAGTTATTGTAACACTAAGGTTCAAAATATGGCTGTGGGTGTAAGTGATTGAAGTAAGGTAGAGGAGCAGATCACAGGGGTAGAGGAGGTCCAGTTTATTTGGAAGGATCCACTAATTGGATATTGAAATCTCCAAGAATTATGACAGTAGTAGTCTTGGAGAGAATGACAGTGAAGCAGGAGCTAAAATCTTGAGGAAAGGAGGAGGAGTGAAGTAGGGATCTACAAATGACTATAAGGAGGATAAATGGGTATTTTTTATGGGAGGAAAGGTAATATAATCTCAAAAAGTCTGGAGAATAGTTACAAGGAGGAAGGTGTGTCATTGCCCCAAATTCAAGCTCCATAGTATGAGCAGAATGGAATCAAAAGCACCATTACATCCAATTTTTGTTTTTCTTCTCAAAACATTCATTTGTAATTGAGTTGCTGAGTTAGGACATTCCATAACCTGCAGGCAAAGGAAACTAAGAATATTCAGATTAAAAACTGAGAACATGTCTCCATAAATTAGACAAGTTTGCCTCATACAAGGTAGATTCATATATGTAGAAACATGATTTATTGGGAAATGTTTTGGGTTATTGATGAGGTAACTAAGTGCTTGTAGGGAATCTGGCTACTAGAAGTGGCTCTACTTTTCTTAAGATGCAGTTGCTCCCAGCAAACTGATTGGTTAGCTTTGCCCTCCTGTGACAATGGTCCTCTGGGAGTCTGAGCTAAAGGGTTTTCTGACTTTAAGATAAATTTAACCACGGCTACTGACCAGGGAATTTAACTTTCAGTGTATCTAAATTGCAACCCTTCCTTAAGAAGCAATTTTTGTATTCAGCCTCAGACTGGCTGCTGAGATCTCATTCTTACCTACAGCACAAGCTCTATTGTTTCAAGTTCTGTTTTATTTTAGCATTTTCCCCCTATTTAGACAAATGATTCTTTTGGTCCTTTGTGGTAGCTCTCTGTATTGGTGGGGTTTTTTGTTGCTGTTATTACTCTCAAAATGTTTCCTGTCTTCATTTATTGAGTTGTATTTTATCTTATTTTAATTTATTCCTCCTCACTCTTTTATTTTTCACTGTGAAATGGGGAATAGAAAATGTAATGCAGAGGACTAAAGTAAGAACACTTTGATTCAATCTGTAGGGAACACTGTGTCATTTATTTTTCCCTATGGTAAGCTCTTCAAAGATCCTCCATGAACCTCCAAAGAGGCATCCCTAGGTGAAGCCTTTCTCCATAAAGTTTACTTAGGTGCTTAGGAAAAACTGGTCCCCTTATCTCAGTAAGTCAGGAAAACTACAGGTCATAATTGCTGGAACAATCTGTTCTCCTTTTCAAGAGCTATTCTGATATTCTTTGAGGAGATACAAGAACTTAAAACCATGATGCTTGATATACACATGTGCTGGTTTGGATGTATTATATTCCCCAAAACACCATGTTCTTTGATGCAATCTTGTGTGGGCAGATGTATTAGTGTTGATTAGGTTGGAATCCTTAGATCGAGTGTTTCCATAGAGATGTAACTCAATCAACTGTGGGTGAAAAGTTTGATTAAATTATTTCCATGGAAATTTGGACCCTGCCCATTCAGTGTGGGTCTTGATTTAATCACTGGAGTACTATAAAAGAGCTTACAAACAGAAGGACCTCAGAGCAGCTCAGAGAGACATTTTGGAGACAGCTGCCAAAAGCAGACTTTTGCTGACACTTTGGGGATTCTAGCCAGTGTTTGCTCCAGAGAAGCTTAGAGAGGACAAAATGCCCAAGAGAAACATTTGAAGAATGCGCAGGAGCTGAGAGAGGAGCTGGAATACAACTCGGGATCAGCAGATGCCAGCCACGTGCCTTCCCAGCTAACAGTGGTTTTCTGGACATCATTGGCCCTCCTTTGGTGAAGATACACTTGTGTTGATGCCTTAATTCGGACATTTTCATGGCCTTCAGACTATAAACTTGTAACCAAATAAACCCCTTTTATAAATGCCAATCCATTTCTGGTATTTTGTATAACAGCAGCATTAGCAAATCACATATTCAGCTGATTCAGACTATTTTTCTAAGTAGCCGACATCAGAGATGGAAAGGAAGTAAGAGAAAATGTTTAACTTACAGGGATCCTTGAATGATACTATGGCAGGTCTCATAGAGGTGAATAACCACATCGTTTTAAAACATCAAGTGAGACAAAAGAAGAGGAGATATAATTGCATAGCTATAACTAAACTTTTGAACTTTTGATTGTGCTGACTTGCCTCTAGGATAAACTGGCCTGCAAAACAGTGATTCAAAAGAATCATACTTCTATGCAGGACTTTCAGTCCCCTTATGGAATCATCCCAAATAAGAAGAACTTTGATAGGGCTGGGATGATTGGAAGTTTTTAGAATGGTGGGTTTTTTTTTCTCAAGTTAAGCTGTCTGCCTCCTCATGATATCTTCCTGGGACCAAAACCTGAGTAGAATCCCAGACTGCAAAAACATCAGCCCCTGTCTTTCTCAGAATGAGAGGAACAAGGTTTCCTAGAAGGCTGCACAAGATAATTGATCCATGTGCTGGCTTGAGGCCTCGGCATTAATCCTCCCAATATAAAGGATTTTTTTTTTCTTTAAACTTTTTATTTTGGAATAATTTCATATTTCAATATAAAAACTTTTTAATCAAGTGAACTTCCAGATGTTTAGCCCAGTTCCACCACACTTCTCCGTAGGTAATTTTGTTTCAGCTGTGAATCTGTTCAAATTGACACCTCTAACATCTGAAAACATGATCTCTGGGTTTTTTGACCCAATTTAATTTTTACTGACAGTCTTCTAGATCTCAAGGGTGCTTTCTTCCTACATCCATTTTTCACGCTGAGGATTACTGAGATCTCAGTCTTCAGAGCCAATTGACTACTCATCATCTCCCTTTACTTCTTGACTAGAATGGCTTCAATTTTCTGTAAATTTGACAATCAAGCAATTGCCCATATATAGGTAAGTGAACCAGACTTGTCCTAAAAATAGCTGTTAGCAATAAAGTGCTCATACTATCACGTATTTTCAAAGACCTATACATTTGGCATGTAAATTATTTCATTTTTAAAGCCTAAGACTTCTGAACAATCTAATCACTTGACAGAATAACATGGCAGGTTGATAATATTGGTTTCTATAATGGTAAATAGGAAGTTTCTAAGTTATTTAGTATTTACCATAAGAACGCATTCATTTCCATTCTGACTCTACTCATTGATAATACAGACATGGTAAATCTTAACTTACATATTTATCTCGATCTATCATAACAGATATGGATATGCCAGCCATCTGTCCATATAAAACTGTTTTGGTTTTTCTTTAGCTAATATTTGGGTGTCTACTGATGAGAAACATGATGCTAAGCATTTTACAGTCACAGTCGCACAAAATCATCCTATTCTATGTGCTATAGGTAGGTATTCTTAGTCTTATTTTATAGAGAAAGCAACTGAGACTCAGAGAAATTAAATATCTTATGCAATTTCACACAGCTAGTATTTGAAAAAGCTCAAATAAGGAACCAGGTCCAAATCTGTGTGACTTAAGCCAATGCCTGTTCCACTATACCCTTCCTCAAGCCTACCAGATAACAGAGACTACTGGATTTCTAGGACCAAGAAAGATACAGCTAAAATTCCAGCCATGACACACCTGGACTGGGAAAATGGCTCACCTATAAGTGAAGGGAAGATGGGTAATCTAAAGCAAAGAGGGTATTCTTACTGAATACAGTTTATGTGCAATGGCAATGACCAAATAAGTAGGTTTAGGTTTGTCAGATAAAATAAACACACAGTTAAATTTGAATTTCAGATAAATGAGTAATTTTTAGTAGTATATCCCATGTAATGTTTAGGACATTCTTATACTAAGAAATTATGTGTTCTTTATATGAAATTCAAATTTAATGGGGTGTTTTATGTTTTTATTTGCTAAATCTGGCAACCCTAAGAATTGTATTTAGAGCTTCCTATTTTAGAGTACCATTTAGTTGTGTTTTCCTTGAGTCATTTAGAAAAGCAGCTTCTACCTAGTAGATAATAATTAGATATGGGAAACAGTGTTGTACCTTGAAATAAGGAAATGGTTTTGTTTGGAGTGAAGGGTAATAAATTTAACAATATCCTGAATCTTTCACTTTCCTGTCATGCAAAATTATATAAAAATTTGCTACACATAGTTTCTGTGTTTGATTTCTTCTGTATTATGGCATATACAACGTAGCGCATGCTGCACTTGAACTTTTAGAGCAAAATTTACTGACAGATCTAAACTATTGGAAAAAGGAAAATAACTTTTTATGGTGCTTTTTTTTCACATCAGGATTGCACATTGTAGTAGATAAAGCACTAATCTTAGAAAATCTGAGTCCTGCTCCCAGCTCTGACCCTCATTAGGCAAATGACCTAGGAAAGTTATCTATCTTCTCTGAAGTTCATTTTCTTTGTGTATGTAGCAGGGGCAATAATCCCTGATAAGCCTACTTTACACAACTGTTAAGAAGTTCAAATGAGATAACAGATACATAGGGTGCTGTAAGTTGTAAAGTACTATTCAAAATGTAAATAAATATTTTTTTTTCACCAAAGAGCTTTAAATTACAACTACTTATGACATTGGAAATACTAATAATGATTAAATCTTTTGCCTTTCAGAGACACTTTGTTGTTTTCTGATAGTTTTTGACAGCATTGCTATATAATTTACTATTCTGATATTTTATGCCCATAAAACCAATTTAAATGGACTTATTCAAACCAAGTAAAAACAAATGGAAGGTTAGACAGTATCTCCTGAGATATGTGTGAATGACACATATCGACTCATGGAAGTATGATAAACACTGTCATGGCGTATGCAGATGGTGTAACAAGTCGGGAAAATAACACAAGCAATTTTATTCAGTGATTAGATGAAGTTTCATTAAATTCTCATCAAGCAAAATTTAGCAGAAATCCAAGATCATTTGATGGTCAAGGAAGCTGATCACTTTGAACCTTTTGCAATTAAATGTGAAAATATTTTCATATTAGTAATAGATTCAGTTTTCAGGGTTGGTGATTTATACCCTCCCTATTGCACATATACAATATGTAGATTGCTACCAAGAAAATCATCTCTATGTCATGCTATCTATTTCCATGATCTAAGATTGCCCAGTGGTCTTAAGTATCTATTAGTTTATCACTAAAGGAATCAATGCTTCTTAAAGCAAATGGAGATGGCTCATGGTGCCATATATTTAAGAATCAGTCTGTTTTTATCTAAATCCTTTTTGTAAAGCTACTGAGTTTTCTCTCTCTCTCTTGCCCTCTCTCCTCTGTCCCTCCCTCTCTCTTCTCCCTCTCCCTCCCCTTGCCCCCTTCTCTCCAATTTCAGATTTTTTTTTCTTTTGAAGAGTACATTTGCTGCACATTAAAATGAAAACTCTTGAATCACTAGTTTTTTCACCACTATTAATTCTGATTGCTTTGAGTGACTTCTAGAAATATTTTTTCCTTGAACACATTCTAAAAACCAAAATTGCTCTCAGAGAGACCCAAGCAAAGAGTTACTTTTAAATGGTGTAATTCAATCTTGATTCCATTTTTGTTTTTGCATGAAAGCATTATTATGTCCCATTTCAGCATCCCATTAAGCTACTATCTAGTTAAAAGCACGGTGGAATTAAAAGTAGTCATTGCACCTGGCATCGTGGGACGGAGAACATCTTCTTGACCAAAAGGGGGATGTGAAAGGAAATGAAATAAGCTTCAGTGGCAGAGAGAATCCAAAAGGAGCCGAGAGGTCACTCTGGTGGGCACTCTTACGCACACTTTAGACAACCCTTTTTAGGTTCTAAAGAATTGGGGTAGCTGGTGGTGGATACCTGAAGCTGTCAAACTACAACCCAGAACCCATGAATCTCGAAGACAGTTGTATAAAAATGTAGCTTATGAGGGGTGACAAGGGGATTGGGAAAGCCATAAGGACCACACTCCACTTTGTCTAGTTTATGGATGGATGAGTAGAAAAATAGGGGAAGGAAACAAACAGACAAAGGTACCCAGTGTTCTTTTTTACTTCAATTGCTCTTTTTCACTCTAATTATTATTCTTGTTATTCTTGTGTGTGTGCTAATGAAGGTGTCAGGGATTGATTTGGGTGATGAATGTACAACTATGTAATGGTACTGTGAACAATCAAAAGTACGATTTGTTTTGTATGACTGCGTGGTATATGAATATATCTCAATAAAATGATTAAAAAAAAAAAAAAGACATAATGCTGAGCAAAATAAGCCAGGCACAAAAAGAGAGATATTGTATGTTACCACTAATGTGAATTCTGTGAAAAATGTACAATGTTTTATACTGTAGAATGTAGGGGACCTAGAGATACCAATTAGTGGAGGGGGAATGATAATCTAATAAGAACAGATAAACTATGGAGGGTAATCTCAATGTTATGGGAATGCTCAGGAATGATTATGGTTTGTAAACTTTCTTGGATATAGTAAGATCATGTTGGAAGCAATAGAGTTATTTTAGGTTTTTTTTTTCCCTTATTCCTTTGTTTTCTTAGGGGTTGTTAATTTTCTTGGGGTATGGTAGGAACATGTTGGAAGCAATGTAGTTATTTTAGATTATTTGTTTTTCTTACTCCTCTGTTTGGACATGGTTTATTAATTTTCTTGGGGTATGGTAGGAACATATTGGAAGCAAAGTAGTTATTTTAGGTTATTTGTTTTCCTTAATCCATTGCTTTGTTTGAAATGTTGTGGGGTTTTTTTGGTTGTTGTTTGCCTGTTTGTTTTTAATTTTTTGATAAACAAAGTTAAAAAATTGAAAAAAAATCAGTAGAAAAATGGGAGTAAAAACTAAATGACAAATAGGGTGGGATGGGGGGATGGTTTGGGTATTCTCTTTTCACTTTTATTTTTTATTCTTATTCTGATTCTTTCTGATGTAAGGAAAATGTTCAGAAATAGATTGTGGTGATGAACGCATAACTATATGATCATACTGTGAACAGTTGATTGTATACAATGGATGACTGTATGGTTTATGAATATATTTCAATAAAACTGAATTAAAAAAAAAAGTAAATGAACAATGTGGGGGAGGAGGGAAATGGGATGTTTTGGATGTTCTTCTTTTTAATTTTAATTTTAATTTTTTTTTTGGAGTAAGGAAAATGTTCAAAGATTGATTGTGGTAATGAAAGCACAACTATACTGTGAACAACTGATTGTACACTTTGGGTGATTGTATGTTATGTGAATATATCTCAATAAAATTGCATTAAAAAAAGTTAAAAAAAAATAAATAAAATAAATAAATAAAAGTAGTCATTGCAGCAATGACCCATTTAAGAACTTTCTTCTTTTATCCAGGTACCTTTAGTGTTCCAGTTTGCTAGAGCTGCCATTATGCAAAATATCAGAAATTGATTGGCTTTTATAGATGGGATTTATTAGGTTGCAAATTTAAAGTAACGAGGCCGTAAAAGTATCCAAACTAAGGCATCAACAAGAGGATACCTTCACTGAAGAAAGGCTGATGGTATCCAAAACACCTGTCAGCTAGGTAGGCATGTGCCTGGCATCTGCTGGTCCTTTGCTCCTAGGGTGCATTTCAAAATGGCTTTCTCCAAATTGTCTCTGGGCTTCTGTCTCTCTTAGCTTCTCTCAGCTCTCTGCTTGGTTCTCCTGGGGTGTTTCTCTCTAAGCATATGGGAGTCCTCTCTTAGCTTCTCTGGGGCAAACTCTGGGCTTCATCTCTTAGCTTAGCATCTCCAACATCCATCTGTCTGCATCTCCAAGCATCTCTGTAGGCTCTTAGCTTTGCCCCAGGGCAAACTCTGGATTACACATCTTAGCTTCTCTCCAAAATGTCTCTCTCAGCTTCTCTAAGCTCCTTTTCTCCATGAGCTCTCTTAAAGGACTCCAGTGATCTAATCAAGACCCACCCTAAATGGGCGGGTCAACACCTCCATGAAAATAATTTAATCATAGGTCTCACCCACAGTTGGGTGGGTCACATCTCCATGGAAACATTCAATCTAAAGGTTACACCCAACTAGATTGGCTTAAAAGTTCATGGCTCTTCTGGGGTCCATAACAATTTCAAACTGGCACATTTAGTTTGCTTATTTGGTCCCATAAAATCTCAATTAAAAGTTAATTTTTTTCTCAGCTATATACAATTAGAAATGCCCTATATTTCTAGCTCTGTTTTTGGAATAGACTCATATCACCAATGGCAAAACTCCAATTTAATACATTGTTGATTATTTTCAGATGCTGATCTGTAATTGAGGAGTGTTAAGGTCAAAAAGTTTCATTCTTCACTATCAAAACTATTCCCCCTTCTGTTTATTTCAAGACGTCTGCTTCCTTTCCCTTTGCCAGGCTCAGAAAGCTGATCTTATTTTATTTTCCCCTTGCCATTTAGTGTCATGGGGCTCATGAGATGGTCTTCCCAGGAGTATTTGCCTTTTAAAATTGGACACTGGGAGAAAAACTAAAGACACACACACACATACATACATACATATCATTTTATGGTTTATATCTATTTATCTAGTTATTTGAAAAATGTTCATAGTTGGACACCAGGTGAGGGCTAGGATAATCAAAAGCTGAGAGACCAGGAGGGTGTATGAACACCCCCCCACCTCCCCACCCAATTCATCATTAATATTTTAGCAAATCTAGATCCTGATTCTTTTTAGGATCAGTTCTTCTGCTGAGTCCTTCCTTAACAGTAGACTGTAAGTTCCATGAAGTCAGTGCCCTTTGATCATATTGGTCATTTTGCATACCATAGTGCCTGTCAAAATAGTAATGTATGCTTATTGAATTAGTAAATGAAAGAACATTTAAAAATTCACACATAATCTCACCATCTGGGGCAGCTACAGCTAATATTTTAGTGCATTAATTTTCAGTCTTTTCTCTATGTCTCTTTCCACCCTCACTCTCTTAGGTCTCTTTGTCTTTCTCTCTCCCTTACCATAGAAAAGTGTCACAATAATAATAAACTCTCTGTGCCAGTTTGAATATATTATGTCCCCCCAAAAGCCATGCTTCAAGCCAATCTTTTGGGATATTTGGATTAGGTTGTTTCCATGGAGATATGACTCACCCAACTGTAGGTGATACTTTTGATTAGATTATTTCCATGGTGGTGTGGCCCCACCCATTCAGCATAGATCTTGATTAGTTTACTGGAGTCCTTTAAAAATTGCAGACCCAGATGCTTGCTGATGCTTTGAGATGCTAGGCCAGAGTTTGCTCCAGACACACTAAAAGAGGACAAAACACCCCAAGAGCAGCTGAGAGAGATGCTTGGAGTTGTGGACATAAGAATGCTTGGGGATACTAAGCCAAGGATGCACAGGAGCTGAGAGAGGAGATGAAATACAACCTGGGACAAGCAGACACCAGCCACATGTCTTCCCAGCTGACAGAGGTGTTCTGCACGCCATCAGCCTTTCTTCAGTGAAGGTATCCTCTTGTTGATGCCTTAGTTTGGGTACTTTTATGGCCTTAGGACTGCAAACTTGTAACCAAATAAACCCCCTTTATAAAAGCCAATCTATTTCTGGTATTTTACATAATGGCAGCATTAGCAAACCAGAACACTCTCCTTTATCCATTCTTATTATCTACCCCATTTGCTCCAACACCCTTAGTATCTATTGCCAGACCTCATTTCACAGTTAGCCAGGTCCTTCAGTTCTCTGGTGTATAATCCATCTACTCTCTTAGCAGACTCGGTACTTCCCAAATAGGATCATGCTGAGATCTGAGCCTAGTTATAGGTCTGGAGCCCAGGAGGGGAGGTAGGGACAGATCCTGAGTAGGACCAACATTGTCTTACAAGATGCTTATCTCATCTGAGGCTTCTGAATAGTCTTCAAGGAAGCAGCTCTCTCTCTTCTAACAAAGGAGAGTGGTGTACTTACAGGCCCAGAGGTTTCAGTAGAATCTGGGTTTCAGATTGCCCAAGTGAATCTGCCCAGATATTCTCATCTGAAGTTTCAGGTCCCAACTCCTTCTCTATCAGGGCTCTGAATTTGGCATAGAAGTCTTGCCTAGGCTGAGAATTCAGCCTCATCTGATGTTTCATTGCTTACAATCAAGTTCCTTGTCTGGCTTTCAATTCAGTCTGCCTTCCCAATATAGGAGATGCAGGGTTTTTTTAATTTGCTTCCAAAGAGGTCCTCTGATACTCACACTTGGCTTTACATTGATAATTAATAGATCTAAGCCTGGTATTTTCTCTCTTCAAGGCAGCTGTGGTGCTTATTAACAGTCATCCAAATATCACAGTCCTGGTATTTACTCAGATCCCCATATTTTGCAATACCAGAGTGTTTGCACAAGGTAGTGCATCTCTGCATTCCAGCTATTGTCAATATTCTGCCTATCACTTCTAATGGGTACTACTTTCACCCAGCCAATGAGACTCTTTCCTACAATCCCTTCTGATACCAGCCATTTTAGGTCTTGATTTCCTAGAAGCAGAGCCTGAGATGGGATTCTTGGGCAATTGCATTGAGGGATTACCTTCAGGACAATCTTTCAAGAGAACGAGAAAAGCAGGTTTGAGCAGAGGAAGATGCAAGGCAAAGATATGGTTTTAACTGAGGTCTGGTTTTTTCCACATAGGAGGCTCTGGAGCATGAATGACACCACAGATTTATCCCACTTTGAGGGAAGGGGCTGGCATTTTGTACCCCTGTATTTGGTAGTCATTGCTTACTGCATGGGAGAGGATATAAACTCCAGGCATTTCCAGGAAAGGCAGCTCCTAGCCACTGAGGTCAATATTCAGAAGGATGAAACTGTGAACCGTTGACATTCAATATTCAGAGCAACTAGGAGAGTAGCCAGTTTAGGGGATCTAGAGAGGGCACAAACAACTTCTACTATGTGTGTTCCAGAGCAAGATTAGAGCAGAGACCTGAGTGAATTGAGGGACGAAGCTATGCACATGACTGGGTTAAGGACATTCTAGGCAAATGAAATGGTAAGTGCAAGGCCTAGAGGTGGGAACTTCCTTGCTGTGTTCCAGTAATAGCAAGGGGGCTCGTGCTGGGGGAGTGTTGTGAGTGAGAGTGATAGTAGTAGATTAAATCAGAGAGGTAGCAGGGGCCCAGATCATGAACAGCCTTATAGGCCATGGAACGGACTTTGGATTTTATTCCCAGTGAGGACTTATTTGTCTGACTTATTTAAAAGGCTCAATCTGCCTGCTGTGTTGAGGCTAAACTGTAAGGTGGTAAGGGCAAATGTAGGAAGAAAAAGTAAGAAGCTTTTGAAATAGTCCAAGCAACAGATGTTTGTGGTTTGGATAAAATTTGTAGTGGTAGGAATAGTACAAAGTGGTTGTGAGGCAGGTAAGATAGGGAAGGAGGGAGGGGGAAGTGACCTTAAGACCATAAAAAGTTCCTTTTGGCACGTACACACCTAGTCCTTGTACATCTAGCCCTCACTCAGGTCGGGCACCTGAAAAGAACCAGTGAAAAGTGCAGCTCATCAATCCTTTATTAGCATAGCCAGAGGGAGAAGGACCCCTCCAAGTCCTTATAAAGCAAGGATCCCAACCTCAAAGTTCTCCTCCTTTGGAGAACACCTGTGCTCATCCCCTTCAAGCATGTACTTTTGTATTAAACTTTTTGCCTATATACACTGACTAGTCCTTATTTTGCTGTTCATAATTTTTTAAAATAATTCCCTATTATTGATCATTTAGGATGTTTCCATTATTTTCTGCTGTTATTATGAACAACATGGCCATAACTATCCTTTTAGGTACATTGTTGCATATTTGTCTACTTCTTTAGACGGAATTGCTAGAAGTGGAATTTCTATGTTAAAGGTATGCTCTTACTTAAGGCTTTGGGTGCATGTTGTAAAACTGCTATCCAGAATTTCTGAATCATTTTACCCTCTGTTCTAGTTTGCTAATGCTGCCAGGATGCAAAATACCAGAAACCGACTGACTTTTATAAAAGGGAGTTTATTTGGTTACACAGTTACAGTCTTAAGGCCATAAAATGTCCAAGGTAAGTCGTCAACAATTGGGTACCTTCACTGGAGGATGGCCAATGGCATCTGGAAAACCTCTGTTAGCTGGGAAGGCACGTGGCTGGTTTCTGTTCCAGAGTTCTGGTTTATACAAAATGGCTATCTCCCAAGATGTCCCTCTCTCAGCTCCTGTGCATTCTTCAAAGGGTCCCTCTTGATTGTAGCAAGCACACTCCTTCTGTCTGAGCTTATATAGTGCTCTAGTAAACTAATCAAGGCCCATGCTGAATGGGTGGAGCCACACCTCCATGGAAATTATCCAGAGTTATCACCCACAGTTGGGTGGGGTACATCTCCATGGAAACAACCTAATCCAAATGTTTCAACTTAATCCCCACTGATATGTCTGCCCCCACAAGATTGCATCAAAGAACATGGCTTTTTCTTGGGGACATAATATATACAAACTGGTACACCCTCTAACAGTGTACTGTTTCCTGACACTATTACTGATCCCAAGTACTGTTTTTCTTTTAAATGGTTGTCACTCTGACCAGTGAAAAATGGTAATTCAATTTAATTGACATTTATCTGATTACTCAGGAGACTGAGGATCTTTGCCTGTTTGTCTCTCCTTCTCTTTTATTTTTCCTAAATTGCTTTGCCAGATTTTTTCCATATTTATTCTTGGGTTACTTGTCTTTTTTCTCAATTTTTTTTTGTTATTTATTTACCAAGAATATTAGTCTTTTCTCAAATATATTTTTCTAGATTATCTGTTGACTCTGGTTATGGAGCTTTTGCTATACACAAGCTTAAATCTAACTCCTTAATCCATCTGTATTCAAATGTGTGATATGCTATGAGGGAAAGCTCTAATTTGGCTTTTTTCCCCCTATATAGTCCATTATCTTCATACTATTTGATGCAACTCTATCATTCATACATTACTTTGTGATTCTTTACTTACAGTACAAGTTCCAATAAGCATTTGTTGATGGATCATTGCCATGTTGCTTTAGTTATTGTAACTTTTAACACATTTTAATATTTGGTTAGATATACTGTACTCCCTCCCACTGCTCTTAATTTTCAAATGGTTTTATTTGTTCTTTTTTGAGATGATCTTTAAAATAATTATTTTACATTTTCAAAAAGTCCATTTAAATTTTTATTTATTGAAATTATGTTACTTATAGATATTCCATATTTCATGTTAGTGTTGTTCCTAGATACATTATAGTTTTTGGAAATACCACCTTTTCCTATTTTTTTCTTCTAGGTTATTTCAACAATCAAGGAAATACATTGATTTTTGTATTTTTTTGTATTTTCTTTTGTTTACCACTTTATCAAGCGCTTGTGTTAGTTCTAATGATTTATAAGCTCATGCTCTTACATTTTTAGCCACACAATAATCTGAAAATAATGATATTTTTGTCTCCCTTTTTTCTAATAGTTATAATTCATATTTCTAGTTCATGTATTATTGAACTAACCAGAATCTACATACAAATATTCATTTCTAATGGTTATAACAGTATCAATATCTTGAACTTTTGTTTTCATTGGAGCATCACTGGTGATTCTGCATATTTTACTTATAAGCAAGACTGGCTCTATTCAGGTCCTCTCCATCAATTCTTACATAAAAGGTGGGCTTGTTCATTTGTGCTTGACTGAAGACCCTATACATAGCCTATATTTCATGAGGTAATCCCTTTATCCCGTGAAATTTTGTAAATCAGTGAAAAGTGATGGGTGATACTTTCTACCCTATATTTTCAGTTTTTGCCTAGTGATATTTTTAATAGCATAACTTTATTATTTTATTAAAAGCATTTAATTCAATTCAATAAATATTACTGAGTACCTGTAATGCACAAGGCTCTGTGCTAGGAACTGAGGATATAGATGAATTAGGCTTTGTCCTTCCCCTCAAAATTCTTTCTACTGGGGGAGACAGACACACAAATTAAACAACACAATAAATTAATGGTTTATTCAAAGTAAGTTGGAACACAAAAAAGGGTGTGGTCAATTCTACCGTGATTAATGGAAGTTTTGTGTTTTTTTCCTTAAAGAATGTTAATGAGATAAGGCTTAAGATGAATCTTGAAGGTTGGGTGGATTTTGGCCAGCAAGCAAGCAAGAAAAGGCCTTTCCAGGCAGAAAGAAGCATGAACTGTAGATGCGAAATGGTCTGGCATATCTGGAGTTTAATGGTACTTCAATTTTACTGGACTTGATTATTTGGGCATCAAAGAATCACAGAACTTTCAAATCAAAATAAAATATTATTTTTAGATAAGCCCGAGGCCAGCGAGGGTTATTTTGATCAAAGGAAAGTAGGTAAAAAGCCAGGAACTGCGTGGACTGGACACCACAGAGCAATCTGTCTTTGGGCATACTTCATACAACACTCATGAAAACGTGGAACTGCTGAGATCAGCGAAATCTGTAAGTTTTTGTGGCCAGGGGACCCGCGCCCCTCCCTGCCAGGCTCAGTCCCGGGGGAGGAGGGGCTGTCAGCTCCAGGAAGGAGAAGGGAGAATTGCAGTGGCTGCTCTTATCGGAAACTCATTCTACGGATTCAAACTCCAACCATAGATAGACTGAGACCAGACACCAGAGACTCTGAGAACAGCCAGCCCAGCAGAGAGGAGACAGGCATAGAAAAAAAACAACACGAAAAACTCCAAAATAAAAGCAGAGGATTTTTGGAGTTCTGGTGAACACAGAAAGGGGAAGGGCGGAGATCAGGCCTTGAGGCGCATATGCAAATCCCGAAGCAAAGCTGATCTCTCTGCCCTGTGCACCTTTCCTTAATGGCCCTGGTTGCTTTGTCTATTAGCATTTCAATAACCCATTAGATCTCTGAGGAGGGCCGTTTTTTTTTTTTTTTTTTTTTTTTTTTTAAATCCTTTTTGCTTTTTCTAAAACAATTACTCTAAGAAGCTCAATACAGAAAGCTTCAAATAATTGAAATTTGGGCACGTCAAGTCAAGAGCAGAACTAAGAGAGCTCTGAGACAAAAG
Source organism: Choloepus didactylus (assembly GCF_015220235.1). Taxonomy (NCBI): domain Eukaryota; kingdom Metazoa; phylum Chordata; class Mammalia; order Pilosa; family Megalonychidae; genus Choloepus; species Choloepus didactylus. The sequence continues at coordinate 105,924,480 of NC_051334.1, read as the reverse complement.
GCAATAATCCAGTGGCTGAGAAAATTCACTAAACAACACAACTTCCCAAGAAAAGGGGGGTGTCCGCTCACAGCCACCATCCTGGTGGACAGGAAACACTCCTGCCCATCGCCAGCCCCATAGCCCAGAGCTGCCCCAGACAACCCAGTGTGACGGAAGTGCTTCAAATAACAGGCACACACCACAAAACTGGGCGTGGACATTAGCCTTCCCTGCAACCTCAGCTGAATGTCCCAGAGCTGGGAAGGGGGAGCAGTGTGAATTAACAGAGCCCCATTCAGCCATCATTTGAGCAGACTGGGAGCCTCCCAACACAGCCCAGCAGCCCAGAACTGCCCTGGGGGGACGGCACTCACCTGTGACATAGCACAGTCATCCCTTAACAGAGGACCCGGGGTGCAAAGCCTGGAAGAGAGGCCCACTTGCAAGTCTCAGGAGCCATACGCCAATACCAAAGACTTGTGGGTCAGTGGCAGAGACAAACTGTGGCAGGACTGAACTGAAGGATTAGACTATTGCAGCAGCTTTAAAACTCTAGGATCATCAGGGAGATTTGATTGTTAGGGCCACCCCCCCTCCCCGACTGCCCAGAAACACGCCCCACATACAGGGCAGGCAACACCAACTACACACGCAAGCTTGGTACACCAATTGGGCCCCACAAGACTCACTCCCCCACTCACCAAAAAGGGTAAGCAGGGGAGATCTGGCTTGTGGAGAACAGGTGGCTCGTGGACGCCACCTGCTGGTTAGTTAGAGAAAGTGTACTCCACGAAGCTGTAGATCTGATAAATTAGAGATAAGGACTTCAACTGGTCTACAAACCCTAAAAGAACCCTATCAAGTTCAGCAAATGCCACGAGGCCAAAAACAACAGAAAATTATAAAGCATATGAAAAAACCAGACGATATGGATAACCCAAGCCCAAGCACCCAAATCAAAAGACCAGAAGAGACACAGCACCTAGAGCAGCTACTCAAAGAACTAAAGATGAACAATGAGACCATAGTACGGGATATGAAGGAAATCAAGAAGACCCTAGAAGAGCATAAAGAAGACATTGCAAGACTAAATAAAAAAATGGATGATCTTATGGAAATTAAAGAAACTGTTGACCAAATTAAAAAGATTCTGGACACTCATAGTACAAGACTAGAGGAAGTTGAACCACGAATCAGTGACCTGGAAGATGACAGAATGGAAAATGAAAGCATAAAAGAAAGAATGGGGAAAAAAATTGAAAAACTCGAAATGGACCTCAGGGATATGATAGATAATATGAAACGTCCGAATATAAGACTCATTGGTGTCCCAGAAGGGGAAGAAAAGGGTAAAGGTCTAGGAAGAGTATTCAAAGAAATTGTTGGGGAAAACTTCCCAAATCTTCTAAACAACATAAATACACAAATCATAAATGCTCAGCGAACTCCAAATAGAATAAATCCAAAAAAACCCACTCCGAGACATATACTGATCACACTGTCAAACATAGAAGAGAAGGAGCAAGTTCTGAAAGCAGCAAGAGAAAAGCAATTCACCACATACAAAGGAAACAGCATAAGACTAAGTAGTGACTACTCAGCAGCCACCATGGAGGCAAGAAGGCAGTGGCACGATATATTTAAAATTCTGAGTGAGAGGAATTTCCAGCCAAGAATACTTTATCCAGCAAAGCTCTCCTTCAAATTTCAGGGAGAGCTTAAATTTTTCACAGACAAAGAAATGCTGAGAGAATTTGCTAACAAGAGACCTGCCCTACTGGATATACTAAAGGGAGCCCTACAGACAGAGAAACAAAGACAGGACAGAGAGACCTGGAGAAAGGTTCAGTACTAAAGAGATTCGGTATGGGTACAATAAAGGATATTAATAGAGAGAGGGAAAAATATGGCAAACATAATCCAAAGGATAAGATGGCCGATTCAAGAAATGCCTTCACGGTTTTAACGTTCAATGTAAATGGATTAAACTCCCCAATTAAAAGATATAGATTCGCAGAATGGATCAAAAAAAATGAACCATCAATATGTTGCATACAAGAGACTCATCTTAGACACAGGGACACAAAGAAACTGAAAGTGAAAGGATGGAAAAAAATATTTCATGCAAGCTACAGCCAAAAGAAAGCAGGTGTAGCAATATTAATCTCAGATAAAATAGACTTCAAATGCAGGGATGTTTTGAGAGACAAAGAAGGCCACTACATACTAATAAAAGGGGCAATTCAGCAAGAAGAAATAACAATCGTAAATGTCTATGCACCCAATCAAGGTGCCACAAAATACATGAGAGAAACATTGGCAAAACTAAAGGAAGCAATTGATGTTTCCACAATAATTGTGGGAGACTTCAACACATCACTCTCTCCTATAGATAGATCAACCAGACAGAAGACCAATAAGGAAATTGAAAACCTAAACAATCTGATAAATGAATTAGATTTAACAGACATCTACAGGACATTACATCCCAAATCACCAGGATACACATACTTTTCTAGTGCTCACGGAACTTTCTCCAGAATAGATCATATGCTGGGACATAAAACAAGCCTCAATAAATTTAAAAAGATTGAAATTATTCAAAGCACATTCTCTGACCACAATGGAATACAATTAGAAGTCAATAACCATCAGAGACTTAGAAAATTCACAAATACCTGGAGGTTAAACAACACACTCCTAAACAATCAGTGGGTTAAAGAAGAAATAGCAAGAGAAATTGCTAAATATATAGAGATGAATGAAAATGAGAACACAACATACCAAAACCTATGGGATGCAGCAAAAGCAGTGCTAAGGGGGAAATTTATAGCACTAAACGCATATATTAAAAAGGAAGAAAGAGCCAAAATCAAAGAACTAATGGATCAACTGAAGAAGCTAGAAAATGAACTGCAAACCAATCCTAAACCAAGTACAAGAAAAGAAATAACAAGGATTAAAGCAGAAATAAATGACATAGAGAACAAAAAAACAATAGAAAGGATAAATATCACCAAAAGTTGGTTCTTTGAGAAGATCAACAAGATTGACAAGCCCCTAGCTAGACTGACAAAATCAAAAAGAGAGAAGACCCATATAAACAAAATAATGAATGAAAAAGGTGACATAACTGCAGATCCTGAAGAAATTAAAAATTATAAGAGGATATTATGAACAACTGTATGGCAACAAACTGGATAATGTAGAAGAAATGGACAATTTCCTGGAAACATATGAACAACCTAGACTGACCAGAGAAGAAATAGAAGACCTCAACCAACCCATCACAAGCAAAGAGATCCAATCAGTCATCAAAAATCTTCCCACAAATAAATGCCCAGGGCCAGATTGCTTCACAGGGGAATTCTACCAAACTTTCCAGAAAGAACTGACACCAATCTTACTCAAACTCTTTCAAAACATTGAAGAAAATGGAACACTACCTAACTCATTTTATGAAGCTAACATCAATCTAATACCAAAACCAGGCAAAGATGCTACAAAAAAGGAAAACTACCAGCCAATCTCCCTAATGAATATAGATGCAAAAATCCTCAACAAAATACTTGCAAATCGAATCCAAAGACACATTAAAAAAATCATACACCATGACCAAGTGGGGTTCATTCCAGGCATGCAAGGATGGTTCAACATAAGAAAAACAATCAATGTATTACAACACATTAAAAACTCGAAAGGGAAAAATCAATTGATCATCTCAATAGATGCTGAAAAAGCATTTGACAAAATCCAACATCCCTTTTTGATAAAAACACTTCAAAAGGTAGGAATTGAAGGAAACTTCCTCACCATGATAAAGAGCATATATGAAAAACCCACAGCCGGCATAGTACTCGATGGTGAGAGACTGAAAGCCTTCCCTCTAAGATCAGGAACAAGACAAGGATGCCCGCTGTCACCACTGTTATTCAACATTGTGCTGGAAGTGCTAGCCAGGGCAATCCGGCAAGACAAAGAAATAAAAGGCATCCAAATTGGAAAAGAAGAAGTAAAACTGTCATTGTTTGCAGATGATATGATCTTATATCTAGAAAACCCTGAGAAATCAACGATACACCTACTAGAGCTAATAAACAAATTTAGCAAAGTAGCGGGATACAAGATTAATGCACATAAGTCAGTAATGTTTCTATATGCTAGAAATGAACAAACTGAAGAGACACTCAAGAAAAAGATACCATTTTCAATAGCAACTAAAAAAATCAAGTACCTAGGAATAAACTTAACCAAAGATGTAAAAGACCTATACAAAGAAAACTACATAACTCTACTAAAAGAAATAGAAGGGGACCTTAAAAGATGGAAAAATATTCCATGTTCATGGATAGGAAGGCTAAATGTCATTAAGATGTCAATTCTGCCCAAACTCATCTACAGATTCAATGCAATCCCAATCAAAATTCCAACAACCTACTTTGCAGACTTGGAAAAGCTAGTTATCAAATTTATTTGGAAAGGGAAGATGCCTCGAATTGCTAAAGACACTCTAAAAAAGAAAAACGAAGTGGGAGGACTTACACTCCCTGACTTTGAAGCTTATTATAAAGCCACAGTTCCCAAAACAGCATGGTACTGGCACAAAGATAGACATATAGATCAAGGGAATCGAATTGAGAATTCAGAGATAGACCCTCAGATCTATGGCCGACTGATCTTTGATAAGGCCCCCAAAGTCACCGAACTGAGCCATAATGGTCTTTTCAACAAATGGGGCTGGGAGAGTTGGATATCCATATCCAAAAGAATGAAAGAGGACCCCTACCTCACACCCTACACAAAAATTAACTCAAAATGGACCAAAGATCTCAATATAAAAGAAAGTACCATAAAACTCCTAGAAGATAATGTAGGAAAACATCTTCAAGACCTTGTATTAGGAGGCCACTTCCTAGACTTTACACCCAAAGCACAAGCAACAAAAGAGAAAATAGATAAATGGGAACTCCTCAAGCTTAGAAGTTTCTGCACCTCAAAGGAATTTCTCAAAAAGGTAAAGAGGCAGCCAACTCAATGGGAAAAAATTTTTGGAAACCATGTATCTGACAAAAGACTGATATCTTGCATATACAAAGAAATCCTGCAACTCAATGACAATAGTACAGACAGCCCAATTATAAAATGGGCAAAAGATATGAAAAGACAGTTCTCTGAAGAGGAAATACAAATGGCCAAGAAACACATGAAAATATGTTCAGCTTCACTAGCTATTAGAGAGATGCAAATTAAGACCACAATGAGATACCATCTAACACCGGTTAGAATGGCTGCCATTAAACAAACAGGAAACTACAAATGCTGGAGGGGATGTGGAGAAATTGGAACTCTTATTCATTGTTGGTGGGACTGTATAATGGTTCAGCCACTCTGGAAGTCAGTCTGGCAGTTCCTTAGAAAACTAGATATAGAGCTACCATTCGATCCAGCGATTGCACTTCTCGGTATATACCCGGAAGATCGGAAAGCAGTGACACGAACAGATATCTGCACGCCAATGTTCATAGCAGCATTATTCACAATTGCCAAGAGATGGAAACAACCCAAATGTCCTTCAACAGATGAGTGGATAAATAAAATGTGGTATATACACACGATGGAATACTACGCGGCAGTAAGAAGGAACGATCTGGTGAAACATATGACAACATGGATGAACCTTGAAGACATAATGCTGAGCGAAATAAGCCAGGCACAAAAAGAGAAATATTATATGCTACCACTAATGTGAACTTTGAAAAATGTAAAACAAATGGTTTATAACGTAGAATGTAGGGGAACTAGCAGTAGAGAGCAATTAAGGAAGGGGGAACAATAATCCAAGAAGAACAGATAAGCTATTTAACGTTCTTGGGATGCCCAGAAATGACTATGGTCTGTTAATTTCTGATGGATGTAGTAGGAACAAGTTCACTGAAATGTTGCTATATTATGTAACTTTCTTGGGGTAAAGTAGGAACATGTTGGAAGTTAAGCAGTTATCTTAGGTTAGTTGTCTTTTTCTTACTCCCTTGTTATGGTCTCTTTGAAATGTTCTTTTATTGTATGTTTGTTTTCTTTTTAACTTTTTTTTTCATACAGTTGATTTAAAAAAGAAGGGAAAGTTAAAAAAAAAAAAAAAAAGAAAAAAGACAAACAAGGGAAAAAAAAAAAGATGTAGTGCCCCCTTGAGGAGCCTGTGGAGAATGCAGGGGTATTCGCCTACCCCACCTCCATGGTTGCTAACATGACCACAGACATAGGGGACTGGTGGTTTGATGGGTTGAGCCCTCTACCATAGGTTTTACCCTTGGGAAGACGGTTGCTGCAAAGGAGAGGCTAGGCCTCCCTGTATTTGTGCCTAAGAGTCTCCTCCTGAATGCCTCTTTGTTGCTCAGATGGGGCCCTCTCTCTCTGGCTAAGCCAACTTGAAAGGTGAAATCACTGCCCTCCCCACTACGTGGGATCAGACACCCAGGGAAGTGAATCTCCCTGGCAACGTGGAATATGACTCCCGGGGAGGAATGTAGACCCGGCATCGTGGGATGGAGAACATCTTCTTGACCAAAAGGGGGATGTGAAAGGAAATGAAATAAGCTTCAGTGGCAGAGAGATTCCAAAACGAGCCGAGAGATCACTCTGGTGGGCACTCTTACGCACACTTTAGACAACCTTTTTTAGGTTCTAAAGAATTGGGGTAGCTGGTGGTGGATACCTGAAACTATTAAACTACAACCCAGAACCCATGAATCTCGAAGACAGTTGTATAAAAATGTAGCTTATGAGGGGTGACAGTGGGATTGGGAATGCCATAAGGACCAAACTCCACTTTGTCTAGTTTATGGATGGATGTGTAGAAAAGTAGGGGAAGGAAACAAACAGACAAAGGTACTCAGTGTTCTTTTTTACTTCAATTGCTCTTTTTCACTCTAATTATTATTCTTGTTATTTTTGTGTGTGTGCTAATGACGGTGTCAGGGATTGATTTAGGTGATGAATGTACAACTATGTAATGGTACTGTAAACAATCGAAAGCACAATTTGTTTTGTATGACTGCGTGGTATGTGAATATATGTCAATAAAATGATGATAAAAAAAAAACAAACAAAAAAAAATATTATGTTTAGATTACCTGCCACTTTTGATTATTTGTGATTCTCCTCTCCTCCCATGTTATAATAAAGATAATTAAGACTTACTAAAGTGAGAATATAGTGAGATAATTGAAAGACCGCAGGAAAAAAAAGTGCTACATAAATGAAAGGGATTATTAACTACTCTCAATTTTCATTTCCCTAATAAGTACAGTGGTGGAGACTACTAATTGTCTCCCAATTTTCATTCTCCCTTTCATACATAGGAATAGGATTTTTGTTGGGCACGTGGCCACCTAGCTAAAGATTGAGTTTCTCGGCTTCTTTTGCAGGTATGCAAGGCTAGCCATGTGACTAAGTTTTGGTGGATGGAATGTGAACAGAAGTAAAGGATGCAATTTCTGGGCCATTCCTTTAAAAGGAAGGGACATTGCCTCCATTTTGTCTTTACATCTTTCCCTCAGACTGGAGCATAAACAAGATGGTAGGAGCTAGACAACTCTCTTGCACACAGATGATAGCTGTGCATTATTGAAATCAGAGCATAAGTTACATGGAACCAGGATCCATGATGATTTTGAAGCTACTTTCCCAGATTTTGATGCAAATAATAATAAACTCTCTGGTTTAAGCCACTACTGTTTGATATGTCTGAGTTACAGCAGCCAAAACTGAACTTTACCTAACACAGGCACTATTTCCAGAGAAAATTTTTAGGACTAATTGTAGACTTGTCAATGCATTAACTAACTGATCAAAATGAAAATTCTCCACTGGAAACTTGGTTAATGTTGGTGAAGCAGATAGAGAACTCTGTAGAACCCCTTTCCATTTTTTAATGGAGTTTTTTTTTTTAATTTTTATGTTATAATTTCAATATTTCAAAATACACAGGCAAATATTTTTCATATATTGACAAAATTAAACAGTAAAAGAATGGCAATATTCACTAGAGAGGAAACTGTTCCTCATGTGGCATTAAAATAATTCATATAATTTAAAATACATACTGATTAAGCTATTTCTGATCTATTCTTGAGAAAGAGCAAAAGAAACAATTTGACTAAATCCAGAAGGTCAGGGCCATTCTAAGCCCTCAAAGGAAAGTCTTCTTACCTGTGGGGAGCTGAGTGACATTGTGCCTGATAAATCTGCTTACAATGATCAGGAAAAAAAAAACTGAGGTTGGTGGTTTAACAAATGGCTTTAAAATGTCTCTCCTTTTGACAAGGAAAGCAGAGTGAGCTGAAAATGTACTCAACAGAAATGTTGATATGTAAAGATAGTACAGCTGGTACACTACTATCAGATGAATCAATAATTAAAGGATGATCTCTAATTTTCTGTGGTACACAAAGCAATAAATGGCTGCTGAGGTTAATTAATAATTGAATTGAAGCTAAGGGCTTTAATCAATCTTAAAAGCTGCTTATTGTAAGTATACCACAACCAAACTCACATATCAAAATAGAGAAAAATCAATTCAATTAGCAGTTTTGGAAAGCATCATACTTTCTGGGAAGCATCCCAGGGAGATACTGATTAGTCATAATGAAAGACAGATCAAAGGTATAGTTAAAAAGAGAATGTTTCTTAAAAAGTCAGCTCAAAAGAATGAATTACATTTGATAAGGGATTTGGAGTGAGTAATTATTTTAGAAATGATGTCATTTAAGTCTTTTTGTCTAATTGGAATTTTAAAATGTCTATTTCAGTCAATTAAATCAAATTAGATTTCATTGGGAACTTGATGTTGCAAATAAATTATTGAGCATATGCAGAGGTATTGTTAGGCAGTAGAGAAGACACTAAAATGGGAATCAAGAGACCTGGGGTCTTGTCCTATTTCTGCCATTAACAAAGTGTTGCCAAAGGTCCTTTCCAGCTCTGAAATTCTGTAATTTCCAGAGGAAATTTCAGTCTCACTAGCTAGGAAATTTTGTTATATATGACCCTGAAGCTGAAATTTGAAAGGAAAGGGTTTTAGAAAATTTAATCCAAAACCCATTATGATTCATATCTTAAAACTCAGACCTCAACCTAATGAATGAAAGAAGACTTTTTCTGATTAAGACTGATAAAGAACCAATTATAGATGTATCTACCTGACTTGGACCATTCAGAAATGCAAACAATTCAATTCTAGGAGGGCAAAGGATGTTATATCTGCACAAATCAGCTGTGATTTATTAAAAACCAGAGCTTGCTCATAAGTGTTATGAGTAGTTTAAGAGGATTTGCTTTTCTCAGAGATTTAAGAGGGAAATGGTACTTATAACACTGGAATGGTGAAAAAGCATTTAATTTAGCAAAAGGAATTTTTATGTTTCAGGTTTTACAGGCTTTTGGTTTTTAGGAGAACTTCATTAAATGGAATGTAACCATATATTTTCAACCCACATCCCATATAATAAGCAATTCTATAAAGTCACCTTTCTTTATGCGATTGCAAGTCATTGCACAAGGTGGCCTAGTGTCACTACACAAGGTGGCCTAGTGTCATTGCTATTGTCTATTTGAGGTCATTGAAGAATCTTATTTATAGACAACTCAATCCACTAGTACTCCCCAAAACACAAAAAGAGAAAGATAGGAAAATACAATGAATCATATTTTTATTCACATGACCTAATATTTTTCTTAAAATAAGAACTGAAAAATATTTGTTCACTATCAGTCCCAGTAGTAGAGTGACAACTTAGTTTATTCCTTCTAAACTCTTTTCTTTGTGATGAGACTAACTTTATTTCATTAGCAGAGGACAACACCCAAAGGTTGCCCCAGTACTTGGCAGCATTCAAAATGGTGCCAATCAGTGGCAGCTACTTCTGTCAATCTTTAGAGGCAGTAACTTAATTAAAATGAAGGTTTCTCCCTCAAATCTTATATTCCATGTCAGTAGTACTCTTTAGTTGCCAAGATATTTTTTTAACTGAGTTAGACAGATGGTTGTCTTTCTTTGATAGATAAGGCAAAATGCCAAAATAGAAATTGCCAAAATAGCATGTTCCTATTAGAAATAGGAAGTTTGGGATTTCCTATATTTGACATGTTATCTGGAGGCTCAAAATACCCTTTCAAAAAAATGAGATTAATAAGTCCAAATTTATTAAATGCAGACTCATACCTTGTAAAACTTGAAGATCAAAGTAATATATGCATAACACTAATGTGAATTACAAGCCACTGTTAACAGACCTGAACCAAGGTACTTAGAAAAAGAATACTGAGAGAGAAAGTGAGGAAAAGGAGAGAGAGAATTTACTTTAAAGATCAAATATCTATGTAATTTAATTGTGTGACAATCTTTGTTTTAGGTATGTGTAAAGCCAGTTTTACCAAATTGTGGTTGTAAGAGGAGGTATTTACTTTTACTTTATTTTATTTTGTGAAAGCTCTTTGCCCAATAGACTGTCAACATCTACTTTAAACTTAAGATCTATGGAAAACTTAAATTCATAGTCGTCTACTAAGCATTTCCTATTTCCAAGAATATGAAACCACTTCTAGAGCGGAAATGTTATTAGACTGGCCTGGAAAAATCTGAAACTGCAAATATTGTTATCTTTCTCTATATATCTAATTCAGCTTTTTGCAATGTTCATTACTCTGAATACTGGGAGAAAGCTCTTAATGGTATACCCCATTCCATGTATAGTGACCTCATGTAAACATCCCCCACATTTAATACATTTCTGAATCTTCATCTATGGATGGAATAGTATAATGATTTTGTCCACAAATATTCATTGAGTGCCTATTATGATACAGATGTTTTCTAGGTGCTGAGCATCCTATGCTAAGGATTCAGAATAGACTTGGTCCCTGTCCTCAAGCAGCTTACATTCCAATGGGGAAGAAAGACAATAAAATGCAAATAAATGAGATGATTTCTAATACTGATAAGTATTAAGAATAATATGAACTAGACTGCTCTGATGGAGGGTGACCAGGTGGCTAGTTTTTCTAGGGTGGTTGGGAAAATCTTTCTGGGAAAATGGCATTTGAATTGAGACTTAAAAGATGCCACTCAAAGATTTGGGAGAAAAGTTATCCAAGCACACACACACACACACACACACACACACACACACACACATTTATATTTATATATTCTGATATCCATGGAAAGTGTTTAGACCAGGACCCTATCCAAGATAGATAGATAGATAGATAGATAGATAGATAGATAGATAGATAAAATAGATTAGATAAAAAGATAGATATGTTAGGAAATGCATTGTTTATATATATATATGTATATCAAAGTCTCTGAAACAGAAATAAGCTTAGCATGTAAAAAATGCTAGTGTCAGTAGAGTATAACTAAAGAGTGAGAAGATATCAGGACCTGAGAGTATAGCAATAGAAAGAAACAGCAAGAAGGTATGTCATATAGGACCTTGTAATCCATGGTAAGGAGTTTGGATTTTATTTTAAATTTGATGGGGAGACACTGGAAGTTTTTAAGCTAGGGAACATAATTAGCAGATTGATGTTTTAGAAAGATCATTCTAGGTTCTGTGAAGAAGACAGATTGCAGGTGGACAAGAGTAGAAGCAGAGACAAATTAGGGGAATATCACAGTAGTCCAGATGAGGGATGATAGTGACTTAGACTATGGTTTTAACAGTGGAGATGGATTTGAGGCATTTTAGAAGTGGAAAGAGATTTGGAAATAGATTTTCAGGGGCATAACTCAGAGGACTTACTGATGGATGGAATATGAAATTTGAAGGGAAGAGAACAATCAAGGATGGCTCCTAAGTTGTTTTTTTTTTTTCAAATTCTTTTTTCTTGAGATTGTTCAGATACCATACAATTATCCAAACATCCAAAGTGTACAATCACTTGCCCCTGGGTACCCTCATACAGCTGTGCATCCATCACCACACTTAATTTTTGTTCAATTTTTAGAAACTTTTCATTACTCCAGACAAGAAATAAAGTGAAAGATGAAAAATGAAAAAAAGAAAAGGAAACTCTAATCCTCCCCTATCCCTAACCAACCCCCCTCAATTGTTGACTCGTAGTGTTGGTATAGTACATTTGTTACCGTTTATGAAAAAATGTTGAAATACTACTTACTGTAGTATATAGTTTGCAATAGGTATATATTTCTTCCCTATATGCCCCTCTATTATTAACTTCTAATTGTATTGCATACATTTGTTCTGGTTCGTGGAAGCGATTTATAGTATTTGTACAGTTGATCATGGACATTGCCCACCATAGGATTCAGTTTTATACATTCCCATCTTTTGACCTCCAACTTTCCTTCTGGTGACATATATGACTCTGATCCCCTTCCCACCTAATTCACACACCATTCAGCGCTGTTAGTTATTCTCACATCTTGCTACCGACACCCCTGTTCATTTCCAAACATTTAAGTTCATCCTAATTGAACATTCTGCTCATACTAAGCAACCACTCCTCATTCTTAAGACTTGTCCTATATCTTGGTACCTTATATTTCATGTCTATGAGTTTACATATTATAATTAATTCCTATCAGTGAGACCCTGCAATAATTGTCCTTATGTGTCTGGCTTATTTCACTCAGTATATTGCCCTCGAGGTTTTGTCATCAACCCATTTTTTTTTTTAATATGGTTTTGTCCACTCACCATATATTCCATCCCAAGTAAATAATCGATGGTTCTCTGCATGGTCATACGTTTATGTGTTCACCACCTTCACCACTATCTATATAAGGACATCTACATTTCTTCCACAAGGCAGGAGGGAGAGTCAAAGAAGGTAGAGAGGCAAAACAAAGAAGAAAAAAAAATGACAGCTAGGAAGCAGCAAAAGGAAAAATAACCTTAAATCAAAGTAGAATAAAGAATCAGACAATACCACCAATGTCAAGTGTCTAACATGCCTCCCCTATCCCCCCCCATCTGCATTTACCTTGGTATATCACCTTTGTTACATTAAAGGAAGCATAATACAATGATTCTATTAGTTACAGTCTCTAGTTTATGCTGATTGCATCCCTCCCCCAACGCCTCCCCATTTTTAACACCTTGCAAGGTTGACATTTGCTTGTTCTCCCTCGTAAAAGAACATATTTGTACATTTTATCACAATTGTTGAATACTCTAGATTTCACCAAGTTACACAGTCCCAGTCTTTATCTTTCCTCCTTTCTTGTGGTGTCTCACATGCTCCCCACCTTCCTCTCTCAACCATATTCATAGTTATCTTTGTTCAGTGTACTTACATTGTTGTGCTACCATCTCCCAAAATTGTGTTCCAAACCACACACTCCTGTCTTCTATCACCGTGTAGTGCTCCCTTTAGTATTTCCTGTAGGGTGGGTGTCTTGTCTACAAAGTCTCTCATTGCCTGTTTGTCAGAAAATATTTTGAGCTTTCCCTCATATTTGAAGGACAGCTTTGCTGGACATAGGATTCTTGGTTGGCGGTTTTTCTCTTTCAGTATCTTAAATATATCACACCACTTCCTTCTTGCCTCCATGGCTTCTGCTGAGAGATCCGCACATAGTCTTATTAAGCTTCCTTTGTATGTGATGGATTGCTTTTCTCTTGCTGCTTTCAGGATTCTCTCTTTGTCTTTGACATTTGATAATCTGATTATTAAGTGTCTTGGCATAGGCCTATTCAGATCTCTTCTGTTTGGAGTACGCTGTGCTTCCTGGATCTGTAATTTTATGTCTTTCATAAGAGATGGTAAATTTTCATTAATTATTTCCTCTATTATTGCTTCTGCCCCCTTTCCCTTCTCTTCTCCTTCTGGGACACCAATGATACGTACATTATTGTACTTTGTTTCATCCTTGAGTTCCCGGAGACGTTGCTCATATTTTTTCATTCTTTTCTCCATCTGCTCCTTTGCATGTAGGCTTTCAGGTGTTTTGTTCTCCAGTTCTTGAGAGTTTTCTTCTGCCTCTTGAGATCTGCTGTTGTATGTTTCCATTGTCTTTCATCTCCTGTGTTGTGCCCTTCATTTCCATAGCTTCTACTAGTTGTTTTTTTGAACTTTTGATTTCTGCCATATATATGCCCAGTGATTCCTTTACAGCCTCTATCTCTTTTGCAATATCTTCTCTAAACTTTTTGAATTGATTTAGCATTAGTTGTTTAAATTCCTGTATCTCAGTTGAAGTGTATGTTTGTTCCTTTGACTGGGCCATAACTTTGTTTTTCTTAGTGTAGGTTTTAATTTTCTGTTGTCTAGGCATGGTTTCCTTGGTTATCCAAATCAGGTTTTCCCAGACCAGAACAGGCTCAGGTCCCAGAGGGAAGAAATATTCAGTATCTGGTTTCCCTGAGGGTGTGTCTTAGAAAATTGCTCCACCCTGTGATGCCTCAGGTCACTGTGCTTTTCTGCCCAGCAGGTGATGCCTGTTAGCCTATAATTCTTGACTGGTGTGAGGAGGTGTGGCCGTGTTCCCCCAGGCTCTGGGGTCTGGTTCTGAATGGAAAGGGCCCCACCCCTTTCCTCAGATTTTATGCTGTTTTCTCGGGCATTCCTCCCTATTCAGGTTGGTGTATGATGAGTGGATGGTCTCGTTTGTCCCCCCGCAGTTATTCTGGATTATTTACTAGTTGTTTCTGGTTTTTTATAGTTGTTCCAGGGGGACTACTTATCTCCTACTCCTCTCTATGCCGCCATCTTGCCCCTCTCCTAAGTTTTTGACCTCATCAACTTGGTGTTGCTTCTTGAAAAGGAGAAGCCTTGGCAGGGAGAAAATTTAAAAGTGGAAATATGTAGTCCTAATTTGGTTTATGTTAAAGTTGAGAAGTCTAGAAATCTATTAAACCTCCAAGTGGCAATATGGAATAAGGAGTTAGATATATGATTTCTGATGCTCAGAAGAGCTGTCCAGGCTGAAACTAAAGATTTAAGAGGCATCAGTATATAGATGATATTTTGAACTGCTGGAACTGGATGAGATAAATTAGGGAGCGAGTATACAGAGAAAAAGGGGGCTTAAGGAAAAAGTCCTGGGGCACTCCAACTTCTAGAAGTCGTGAAGAGAAGAGACAACAAAGAAGACTCAGAAAAAGTGTCCAATGAGATAGAAAGAAAAGCAAGCAATATTTCAAAGCACCCATATCAAGTGCTGCTGATGGGTCAGTAAAATGAGGACAGAGATTTCACCATTGGTTTAGGCAAGATATAAGTCATTGGTGTCCTTTGTGAGAGCCTTTTCAATACTATGATTTGAGAAATAATTGAAGATCAAGAAGTTGAGTTAGTGAGTATAGATGAGTATTTAGAGGAGTGTTACTATTGAAAGAGAATATAGAAAAGGTTTTTTGGGTGTGTTTATTACGTTTTGATGATGGTGATAAATGAGGCATACTTGAATGACAATGGAGCTAATTGAGGAGAGAGGGAAAAAATGATCATTTAGCACGGAAAGGACATAATTGCAGGAGCAAAGTCCTGGAGAAGGTGAGAAGGGATGGGACCCAAGGCACAAGTGAGCATATTTGCACTTGTTTAATAACAGTAACAATGTAGTACAGTATGGGGCTTGTAGTAAGGCTCTGGAGTCAAAATTCCTAGGTTCAGATCCGATGTTTGCCCACTTGTTTTTGTGACCTTGAACAAGTGACTTCATTTCCTCATCTCTAAACAAGGGTGAAATGATAGCACACTTTCATAAAGTTGTCATGAAGATTACAGGTGTTGAATTGGGTGAAGCATATAAAGTAGTACTTCGGAGGCGGGGCAAGATGGCAGACTGGTGAGCTGTATGTTTTAGTTACTCCTCCAGGAAAGTAGGTAGAAAGCCAGGAACTGCATGGACTGGACACCACAGAGCAATCTGAATTTGGGCATACTTCATACAACACTCATGAAAACGTGGAACTGCTGAGATCAACGAAATCTGTAAGTTTTTGCGGCCAGGGGACCCACGCCCCTCCCTGCCAGGCTCAGTCCCATGGGAGGAGGGGCTGTCAGCTCCGGGAAGGAGAAGGGAGAAGTGCAGTGGCAGCCCTTATCGGAAACTCATTCTACTGATCCAAAATCCAACCATAGATAGACTGAGACCAGACACCAGAGAATCTGAGAGCAGACAGCCCAGCAGAGAGGAGACAGGCATAGAAAAAAAACAACACGAAAAACTCCAAAATAAAAGCGGAGGATTTTTGGAGTTCTGGTGAACATAGAAAGGGGAAGGGCCCTGAGGCGCATATGCAAATCCCGAAGAAAAGCTGATCTCTCTGCCCTGTGGACCTTTCCTTAATGGCCCTGGTTGCTTTGTCTCTTAGCATTTCAATAACCCATTAAATCTCTGAGGAGGGCCCGTTTTTTTTTTTTTTTCTTTTCTTTTTTTTAATCCTTTTTTCTTTTTCTACAACAATTACTCTAAGAAGCCAATACAGAAAGCTTCAAAGACTTGCTATTTGGGCAGGTCAAGTCAAGAGCAGAGCTAGGAGAGCTCTGAGACAAAATGCAATAATCCAGTGGCTGAGAAAATTCACTAAACACCACAACTTCCCAAGAAAACGGGGATGTCCGCTCACAGCCATCATCCTGGTGGACAGGAAACACTCCTGCCCATCGCCAGCCCCATAGCCCAGAACTGCCCCAGACAACCCAGTGTGACGGAAGTGCTTCAAATAACAGGCACACACCACAAAACTGGGCGTGGACATTAGCCTTCCCTGCAACCTCAGCTGATTGTCCCAGAGTTGGGAAGGTAGAGCAGTGTGAATTAACAAAGCCCCATTCAGCCATCATTTCAGCAGACTGGGAGACTCCCTACACAGCCCAGCAGCCCAGAACCGCCCTGGGGGGACGGCACTCACCTGTGACATAGCACAGTCATCCCTCAACAGAGGACCCGGGGTGCACGGCCTGGAAGAGGGGCCCACTTGCAAGTCTCTGGAGCCATACGCCAATACCAAGGACTTGTGGGTCAGTGGCAGAGACAAACTGTGGCAGGACTGAACTGAAAGATTAGACTATTGCAGCAGCTTTAAAACTCTAGGATCGCCAGGGAGATTTGATTGTTAGAGCCACCCCCCCCCTCCCTGACTGCCCAGAAACACACCCCATATACAGGGCAGGCAACACCAACTACACACGCAAGCTTGGTACACCAATTGGACCCCACAAGACTCACTTCCCCACTCACCAAAAAGGCTAAGCAGGGGAGAACTGGCTTGTGGAGAACAGGTGGCTCATGGACGCCACCTGCTGGTTAGATAGAGAAAGTGTACTCCACGAAGCTGTAGACCTGATAAATTAGAGATAAGGACTTCAATTGGTCTACAAATCCTAAAAGAACCCTATCAAGTTCAGCAAATGACACGAGGCCAAAAACAACAGAAATTTATAAAGTATATGAAAAAACCAGACGATATGGTTAACCCAAGCCCAAGCACCCAAATCAAAAGACCAGAAGAGACACAGCACCTAGAGCAGCTACTCAAAGAACGAAAGATGAACAATGAGACCATAGTACGGGAGATAAAGGAAATCAAGAAGACCCTAGAAGAGCATAAAGAAGACATTGCAAGACTAAATAAAAAAATGGATGATCTTATGGAAATTAAAGAAACTGTTGACCAAATTAAAAAGATTCTGGACACTCATAGTACAAGACTAGAGGAAGTTGAACAGTGAATCAGTGACTTGGAAGATGACAGAATGGAAAATGAAAGCATAAAAGAAAGAATGGGGAAAAAAATTGAAAAAATCGAAATGGACCTCAGGGATATGATAGATAACATGAAACGTCCAAATATAAGACTCATTGGTGTCCCAGAAGGGGAAGAAAAGGGTAAAGGTCTAGGAAGAGTACTCAAAGAAATTGTTGGGGAAGACTTCCCAAATCTTCTAAACAACATAAATACACAAATCATAAATGCTCAGCGAACTCCAAATAGAATAAATCCAAATAAACCCGCTCCGAGACATATACTGATCACACTATCAAACACAGAAGAGAAGGAGCAAGTTCTGAAAGCAGCAAGAGAAAAGCAATTCACCACATACAAAGGAAACAGCATAAGACTAAGTAGTGACTACTCAACAGCCACCATGGAGGCAAGAAGGCAGTGGCACGATATATTTAAAATTCTGAGTGAGAAAAATTTCCAGCCAAGAATACTTTATCCAGCAAAGCTCTTCTTCAAATTTGAGGGAGAGCTTAAATTTTTCACGGACAAACAAATGCTGAGAGAATTTGCTAACAAGGGACCTGCCCTACTGGAGATACTAAAGGGAGCCCTACAGACAGAGAAACAAAGAAAGGACAGAGAGACCTGGAGAAAGGTTCAGTACTAAAGAGATTCGGTATGGGTACAATAAAGGATATTAATAGACAGAGGGGAAAAATATGACAAACATAAACCAAAGGATAAGATGGCTGATTCAAGAAATGCCTTCATGGTTATAACGTTGAATGTAAATGGATTAAACTCCCCAATTAAAAGATATAGATTCGCAGAATGGATCAAAAAAAATGAACCATCAATATGTTGCATACAAGAGACTCATCTTAGACACAGGGACACAAAGAAACTGAAAGTGAAAGGATGGAAAAAAATATTTCATGCAAGCTACAGCCAAAAGAAAGCAGGTGTAGCAATATTAATCTCAGATAAAGTAGACTTAAAATGCAGGGATGTTTTGAGAGCCAAAGAAGGCCACTATGTACTAATAAAAGGGGCAATTCAGCAAAAAGAAATAACAATCGTAAATGTCTATGCACCCAACCAAGGTGCCACAAAATACATGAGAGAAACACTGGCAAAACTAAAGGAAGCAATTGATGTTTCCACAATAATTGTGGGAGACTTCAACACATCACTCTCTCCTATAGATAGATCAACCAGACAGAAGACCAATAAGGAAACTGAAAACCTAAACAATCTGATAAATGAATTAGAATTAACAGACATATACAGGACATTACATCCCAAATCACCAGGATACACATACTTTTCTAGTGCTCATGGAACTTTCTCCAGAATAGATCATATGCTGGGACATAAAACAAGCCTCAATAAATTTAAAAAGTTTGAAATTATTCAAAGCACATTCTCTGACCACAATGGAATACAATTAGAAGTCAATAACCATCAGAGACTTAGAAAATTCACAAATACCTGGAGGTTAAACAACACACTCCTAAACAATCAGTGGGTTAAAGAAGAAATAGCAAGAGAAATTGCTAAATATATAGAGACAAATGAAAATGAGAACACAACATACCAAAACCTATGGGATGCAGCAAAAGCAGTGCTAAGGGGGAAATTTATAGCACTAAACGCATATATTAAAAAGGAAGAAAGAGCCAAAATCAAAGAACTAATGGATCAACTGAAGAAGCTAGGAAATGAACAGCAAACCAATCCTAAACCAAATACAAGAAAAGAAATAACAAGGATTAAAGCAGAAATAAATGACATAGAGAACAAAAAAACAATAGAGAGGATAAATATCACCAAAAGTTGGTTCTTTGAGAAGATCAACAAGATTGACAAGCCCCTAGCTAGACTGACACAATCAAAAAGAGAGAAGACCCATATAAACAAAATAATGAATGAAAAAGGTGACATAACTGCAGATCCTGAAGAAATTAAAAAAATTATAAGAGGATACTATGAACAACTTTATGGCAACAAACTGGATAATGTAGAGGAAATGCACAATTTCCTGGAAACATATGAACAACCTAGACTGACCAGAGAAGAAATAGAAGACCTCAACCAACCCATCACAAGCAAAGAGATCCAATCAGTCATCAAAAATCTTCCCACAAATAAATGCCCAGGGCCAGATGGCTTCACAGGGGAATTCTACCAAACTTTCCAGAAAGAACTAACACCAATCTTACTCAAACTCTTTCAAAACATTGAAGAAAATGGAACACTACCTAACTCATTTTATGAAGCTAACATCAATCTAATACCAAAACCAGGCAAAGATGTTACAAAAAAGGAAAACTACCGGCCAATCTCCCTAATGAATATAGATGCAAAAATCCTCAACAAAATACTTGCAAATCGAATCCAAAGACACATTAAAAAAATCATACACCATGACCAAGTGGGGTTTATTCCAGGCATGCAAGGATGGTTCAACATAAGAAAATCAATCAATGTATTACAACACATTAACAAGTCAAAAGGGAAAAATCAATTGATCATCTCAATAGATGCTGAAAAAGCATTTGACAAAATCCAACATCCCTTTTTGATAAAAACACTTCAAAAGATAGGAATTGAAGGAAACTTCCTCAACATGATAAAGAGCATATATGAAAAACCCACAGCCAGCATAGTACTCAATTGTGAGAGACTGAAAGCGTTCCCTCTAAGATCAGGAACAAGACAAGGATTCCCGCTGTCACCACTGTTATTCGACATTGTGATGGAAGGGCTAGCCAGGGCAATCCGGCAAGACAAAGAAATAAAAGGCATCCAAATTGGAAAAGAAGAAGTAAAACTGTCATTGTTTGCAGATGATATGATCTTATATCTAGAAAACCCTGAGAAATCGACGATACAGCTACTAGAGCTAATAAACAAATTTAGCAAAGTAGCGGGATACAAGGTTAATGCACATAAGTCAGTAATGTTTCTATATGCTAGAAATGAACAAACCGAAGAAACACTCAAGAAAAAGATACCATTTTCAATAGCAACTAAAAAAATCAAGTACCTAGGAATAAACTTAACGAAAGATGTAAAAGACCTATACAAAGAAAACTACATAACTCTACTAAAAGAAATAGAAGGGGACCTTAAAAGATGGAAAAATATTCCATGTTCATGGATAGGAAGACTAAATGTCATTAAGATGTCAATTCTACCCAAACTCATCTACAGATTCAATGCAATCCCAATCAAAATTCCAACAACCTACTTTGCAGACTTGGAAAAGCTAGTTATCAAATTTATTTGGAAAGGGAAGATGCCTCGAATTGCTAAAGACACTCTAAAAAAGAAAAACGAAGTGGGAGGACTTACACTCCCTGACTTTGAAGCTTATTATAAAGCCACAGTTGCCAAAACAGCATGGTACTGGCACAAAGATAGACATATAGATCAATGGAATCGAATTGAGAATTCAGAGATAGACCCTCAGATCTATGGCCGACTGATCTTTGATAAGGCCCCCAAAGTCACTGAACTGAGTCATAATGGTCTTTTCAACAAATGGGGCTGGGAGAGTTGGATATCCATATCCAAAAGAATGAAAGAGGACCCCAACCTCACCCCCTACACAAAAATTAACTCAAAATGGACCAAAGATCTCAATATAAAAAAAAGTACCATAAAACTCCTAGAAGATAATGTAGGTAAACATCTTCAAGACCTTGTATTAGGCGGCCACTTCCTAGACTTTACACCCAAACACAAGCAACAGAAGAGAAAATAGTCAAATGGGAACTCCTCAAGCTTAGAAGTTTCTGCACCTCAAAGGAATTTCTCAAAAAGGTAAAGAGGCAGCCAACTCAATGGGAAAAAATTTTTGGAAACCATGTATCTGACAAAAGACTGATATCTTGCATATATAAAGAAATCCTACAACTCAATGAAAATAGTACAGTTGGCCCAATTATAAAATGGGCAAAAGATATGAAAAGACAGTTCTCTGAAGAGGAAATACAAATGGCCAAGAAACACATGAAAAAATGTTCAGCTTCACTAGCTATTAGAGAGATGCAAATTAAGACCACAATGAGATACCATCTAACACCGGTTAGAATGGCTGCCATTAAACAAACAGGAAACTACAAATGCTGGAGGGGATGTGGAGAAATTGGAACTCTTATTCATTGTTGGTGGGACTGTATAATGGTTCAGCCACTCTGGAAGTCAGTCTGGCAGTTCCTTAGAAAACTAGATATAGAGTTACCATTCGATCCAGCGATTGCACTTCCCGGTATATACCCGGAAGATCGGAAAGCAGTGACACGAACAGATATCTGCACGCCAATGTTCATAGCAGCATTATTCACAATGGCCAAAAGATGGAAACAACCCAAGTGTCCTTCAACAGATGAGTGGATAAATAAAATGTGGTATATACACACGATGGAATACTACGCGGCAGTAAGAAGGAACGATCTGGTGAAACATATGACAACATGGATGAACCTTGAAGACATAATGCTGAGTGAAATAAGCCAGGCACAAAAATAGAAATATTATATGCTACCACTAATGTGAACTTTGAAAAATGTAAAACAAATGGCTTATAATGTAGAATGTAGGGGAACTAGCAATAGAGAGCAATTATGGCAGGGGGAACAATAATCCAAGAAGAACAGATAAGCTATTTAACGTTCTGGGGATGCCTAGGAATGACTATGGTCTGTTAATTTCTGATGGATATAGTAGGAGCAAGTTCACAGAAATGTTGCTATATTAGGTAACTTCCTTGGGGTAAAGTAGGAACATGTTGGAAGTTAAGCAGTTATCTTAGGTTAGTTGTCTTTTTCTTACTCCCTTGTTATGGTCTCTTTGAAATGTTCTTTTATTGTATGTTTGTTTTCTTTTTAACTTTTTTTTCATACAGTTGATTTAAAAAAGAAGGGAAAGTTAAAAAAAAAAAAAACAAGGAAAAAAAAAAAGATGCACTGCCCCCTTGAGGAGCCTGTGGAGAATGCAGGGGTATTCGCCTACCCCACCTCCATGGTTGCTAACATGACCACAGACATAGGGGACTGGTGGTTTGATGGGTTGAGCCCTCTACCACAGGTTTTACCCTTGGGAAGACGGTTGCTGCAAAGGATTGGCTAGGCCTCCCTATGGTTGTGCCTAAGAGCCTCCTCCCGAATGCCTCTTTGTTGCTCAGATGTGGCCCTGTCTCTCTAGCTAAGCCAACTTGAAAGGTGAAATCACTGCTCTTCCCCCTACGTGGGATCAGACACCCAGGGGAGTGAATCTCCCTGGCATCGTGGAATATGACTCCCGGGGAGGAATGTAGACCTGGCATCGTGGGACGGAGAACATCTTCTTGACCAAAAGGGGGATGTGAAAGAAATGAAATAAGCTTCAGTGGCAGAGAGAATCCAAAAGGAGCCGAGAGGTCACTCTGGTGGGCACTCTTACGCACACTTTAGACAACCCTTTTTAGGTTCTAAAGAATTGGGGTAGCTGGTGGTGGATACCTGAAACTATCAAACTACAACCCAGAACCCATGAATCTCGAAGACAGTTGTATAAAAATGTAGCTTATGAGGGGTGACAAGGGGATTGGGAAAGCCATAAGGACCACACTCCACTTTGTCTAGTTTATGGATGGATGAGTAGAAAAATAGGGGAAGGAAACAAACAGACAAAGGTACCCAGTGTTCTTTTTTACTTCAATTGCTCTTTTTCACTCTAATTATTATTATTGTTATTCTTGTGTGTGTGCTAATGAAGGTGTCAGGGATTGATTTGGGTGATGAATGTACAACTATGTAATGGTACTGTGAACAATCGAAAGTACGATTTGTTTTGTATGACTGCGTGGTATATGAATATATCTCAATAAAATGAAGATTAAAAAAAAAAACAAAAAAAAAACAAAAAAAAGACATAATGCTGAGCAAAATAAGCCAGGCACAAAAAGAGAGATATTGTATGTTACCACTAATGTGAATTCTGTGAAAAATGTACAATGTTTTATACTGTAGAATGTAGGGGACCTAGGGATACCAATTAGTGGAGGGGGAATGATAATCTAATAAGAACAGATAAACTATGGAGGGTAATCTCAATGTTATGGGAATGCTCAGGAATGATTATGGTTTGTAAACTTTCTTGGATATAGTAAGATCATGTTGGAAGAAATAGAGTTATTTTAGGTTTTTTTTTTCTCTTATTCCTTTGTTTTCTTAGGGGTTGTTAATTTTCTTGGGGTATGGTAGGAACATGTTGGAAGCAATGTAGTTATTTTAGATTATTTGTTTTTCTTACTCCTCTGTTTGGACATGGTTTATTAATTTTCTTGGGGTATGGTAGGAACATATTGGAAGCAAAGTAGTTATTTTAGGTTATCTGTTCTCCTTAATCCATTGCTTTGTTTGAAATTTTGTGGGTTTTTTTTTGGTTGTTGTTTGCCTGTTTTTTTTTAATTTTTTGATAAACAAAGTTAAAAAATTGAAAAAAAATCAGTAGAAAAATGGGAGTAAAAACTAAATGACAAATAGGGTGGGATGGGGGGATGGTTTGGGTATTCTCTTTTCACTTTTATTTTTTATTCTTATTCTGATTCTTTCTGATGTAAGGAAAATGTTCAGAAATAGATTGTGGTGATGAACGCATAACTATATGATCATACTGTGAACAGTTGATTGTATACCATGGATGACTGTATGGTTTGTGAATATATTTCAATAAAACTGAATTAAAAAAAAAATAAAAAATAAAGTAGTGCTTGGCACATAG
The DNA here is from genome assembly GCF_015220235.1 of Choloepus didactylus. Classification (NCBI taxonomy): domain Eukaryota; kingdom Metazoa; phylum Chordata; class Mammalia; order Pilosa; family Megalonychidae; genus Choloepus; species Choloepus didactylus. Next base: position 105,900,025 of record NC_051334.1, on the reverse strand, counting down.
CAAGTGCTCAATACATACCAGCTGTTTTTGTTGCTGCTTTTGCTACTGCTGCTGCTGTTGTTATAGGGTTACAGATGCAAGTGTGTTGGTACAATTGTTGATGGGAAGATGCAGTACTTGTCATCTAAATATACTTACTATATCTAAGAAGCTTGCAATGGGGTTATCAGAGGGATTGTTGGGAAAGAAAGTTGAAAATCTGAGGAGAGAGAGGAGAAGGTATTAAATGGTTATTTTTCTCCCACTTAGATGCATTCCAATGTCAGTGGAATAAGTCTAGGACTTGGAACCCTATATCACTGAACTGTTATGAGGAGCAAATGAGATAATGTCCATAAAACACTTAAAATAATAGTACTATATGAACAGTACTATTGTTTTGTCAACACAACTAGTTGAATAGTGAAATGTTTCCTTAAACAACTGGAGGTGGAGGCTATTAAAAGATATTATAAAACTGATATCTTTGTTCCCTGAATCATTGACTTATTTTTTAATGTTTCTTAGACACTGACTGTATTAGAAGCTATCTTTTCTTTATTCTTCCAGATTACAATTTCAATAAGTTTGAGGAAGGTTATAAAGTCTGTATATGCAATATGAAATTAGGTAGTAAAGGATTACAGTCTCAAAATGTGGAATATACCACTTGGCCTTTTGAGTTCGCTCGTATTATAAATGTGACTCCTTAACAGGTTAAGTTTATTTTAAAACAAGGCTTAGGTATTCATGTTTGCAGCAAATAAATGGCATGTAAAATTCTGACAACATGAAATTTTCCCATCCAGCTGGTCATTAGGCCTTTCCAACTGTCAATGTCTCTTGCAATCTGCTTTAATAGTAGCATATAATTAGCTTTATACAGATCAGAGACATTGGGGGGTAATATTCCAACCCAAATATCAAAATCCCAAGAAAGTTAACTCAAAGAGACATATGTCACCACTATCCTTCATGACAATCTTTAGTTCTGAAAGCTGTAGAAGTTAATTTATGTAAGGTACTTTGAATCCTGACATGGAAATACTGCAATTAATACCTACTGGAGTTCTGGGAAGTATATTCAGGAGAATGATATAAATAGTAATATGTCATTAATGTGCATTGTTGTTCTTCACATATATACTTTAGTAATCACTTCAAAGCAATGTGCCAAATACCTAGAGAATAATGTTTCTAATTCTAAAGTGACTTTCTCAAGTTTGGGGTATATGGGTATATGGGAATGTTTAAATCAACACAACTTTCTTTCTTGTCCAATTAATCTAATTTTAATGTATTGTATTGACTTGTGTATGCATTAACACACCTATATACATAGGACTCGTGGATTTTCTAGTACAAAAATATGTCACTTTTAAAGTGAAGAAGATGATGCCTCAAATAGAATTCAAGGTTTTTTCAATCTCTTGAATTAAGGAATTTCATTTGAAACTCTCAGATTTCAATACCTAATGTCTTTAATTCTCCTTTACCAAGAATCTCTTCATCCTTGGGTAGCTCTACATCACCCATACAAGGTATCTGCCTTTATGGGATGTAATCTTAGAGAGCGTCTTGTAGGCAAAAGGATAGTCAGCTGATCTCCAGACTCTGTTTATGTGGAAGTATGTGTAATAGTTCTATTGTAAACCTGTAATCTAAGAAGACTATTGGAAAATCTGTGAACAAGGCAACGGAGTATGTAGTACATTACTTTTCACTAGCAGAGTAAAGAGAGAGAACCCTACCATATGTGCCATTTCTAAGTTTCAGTTGCTTTGCAACAAGTTAATTTGAGGACTACCAATAGTTAAATATTCCTGTTAAGTGAAAAATGGCTTCAAATCTGTCCATGGGAGACATGTTGCTTGGCAGAACACTTCTAAGATACCAACTGTGTATCTCAGTTTATAACTTGGCAGGGCCCATCATGCCAACTCACATGAGGTTGGTGAGTTTACCATCAACTGAAAACTCTAGGGTTGGCTTTATTACAGCTACTGATGATAAATTGGGCAATAACCAGAATCCATTGAAAGTAAGAAGGAAACTGCAGTCTGAAATTTACATGTGAATATCCTAAGTGAAAAGTGTTCACTAATAAAGTCTAAACTAAATGCCAGATGGGATTTCTTTATTCCTTTTGAGTTTTTCATAAGCCCATTCCCTGCACCACAGAGAGTTGGCAAGAAATTCCTTACCAGAGTTTCTCATTCTCCATCAATGTATTTGTGTCTCTCGATGATTATGCTTTTGTCATAAAACCATACTCATTTTCTGGCTTGGGATCCTTAAATATTTGTTTACAAAGTAATTTCTGTTTCCTTATAAACTACATGTTCTATCTAACTCCTGAAAAGTAGTAGAGTGGACCAACTGAGAACTTGAAGGACAAGTGTTCTCACTCAATAAGCATCTCATCAGATGCTCCAAGTAATTGGAATTTTAGGCAAGTAAGGGCAGGGAAGGGCAGAGCAGGGATATTGTATTAATATTGTCATTTGACAGTTCAAAAATTGGAGACCCAGAGAAAATTAATTTCTCCAAGATTATAAAACTGGTTACAGTCAAATGAGCATTAGGAAAACACATGTACTATTTTCTTGCATTTTCCATAACTTTATTCTGCTTTTTAATATCTGCTGGCATCATAAGTATAGCTTATTTCCACCCCTTATTTCTCAGAGTGCAGGAATATATTCTATGTAGGAAATGCATTTCCCTAACTTCAGTGGCTTATAGAATATGATAATTTCCTTGGAATAGATAAATCCTAATATAAATTACACAAATACTGCAACATGAGAATTTATTAATGAATGATTTAAAATCCTTTACTCAAAAAAAGTGATTTTTATGGATATGTCAATGATCTGGCTATGACATCTGTCATCCAATTGATGATTCAAGTGATATGGCTGATAAGGTGGATGTCTCTTGCTTCCCTAATGATTCCTACTAAAACTCCATATGCCAACCAATGGTGCTTATTTTGGTTATAGCTCCATACATCTTGACTAAGTGATAAGTGTGTATAAATATTGAGAAGATGCCATGCCTTCCAATCACATAGCACCTATAATCTCCTAGGTATCAAGGTCATTTCCTTAAATTCACCTCTCTGGGATACTAAATGCATGGCCTCCAGAATCAAACAGACCTGAGTTTGAATCTAAGAGCAGCAATTTACTATGTGACTTTGGGCAAAATTACTTAACCTCTCTTGATCTTCATTTTCCTCCTCTGTGAAATGGGAAAAATAATGGTACATACCTCAGAAGGTTGAGGAGGGAAGTAACAAAGTAATGATTGCAAAAGTGCTTAGCACAATGCCAAGTGTATAGCTTATAGTCAATATATAAAGGAGAGCTGCTGCCACCGCTGCTGCAACTATCGTTGTTGTTAGAGGATCATTAGAAATCCCACAGAAGCAAACTGGGAAAGGGAAAGGATAGGCCAAGAAAAAAGGAATAAGTGATATAGCTCCCCAGTGTGTAATATAAGAAGATGAGAATGATGGCCTACTTGCCACTTTCTTAAAATTTTCTACATACTACTGAAGAAAGTAAACTACCCTTTCTGGCTTGCCAACTACTTAGGAAACTCTTTTGAAAATCAGGGTTATTATATAAAAGCCAAAGCATGATCTTGCAAGCAGTTTTGCTTTCCTTGTAAAGTATAAGCCATGTGCTTAAGAGAAATTGAATCAATAGGTGATGATTCACACATGCCTAAATCATCACAATTGATTTTGGAAAGCCTTTTGATATTCAAAAGGGTTTTATTCTCATTACAACCATACAATCTCCCCTATGGAAAAATAGGTTATTATATTTCCTAAATAAATATATTCCACATCACAGATTTGGTTTGAAACTGTGAACTTGTGGGTTTTTTTTTTTTTTTTTAGGAACAAGAGGACAGGGGAGGGAGGCTGTTTTGGACAATGTAAAAGAAGCATTCCCATCCCTAAGAAAGATTTCCAATAAACACAGAAAATCTGAGAGCAATTTGATTATAAAACAGAAACTGATTGCCTGTCTTTTTGTTCTCCTGACCACCCACAGAATACTCAGAAACATCCATCTGAATGGTATTTTAACTAATATATTGGCACAGAATGTCACAAACTAAGTGAAAAAATAATTGTAAATGAACAAGACTGGTAAAAATATGTAAAATAGCATGAGTACTGGTATTTATGTCAAGCACCCAATACTAAGGATCACAGAAGAAGTAGAACAACAAGTAAAATATATACATAATTAAGATATTTTTTCATGGGCAGTATAATAGCTTGCTAAAAAAAATTTTTTTTCACTACAGAAGTATTTTTTGCATGGTATGTAGAGAAACTTTTATTTATTATTTACCAGAACCTCAAACACCATTTAGTAGCTAAAAAATTATGGGTCAAGTCCATTGATTTTCTGGGCAATCAAATAGCACTCTCTGGAGCACAATGAGGAATAAGTTTCTGTGGGACTTTTACTATGATGCTGTTCCAATGTCCTGCCAAGAAGCAGGACTCGTAGAACATTGCTTTCCCTAATCTAGCAACCCATATTCTTCTGAGTATTCCTAAACAAGTTAGCTGTTAGGGTGTAGAATTTCAAAACGGCAAAAGCAAGAAGATAGTGAGTCACAGGCAGAAATGTAGATCATCCAAGACCTTGTCTTCAGGAGTCTAAAGTTGGTAACGTAGCTGAAGGAGAATATCTTTCAAGAATGCACTTACATTTAATAAATCATAAAAACAAAAACACAATGGCAATTTATTAATTCACAGTGATAAAAAAACAACCAAAAAACCCTATCAGAGTTACTAACATACCAGAAGTCTGCATGACTAGCACATTCCTTCATCATGGGTACTTACATGGGACCCAAATTAGTCAGAAAGTTGCTTGGTGAGAATGGGATCAAAACAAGGGACATTAGATAAAATGAATTTTTAATGCTATCAGGCTAAGATAGATAATCACAATAAACTTGACCATACCAATAAAACTAAAATTCTTAGACTCTATTGACAACAATAGCCTGCCCCCATTTTCATACCAGAGATAGTTGTAAGTATTAAAAGGCTATAAATGCAAGACTCTGTCTTCTGGACAATGTTTGCATAGACTCTGCTAACCTTTGCCTCTGTAATGCCCCTTATCCTGTTTTTTAAGATTCACCAGTCCCCACCATCTTCTGATTTTCTTTACATTGAATAACAACATCAAGCAAATTAGAGTTGACTCCTGTGGGATTTGGAGATGTATCAGTCAGGGTCCCAGCAGGAAACAGTTCATTCCAGATGGTTCAAATGAAGAGACATTAACAGATAGATCTGAAGCACCCAGAAACTAGTAACAGAAATTTGTTACCATCACTAATCCTGAAGGGACAAGGAGAGGCTACCAGTGAAAGCAAGAAGCAAGGAAAATATTCTACCTGGCAGGAATTATAGTCATGGAAGGGCTTAATTACCACTAGAGACAGGTGTTAAAGGAAGAAGAGCTTGGGGAAGAAGGATTTTGATTTCTTTCTTCTCCCAACCTACAATTTCTTGCCAGTACCTTCTGTTTGCCTAAAATCAAGGATCTTTCCTAGCATCATGGCTAATGCAGCCCCCAGAATTCAGCTTCCCAAGGAACAAAATAGGGAAGAGAAGAAATGCAGATGAATATTGGCATTGTTCCAGTTTGCTAGGCTGCCAAAAGCAATATACCAGAAATGGGATGGCTTTTACAATGGGGATTTATTAGCTTACAAGCTTACAGTTCCAAGGCTGAGAAAAATGTTCATATCAAAGCATCATAAAGCAAAGCTTTCTCCCTCAAGACTGGCTGCTAGGAATCCTGGACTTCTCTGTGAGATGGCAAGGCACATGGCGGCATCTGCTTGTCTCTCCCTTCTCCTTAGGCTTCCCTGTTTTCAGCTCTTTGCTTCTGTGGCTTTCTCTCCCTTGTATCTGAATTTCATTTTCTTATAAAGGACTGCAGTAAGAGGATTAAGATCCACCCTGGGCCACACCTGAA